>NC_047149.1:15837132-16552308 GCF_009829125.3 Periophthalmus magnuspinnatus
GCTAAAGGTTTAGCTGCACCAGTGTCCCATGGGAGATTAGATCTCTGAAATAGAGTTCACTGAGAGGAGCAGGCTTTTCATATTGACTTTTGTTCTATAGTGGTTTCAGGAAAACACAATCCACCAGCATATTATAAGATGAAAGGTGTATGTAACTTTTCTGTTGGATGGTCCGAAACTTTCTAGTCGTCATGGAGATCACACTTGGCCATACTAGCTTGTTAAAGCTTGATCTTGTCAGATCTCAGATGCTAAGCGAGGCTGACCTGGTTAGTACTTGGATGGGAGAAGACTGGGAATACCAGGTGTCACAGTGGGGCGCCAGTGGCAAACATGGTTGTTGTCATTAAGCAAGACACTTTACCTACATTGCCTGATATGAATGTGTGTGAGTGTTTGTCAGAGGGGCCATACAGACATCTTCTCACGAATTATAGTATTTAATCTATATATCTCCATGGAGAAAAGCAAGTACGTAACCAGGTCAAATTACAGGTCAGATTTTTGGAGATTACGTGTTTTTCAAGACATTTTTGAGTAATAAAAACACCCATAGTTAAATCAATGGATAATAAATGCCACTAATGCATACTATAGAACATTACAGGCAAAGCAATAACATCTATGGCTACAAGCAATAACAGACCCTCCATCACAAAGGTTACACAGTGCACCTTTAAATTTAAACAGCAAGGGGAATGCAAGATGAGTTTAGTTTGAGAATAATAATTCTCAAGAGAATAATTTTAGTAATCCTAATTGAACTGTAGCTTTCTGGTAGTTCAGTCTAGTAACAAAACACATAAAAAGAATTACATTTGTAGAGTTACTGAATCCAGCTCAGTAACAACAATATAACCAACCATATCATTCTTGCATTGTTGTTAAGCTAAAACTTTTCAGATTCTTTTCATTCTCATTTCTTCCATGATTACACTAAGACTTTCTGGGTGCCCATCTTAACAATGTGTAGGATGACTGAATGCACTAATGCTATGAGTCAGGACATTGTGTGAGGCAAGATGGGCCGGCTAAAACCCAGTCGTAAGGGATTTTCTCAAGCTTGCTGCACAGCTGAACTGAAAGGCTGAATGTGAATGGGACATCCAGGTACTGCAATGTCATGGTAACGGTCTGCAGTAGCACTAGAATAATGATCGGTATATGGATTCACAGGGTAGAAGTAACCCCAAATACAACTGGACAGGTTTTCTCTTTCTGAGCCAACTTCAATAGACACTGTTGTTTATATGGTCTTGTGTTTCTCGTGAACACCTCTCCCCCGGTTTTTGAAAGAATAACAATAGTTTTTATAACCAAATAGACACATATTGTATTACCTGACTTCCCTATTATTTATCCTCAGCTTGTTATGGTGTGAGAGAGGCAATTTATACATCACACCTCGTACTTTGCCAACGTAGAAGGTGCTTATTTCCTTTTCGTTTCTCTGGCAGAAAAAGCTGTTATAGTCCTCCTGAGTGGGAACAGACGCATTGAAAAACATGTACACAAATCTAATGAGAAAACGTGTGAGGAGTTTATTAGCCCATGTTGCATTCTTGCACTGTCAGAGCTGTTGGCGTTGTAACAAAAGATTAAAAATAGAGTCGGATTAGCGGTTTTCCACTGCTTTGTGCTAAACAGCTGTAGATTAGCCCTATTTTACAAAAAGTTTTAGTCATTGGTATTGCAACAAAGAGTTGAAAATTATAATGATCATATCTCAAAACGGTAAAGTTAAAGATGCACTATGTAACATTTCTGAGGGGGCTGCTCATGTACTGAGAGTGGGGTCTCCTTTCCACAGATCTGACCTGCAACTTGGCCAGGCAGTGTAATTCGGTACCATTTATCACTATGTTTGTCTGTCTAGCATTAAATAAAAAATAAATAAATAAAAAACGTGAAGTGAACCTTTGACAGAGCTTAAACGACAGATTTGAACTATAGGGATCAAGAAATGCCCCGTTTAGTGAACAGATGAGTCTATGGCTGACTAAGACAAAACCTGCTTCTTAACAAATGGCTATAATCCAGAATCTTTGTCTTATCTCTGTCTTTTGATGTTAAGACCTTTTCTAAAAATAAAAAAATCTACCAAAATCAACCAAGACAAGTGAACTTTGGTCTATACTGACAACTAGCACATTTACACAAAACCACAACAAATCAATATAAATGAAGGTTTTCCACATAAATGAACTGTTTAGATGTTTAAAGGATCAGAAAAATTGAATAGACTAATTTAGTTTTCCAACCATCTGCTCTCTCACCAAGATCTGGAGATGGGCCAGACACATCTAAAAGACTATGTGGATACATTAGTCAGCACAGCCTGTAGAATACCAAGACTTTCTGCATTGTATTGTTATTTAATAATGCACCATTCAAAGAGCCCGGATAGCACACTGCAGGATACAGTATGACAGGCCATTAAACTGAAGAGAGGATTTGGACTCTGCTTCCTCTGTCTCCCTTTGTCCAAAATATAATTGGGCTGTATGGTTTGCCTTTCTTAATCTATTTTATTCCCAATCTGAATCAAAAGCCCTTTTGGACAGTAATGCAGCTCATACCGACCGGATTTAAAGTGATGTCTTAGAAGAGCTGTGTAATCTGTGAGCCAAGTGAGGACAGGCTCTATTAGAAACATTGGGTAGATAACAATCCAGCTTCTCCTCACCCAAAATGACATTCAATTCAATTATGGTCAGTGTTCTTATTTGACTTCATGATTAAGCGAGGTGTCCACTGCAGTATTTTGGCCATTGGCGATGACAGATTTCTGATCGTGGGGAAAATACAGAGTCATAGCTCAAAACATGGGTCATAGTCTCATGGTGAGAACAGGGACAATGATTAAACTTTGACCAAAAATAAGATGAAAATAATATTAAGCAGCATCTTATGTTTTTGGAATCTCAGTCACAGAGTGAGTCTCCTGTCATTGCATCTGGTTCTGGTTAATTAATGGGCAATCTCCAAATGGACATCACACCGATGAAGGGAGAGAGAGTGTGTGATGTTAAGTTTTTGCCAGCTGGCTTTTATCTCTTGTATGGATCAGGTACAGTGGTCAGCTGGACTGAGCTGGGTGAGTGGCACTGCTATGACTTTTATACATCAGAACATGTTGTTGTTTTTGACCTTCCTCAAGAGTTTTCCATCCGATGATTCTATGATCAATTTCTATCAACAGTAAACAAAACAACTGATTTCCCACCTTTCTTTTCATTAGTTAACTTTTCCAACTGCAAAAAACACTGCTAGCATGTAACACTATGCTTGTCTTTGCTACAAATGTGATGTTACCACATAGTCCGAGGAGCTGTGAGCTGATATTCACTCAGACAAATTCACTCAATGTGAATGTATGTCTTACAGTTTTAAATTCCTTACATTGTAATACAAGCAAGACCAACTAGTGGCCCATCAGTAGTGTATGAAGAGATTACATGATTAAAGTGTTTAGTGAAATAGCCCCCAGGAACAAAAGCACTGATGCTGAAGAAAAGCAGGTAGCAGAGGCGGCTGATGTGTATAAATGTGCTTTTAAATATACTTTGACATTGAAATTTTATATTTGTGCACTTAAATTATTTTTAACAACACATGACTTGTGCTCTGACGTCAGTATTGACAGGTTGCACTGAATTTATTACATTAGATAAATGCCCTCCACTTCTGCACCAGATTAGATGATTCACCTTCTGACTTGAATAACTTTACAGCTCTAAATCGTCCGGTCTGTTCCAGTTTCAGGTCAAATGGAGCCATTACTTTATGAGTCTCAGAACCGTAAACCGTCAGCCCTGTCGTCCAGTGACCTCGTGCTTCTGAGAGACTGTAACTCCAGCGTCTCACGAATCAGCTGACGTCAAAGGGCGAAGATCAGAACAACACTATTTTCTTACTGTTGAGAGCTTAGCCAGAGTAAAGAAGAGTAGGTAAAAATAGTGTTCAGTGGCAATACTGGTAACACTGTACTAATCAAGCTTCAAATATCGAATCATACAAATAATAATAATTATAACTTATCGGAGACATATAATGAAGTATTTAACCATGGCATAATGGTGATCTGTCATCATTAGCTCACTCAAAGTTGTATTTTGATTGATTTATACATGTTTGAGTAAACCTTTATTGTGATGCATTGAGTATTCAGAAAATGCCTGTTTTCACCTACCCCCATTACCGTCCACTTATGGACAACAAAGAGCTGTATAGCTTGGGGCTTTCTTGCCAAAACACTCTGTATGAGAAAATTATAGACTCACATTTTCCAAACTCCGAATACGAAGTGTATTCGTCATGGGTCTGACCACCTCTGCTGACAGTAGCCTATCACCTGTTTAAGATGACACCGCAATATAATTAAGCTTTTGATTTACCTGACACTGCTAACCATTAACTGAATGAAAGTCCAGCACTGACACCATGACGTAAGCCTTTTTGCATCCAAGTGAAATCCTGTGGATTAAGGCGGACTGTTTCAGAGATCTAATCAGTGGTGGAGCCCAAGCATTTGCTCTTCCTCTTTCTTGATCACAATCACTCATCTTCATGCCTCCCTTCCCTCCTCCTCTCCCTCTACTCAGCCATCTCTCCCTCATTACTTCAGTTCCTGTTCCTCTTTCTATCCTCCACTTGGTCTCTCGCTTCAGCAGTTTGCTAAAAGTCAACAGCGGAACAAAGGGAGTCAGGTGATTTTTTAGGGTAAAAGTCTGAAACATCATCTGATCTCAAATCTGACACAAAGGAAAGAAGTGAATAGTGACTAAGCAGAATGGCAATAGCATGAACTTGAACTTCATGTAAATGACCTTGAACATTTTGACATGGTAACATTGATTACCTTTAAATATACCCTATATATACTTAAAAATCTGATTTTTAGTATGAGTTATTGAAAAGCTGTTTTCCAGATGATAATTCTAAAAAATAAGAGGGTGCGATTAATCATTTACAAATGGAAAAAATATTATTTTATTAAACAGCTGAGCACTGCAAATCTGTAACTATTGTGATGGAGCTAAGTCCTTGGCAGAGGTCTGTCTTTTGGATGAGGCACTGCAACTTGCTTAGCTTATAGTGTAGCTTAATATTCCACAGTATGTGGTTTAATGCCACAAGAAGGTGATACTACCAGAGCAGATTACATATCAGATCTGTGTTGAAACGGGTCCTCTCATAATAGAAATGCATATTTTTCAAGGTACAATTAGCAATAAAATCACCTGTAATTGAATACAGGCAAATAGACAAGTTCAATGGAACATTCCAGGTAATGTGCTAACATTGCCATGGAGACAAGAATGAGACACACCCCTGCTGGTTGCATAGTGCACCTTTAAGCTAAATGCAGCCTTTTAAACTTAAAAAACCTCTGTATCGAATGTCCAGTTTGAACATTACATATTGCTCAAATACATGCACTTTCCACTTATATAATGACCATGTGTCCAAAATACTCCCCAAACTTGATGTGCACATGACGTAATTTAAGTGAAAGTAGGTGTGATGTTTTTTCGGAGTGTTTCAGAGTTCTTCAGAGGGTACAAGTCTGATGTGAGAGATTAGAAAAACAGCACTGTGAGTTTGGATGAGCGAGAGAGTGTGTGGGGTAGTACAGGACGTCCTTACTCAGGGGATTTACGAGTTTATGATTTCTGGTCAGGCACTAGGGCAGCAGCTCCCACCTCCTCCTCCTCCTCTCCCTCATCCTCTGTCCAATAAAAGTGTCCTTTAAGCTCTCCTCACCTCTCTGCCTCCCTCTCCATGTCCTGCTGCTGCTCTGATTCCCCCCTCCATTCTCCCATCCATAATTGTTTATCCCATCCTCCATCACCTGCATTTCACCCTCATTAGCACAAACCCCTGCACCTCCACTCATTATTTTATGAAGTGTAATCAGCTTTGGAGGAATTCGGCAGTTGTAAAACGGCAGTGCGATGGGGTATAGCGATATAACATCGGCTCCATAAAGCGTGCACTATATTTAGAGTTGGAGTCATTGGAAGGGTGAAGGCTATGTAAATCACAGGGTCAATGCTAAACTAAGCAACCTGCATATTTAACTGTGGCGCTGCTTTTTAATTAGGAAAAAGTGGCAGTGAGAGTGTTAATAAGAAGGTAACAGAGATGTCAGAGAGTAGATGAGGGAGAATAGTAATTAATATTATGCACATTACTATGCATGTATTATTGTCCTTAACACATGATAGAGAATATAACATTTGAAATATACACTTTGTCCACTAGGAATACAGGGAATATGCAAGACATAGAGAAAGAATGTATCCCTTTTTGGGAAGCGAGGCTGGAGAGGAAAGTGTTTATCAACAAACTGAAGTGAATTCTGAATTAACAGCAAGTTGCTTTAGCTCCTGAGACACTTACATTATACTAGCATTATGCAATAAAAAAATCTCCTGCATGTTGTCATGAGATCAAAACGTTAAAACCATACTTTGGAACCATTTTATGCCATATATTATAGCCAAAGAAACAAAATTTCCATGGCGACAAACAGAAAAAAAACTCAACCTGGACAACTAAGAGTCATTTTTGTGGAGATGCAAGACCACTCAGAGAAAACACATGGTGTTTTTTTTTGCTGTAAAGTTACATACTGGGGCTTTAATCAAATTTGAATTGTGATTAAAAACTATTGCTCTAATTAATTGTAATTTTGTAAATGAAAATTCCTCCTATATATCTTCACTTTTGACACAACACAAAATGTCTTTCAATTATGATCCAAATGACTGTGATTATTTTTCAACAGCTCTACTTGAAATATTGAGTCTAGTCTAGTTTATTTCAATGTGGATATTTTTGAGACTACATTTACTGACACTGACAGTAAACCTTATATAACCCCACTTTAAACATCACAAACAAACCTTCAGAGACCCAGATTGTCGCTTTTTTAATAATGCATAAAATACAAACAGTAAAGGGCTCAACATTTCGGGACACTCATGGCAATACAAAACACCTCATTCCCTCTGAGAGCAGAAGGATCAAACGCAGCATGTTGGACCGTGACGTCTGTTCCTGGAGCTGTCCCTGTGTTTGGGCTCTCTGTATTACCCTGTCTGTCACATATGTCTCCTCCTCTACGCCTCCAAAATGTGACTTCTGCCTCACAGCTTCTGCCTACTCAACATTAAGTCATAGACACTTGTTAGACAGCACCAAACACAGTTCACTTTGACGGGCAAAGTTTTGTTTTGAGTGTTTTAAAGTAACACAGTGGAACTTTTGAGTTAGGTTCTGCCTTTCCCCCTGGCTGACAAGAGAAAAGCAAAAATAATTTATGTAATATGAGTGCAAACAGACTGTACCTATCTGTAATAATAATAATAATAATAATAATAATAATAATAATAATAATAATAATAATAATAATAATAATAATAATAATAATAATAATAATAATAATAATAATAATAATAATACTAATAATAATAATAATAATAATAATAATAATAATAATAATAATAATAATAATAATAATAATAATAATAATAATAATGCATTTCATTTATAAGCACCTTTCAAAACACCCAAGGACACTGAACAAGATAAAAATGAGATAAAAACATACAAATACAATAACACTCTTTTGGATTTGGATGTTTGGAATTTATGGCAATCAACAAGATAGTCAGTACGAGGAGGGCTGGACTTGGAAGTATTTGCAATCAAACTTTTTTTCTAACTAGCATGGAGATCCTTGCAATCAAAACAAGAAGCAAGCAAAATAAGTATGTATTTAGAGAGGTATCTGATTGGCTCCCTGGAGTAGGTGGGAAAACAGAACAGATGGTAGAAGTAAGACTAACAACATGCTCTATGTAACTTTCATCTTCTTGTCTTGTTGCTTGGCCAGGAATGTTCCACATTATAGCATTTAATTACTGCTACTTATAATTAATCACAAATACCTTATACCCTACATGCATGTCTGTAGTCAGTCACCTCTCCACAGGACATACTGTGGAACATTTGAAGCAAAGCAATATGATCTAAGACACAGTAAATGTTAACCTGAAGGGCTGCACTTGTAAAATGTTTGGACAAACTGTACAAGAGCATGGTACAGAGTGGATAGAACATGACGTCTATGTGTTTGAGGTATTTGGCAACATAGTGCAAACAGGAGTGACCTTATTTAGGCTGATTGCATGGAGCCTGTGCGTAGCACACTCAATCATTGACTTGCATTGGTTTTGTGGTCTCTGTATGCACACACATGCACATGCAATTATTACACTGGTCCAGAGGGACAAGTAGCTATGAGTCACAGCCAAGCCCCCTTCTCTGTGCTCCCACCTCTTCCCAATAGCCATTAATTCTACTCCCCCCCCCCCCCCCCCCCCCCACACACACACACACACACACATCGGTTATCTCCACTGAGATGTTAGTGACAGATCTATTGGCTGTGAGGGCATGAGGTGGAATTGATAGAGAGATGGAGCAAGAAAGGAATGGCCCAGAACGCAGGAATGAAATGAAACCTTATGGAAAAGTTGCTGTAAAGAAGGTTTGGAAAACACATTATAATGGGGTTCTATGAGAAGATAACAAAGGAAAGTTGGTCAGCATTTTGGAGAAGCAGAGAAGAGCTATGACACAGAATTGTGAATGGGACAGTTGAAAGCATTTAAGAAAAGAAGAAAAACAAATGGTCTAAAACAAAAACAACATAAATTGCTTGTCAGTGTGTCCTACAAAGTTGCAATCTAAGTCCAGGAAGTATCCAGCTTAATGACCATAGTTGCTTGGGACAAACCCCTGCCAACTGTTCCTGCTAATGAGCATTGGAATGCATCGATTTGTGAGTACTTCAAATCTACACTATTGGATAATAGTTACATAGTAGTAGTAGTAGTAGTAGTAGTAGTAGTAGTAGTAGTAGTAGTAGTAGTAGTAGTAGTAGAAATGTAAGTAGGGGTCGTAGAATGACTCACAGCCAGTGCTGTGCTTGCCACACAAGCAGATGACTGGAACAGTGATTGATATGCAGCACAGAGGTACTTATTACAGCAGTTGCATAACCAAGAGAGACAAAACAGCAATAATATTAGGGTGTCACACAAGACTTGACAATCTGGTTTTACAAGTATGCACTTTGGATATTTAAAATGTGTATATAAGGCTGTAAACTGCATGTACTAGATTGTACCTTATGTAACTATGTTTGAGTTTGGACATACCACACATTGCTTTTTTTGTTGGATGCAAAGAGGTAAGACCACATTATGGGCTCATGAGAGGGTTTTTTCCTCTACCAGTGATGATGATGGTTCCCGGTCTTAATGAGACCATATGCCATAAGGATTGGCTGGTTACTTAATAACCTATATCCAATTTAAAGATGCAAAACTCTTCCACCAGTTATGAACGTATTGCTTCAGGAATGCTTTAGCTTGTATGTTTTGAAACTGCAAGATGACACTGGTTGTCATTGGTCATTACATTTTCTAGATGTAGTTTTTCCTTCCACCTTTTCTACCCTTTGGGAGTTTATCTCATGTATTTAATCGACACTTAAAAAAACTTTTTATATATTCATTTTTCAAATCAGCTTGACTTTTTTTGGATAAGGTCATCTAATGTAATATATAACGTAATCCCAAAATAGCACTGATATGCAGACTACAATTATTTTCTTAAAAAAAAACTCATACATGTAATTACTCTGTGAAACCCGTCTGAGTCTAACAAAAACATCTTATGCAAATTTGGTTCATGTGAGGAAAACTATTTGTTTTCATTAAAAAGAACCCCACCCTTACCTTGCAGCCCTTGCTCTTGTCTGTGCTGGTCTGGGTGCCAGCAGCACAGTGACAGGTGGGCTCGGGGTGGTAATAGAGACCACCCTGCAGACCAGAGCTGTGGCAGCACCCATAGGGAGAGGGGAAGTGGGTGTACCAGAGCTCATCAGACAGGGGGCACTTTGAGCAGGGGTACAGCAGGCCTTTGCCCTGGGCCTTCTCCACGCTCACTTTGGGGTTCCGCATCCATCTCCGCACCTGTGATACAAAGACAGAACATTGCCTGTGTAATTTTTCTTTAGACATGGATTTTTAAAATTATTTATTTATTTGTTTTCAGTTTCATTTTCAGTAATTTGTAGAAATTAAAAGCATGTATTTTTCTGGGATATAAAATAAATTGTTACATGATTGTGTAAAGATACATTCCTTTTACCCTAATTGTTGTTCTATGCATCTGTTCAAAAAGACAAATCCAATACAGTCAGGTGGGAATAACACATTGACACACAGACTGGGGCAGTGCAAGAAAATAATGGTTCTAGCTATCAGCTACATTTTCAATATCTGACTGATACCAATAACTGGGGACCCTCTTCACTATCACTAATAACTGATAACCCATCCCTACTTTTCTTTGTCATAATGTGTATGTTGTTAAAGTGCATGAGTAGTATAGAGCTTTACATTCTCATGCATAGACAGTCATTGCTGCCGCTGCAGTCTTTGATCAAGGTTTGGCTCATGAACCTAATTACATGTCAATTCAAGTGGAACACAACCTGTGATACACAAGAAAACTTCAAAGAGTTTGATCACAATGTGTTTTACTTATATGAAATAGGAAAAGAACTCAAATTCACCATGCACCTGTCACATGGTGAGGAATAATACAGTTATTTCAGATATGGCAAACTCATTTAGGTGAAGCATTCTGATTAATTAATTTGAATGACAGTGTCATTGTGTTAAAAAATGTCTATTGCACACAGACTACATTTATTACATTGCAATGTGAGCCTGACAAAATAGTCAACACGCATTACAATGTTACAAATCATTGAGTGTTTTTAAGTTCAGAAGTTCAGTCTAATGGTTCATGCCACAACTATTGAATTTATGAGACGGTGGCACAATGAGACATTCAAATTTATTCTTGAAAAATTTTTCCACAGCAATTTATACTGCAGTGATTTGGCAGGTTTTATGTCAGATGCCCTTTCCTACAGTCATACAAGGGCACGAGAATCAAGACCAAATGTGAATTGGTTTATGTCATCTGCATTCAATTGAATATTTCTCAAGCCATTTATTAACAGCCAATAGTGTAATATATAAATAATAAAAATTTAATGATATATATTTAAACTATAGGGTTGTCAAAAAATACCCAAATACTGACACTAACATTTGTACTGAAGCCAGACACTTGAACAGGTATATAGTAATGATTCACATAATTTGGAACTTTTCTAAATAGTTTTAGAATGTCTTGATCTTTATCAAAACTATATAATGTTTATAAAACTATTATTTTGTTATGAAAATCCCATTGTATTGCTTTAAAAAAAATCTGTTATGATCACTGTTATATGATATAAAATTTTTCCTTATTATCAAAATCAAATTCAATATTTCTATATTTTTTGTATTGTGACAAACATGGACAAACTCCTCCCAAACGAGGCTGGCTAAGTCTTCCCAGAGCCGCCCCTGATCCCCTGTATAATAACTACAGGCAGTGGCCCATGGAAAATGTGAGCCATAAGGAGCAGACTCATGTCGTCCCTGTCCCGCTGTGAGGGGTGAACGCTTTGTAAACACATTCTACGGGGCAGCAGTGGCCTGTCTGACCACGGCCTGGACAGACAGCTGCTCCCACCACCAGAGAGGGAAGAAGGAGCCAAACGGCAAGTCAAAACATGTCTGAAAAACAGTCCATAAAAACAACAACTCGGGGGTGGAAATGCTCCTACTTCCGAGTCATTCGCTACGTTTACATGCACGGAGAACTCAAATTCTAATAGTCTTTGCCCCAAAACCAATCTCAGACCACTCTCGGTCTACAGTACATGAAGGTCAAAGAACCAAATGTGCAAACAGGGGACTAAGAAACATGTTAGTGCCTCTGGTAAATTAGCATTAGCCTCAAAAACTTTGCAGCTGTAATTGCTAATACAATAGCTATCGTATGTATAACCACACCTTTGACAGACAAAATAAACAACATCCCAATTACACTGAGCATTTGAAAGATCATGCAAGACTGGCTGTTTGAGAGAGGATTGCCCATAAATCCATGGATTAAAGGGACATAAGTGATGATGTAACCAGTGATCAGGGCTGAGATATAAAAGAGTGAAGTTTAGATGGACATTATCTATTCTGACAGCCTTCACTAAGCAAATCAATACACATTTTAGCACTGGACAAGCTGCGACATGCTTGTTTACAGTGAGAGCCAATGGTGGGCTTGATGGTAGAGCAAGTTAAGATGTTGTTAGAAGGAGTTATTTGACATAGATGTTTTTTCTAATGCAATTTATCAGAGCTTGGGACAGAAAACTACAATAAATACACAATAGACAAGCTTCATGAAACATTTACAGTTAATATATTACCAGAAATAAAATAACTAAAATGGTTGCCACTACAGATACTACCACTGCACTGGTACTGGATCAGTAATTAGATCAGGTTTGGGCTAAGTCATGAATGTGATAAAAGACTATTTACTCTACTTCACTTCACAGCCTAAAAAAGCTGCATTGTTGCATCTTGGTTGAAATTCCCTGGTAACAGTTTTACATAAGCCAAACTGATGCGCAGAAGAGCTTTATACATAATTATATTTCACAGGTTGGCCTATCCCAAGTAATAAAAAACAACATACAAATATAAGTTTTCTATGGCTCACTCAATCTCATTCACATTCATTGATTTTGTATTCACTTCTTCTTGTGTCTGGCTCAGAGCTCTGTACACTCTCATTATGTGATTAGACTCAGTGAAAAACAAATAAGGAGGCAAACAAACTGACCATCAGCAGCAGCAGTGGGTATTCTGTTCCATTTGGGGCAGTGTGCTGATGCAGAAACTCCCCATTAGATCATCTCTGCCATGTGAATGTGCAGTTTAAGCATAGTGTATGCTAATGTCACCATCTTTGCTGAGGAGGCAAGCGTGTCAAAACAAAATGGGAATGACTAGTGCTTTATTGCGTTATTTGAAAACCTGTATAAAAGTCCAGTTAGATATCTGTATATGTTTACTGTTTGGACCCCCTTTGGTGAACTCAAGCTGCCACAATTCTACATGGGTGTATACATAATACGTACAGAGATGAAAACAGATTTACTTAAATAAATTGAAGTTGTAATGTTGTTTTGCCACTCAGCAACCTATAAATTGTTATTCAAAAGGAAAAGTTGTTTGTTTATGTTAGAATAAATTATTTTTTTCAAGGAGAAAATGAATAATAACTGACACTACTGCAAACGCTCACTTTTTTACCAAGTGCAAAATACCTACAGTTTATGGGCTACTTTCATACTTACAGAATTATTGAATATGCATATTTAAGTTGATAAAATCATAAGCAGGAAAATGACTTGAGTAAAGTACGTAGCTATGTTCCACCCAGCGTGCACATGTAGTGTGGGTGTGAGAAGAAGCCGTGGGAGAGTGAGAGCAGCAGCCTGGGCCTGTGGGAGTGCATGTGTGTTTGGGAGGGGTGTCAACACAACACAATCTGCCCCTATCACCACAGTAACCCACAGATCGCTAACATACTGTGCACCTCTCCAAGCACTAAATGTCCACACATAAAGTATCATGATTGATAAAGTATCTATAGATACATATATCTATACATCAATCTATATAGCACTTTTCCACCCCCATTAGACCCCAGCACACTTTACATTAAGAAACCATTCATCCTGTGTTTGCAGATACTAGGGGCACTGGGATAAGTGTCTTGCCCAAGGACATAACAACAGCATAGTCTTTGCAGTGCTGACCATTGTAGCAGTAGGAAGACATTCACCTGTATATACTATCCCAAATCAAAATTACAAGCAGACCATTGTTTATTTGTCATCAAAATGTAACAAAGCTAGCACATTTGTTTTCCTTTTTAAAGAATAATGCTTCTCTACATACTGCTGTCCATCTGACGCATCACTCACATAATCTTATTACCTTGGACTAAATATGACTCAACCTTCCACACACAAAACACCCCTGATTACACTGATTACACTGACTAATGGAAAAACTAATGCATAACCACATTCTATCATTATTAAATAAATCCAAATGCAATGTTTGTAATTGGACAAGTTTACTAGTGCCCACAGTCACAATCAACTGTTTTGACATGGAGTCATGGTACTATACTGGGAGCATTTTTAAGGTATTTATGTAGAGCCTAAATAGAGAAATTAAGGCTAGAACAGTGCTAATATGTATGTAAAAATGTCATACTCCCAACTGGGGGCAAGAGTCAGATTTCCCAATTGAAAACATTGAACTTTTATTTAAAAAAAAAAAAAAAAAATAATAATAATAATAAATAAAAAAAGACAAATTCACAGATCTGTATTAAACATTACTGGTCAATAGAATAATATTGTGATGTCATCTGAAACTCAGCAACAGAAGTCAACACAACCCTAACCTCTGGTCCCCTGATGTCTCATCAACTGACTTTATGTTGTCTTTAAGCACATCCATAAATCTGATGGTGGCAGCTCTAGCCTCAGTGTCCACCCATATACCCCTGCTGTACCATTATAGGTCAAGCCTCACTAGCTTTGGGTGAGAGAGTATTGAAAAAAATAATAATAATAAATAAATAAATGCCCAAGTGGACCAATTTTTGTTTGTTTACAGACTGTGGGTGCATTCACACTTGCAAAATCCCCACATCAAAAGTGGGACTAAACTGGAACTAAACCAGGGACTCAATCTAGACTAGACCAGAACTTAATGAGGACTAGAGTAGGACCAAACCAAATCTACATCAAGACAAAATTGGACTCATACTAGGACCAAACCAGGACAAGTGTGAAAGCACTCTTTGTCATTTACCAGAATATAGTAGTTTAGAGTTGTGTGCCAAACAGACACATTGTTTTGACTGTCCCTCCTCTGTATCCCCATCAATAGTTGGCACTTAAAATGTTTTATTTAATCTTTGGGGGCATTAAAATACCCCTTAAACATATTAGTAGAGTCTTCATCTCACATATAAATGATTAATGACCAAGACTCAAGGGCTAATCTTAAAAGGAATGTGGAATAAGTTAAGTATTAAGTCTGGTTAATTCTCCATGTTGTTTTATGCAATTAAACAGTGCAAAGCAAATTAGCCTTGAGACTGCACTGCCACAGATACAATAACTCTTGTTGATATTGATTATAACTTGTAAGCCTTATTTCTTATGGGACATTCAATTTAACAGCACAGAGAAACCAATAACACAAGCTTATATAGAGGCTTAGCACAGTCCAATGACATCATCTTTGGCACTCTGTTGTGTTTACGAGCAAGCACTATCACAGCCCTAACAGTAAAAAAGTCTGTATTCGTGCATCGTTTTTTGGACTCACCTTCCTCTTGACAAACTGAAAAGCGGAGCACTTTTTGAAGGAGAAAGCCGTCTTGTCCCCCCCTCCAGATCCCCCCGCGCTGCCGCCTCCCACCCCATTCATCAGCTTCATGGCCGCCACCGGCACTCCGCTAGTCTCCGTAGATCCCAGGGTGACGGACAGTGGGCTGGTGAGAAGCAGAGAGCAGAAACAAAGAGCAAGGTCATCAGGAGCGGAGCGTGTTGTAGTCAGGGGAGTAGAGAAGAACGGGACAGGGGAGAGAGGAGAGATGCTGCTTATGTACGGGGCATGTGCGGTGGTGCTGAGGAGAGAAAGAGAGGAGGGAGAGGTGGAGGAGGCAGATGGACCAAATGTGAGGGGGTGAAGCTGTGATCATGACGGTAAAACTGTAAAACGAGATTGTGAAAGGTGCATATGCTGTCTTGTGTGAATTTTTATCAGACTGACCTAAAACTATAGATAGATGTTTTGATACACAACATTAACAATAACATGTTGTCTCACTATTTATGAATCTTATTCTGGTCTTTCCAACCCACATGTTCTACTTCTTTCCTTTGTCTAAACCATCTCAATCTGGCTAGTCTGACCTGAAACAAGTAACTTAAAAATCAAAAATAAAAGTTTGATAAAAGAAATTACTTCAGTATGGTTATATCCCTGATTACAATAATTAGCTTTAGCCTGGCTTGGTAATTACCCACATAGTTTTTTCTTATAAGAGATTTTGTTACAGTCAAAGAAAGACACTCAAAATTACTAAGAAAGATCTATGAAATGATAGACCAATATTGTTTCATAGTCAGACTGTAGTTTTCCTATACCTTAACTCCACTGTTGTAAAGTTAGAAAGCAGAATGTACATATTAGGACTGTAGCCTGGAGAGAAACTGTGCCAGCTCCTGTTGCTGTTATCGCAAATTTACCCCACAGTTTACAGCTCAACACGCCACATTGCATCATGGGACGCTGCTGAGCTGTGACAAGTCTATTTTAACCTGTATGCATTCGCACTCTTTTGTATAAATCATGTTTCACGCATTCCTCCTACCTTTGTACCTTTGTGCTGGTGATGTTGGCTGGCTTCTAAGCAGACGATGCGATGCTAAGTCCCGTTAGTTACAGGTGTCCCAGATTTGAGTCAGAGCGAATGCTGTTGTGATGCTGTGCCATAAGAGCAGTGCTGAAGTATTGCTGATCTCTAGCTTGAAACTGGATTACTTTGGTTAGTTTCAGCGAGTAAACAAACACAGAAAGTGCGTGATTTAGCATGACGGAAAGGTGATGGTCCCAGGATCACAGCAACAGCAGCAACAGCATCTCTATTTTATCAATGAAAAAGCCTCTGCAGTGAACAGATGCAGCGCCCCTCCCCGTGCCTCTCTCTCTCATCTGAGCTGTCTGTCAGAAGCTCCAATCCCCGCCCTCTTTCCTTCTCTCACTCTGCTGCAGTCGGACAGTGGCTCTTCCCACTTCTTAGCTTGTTCACCTTTGTCCTGAAGAGATTTGCAGATTTGTAGACATAGATGCCCAAAATGAGTATACATACATGAAAAAAAGTAACAGTTTAATAAAAAATGAAATGTACAATGCCATTCACATAGGCTCATTTTGTAAGACATAAGACATAAACATTATAAACATTATTCTCATGTAGGCTAAACTGTAGGCCTAATCATGCTGTAATGTAAGTGCCTTTATTAGTGACTGACCTTCAATAGTCTATTTAAAATTTCTCTGAGTGACACTCCAGTTGATTTGATTTGTTATCACTGACCTTTTTCCCACTGCAGTTGAAGTCCAGTGGCTGTAATTTTGTTGCTAAAAATAAATACGGCTACAAAACTAACCAATTGCAAAACACAACTTCAAATATTTTTTGATGAGAAAACATGACCATGATTAAACTATTTAACATCATATACGTTGCACAAGGGATGAATAAAGAGTTCATTCATTCATTAATTCTATTCTTCAGGTTGACACTGGTTCTCACACAGACTGCAAACTAAAATGCTTACTAACATGGCTAATATAATTTTATATGGTATTAAAACCATGCTGGGTTACAGCTATTGAGAAATTTTACTGCTGTACCATTCACACTGCTCAGTCCTCACACCAGCTTAGTCCTTGTTATCTGGCTTACGTCATCAGAGGTTAGAATAAAGAAATATAGCTAAGCTTGAATGGACAATACCTTAATACTTTGAGCACTTAAGTCCCCGGGACCCGTACTGATGGTAAATAAATGTTCTGCATTAGATATCCAGTGTCCTGCCTCTCTTTACACTTCAATTATTCTACAACAAATGCCCGTCTCATCACACTGTGGTTTAAATTGCTGGTGCTTCACACCAAGGAAGATGCAGTTCTGCTTTTGGGAAAAACAATGACGATGCAAAAGTGGCTGTAATCAGAGCCAGTGAGAGGCACAATTAACACTCACTCTGTGGCAAAGTACAATGATTGGTGTAAACAGCTCTTCGCCACAGGCAGAAGCTTAGCATATTGTTCTATTTGAAGCAGCACTTATGATCATGGAGCAATTATCAATCTTTTTATGTGGCTTTGTTTGGTATACTTTTGTTAAAGAAGGCATTAAACAAATTCATTGAGGTTAATTGATTCTGTAGTGTTAATAATGGCTTTACCAAATGTCTTATGTAATATAAAAAGAAGTAATTTTGAGTCAGGCAAATGGATTGGTGCAGCACAGGCTTTGGTTTAACCCAGTGGGGAATAGTTTCAAAACATGGAAAGTATCTTCTCTTAGAAATGCCTCCAGGTACCATAGGCCAACAGGAAGTACCAACTTACATAATAGCAACAATTTTACTTGGAGCCTTTAAATTATTCTGTAATCCCCCAAAAGGCTTTGTAAGGATTGCTCGCTCCTCTTGTGAATATCAATGCACGGCATAGACCTAAATAATTAATACGTCTGACTCTTAAATAGTTCTGGGAATTGCCAAAATGATAGCATAGTCTATAATTTATGTATTTTTCTCAAAGCAACTCCAACATTAACAAGCCTTTAAGAAGTTAATGCTATGAACATGTGAGGTTTATGTAAAGTACACTGTTTTAAAACACATTGGAGAGTGCTAACAGGGGCAAGTGTTGATGATCAGATAGTAAACTTGCTTTCTTGCCAGTGATAATGAGGTCCACTGGGCTTATTTGGATGGTATACAGAGCTGACCTGGTGTACAGCACAAAAAGACCTTCTAATCCCTTCTAGCCCTCCACTCAAATAGCTCAATTTTATTATTTTAGTGAATTTCACTGCAGACTGCAAAGCCTAAAGAGTGGAATACATTTCAGTGTGTGGGTAGCTCAATTTAAAAGTGAAATGCAGTCTAAAACAGAGCTGTCATGGGCATATGTCATGTAATGGGTGTATCACAGGTCAGTGTGCCATGGGTTCATAAGAATAAGCTGATTCATGGCACAAAGGGCAAACAACAATTGCTCAGTATCTACATATACAGTGCTTTACTTGATGCTTGCATGCTTATGTCTATGACTAAAGCATTTTTGATATTTAAATAGAAAAATGTATAACCTAGTATTAGCTTTGAAAAAAAAAAATCCTGTCATTGAAACTACCAGTGGTTTGAAGAAGCTGCATTGTGGGTCTGCACTTAAGGCAGTCCTTGAAAGTCCATACCATGCACTACAGTAGCTACCAATAAAAATGATTGATCATATTTTAGATTCTAAAACACTAAGACTGCATTAACCTCTTTGCAAGATATATGGCTGCACCTCATTTCACCCCTTCACACTGTGGGGTAAAAAGAGGTAAAGCAGTTTAGTGTTGATGTTATAGCATTGGCTACTACAGTATGCATAATGATACCGTATGCAATAATTAGGCCTATGCGATGTGAGTGCAACATTAGCAGGAGACAGCAAATGTAGAGCTGAGAGAGGGGGAAATAATTACAGAAAGAAAAAAAGCCTGAGAATTAACTAAGCAGCTCATTGACAAACAGCGTGACTCATACCATTATGTTATTAACATTGTTAGGGCCATAGAGCACCTAATGTATGTTCAAGTCTCTTTTTTTTTTTTTTTTTACTGTATTCTGAATTACTTCCACATTAAGTTGCATTATAATCTGCATAACTGCCTAAAACTGCAGGGTTTTTGTTTCTTCTATCCATGGCACTACATAGAAGAACCACTGTTTGAGAACCATCTGAAGGTTGGTTGGTAGCCTTCAGCGGGGGTGTAGCTCCGAATTCTGGATCCTGGGAACAAATCATCTTAGCTAATGTTGTCTAATAAAAAATGCACATTGTGAGGGGCCCCTCTCTGCACTGGGCCCTGGGTAAACAGTGCCCTTTACCCTCCGAGTCCAATGCCCCTGCTCTGCAGCATGATCACTATACAGATAGAGAACCCTATAAATATTGTATGTGTATCTTTGCTCAGATATTTTGTGAGTCTTACAAATCCCCAGATGCGAGTCCCTGTCTTATGGTGTGTGCTGCCTGTCCCTCCTCTCCCTGAACCAGGCTGTTCCGCAGTGGCACTCGAAGGTGAGCTCATTAGCGCAGCAGTGCCTCCAATCCTTACCCCTGGTCATCTGACAGTACCATGCATTTAAACCCATGCTACTCAGAGGTTTAAGGCAGCAGCAGAGGGAACATTTGCTCTGTGTTTACTTCTTATGGGCGCCTTTGTCAAAAACAGAAGCTTCTATTAACTCCAGTCACATTCATTAATTAACCATGCGCCCTTAATCCCAGATACAGCAAAAAGCACACATGGGGAAAAGTACTGCTCTTTTTTGGAAGTTGTCTCCGAGGCTCAAAATAGTACTGCGACTTTGCACTTGTAACTGCAAAGAGCTGCAGTTCGAGTTAAATAGTGTGGGTTTATGAGTAGGCAGAATTTTAAATATAAAGAAAATGAATTCAAGCAGCAATAGAGCCTTGAAACATAAACGTATATAGGATTTTGTGTGTAGACACTGATCAGACATAATATGACTGATGGACAGGTGAAGTGAATTACAGTCACCATCATGTTAGATAAATAATTTAAAGGTACTGGTGCTACTAGGGCAGATCTGTGGAGAGGCAAGTCCCATCACATGTAAAATAGATAAGAAAATAGATAAGTCAAATGCCAGGCAACCAGGTACCAGAAAAGTTACACAGTGCTCTTTTACAGTAAGAAAAAACAATCTAGTCTGAAAGATTTATACAGTAAACCATCACATTCCATTTTGCTACATTCAGAAAACTGTTTTGAGATTGCACTTGGACTTTTCCTTATTCCTTCAGTAAGAGTCCTTATATAAATTCACTGACAGGTTGGTAAACACATTAAGTACCATTTGAAGTGTTTTCGAGGACGTCTGTCATTCTTTCTTAACTCAAAGTGTTCCCAGGACTAGAGCCTGCAGAATCCATCATCTGCTAATGAGCAGCACACATTTAGCCACGTGCATTTGAAGCCAGTGCCAGAGACTGAAGGATGAAGCTTACAAAAATAAAAGTCAGTCCTTTGGGAACTCCTCACATGCGAATGGAGGGATTTGCTTGTTTGCCTGGGCATTATGTACATGTGCAGCCTGTTGAAGTGAGCTGTTTGGTGGGTGTGTGCGTGGGTGAGAGTGGGTGAGGGTGGAGGGAGGACAACCGTTGCCTCCCGGGGGACCCGGCAGGCAGCATTGCAGAAGAGAGAGAGCAGAGAGTGAAAACCAATTATACAAGAGCTCAGTGGTAGTTTCATCACTGGGCGCACTCAGCTAAAACAAGAGAAGATGCAGCCAGCACAGACCTGCCCTCCAAGTTGCAACATAATAGGCCTCACACTTATAATTAAAGTTTTTTCTGGAGTTCTGTTATTGTGGAGACACATGGCCACAAGCCTTTTGCACTGGAGTGGAGTATTGTTTTTAATATATAAACATTTTGATCATTAATCAGTCTATGCCACTCTCCACCATTTTGATTGGACCTACTAATGTAAACAAAGGTTAAAATATTAACTGCTCATTGTCCGCAACTCTCTTTCCCAATCTTGACAGTGGGCTTTGACATTCTGGATTTATAACACAATATATTAAGTTTAACAAAACATGCAACTTGCTTTCTACAGTGTATTGACACCTAAGTAACATAATGCTTTTATGAACATTATACACTGCCTGGCCTAAAATAAAAGTTGTCACCAAAAAAAAAGATTACACACTCTCACTAATGTTTTGTTTCAGCGCCTTTAGCTTTTATTATGGCGCACATTCGCTGTGGCATTGTTTTGATAAGCTTTTGCAATGTCACAGGATTTATTTCCATCCAATGGTTTTCTCCAAGATCTTGCATTGATGATGGTAGAGTCTGACCACTGCACAAAGCTTCTCCAGCACATCACCAAATAATCTCAATGGGGTTATGGTCTGGACTCTGTGGTGGACAATCCATGTGTGAAAATGATGTCTCATGCTCCCTGAACCACTCTTTCACAATTTGAGCCTGATGAATCCTGTCATTGTCATCTTGGAATATGCCCGTGCCATCAGGGAAGAAAAAAATCCATTGATGGAATAACCTGCTCATTCAGTATATTTAGGTGTCAGCTGATTATGACATGACCTCATTCTTTGAGCACAGACTGTTGCTGAACCTAGACCTGATCAACTGCAGCAACCTCAACATATTTGCTTAGTTAAATCCAGGTGGCAACTTTTTTTTTTTGGCCAGGCAATGTATTTATAATGGCTGACTGCCTTGTGTGACATAAGTTGGTTTGAACTGATAAATTTGGCCCAGTAGTAGTTTAGGTTACCCTGACTGAAGCATTGATTGGACCAAATATGTTCTCATTAAAATAAGCAGAAATAAAAGTGGAAAAAGTTCAACAGAAGCAAACATGTGTAGTCTCCCATTGTTGTTTCCATTTCAGTAAGAAGAGTCTGTGTTCATACAATAACAACTGTAGGAATACCAATGACACTTTTGAAGATGGAGCCTCAGAACCTCAAAGAAAAGCTGTGACAGAATGCAGAGAGTGACTGGGTGACATTGCACAGGCTGCATGGTGTTAGTATTTTGAATCGGCGACCTCAAAGCCTCCAGCAGCAGTAGCAGCAGTACACTGACAGCACCTCTCATTTCCCGGGGGATCCCATGGCACCAGCCCACAGAGCACAGCTGGGGACACTTCCACTCTTCTCTCTCCCTCCACAGTCAAAGCAGGCCACGAGGCTTGAAGGGTGGAATTTTGCTAGGTGCCTGCACTGAAAAAATGGCCGTGAGTGGGGTTGCTCAAATTACAAACACAAATTTTACAACATTAACCTGACTTATTTACGATTCTCTGTCCAGTTTCAGTCTTACAAAGGCAGCTTGATTATGGCCAATGTTAGATCTGCATGTTTTAATCACGCTGAGAAAACATGACTTTTGGAGGGAAAATTCAAACATGCACAGGTACAGAGCCTCTGCACTGTGGATGCAGGTGGATCATGAGAGTTGCTTTGGAGGTAAGATTTATTCAAGATATTACAGTCTTTCTGGCTCCAAATGTAGTCATTGTAAATGCATGTTTGTGTTTGCTGTCATTGACATTAAGGTTAATGTAAGACTTGTTTTCGTGAAACAAATTGTTAGCAAAGAACTTTGCTGTAGCTGCTCGTAAGCTAACCAATATTACAACTGATGTTTGGTGATTTTGTGCAGCACCATTCTGCAAACAGTATCAGTTAAAATAAAAAGTGTGAGTCAATAAAATCTTTCAGAAAAAGGCAGGACTTCGAGGAACTACCATAACACATATAATAATAAGTGAACCAACTCACAATTTTATTTTAACAGTTCCCAGAGGAACACTTCCTTGTGGAACACTTCCTAGTAAAAAATATATTATCACTTGTATCCACAGGGTGGTGTGGGAGTAGGAGGACTTTGTACCTGATGCCCTACCTTTAATTGAATGCCCACTGAGAAAGTTGAAGACAATTACATGGTGAGTATTCTTTCTGCATTTTCTGTATAGCTCACTGCGACTCTGTACTGGACTGGTCTGTTGTTGTATTAGAGATAATATAATATATAATATTAGAGATAATAATAAGTGCTGTCAGTAAATTTAAATGTGCACAACACAAGGGAGACAATATCATGATCATGAATTATCCCTGTGTCCACAAGCAGAGACCAGAGCTTCTTCACTGTAATAAGTCTTCACACTGTCCAGCTCCAAACAGGCTGACACTGAGTTCTGTCTCTGTGTTTGATTCATTTAGAAAATACAGGACTCTAAACATGTTAAGGACATCTAATGTTGTGTGTAGGCCTAGATGTAGTAAAGATGTGTAAAAACACAATAATAATAAGTATAAAAATGTTACTTTCATGATTAGGTAATTTAACATAAATATGTGCATTCAGCAAGATTTGAACACATTTTCCATCAACATGAAAAAGGTTTGTTTGTGTTATGGAAATAATATTGATATGAGGGTATCAAATAGGTTTGAAAGTCTAAACATGATTTTATTGCATGTATACATATTATTTTACTTTTTTCTTTCAGTGTAAAACTGGTAGAAATACTAACACACAATTGATATTTGAGTTACTCATAGATGTTGGTTATGATAGTATTCAATTAAAGGCACTATAATTAATCTCCACGATTTAAAAAAAATGGCTGAAAATGGCTTGGATATTCCTCACTTTGCTAACCCAGAACTATCATTCTATGTATTCACCCCAATTAATTTATTGGAAAGAGTAATTTATGTTTCACAACTTTCAGAGACCAGAGAAGAGTTTAGCTGTCACTGAAAAGCTAAACATCTGGCATGCTAACAGTGTACTTCCTGGTTCACGGAGGATGAACTGTTTTATAATTAGATGCAAAGAGCAGACATTTTGATCCTTAGAGCTACTTTTACAGTATATTTGTACTGGGTCAAAACAATAGCTTAACAAGGACAAACAATACATACAGCCACTTTAACATACACAACATATAAAATAACACTTTTAAACCTAAGGGTATAAACTTGTACTTGCATCTGTACTTCACAAATATTTTTGACAGCATTTTTAATTTAATAATGAACAGAATATGAACTTCACCCTACAATTTGCAATCTATACTTCATACAGAAAGTTTGGCATGCACTGCAGTAACTGTCTCATGAGTTGTACAGATGTGGGAGATACTGTTGCATGTGATGACTGTGGCATGCATATTATCTAAAGGTATAGCAGACGACGAAGTTAAATCTGTCAACTGGACAAATCTCATAGGAGTGAAGACGTTTCGCTGCTCATCCAAGCCGCTTCTTCAGTTCTGGTCAGAATGCTGGTGGCCACTACCTTTAAATCTATCTGAGGGGAGAGGCTAACTACACTGAAACTGTAAACAGCTATTGTCTCCACTTTCAGCTGAAACTACCCTATTCAGCCCTTAATGACCCTGCTATTGTTCTCATTGTTCTGGGTCTGAGGATGGAGTTGTAAATGGGGGAGAGATTATGTCTCAGGCCCCCATTTCTGTTTAAGGAAGGATTGTCTTTCCTAATGAAAATAGCTTCTTTAACTCCTCTCTCAAACCATTTCTTTTCTCTGGCTAAGATCTGAACTTCACTATCTTCAAAGGAGTGGTTAGTGGCTTTGAGATGGAGATGCATGGTGGGCTGGGGTCCAGAGGAACTCTCCCGCCGGTGTTGGTACATCCTCTTATGGAGTAGCTGTTTAGTTTCTCCAATGTACCGCTCACTGCACTCTTCACTACACTGAATGGAGTAAACTACATTACTTTGTTTATGGCTCGACGTTTTGTCCTTAGGGTGAACCAGTTTTTGCCTTAAAGTGTTTATGGGTTTGAAAAACACAGGAATCTCATACTGTCTGAAGATTCTCTGAAGTTTTTTCAGACACACCCGCAGTGTAAGAAATGGTAACACCTCTCCTTCTAGGTTCAGATTCCCTGTTGTCCTGTTTTTAGCTCTCTTTGATCTATTGAAGGCCCATTTTGGATATCCACAAGCAGAGAGGGCTTTCTCCACATGTTGTTCCTCCTTCACTTTTCCCTCTGTGTTTGTAGGCACCATTTGAGCTCTGTGGTGTAGTGTTCGGATCACTCCGAGTTTGTGCTGCAGTGGATGGTGTGAATCAAATAGCAGGTGTTGGTCCGTATGTGTAGGCTTCCTGTAAACTTCTACCTGGAGTTGCCGAAGCGGCTTGGATGAGCAGCAAAACGTCTTCACTCCTACAAGATTTGTCCAGTTGACAGATTTAACTTCGTTGTTTGCTCTGGATCAGACCTGGACGACTGAGGGTCTACAGACATTATCTAAAGGTGTGTATCTTACGTGTGGCAAGGAGAATAAGCAAATATCATTATAATTATTAACTTTACGCAAATGAATTGGCACATACAAGTATTGTCTAGTCTTTTTAAATTATAACAATTAGCTATTGACCACATTTCTAATAGTTTCTGTTGCAGCTGCAGGAATGTAAGGTATGTGACCTAGGGTCAAAAGATAGCAGGTCTCCAGCCAATCACAAGACAGGATGGTGAAGTAATTTGTGACACTTGGAATACACATGTTTTATCTGTTACTGTGTGAGGCATTCTGAGTCTATGCAAAGATTGTATTTGTCATCAGTCAAACAGAACAAAATATGAATAAAACAAAGCCAAGATATGGTTAGTCATTTTATTTAAGAACTTGATGTCTTCACTTTGTGACGCATCCTCCCAATTATGCAATCTCTTGAACTCAATTTCTATAATAGTCTTGAAAATTGTGGTGATTTATTTTCATTATTTAAAAGTATATGGTATGGCCTGAACTTCTTAGACTGGGACACAGATATGCCACTTTCATACTAAACCACTTATTCAAGGTTGAGTGTTTGTATGATTCCACAAATGTGAATTCTGGCCACAATCCATTCACTGTATTCTAAAGTTCTTTATCTGCATCCGCTTAAATGCATTTTTTTGTGGATATAACTTAATGCTTAAAGCTTAATGAGAGCATATTTTAATATTCTAGTTAAACAGTTATATTTAAGTCTATTTTTAGATTTTAGATTTAGATATGTATTGACTGCATGTTTATATTCTACTGTTCTTGTACTTTATGCTGCAACACTGAAATTTCTCCTTTGTGGAACAAATAAGGTTCTCTCATCTTATCTTAATTAGAAGGGATTTATATAACGCAAAGTTATGGTCAATGACAAAGACTGCATTTATGTTTTATCAAATTTGAAAATGCATTGATTTGACTTTAATGTACTAAGGCAGAATTGTGAAGTGAAACTCAAACTAGGACTGTGTGTCTCCTTTCTGCAGGTGTGGAGGATGTTCTTGGCTGTGTTACTTACCTGCTTCTCTGCTGCAGCTGACAAGAAAGTGCTACATCATCAAAAGTGAAACCCCTCTCAGAGTGTGTATAACACATACCTGAGCATACACCTCACCGTTAGGAGTGTCTACGTGGGGCTTGGCCGAAGACACACAGAAACACTGTTCAGACCAGGGAAGAATGTGGTAAGACTAATCTTGTGTTTACAAAGGGAAATATGTTGGATTAGGTGGAGATACAATCTAAATGAGATATTACAGTGAATTGTTTTATGCCAGACATCACAGGCTACATTACATTATTGAGTAGATTGTTTACATTATTTTTTTGTTAGAGGGTCTGCCACTTGCTTGTCTCCGTGGAGATGTTCCTGTTTTGTAGATGTTCCATGCTACTGACTTTAAATTATACAATAGTCTTGCATTCATTTAAAAGATTTGGTGGTGTCATACTGTGGAACATTTCAGGCAAAGCAATAGCATTTCCATGGAGACAAGTAGGGGACAGACTCTCCAGCAGAGAAGATACATAGTGTACCTTTAAGATAGTAAGATAGTAACTAGCATTGTAAAAGGTCTATTATTTTTTTATTAACCAAATTCAGGACATAAATTTGAAGGAAACCTGTGTGTTATTTTTAAGTATGATGGCAATGTCCAATTAACAATGAAGAGATAAACAGTACACATAAATCCAAGGGAATAAATCATGAAAATGTATGTCTGCTCTCCCATTTGTTCTAAACAATTACTCCAAACCTCATGATTTCCCTGTCAGTGCTGACCTTTTCAGCTCTACAGTCTGTGGGACATGATTGACAGTGAGCCAAAGGGGCTCTCAGCTGTGTGCCCCCACCTGCACCCATCTCCAGGGACGCACGTTGAAGGGCAGCTTATCATACCTTTTCAACTCGGACTATTTATTGATCTTATCCTGGAAATACAATGGCACATCTGAAATAATAATACATAAATAATCTCAAGTGGATTTAATTGAGCTTCACAGTTCACTTGGGTAAAAAAAACGATTGCTATTTTTGTTGACTCTCTTTGGCAGAATTAACAAAAGAGTTGGAGAGAGGGAGAGTTAGATTAATGGCAGCAACACCTCATTCCACAAAAAGATTAAGATGCTATTTCCCTCTTCCTGACTCCTGGGAATAATGTACATCGTTTTAATCACCCAAATGAAGTAGATTCTATCAAAGGCACTCAAGCACAATGCAATGGTCTGTTGCCAGGCAGGACACCTCAAATCAGCCACAGACAGTTTGAGAAAGGGGGTAAAAGTAGTTGGTTTGGGATAGGGATGGGCAATGCTTATACATGAACTGGAGTTCTCTCTCTTTTCCTTTACTTTTGAGATCAGAAAGACTTTTGTGGTGTATTCCTTAGACCTTATTTTCATCCTTTTTGCTACTTCTTGGTGTCAGAAATATGAGAACCACTAGCCTTGCAACTAACGTTGCAATCTCTTGGCGAAAAAATAGCCAGGCTATCGGCTACTTCTCAAAGGTAAATAACATTAGCAAAAGCAAAGGATCCACTCATTTGATTCACTGATTGCAGTTGCTGAAGTTGTTTTCATACCCAGCATTACAATGATACAAAATATTACATAAATGGATTCAGTGCTGATCATCACCAGTACTTCAAAGTATAAATTCATAGACTACATGTTTTAGTTGTTTTCTTAAAAAATAAGGAATATATTGTGGTTCTTGAACATGCAATGTATGCTTTAAACTACATGGTTTTGATTGAGAAAAACATCACTCTTGTGGTGATTTTTCCTTTTGTAATTAGTGATAAACAAATGCATAACTGGCAGTCCAGCATACAAGCTATTTTAATCCTGTGTTATGTTTTACACTATTTATTGTATAATGCAGCTTAAAGTCAACATATTGTAAGTAATCAAAGTACAGTACTCTAATTGGCCCATATACTCTGTAACTAAATCATATCATACAAGGTCTAAGTCTTAAAAGGGGATGCACCAAAAAGCCTTTCTGATCTCAAAAGTAAACGAAAAGATAATCGCAAGTTACTCCATGATCTACTGATTTTTATGTCATCATAGTTTTCCCAGTTGTACACAAAATGTTACATTTTCTAACTCAGTTGCAGATAATGAACATTTAGCACTAACTACATTTGAATAATCTTTCTATTGTCAAAGAATGCAACATCTTTTAGCAGGTCACACACACTATAATCAAAGTAAAGCTGTTCATTATAATACAGGCAGCTGCTAATGATGCCACCCACATCCTGTCAAAAGCAATGTCATTTTCTACACTACTCAATCCGCCTCCACCTCAGCTCCGCCTCTTTGCTCTCAGGTTCATTTTTATAGTAATATAAGTAAGATATTTTCATCTGACATTCCACTTGATGGATACAGGGAACTTGCAACACAGCTTCATTTTTTAACTGTCAATTGGTTAGTATCTCTCAGTTCAAACTATACCAAAAATTACGATTGCTTAATGTTTCTACAGTTAGATGTCTTCAGAAAATACCCAGGAATTCACAAGTAAGGAATAATAATAAGTTTTGGTGTAGTATCAGTATTTATTTTTTTCAAGTCAGACAATATCATGATGCAAAAAAAAGAGCTAGTGATGTTTATGTTGAGAGTGGGACAGAATAACTGCTACTTGATACTTTAAACATACCAAAAAGAGAGCATTTTGTAGGAAAAGTCAGTAACTAAAAAAAGTTGTCAATGTTTGGGATCGTGATCGTTGTGAGCCATACCTTTTAAAATAGCCAGTTGTATCACAAAAAAAACATTCACTCCTCTATTTCTGTCTTAAACATTTATAAAGTTTGGCAGAACAGACCAAACAGTACAAAATAAGACATTTGGAGTTCATTGTCTCTCCATGACTGGCATCCCTCCCTCCCTGCAATGTCCCAGTCCTGTCAGTCCCATTGTATGTGTGGCAGAATTCCAGTTTTTTCCAAGAACAATGGGAATCTGGGACTTCAGAGGATGATGGTTCTGTGATAAGGAAGTGCGCGGGAGCCAGAGGAGCACAGCGCAGACGTATGGGGACTCTATTTACAGAAGAGCTTTGTTTCGAGCGTTTGTCTGTGTGGCAGCTCATGGCATGCCAATTATTTCCCTCACCTCCATCTGTGATGCATGCATGATTCACAGAAGACATTCAGAAAGTGGCCCACAGAAGTGTGATGTCAGAGTCACCGCAGCATCAAACAGCAGCAGTACATAACAGATTTAACATGTGTGAGGGATTTGTCATTGTAATAGCCACAAAAGAAATGACAACCTTGAAGTGACAATGGATTGATGTAAGTGTAACTACATCAATAGCTGTATGGTATTCAAAACTCTTTAATTAAACTTATTATACTCAGATACTCATAACAGATTTCTAAGGGCGCTTTGAACGCTGCTAACATCTACACTACATGAAAATATATGTTAGGTGAAAGTTTCTAACAATGCAAAACAAAAAAATGAGTCTACTTTAATTAAATGTATTGTCATCTCTTACTATTTAAATTTAAATATTTTTCCACTTTGTCTCCATAGGTTGGCCCCTCCCAATCTCTCCTGAGCTTCTGTCTGTCCATGTTCCCAGTAGAACGTTGAGATCAGCAGACCAAATGATTTTGAATGCCCCAAAGCCCCAACTAAAAACTAGAGGGAACTGATTTTTTGCTGTAGCTGCTCCCAGACTCTGGAACATCCTTTTTCTCTGTGTTAGAACAGCCCAACGTTTTTTTATTTTATTTTTTTTAATCTTCGTTGAAAACTCTTTTGTTTGCACTGGCTTTTAACTCAAGTTGAGCAGGACTCTTGTATTGTATTGTATCATTCTATTGCGTTGCCTTTGTACAGCACTTTGGGCAGATGTGGTTGTTTTTAAATGCACTTTATAAAAACATTTGACTTGACTTGACTCTAAATCCAATTATTTGCTTTGGATCAACAATACAAATAGACACAGATGACATGATAATTTACTAGTACACTCAACATTTATGTCAGGTTAATGGACAACCTGTTGCCCATGCTCTGTTGTCTGTTGCTCAAAATTCAATAAAAAACAGCTACTTAAAGCTGACAAATTGTTGTAACAAAAGGTGATGCAACATACTGTATACAGCTCTTTTTCTATTACCATACAAGCACAGTCTATCAAGTGTCATACCAGATGAACTATTGTCACTTCTCCATCCAAATAAGGCAATCTTAAAACAATAGATGTCCTCCAGAACTTTCCACACATGCGGCCCTATTGAATGCTGCAGCGCCTGCCCTGTCGCCTCAGGTCCAGATTGTCCTTTATCGGCCACTTCCTGCCCCGCGGTCAGCTGCTTCCTGTCTGGCGCCACACCAAGCGGCCACAGCTCACCCCCCGTGGCCAGGAGAGGCCAGGAGCGCGGGGACAAGTGTTAATGAGAACAAAGGGGACATTCCCTCGTTCAACATGCGAGGGGATTCGGAAACTGAGCAGCACATTGTAAAATCAGTTTAACATCACATCTGCAGGGAAAGTCCAGAGGTGTATAGGGTCATTGTATGAGGGCTCCCTTAATGAAGCTCATTTATGTGGATGAATTATTATTATTATGGCTAGCTGTTTGTATTATATATGTATGTGTTATTTTTAGATTCACAGTTTTTTTCTCCTCAGTGTTTGACAGATTTTTAAAACCTGCCTCCTGTATTATCTATTTGTTCTTTTATTGGTCCTTTAATGTATTTATTTATTCCAAAATTTAACAAAACAAAAAGCATTACAGATTTATTTAAACTCATCCTTTGGGGTGTATACATGTATAATGGCCAGTTCCTAGTACGCACAAAACATTTGATATAAATCCATAGTTGTAAATCATATAGATCATCTTTGTAATGTCACATGAATTCAATTACAGCATGTAATGAGATCTAAAACATAAGCTTAAAAATATACACAGATATCAGACTTAAAGATGCCATACATTTTCATCAAATACAGACACATACATACAAAAAAGTGAGTTCAAAGTTGAGCTGTCATGGAAGAGCGCACTGTGCTGTCTGTGGATACAACAGTGCAGAGGCAAAAGAGTCTACTGCACAGGGCCCGGAGATAAAGGACAGCTCGCCTCAAAGAGACTTGGATATGAGCCCTGATCTATTCTTCAGAGGGTGTGGCCTTATTATTTTGTTCACACATGTGCAGTATATGGTCCTATAGAGCGACTGTTGACACTGGGCTAAACCATCAGTCTGTAGGTTCTTAATGACAAAGGTCATCTGAAATTCAGGAGCAGGAGGAAAATAGATGAGTGTTTCATGCACTCTGGAAAGGAAAAACAAAGTTGCAGTAACATTTGAGTATAGTTGTAAGCCACGTCTTCTGTTATGATGTAAATGTCCACCTTCACTTAACCGTATCAGGATTCTCCCTTCTGCTTTTTTCCCTGTTGTCTCCCCCTCTCTTCAGTGTTGTCTTTCTCTCCTTCCACCTGGGCATCGGCTTACCTGATCTGACAGCTGGTACACCTGGATCCCATTTCCCTCATTACCGCAGTCCGTTGTTGATACTTCACCAGTTAGTAGATGTATTTAGATGTGGGTTTTTTTGAGTTTTTGTACTACAATTGTCCTGTCCTGTGTCCTGTTCAGTATTTTTGGAAGCTGCCTGCCTGTCTCCTTGCCTGTGTACCTGCCCGCCTGTCCCCTTCCTGTCTGTTTGTCTGCCGTCTTCACCCTGTCTACATGCCAGTCTGATGTCTACCTGCACCTCTGGACCCCCCAGCCTGAAACTAAACCACATTCACCTGATTACTATTTTGGACAATAAACGGTTGAACTACTTATCAGTTGTGTGCTACTTTTGAGTCCTAAGTAAAACCGTGACGAACCGGAGTAGTTGGTATTACAAGTGTGGTTTCATTGTTTCAGCTATTCTTCAGGAATGTCCTTAACACATGGCAGTGGGGCTGTGTTTGCGGATGCTGCACTGATATGTTATCAGCTCTAGTTGATGACCCATCACAGCCATGTCACTGTATCTCACAGTATTTCCTGTCTTGAATTTTACTTGGAGCTTGGTCTAAATAAACCTGCTGGGACAGAGTTCATTTATTATATAAAGATCAATAATGTCACCAATATACTGCAAAACCTAACCAGCAACTCAACTAGACAGTAGCTCAGTTGGTAGAGTGTTGTCATGATGTCAGTTTTCCCTGTCCTCCCGTGCTCTCTCCCCCTCCCCTACCTGTGTGTCTGGAGCTGGGTGGAGTGCCTGACTCCTCCCGTGCACACCTGGGGTGCATCAGCCTAATCACCACCACCTGCTGCTGAGTACAAGAAGGCTTGGCAGTCTACACTCGGTGCCAGACCGTCCGCGTGTAAAACATTCCTGCCTCTACTCGCCCAGCTCCTGCCGCCACGTTCCAGTCCCGGTATCGCTTCCAGCTCGTCTTGTCTCCTGCTCGTCTCGTCTCCTGCTCGTCTCGTCTCCAGCTCGTCTCGTCTCCTGCTCGTCTCGTCTCCTGCTCGTCTCGTCTCCTGCTCGTCTCGTCTCCTGTCCGGTCCTGGTCTCTGGTTTGTCACCCGCTCCCCGCTCTGGTCTTCGTCTGATCCGCCTGCCCTGGTACCGCACCTGCTTCTATCCCCGTCCTGGTCCTGTCCTGCCCGCCTCTACCTGCACCGCACCCGCCTGACCCGTCTCCCGCTCCCCGGTTCCTGTACCTGCTCTTGTGACCTGTTTAAAGACTGCATTTTCACCGCTGTAAATAAACACTGTTAAAACTGCTCTGGTCTGCATCTTTTGGTCCTATCCGCACCGTTACGACAGAACGGTCTGGCCACTATGGACCAAGCAGGCTCAGATCCGGACCAGACGCGCCGCCTCACGCACTCTCACCCCGAGGCGGTGCTGGGTCAGCACGAACAATCCATTCGAACTCTATTGGAGCTAAATCAGACATTGTCCCAGCAGGTGGCACAGCTTAACCACCAGGTGGCCGCGCTCCTCGTCACCCCGCCTGCTGCAGCTGGAGCGCCACCATGCCTCCCGGAGCCGAGAGGCACGGATCCGGAGCCGTATGCTGGACAACCTCACCTCTGTCGCGGATTCCTGTTCCAGTGCGAGTTCATGTTCCAGCAATGCCCTTCTCGTTTCAGCTCGGGGGCCACCAAGATCCGATATATATGTGGATTACTCCGGGGCAGAGCTCTCCAGTGGGCAGAGGCGCGCCTAATGAAGACGTCTGTGGATAGCCTGGATTTTAATGAATTTGTGTCCACGTTTAAGCTGGTGTTTGACCACCCGCACTACCAGGACAATGCTGCCTCCCGGTTATTGACTCTCAGCCAGGGCTCCAGGACGGTAGCGGATTATTCCATTGAATTCTGGACACATGCGGCGGAGCTGGACTGGACGGACAGCGCGCTGCGGGCTGTGTTTGTGCGGGGCCTGAACGAGACTTTGAAAGATGAATTGGTTTCCCGGGACGAACCCCCCGACCTGCGGACCCTCATCTCCCTCACTCACCGTATAGACAACCGCCTACGGGCTCGTCGCCGAGAGAGACGCCGGTCACCGGCCCCGCCGGAGCCACGCGCTGCCCCGCCCCCGCCGGATGAGCCCATGCAACTCAACAGGACCCTTGTGTCGGCCGAGGAGCGTCAACGGAGGCGTCGTCTGGCCGGGGCTTGCCTCTACTGCGGTGAGCGCGGACATTATGTGGTCACTTGCCCAGTTCGGCCAAAAGGGGGGGCCCACCAGTAGCGCTGGGAGTACTGGTGGGCGAGCAACACATCCTGGACTCTTCTAATAGACTGCGGCTCAGCGCCACCCTGTGCGTTCGCACAGAGACCTTATGCGTTTCCGCCCTTATCGACTCCGGGGCTGAGAGGGACTTTATTGATGCCCAAGTCGCGGAGCAGCTCGGGGTCTACCTGGAGCCCCTCGAACGCCCCTTAAATGCCCAGGGGCTCAATGGACGTTTTCTGGGGCACATCACTCACATCACAGAACCTGTCACCGTGATTCTGTCCGGCAACCACCAAGAGAACCGTCAGTTTCATGTCCTGTCCTCCTCCGCTTCTCCTCTGGTCCTTGGTTACCCCTGGCTACGCGCCCACAACCCTGTTTTCGATTGGGCCAGGGGCGGAGTTTCGGGCTGGAGTCCCGATTGCCACGCCAAGTGCCTTCGGTCCGCCCTCCCTCCGGCCGGGAGGTCCGTTCCTGTCGCTGATCCGTCCCCAGACACCCCCAATCTGTCCTCGGTGCCTGCTGAATATCACGACCTGGGGGAGGTTTTTAGCAAGAGCAAGGCCCTCTCTTTACCGCCCCACCGCCCATATGACTGCGCCATTGACCTCCTGCCGGGTGCCCCACTACCATCTAGCAGGCTATATAACCTGTCTAAACCTGAACGCGAGTCAATGGAGGACTATATCCGTGGGTCCCTGGCTGCCGGAATCATCCGCCCGTCCACTTCACCCGTGGGAGCGGGGTTCTTCTTTGTGGCTAAGAAGGACAAATCCCTGCGGCCTTGCATTGATTACCGGGGTCTGAACAATATAACTGTAAAGAATAAATACCCGCTTCCCTTACTGGACTCGGCATTTACGCCCCTCCACGGTGCGACCATCTTCTCCAAGTTGGATTTGCGGAATGCGTACCACCTGGTGCGCATCAGGGAGGGAGACGAATGGAAGACGGCCTTCAAGACACCCCTGGGACATTTCGAATACTTGGTTATGCCCTTCGGTCTCACCAACGCCCCTGCCGTATTCCAAGCCCTCATCAACGATGTGCTCCGTGATTTCCTTAACCGATTCGTCTTTGTTTACTTGGATGACATCTTGATTTTCTCGCGGTCCCCCCAGGAGCATCACCAGCACGTTCGCCAGGTTCTCCAGCGCCTCCTCGAGAATAAACTGTTCGTGAAAGCTGAGAAATGCGAGTTTCACGCAGAGGAGGTCAGCTTTTTGGGCTTCATTGTGGGGCGGGGCCAAGTAAGAGCTGATCCTGAAAAGATCCAGGCTGTCACTGAGTGGCCCGTTCCTACCAGCCGGAGACAGCTCCAGAGATTTATCGGCTTTGCCAATTTTTATAGACGTTTCATCCGGGATTTTAGTAGGGTTATCTCGCCCTTAACTAAACTCACCTCTCCTGCTTTGCAGTTTGCCTGGTCTCCTGAGGCGCAGACAGCCTTCGAGAAGCTTAAGAGACTATTTACCTCCGCTCCCATCCTGCACCAGCCCGACCCTTCACGGCAATTCATCGTGGAGGTCGACGCCTCCGACTCGGGAGTGGGGGCCGTGCTTTCGCAGAGGTTCGACCCCCACAACCGCCTCTGTCCCTGCGCCTTCTTTTCCCGGCGATTGTCCTCGGCCGAGGTCAATTATGACGTGGGGGATCGGGAGCTCCTTGCCGTAAAGCTGGCCTTGGAGGAGTGGCGCCACTGGCTCGAAGGGGCGGAGCAACCATTCATCGTCTGGACCGACCATAAAAACTTGGAGTACATCCAGTCCGCCAGGCGCCTCAATCCCCGTCAAGCTCGTTGGTCCCTCTTCTTCAGCCGCTTCAACTTTCTCCTCACCTACCGCCCCGGATCTCGGAACGTCAAACCAGATGCCCTCTCCCGCCAGTTCGCCCTGGAGGATAGCCCGGTCACCGCAGAAACAATTATCCCCTCCTCGTGTGTGGTGGCCGCGGTCCATTGGGATATCGAGGACACCGTCCGAGAGGCCCAGACCAACGACCCCGACCCAGGTAACGGCCCTCCAGATAAACTGTTTGTTCCCGATTCTGTCCGGTCTCAGGTGCTCCAGTGGGTCCATGCCTCCCGTTTCGCCTGCCATCCTGGTGCCGGTCGCTCTCTCTCCCTCCTCAGGAGACGCTTCTGGTGGCCCACGATGGACACAGACACCCGGGCTTATGTCGCCGCCTGCCAGGTATGTGCTCGGGCCAAGGCCTCCCACTCACCCCCTTCTGGTCTCTTGCATCCTCTCCCAGTTCCTCGTCGCCCTTGGTCCCACATCGCCTTGGACTTCGTGACGGGCCTTCCCCCTTCCCAGGGGAACACGGTGGTTCTCACCATTGTGGACCGCTTCTCCAAGGCCGCCCATTTCGTTGCCCTGCCTAAGCTCCCCACAGCCAAAGAAACTGCCGACCAGCTGACCAGTCATGTCTTCCGACTCCACGGCATCCCGGTGGACATCGTGTCCGACAGAGGGACCCAATTCACCTCTCAGGTATGGCGGTCTTTCTGCAACAGTTTGGGGGCCACGGTTAGCCTCACGTCCGGGTTCCATCCACAATCTAATGGGCAGACGGAGCGGGCCAACCAAGACCTGGAGTCGGCCCTACGGTGCACAGCCTCCGCCAACCCCGCGACCTGGAGTACTCACCTGCCCTGGATAGAGTACGCTCACAACTCCCTCGTGAGTTCCGCCACTGGTATGTCTCCCTTCGAGGCATCGCTGGGATATCAACCCCCTCTCTTTCCCACGGAGGAGAGGGACCTCGCCGTCCCGTCTGTTCAGCGCCATCTCCAGCGCTGTCGCCGGATCTGGAAGAAGGCCAGGGCGGCCCTTCTTCGGGCTGGAGCGCGCACTAAGGCGACGGCCGATCGCCACCGTGTCCCGGCGCCCGTATACCAACCTGGCCAGATGGTTTGGCTCTCCGCCAAGACGGTCCCGCTGAAGACGGACTCCCGTAAGCTGTCCCCCCGATTCCTGGGACCGTTTAAGATCATGAGGATCATAAATCCATCGGCGGTGCGCCTCCAGTTACCCCCGTCTCTCCGGATTCATCCGACCTTTCACGTCTCCCAGGTTAAACCAGTCCGGACCAGCGACCTGTGCCCTCCGGCCGATCCCCCACCGCCCGCCCGAGTCATTGACGGCCACCCGGCGTTCACCGTCCGCCGCCTGATTGACGTTCGTCGCCGTGGTAGGGGCCTCCAGTACCTCGTCGATTGGGAGGGTTACGGTCCGGAGGAGCGATCCTGGGTGCCCAGGGCACGCATTCTGGACCCCGACATGGTGAGAGACTTCCACCGCGCTCATCCTGACAAGCCTGGGGGTCCACCAGGAGGTGGACCTTAGGGGGGGGGTACTGTCATGATGTCAGTTTTCCCTGTCCTCCCGTGCTCTCTCCCCCTCCCCTACCTGTGTGTCTGGAGCTGGGTGGAGTGCCTGACTCCTCCCGTGCACACCTGGGGTGCATCAGCCTAATCACCACCACCTGCTGCTGAGTACAAGAAGGCTTGGCAGTCTACACTCGGTGCCAGACCGTCCGCGTGTAAAACATTCCTGCCTCTACTCGCCCAGCTCCTGCCGCCACGTTCCAGTCCCGGTATCGCTTCCAGCTCGTCTTGTCTCCTGCTCGTCTCGTCTCCTGCTCGTCTCGTCTCCAGCTCGTCTCGTCTCCTGCTCGTCTCGTCTCCTGCTCGTCTCGTCTCCTGCTCGTCTCGTCTCCTGTCCGGTCCTGGTCTCTGGTTTGTCACCCGCTCCCCGCTCTGGTCTTCGTCTGATCCGCCTGCCCTGGTACCGCACCTGCTTCTATCCCCGTCCTGGTCCTGTCCTGCCCGCCTCTACCTGCACCGCACCCGCCTGACCCGTCTCCCGCTCCCCGGTTCCTGTACCTGCTCTTGTGACCTGTTTAAAGACTGCATTTTCACCGCTGTAAATAAACACTGTTAAAACTGCTCTGGTCTGCATCTTTTGGTCCTATCCGCACCGTTACGACAAGTGTCCACTGATGTGAAGGTTGGTGGCTATGTCCTTGGGCAAGGCACTTAACCCTCCAGCGTCTGTGTACACTGGTGTATGAATGTGCCTGTCTCCAATCCAATTCTCTTGTTAAATTCAGCTCCAATCAACCAATGTAAGAATTTATTCAATTAAGTTGTTAATTAAAATAGAGCTCTGTTTTACTTTAATTGTTTTAACAGTGGAAACTAATCAAGTTACCCACAAAGCTAAAATATACAACACCCCTCCTTGTTAACCCCCAGTGGTCTGCCCCGGAACCTTCTTAAGGTGCTTTGGCTCCCCAGGGACTCATTTGGCCAAAACACCTAAGGCAGACAACATGGGTAAGTTAAAATTTGCACAATTACAATTACAATCAGTTCAGTGATACACATTTATCAATAAAACATTTTAAACGTTTGTGTATGTCCTTTCTTTCTGCTAGCCTCCATGATGGTAATGGACTAGCTACATTACAGAGTGGTTCCCTGATGTGAAGTGCGTTGACTACTTAAAGATAGAAAAAAAAAAGTGTCAAATAAATTGTGCTCAATTAGTAGTGCTCATTTTTGTTCAGTTAATAAATACAGTGTAGTAATGACAAGCCAATATAATGAAAATAACATACTGAGATAATGAGAAATAAATGGATTTTAAAACTTCTTTAGAAATAAATAAATACATAAATACATAAATAAATAAATACTGAACAAATTCATTGAAACCTTTAGATGAAATCCCACTTTTTGACACTATATAGACCTTTCCCACAGTCTAAATTGGTTGTGAAGATAAACTGTTGTTTTACAGTGAGATTTCAGAGATAGACTGAGTGCACTGAGCTGCAGCCCCTGGTGAAATACACCACTCTTCAATTCTCTTTCATCTTCTCTGCTCAGTCTTAACCATGCACCACGAGAGGCTCCATTTTGACTACATACACGCACTGCTACACTCACACACACACACACCCCTACACACACACCCCTACACACACACACTCACCCCCCCCACACACCCCTACACACCCCCACACACCCCCACACCCCTACACACACACACACACACCCACACACCCACACAGCTACATACACTGCTACATACACATACACTGCTACATACACACACACACGCACACACACTATACACCGTATCTTCAGTGAGAATAAGCACAGCAGGCGTTCATATTTTTTAAAGTCTGATCGTGAAAGCCACAGAAGATGGAAAATTGACCATGAAATATATGATGATAGTGAGATCCAGCGTGTCCAAAACAGCCAAAAGCAAAGATAGCCCAGGCATTATGTAACTTATTAAAACATCACCAATTCTTTGGGAAAGTAAATGAAAAGTTGCACTGAAGTAAAAAGTATGAAATATAGATCATAGGGTGTTAGATATATTTGAGCAAAAAGGCACTAAAAGAGTTGCTGAAAAGATGGAAGATGAATATTTAACATTGGGCTGTCAGCCTCTGCTCAGATAAAAGAGAATTCAAGTCAATATAGCACTCAATATCACTTTTCAGAGTGATGCAATATTCAGATCAACGTGCTAGCAGTAATTACAACTTTAATCTTGAAAATGTTTTTTTTTTTTCCCCCCATCGAATAATGTAGAAACATGCAGCACATACTGGCGGTCCATCCCTGATTCACTGCTGTCTCCATAACAGTAGTTAAAAGGATATGCACACTCTATGAATGAGTGGTATGAAATACCTAATTCATAGAATGTAACTTTTTTGCCCAAAAATAGGCTAAAATAAAAGTTTAATTTATGAAAAAGACAGGAAAACAAGCACCTTTGCTCTGAGAGGGCATCTCCACAACTTTATTTATTTATCCTTTATTCATCTTTATTTATACGGGGGGAAAAACAATTGGAGCACTCAGACTCTCATTTCCATGGGTGCCCTGCTCGAACACAGAAAAAAAAAATACAAACAAAAAACAAACAAAATAAGTATGTAAGTCCATTTAAAACATTAACTTGACTCTTACTTGGCCTGGAGGAGGGCCTGCTCCTACTTGTTTCCTGGGAACTGTTGTTCATTTGGCTGTAATATTCCACAGTAAATCTAACTCCATCAAGTATGTTCTGAAGTATGGCTTTAGTGTTCTATTTCCAGGGAATCATGCAGATGACCTTCTACTTCCAGAAAGTTACATACTTTCACATTTGTAATTTTCCTAAAATGTTAAATGCAGTAAAAAATAAAAAGAAATTACTACAAATAATAATATAAACCGTCCCCCCCCCCCCCCCCCCCCCCCCCCCCACACACACACACACACAGTAGACAGTTGTAGTGTAAGATGAGAGCTCCGTTGACCTGGTACATTCAGTTTGTACCCCTATGTCAGCACGACTCAGGCTGAGTACTCATAATTGGACAGACAGTTCCTCAGATGTGTATGAGTCAGCTATTTAGCACATACAACTCAGACTGCTCAGCTGTTTGTGAGATAAATGTATCTAGTAGCTCAACCAGAGAACGTGGAGAATGAGGAATGACTGACGTAAACACATTGGTCAGGATAACAATATTTATCAGGGAAGAATGAGAGCAGTTTTTTCTCTTATCTTAATCATCTGAATAAGCAAGGTTTAGGAGTCCTTATTTGTATATTTGACTAATCTTTCAGTGGCACCGAAATTATACTGGTTTAAACATCATATCATTACTCATTTATTGTATTGCAACTTCCCTTGTTTATCTAAACAGTTTAATTTAAATTATGATGTTTTCTGAAACAATGAATGATAAAAATCCTCCATAAAGGAGGCACTGCTAAGCGCTGCATTTCATATTTTTACTTTTCGATCACAATGAAACACAGATGTCACGGTAAATCTTAGCAGAAAACATCAGATGTCTGTCCTCGTTTTGGGGTTCACAAATGCACAGAGCCTCGTGCGCAGAGCTTCAGACACGATCACTTCACTGCAGATGCTTTGAAATGGAAATCTGTCTGTTTCAGGGGAATACTGAGCTGAGAGAGAAAATAACACTCCTGGTTAAAAAAAATAAATAAATAGAAATACAGTGTGTTAGAAGGACAAGTCAAGCACAACACTCCATTCCTACTATATCCAAAGATCAGCAGTACATTTGAATGAACATGTGAAGTCAACATCATGGCATTTTCACATAAGAGGGTTATATAAATATGAACACGATGATAATCTACAAGTTAGTCACAGAAACATCATTTCAGAAAGTTGAATGATCCAAAAAACAGTGAATTTCCTAAGCCTTGTTTGTAAACAGACCACAGCTGTTATTTTAATAACTACACTGAATTAGTCTTAATAAAGCAGAAAAAACATCTCCATGGGGACAAGCAGAATAATGTACATTTATGTCATCTTATACATATTGTACAACATTTACTCCACCTCTGAGTTCAGTCTGTTGCCATGTTTTCCTCAAAATGCATCTTCATCTCTCAGGAGTCTTCCAGATGGATGTTGTGAGTCAGGGTAAGTTCATTTACATAAACATAACTAAATGTGCTTCCCCTCTTGGTCTGTTTTATGAAATGCTGTTATGCACATCTTTTTGCAGTGCGATGTCACCACAGTGTGCAGTGTTTGTGTGACAGTGGGTCTCAGGTGTGGGCTGCGGGCTAACCATGACTCAACACGAGCACAAGCTCCTTCTGGAAACACAAGAAACTTTCATTAAAAAGAGAATATTGTAGCAGTCACTGACAGTATAAATGACTCTATTATGTGGTATGTTTTTGTGCTGCTTAAACCTCCATAGCATCGTTACCTTTTCATTGTTAAATTGTGAACACACAAAAAAAATAAAATAAAATCATAAAATCTTACCAAGCTCTCAATTTCGTCTTACAAATGTATACCTTGGAAGAGCTTGTACATCCCATTATCTTTATTATGTTGCCAGAGGGAGAACTGGGGAGCAAGGCACGGCTTCTCTCACAGCACTTGATGCAGAATATAGAGCAGGATTGTAGTCATTTTGGGAGGATAGGTTAAGGTAGACATTTGGCAAATGGACTTATCAATGTGTATTTGTTCATAAAAAAAAAAAAAAAATGTATTTAACGTCTGCTCTGACATACACAGAGCATTTTATACTTATTTGAGCAGGACTTTTCTTTTAGAAAAGTCTCATCAAGAGTGTCTCCTTGAGTTACTGACACAGAAGGACGTCTGTTCAGTCATGGAGGAAGAGCAGGCTCAGGCTCACCTGCAGAGATGATCAATAACTCCACAAGGCAGAAGAACATGAACCTACTGCCCCAAAGGAGTGATTCCACCAGCTGGAGGGACCCCAGTGGAGTCTCACCCCCAGCTGCCCGGCAGATGAGGTCTAAGCTGAACTGGGTGCCTTCCCGAGTCTGTGGAGCTCTCATGAATAATCAGTACCTTGGAAATCACACTGAGAAACAGGCCAACAGTGTGGTAGAGATGCTTACAGAAAAGTCTAAGGTGGTACGGAAGGACAACCTCCTGCCCAAAAAGCCGTAGTGCTGCCTCAGACTCAGCTGCCGGCCAAAAGACTGGTGGACATCAGTGGCCCAGCAGGTGAGGTTCAAACTGGACCGGGTGGCCTCCTGCAGTGTAGTGTGGTGGACATGCTCAGTGAAAAAGCCTAATTCAGTACAGGCACACAAGGCCATAGATGTGGACATGATTTACACAGACGCCTACCTGTCTTCTGCCTCCTTTTTAGATTTACAGACTCTGCAGGACCAGAATCGCAGACGAACCAGAATCTGTGCCTTGTGCTGTGATAAGTAAAACACACAGTATATTTTTAAAAGAGGTTATCTGACAACTCTTTGTAACTTGTATTTGTGTTTTGCAGGTAATAGACAAAAGAGATGTGGCTGAGAGCTATGGAGAGGTAAATATGATTCATTTTTAATAGTGTTTGTTAGCACAAAGCAAGAGAGGATGCAGTGGTTGTTTTGTAACTTGAATAAAAGCAGAAATTCTTCTTTCTTTCTCCTGAATGATACCTTGCTTAGATTTATATTTTCCCATCTCTACTAGATTCTGCTAATACTTTGGCTATACTTTGGTTCATCAATATTATAGTTTTATTTCACTTTTATTTACCGTATTGTATTTGTTTCAGGTGAAAACGCCTGTTCAGCCCATGTGCCCTCCTTCTAAAAAGAGTCCTGAGCAGATTCTACAACTGGTCTCCTCTAACAACTGGGAGAAGAAGTTGAACGGTCTGACCAGGGTAGAAGACCTGGCAAGGAACCATCCCACATCCCTGAAGGAACATCTCCCCAAAATGGCCATCGCCATGAGTGCAGAATTGAAAAAACTGTACTCAGCGGTGTCTAAAGCTGACATGGTGACTCTGTCTGTCATGTTCACCTGCCTCAAGAGGTTACTGAAAGTGGAGCTGTCCTGCTACAGAAAATGTCCGATTCAAGTGTCTTCATCCAGCAGCAAGCCAATGAAGCCCTAGTATCCATGGTGGACAACTGTAACCTGTTTAAAGTTCTCAACACCCTGGTTCACATGGGACAGGGGCACTGGGCTGCTTCAGTGAGGGCAGGAGCCACCCACATCAGAAGCTTATAAGATATTGTCGGACCAAACTCACAAAGACTTTCCAAAGTCTTTTTGAATTTGGCTGTGAGCAAGCTCCTCTAAGATGAGTCTGTGGATATGAGACGTTTTGCAAAGACATACATGTATGTGACCTCCAAGGACTTCAGAATCTACGGAAGAACATTGTTCCTATGAAGGACCAGCAAGCGGAGGGAGGGTCTCTATGAGATCCAACTAAACTCTTTCACAAAATAAATTACAATATAGCATCAAAAGTGAAAATGTGTCCATCATTATTTACTTGATTTTTTTTAAATAATGTAATTGACAGTCATATCTGAAGAGGTATCTACCTGTCATCTCAAAAAACAACTGCACATTTTGTACTGGTAAAAATCTGTTAATTACACCTCACATCAGCAATTTATGTTTTAATTTAGGACAGAAAAAAGAGTTTCCAAAAGTAATGGTATTTATCCAATAGATGCTTACAGTTCCAGTTTGGTCAGCCCCTCCCTTCACATAGATATAAGGCAGTAATCTGACCAGAACTGAAGAAGCGACTTGGGTGAGCAGCGAAACTTCTTCACTCTTACAACGATTTGTCCAGTTGATAGATTTTGCTATATATCCTGTGAATGAGCAGTTTGGTAGAAATGTTCTTGGGGCTAAAGTAAGCTACAGGGTAGACTGAAAAGCATTTTAGATGTTGTTGTTCCATGTGTAAATCACAATAATTACATTAAATGGGAAAACCAAATGAGGAACTAATGCCATACTTGGTCCAAACCCTTGGGATATGGTCTGTATGTACTCTTGTAGGACTTAGAGGCTGAGTTCTGCTGCCCTGATTTTGAATAGGGCTCTGGGACTGAGGACTGTTTCAGTCATAAAAAGGTCTGAAAACAGCAACATTTTCCCAGGGACAACTACATTTCTAAAGTACACATCTGTTAAGCCTGCCCTTAGTCTAGCCTCCATAAAATTTCTCCATCTTATTTTAATGTGTAAAATTATTTTACAGGCTACATATTGTACTGCGCATTACAAAAGCTCTATAGTTGATGAAGATATATTATTATTATTATATATATATTTTTTTAAAGCAACTACAGTATTGAAACAAAACAATGTATGTTAATAGTAATTTTAGTAGTTTTATAGTAGTATAGTACACTTATAGTAAGTGTTTTCCGCAAAAGCCTGAAAGGTGCAACTTTTTTTGTTTTTCTTGACATGTTATTCGAGGCTTCAAATTACCTTGAAAAAAGGCAATCCTGCTGTGAATGGGCCGCTTACACTTGGCTTGTTTGTGTCGCCTGCTTGTCACCATGGCGATAGATCATTTTAATTACATACTATGGAACATTCCAGGAAAAGCAATAAGTTCTTCATGGAGACGATGGCAGATGACATAAATGTTACACACCTTTAATACAGCCTTAGTTATGTGTCTCCTGCTGCTTTTTATTGCTACTATTCACAAAAATGCCATCACAACAACAACTAGCCATAAAAACCAGTCTGCATTCTCATTGGCCGATCCAAATATCTCCTCAGCCAATCAGATTGTGGGACAGGCCCTTGTGCTGGCGATGTAGGGAAACTACTTAGTGACTGGAGGACACACATGCGTGATCACACTGAGCAGAGATGAGGAGGACTAAAGCATGTGTTGAATTTGAAATAGTGAATTTGTCTCATAATAGATTTTACTCTTGAATTTGGATTTAGATGTTGTCATCTCCTGTTAATATGCCAGAAGTTAGCAGAGCATTATGAATTTTACACAGAACATTTGGCATAGCCCCCCAGAAGAACAGACAACAAGAATTATAATGGGTATTGTAAGATAACATTAGTGACTGTGTGAATGTTAAGTCATGTATTTTATTTTAACCAAGCTGTCAATATCTCATAATAATTAGAAGTATTATAAGTAAACTGTGCCACTTCTATTTTCATGTCTCCCTTTCTTTTGTGTACCATTTAAAGCACATTTTAGCGTTTCTAACTTGATGTGAATGTGGACACTGACCCCAGTAGCATTCATTATCATAGGATCCCCCATTGCTCTTTTGTCTATATTTTTGTGTGTCATTATTCATAAGGGGTGTATTAATTAACTGCTCCTGATCCTTAATGATTTTATATGTTTTCATTTTCCTCCTTGTCCAGTGTGGCTTCCAGCTGACACGATAATTAGTTTCTCTGGGCTGAGGAATTCCATAGAAGATACAGGCTACACCCATTAATCACTTGAGCTTGCCTTTGAAAGACTAGTATGGGAAAAGATGCAGTTGGTTGAGAAAGGATAAAAGTGAATTAAGAACAAGGCTTATAATTAACAGTGTTATATAAGTCTATCATTATTAACATTATTGATATGTAACACCATTCCAACCTTCAACCTTAAAAAGTTATTTCATGTATTTCATGAATGCAACTGCCTGGCTAAGAAGGGTGAGCATCAGACAGAATGCGACTCTTGTGTTAAAGGCTAAGAGCGCACTGAGCTCACAGTTACATCACTGTGCAGTTACATCACTGCCATGGGTCAGACTGAGAGTGGCCCTTCATAGACGCAGAGAACAAACAATACAAACAGGAAAAAGGGAATCATTTTAATTATACATCAAAGATGGCTTTTTCTACTGCTAATGCTAACTCCTAGCTTTAACGAACTTTGGCATCTTGATCGCAGCTTTCAGCAATAGCCTAAAGGTTTTGGCCTGTTAGAACTCTGAAGAGGATAAGAGGCGAGGCTGAGGTGCCGGTGAGTTTGCTGCTCCGGGGTTGGCTGACTCATGGGCAGGGGATTAGAGTGATTAGAGTGCACTATATTGAAGAAATTGTATCTGGAAAGTTGTGTAAAAGTAGTTAGTAGTGCGTATCTGCCAGACCTTTCCAACACTGACCAAGATTTTTCTACCTGGACCATGATTCTATTTTCTTTTCAGTCAACTGTGTTTAGGACAAAACAGACACACACAAAAAATTCAGTCATCTCATATTAAACAGAACATAACATAACAAAACTCCCTCGATGCCTTAACCACGTGGGTCTCTGTGCTGTTTGGCCCCTGTCCCTCAGCCTATTGAAACTGTTTGACACATCTGCTCTGAGTAAAGATGCTGACCGTCTGGCCACTCAGGACCTCTGCTGTTGCGCTGACTCAAATGTCAAGAGCTGTCAGATCCACAGATTGGGGCATACCACAGGGCTTTTGAGTCAACTCTCCTGGCTCTGGACTACTCATACACGCCCCCATTTATCACACTGGACAAATGGGCCTGTGCAGAGATGAAATGATATCTGCTGAAGTTTAACCTAAGATTAATCTTATCCTTAAACTGAATTTCTCCTAATATGAGACTGGAAACATACAGGTAGTAATTATCAGGATTCTGTCTAACGTCTTAAATAAATTAGACAGATGGATATAACTGAGCCATTGATTATAAAAGAAAAAAAAAAACTAAAAAAGTAATTGGGTTAATCAGTCATCTTAAAGGTGCATTATGTTGTACCGTACTTGTCTCCATGGAAAATGTATTGCTTTGCCTGGAATGTTGGTTAATATGACATTAAACATATCCATCTCACATTTTTTCATTACAGAAGTTTTATTACTAAAAAAACACACAGACTTGACTTTTAACTGGGTCTGGTGGTGTGAACTGCTTGTCTCCATAGAGATAAATCCGTAATATAACACTGTACAGTGTTACACGCAAAGCGAATGGAAAAGTTGCATAGAGCCCCTTTAATCAAATCAGAAACACAATATATTAATATGTTTACCACTCTGACTTGCCACTATAACAAATTTGCCACACAACTAAAATGACTCAAGTTCAATTTCCAGACCATAAACCAGGATTCAAATTCATGTTAAGAAGCATATTTTGTTCACTCATAACATCATGGTGTCCACTTTAAAACTACCTTTGAAGGATATATTGAAAACTGACGGCTTTAAACAAGTTGCCTGAAAATAGAAAGATCATGAGAATTGCTTTGGGATTTTAACTAACTCACCTAAAACGTTAAAACTTGCCCATATTCCTTGGTATAAACTTTTATCCTGCTATCTCATCAGCACAAACATTGTCTCTGGATTGAGGAAGGCTGCGGCATCGTTTATTTGGATAGAGCACATCTATTGTTTCATGATAACAATTTGTAACGGAGGGCTGCAGTGAATAGCATGTTGAAGAACAGCTTCCCGCCTGGAGCCTGGCTGTCTGTGGATAAGTTAGTGGGACCAAGGGTGGAACAGACTGGGATGGACTCAGGAAGACACTGCACACAAATGCTTTGACGGGACCAGGCTATTTTAAGAGTTCTCTCCTCTCTGCAGTGTTATCATGCAGGTCTCGTGCTAGAGCTAGTCTAATCTACATCGATGAGTCACATTTGTGCTGCAGGATTTCTGGCCATTTGAAGCAGTTTCTCAGATACTCACTATCAATCAATATGATGGATGGTCATTTGTCATACATGTTTTAAGATTATTGTCTAATTATATAATGGCATAATTAAGTAATGGTGTCCTTAAATAAAACATAAAAAGATGCTACACAGATCATTGCTCAGCTGTAAGCATTTTTAATATTTTGAGGCAAACTTTAATTTCAGTTCTTGTAAGCAGTGAAATAATGACTGCTGATCATCAAATCAGCAACAGCAAAAAGCCTTATGTTACCTGTGGACTTGTATACAAGTAATGATTATAGTAAAAAAAAAAAAGTCACTACAATCAATATATAAATATAACAAAAATGTATAAAATGTTTATGTAAAATGTATAAAATGTCTGAGTTTAAACTAAATATGATTTTAGCCTTAAAACATTGTAGTAAATAAAAAATAATACTCCTCTCTGCTTCTTTCATTCTTTTTTGTCTAACTTTATGGCACTTTTGTTTGTCTTATACTTTTTACAAATAAAATAAATAAATAACCCTACAACACTGTACACTTCCTAAATATTTGGATGACCTTGTCTTTGCATTTATTTATGCAAATGTTCACATATTTTATCCTTCCAGGACATGTTCTAGCCAGCACTGTAATGCATCCATAATGAGCCACTCTACTGTACCCACACTCTCCATACAGGAAGTACAGTTTTCCGATGACAGGAAGCAGCCCTCGCCATGGAGACAGCAGTCTGCTCTGGTGTCTCGCAGGTCAAGCCCCGCTGCTCTCCAGCACACGCAACGCCATGAAGAAGAGCTGGTTTAAAATGACATGAAAGGTATGAAAAAAGAAGTACAGGAAGGAGGCGATGCATGGATCCATTAGTGTTTATACAGTCCATAACCTGGTGCACACTTTCTCCCAGACTTACGAAGCTTTAAATAGACAGGCCAAGCAGCAGGCCAGAGTCGGGCTCTGACAAGGTGCTGACCTCTATCTTGTCTTTTTATCTGCGTGCCCTGTTAATCTGCTCTTGTTGTTATCTCTTCTGCAAAGGATTCTGGGATTACTCATGCTGAAGAAGAGCAGTGCACTGAAATCAAAGGTTAGGACAAAAATGACCCCTTTACTTTTTCATAACTGCAGTAAGTAGGCACTGTCCATTTGTCGAAAATCCAGTAGAGAATGGTCAAAGATGAGCAAGTTTGCTGATACAAGTTTCTTATATACAGTTAACAACCGTAAAATTAGGCTGTTAAAATGACATTCAAAATTACTGGTGCTGGTTTAATCTCTCCTACAATATATTGCACTCTTTTCCTATATAAATCTGAGTAACGTTCAAATGTACTTCACTGCCCTCTATTCTATGCACATGACATCTTTCACTAAACTAAAAAGTTACTTCACTCGGCTGCTGACCTATTTAGGAAAATATGACTGGAGGCAGAGATTAGGCATTTTAATGTAGCGAAGATATCTCTGTGAAGTTCTTTATTTTAGCTCCACTAACAGGTCAGGGATGGAAAACATGGTAGAGACTTGTATCATCATACATCCACCATATCACTCTAGGTCTTTAGATTCATAAAGTGCCAAATGTAATGTAAATAAAGTGCCAATGAGTGTAATAAGTTAATAAACTCTTACATAAAAGCTTCGGGGAACACTCAGCTGTATTTTTGAAGTATCTAAGTCAAATAACTGTATCATGTAGCATGTCATGATTTTATATAATACAGTTATTTGAGTATGAGCATGAATACGAATGTCAATATCTAGTCCTGTGCAGTTAGTCTTTATCATTATGAGTCCTAAAATCATTTGTTTTACACATCATTCAACTTCTATTCAAACCCAAATGTACCAGATACACACACCTTCCAGCCTGAATGCACCGTAGTAACCCTAGTCTCCATTCATCCACATTACAAAGGGCGTCGACCAATCACATCCTACAATATGTTCCACTGTTTATACTCAGGCTCCACGCTGCCTCCTGCCTCTTCATCACGCCCCCATCTCACAACCAAATACCAAAAATCAATGTAGTCGCGCCAACAACGTACATTCATTCAACAAGATGACGCCACGAGACCACTGGGGCATGTGGCTGTGACATCAAAACACAGGGACGGGTAGATCATTTATGGGGGAGATTCAAAACACAATGTAACATCAAGGACAAGAGCACACCCACAGGAGGCGCATAAACACATAGGTCTGAAGGTTATTATAACAGTTGAGAAGAGGACACAGTTCGCACATGATTTTGTTATTGAGCAAGACTGGCCAATGAGGTGAGGGTATTGATTGGATTATATAGGGGGTGGGATGACAAATATTCAGTTACAAAATATCGGGACAATATGGCCTTGTATTTACATTCTATTTGTCTGGCATAAAACGTATCCATCTCCAGGGAGAATTTTAAGAAGTATAGTTCTAACTTTGTATTTCCATCAGATGTAATGTGTAGTTTATGTATAGTTATGGTTTGTACCAGACAAATGTGAAATTACCCAAAGAATGTGTCAGTAGCTCAGTTGATACAATGCTTGTCCACAGATCCGAAGGTTGGCGGTTTGAATCTCGCTCTTGACATAAACATCATTGGTAGAGCGTTCAAATCGACTGACCACTGAGGTTGACGGTGTGATTCCAGCTCCCACAGATGAATGCTGTCATCGTGTCCTTGGGCAAGACGCTTAACCCCCTTTGCCCCCAGTGCCAATAGACTGGTGTGTGAGTGGTTCCTTGGTGTAAAGCTGGTGGAAAAGCGTTATATATTAATGTGACCATTTACCTATATCGCACATTCTACCCTTGTTTGGAAGTTTATAAGTTTGTGGCATTTTTCATTTGCAGCTTTTGCACATCAAAACAACACTGCCCAAGTCTACCGAAATATGATGTGATTTGTCAAAATGTGCAGAATGTTTTATAATTACAAAAGTGATTCTTAAAACTATACTAAAAGTTTGGGTATGTCTCAGGGACAAATTGGATGTCGGGACACATGCTGCAAAGACACACCAAGATGGCATCTCACAGTTTGCGTTGGCATTTATTATTCATACATTAGTTTCTCTTATGAAAAAGCGTCTCGTCCTTCCCCTCCTCATCTCCCCGGCTCCTGCTGTTGCATCCTGATCACTTCATCCCACTGGGCCTGTGCACAACACCAGCAGGCTACACTGTGGGTGACATCAGGCCATGTTGTGCTCTGTCTTTCTCTCCTTTTATTTAATGCCACACTTGGTTTGGGTATAGCACGATTGGCAGCAGAGGACAAGTGCTTCCTCCACAAATACACAATTATGCAACGCACTCTGCCAGTATGTTCGCTCACTTCAAAACCTCCATGCCAAGTCATCCAATTAGTGCTGCAGCAGAAGGGAATCAGCAGAGGTGCCACATGTTATCAATTATTTTTAGAGTGACTTCTCATCAAGTGTCAAGTATGATATAAGGACTTCAGAGTGGTTTATTACAGACAAGATATTTAAACAGCTGAGTGTTAGATAGAAGTCTGAAAAAATGCATCTAATAAAGCAATAACAACTAGTGAATTAGGTAATCTGTTCATCACTTTTTGATTCACACAAACTTAAATGAACTAAGAAAAGTAGTGAATTTAGCTGGAGGTGGATAAACAAGGGTTAAACTGGCCACAGTTTTATCAGAAAAAATAAGTTTAACACGTGACATAAACAAACATATAACCATTTCTGTTGTCTAGAATTTTGTCTATTTTAACCCCTGAAATTTTGTTATCTTTTATCTTTTGTTACCTTTTAGCTTTTGAGAGCACATAATGTGCCTAAGCCTGTGCCACTATTTGTCTTTCTAATGTCTGAATTTCTAATCAAAGGCAATTCATAGATATTTTTATTGAACTGTTGGGGACATTTGTGGGCAGAGTCCCACCTCAAGGCCGAGTGTGGCTGAAAAATCCCCGGAAAGTGTGTCTTTGTCACTGCAACAAGTCAGGAAACTCTAAGAAACAAAACATATTGTTAAAGAACTGAACCAAAGTGTGTCTATGTGTGTCTGTGTGTGTGTCTGCATGCGTAAGCACATGTGTGCATGTGTGTGCGTGTGTGTGTGCATGTGTGCGTGTATGTGTGTGTGTGTGCGTGTGGAGGTCAGTGCACTTCAGTATTATTACCTGAGATAGCCTTGATATAAATGAAACACTCAATAATAGTTATGAAATATTCAGTGCGTGACTTGATCAAAGGTTGTGTGTATGAAATGAAAGCAGAATGGGTCATGTTTCATGCATAATTTACAAGAGCTTGCATAACTGGCTTATTTAAGATGTGCATTACTGTATAATACTGACTGAGGTATTGAAAGGTTATCAACTCTCATGTAAAAAATATTTTTTAACTTCTCCAGAAATGCAGTTTTTTGATAAAATTGTAGAATTTTTAGTTTATTGGCTTTTTTAGTACAAACTTTTAGTTCAAACTGGAGTGGATTGAAGAAAATAATGGTTAAATTATTTATTGCAAAGGAGTTCAAAGGCATTTTATCACAAAACGCATTGGTATCAGTATCAGATTGATATTGCAATACTGGTATTATTTGGTGTTAGATTGAAAAAAAGTCATAAAATTGGTATCGCCCATTACTAATATTGGATACGTGTCAATATAGACTATGAGAAGAGAACTTTATTGGTTTTGGACAGGAAAACATGGGGTCACATTTCTAGTCATGTGCTGGGACGGTCGCCCATTTTATGTGTACTTAGGCGTAAGTTTGATCACGGGTGGTGGTGGTTCCACAGGGGTTGTGTCTGCAGCTGACCAATGACAGGACAGGAAACAGAACAAGCCTGAAAAACACCCAAAAGAAAGCAGTGAGGTTAACAGACAGTTGGTCAGAGACATACAAAGGTGTCAAAACAAAGAGGATTGAAATGGGCATAAAAATGCTTTGCACTTAGCAATTTTCATCTGTTAAAGCTGTTAAAAATCCAAATTGTCAGGCCCATACTTTAAACCAGCAGATCTAAACCAGGTCTATAACAGGACTAACAAGGTCTTTTTTTTTTTTTTTTTTAGACTAACAAGGTCTAAGGCAGGTCAAAAATTGTACTTCTATCCAAAAAAATGCCCAAAGGAGGACCAAAAAGTGGGCAAAATTGCTGTTTGAGAAGCACTGCTCTATGTTATTGTAAAGGAGCATGTTTTGGGGATGTGGGAGTGATCACCTGCTGGACAATGGCCTCAGACATCAAGGCCAAAACAAACCATCTGCTCCTGCTGCCCCAAACTGACCAGTCAGCATACACTCAGCATCTCTCCCCTCTCCTCTCTGGGCCAGGATAATTACTTACTTATCTTATCGTTTGACACTAACTAACCACTTAAAGTCCCTGTACCCAATATTTTGCCATGTACTTGAACAAAATTGGTCCTGCCCCAGTAGATATAGAAGCAGCTCTTGAAGCTAAAATCAGTCAGTTATGTATCATCTGCATCTAATTAGGAAGTGTTTTATTGTCCTATATTTAGGAAGTGCACGTTAGCATGTTAGTTGTTGTTAGCTTTACTGTGACAGCCAACTCTACTCTGGTCTCTGAGTGTTGTGAAAATCGCTTATAGTATGCTATTTGAAACTTATCTCAGTGAATATTTAAGAGACCTGGAATGCATTTTTTGGGACTATCCTGCTTTAGGGTTAATGTCTCAGTGGCATAAAGTAATTTCAATATTATTGGGATATTTTCTGTAGCAATATACCACACAGAAGTGCACTTCACATTGAAAGATACGGGCCTTTGAGAGGGGTAATGCTGCAGGGGACAGGACCAGTGCACCCCCCCACCATGTCATTTTGGCTTTGTTGTTTCTTTATTGAGCGAGAGACAGTTCTCAGCTATTCCCTCTGAGTAGAAAATAAAACTTTTTAGTCAGTCTTCCACAGTGAGACAGTAATGCTGCAAGATACATTTTGAAGAATCTATTGGAGGGCATGCATTATTCATGTATTCATTCATCAGTATGCAAGAGAGACTGGCTGAAGTTTCATAGCAAGTGAAAATTACATGTAGGAGTTGATCTGAACATGGGGAATTATGGCTGGTGGGAAAAAATGAATAGTGGATACTATGACATTTGACAACATACTGGGTGTTCAAAATGTCATATATAATTGGGTCACATTGTAAGGCCACACATTATACATACATGTATACCCACACACACAGAATACTTTACCTTCTCTAGAAAGGTTATGATATTTATTTTAAAATCATTAAAATGGACCCCTATGGGCAATCATGCTACGCGGTTGTCAACAACATAAGTTTGTGTACAATATCTTATCTGGTACTACAGATTATGGCACTGTATGAAAGTCAACACTGATCGGAGATATTTACATTTCAGTAAGCCCAGACATCTCCACAAGCATACAGTTTTCTGGTGGAGGGTACTCCACCTGCTGTATTGCTTTGCCTGGAATGTTTGACAGTATGGCATTAAAGGTTTCTATCTTACATTTATTTAATTAAATGTTTTTATTGCTCAAAAATACCTTGAAAAACATGCATTCTTACTTGCACTCGCCTCATCACAGTTCTGACCCATAACATGGCCTTGTGTGATATGATGTAATTAGTTATAGTTACAAGTTGTAACTATAACTAATTACATTTTTGAAGTAAGATGCCCAACACTGGTGATATCATCTGCTTGTCTCTATGGAGTTAGATAAATGTAATGCCATACTGTGGAACATGCCAAGTAAAACAATAACATCTTCATGGAAACAAGCAGGTGACGGACCCTCCCCCAACATAGTGCACATTTAACATTAGTTTTTGAAGTGGTCTTTGTGTTATAAGAGTGCTTTTGTCAGCTGAAACTCCCTCTCTGTCCTATAACTCTTTAACATGTTACTGCCTCTTCTTGACTTATATACCTTTATGTAATAGTAAGTCCCTGCCACATTTTAACTCCAACCAAACAGACTGCAAGCCAATACAAACATATGAAGTCAAAGTGCTCATTTGATTCAAAATACAAAATAATACATTCATTTTACAACCAAGAACAAAGATGTAACATGTAGCAGTATCATCTAAATCTTGAATACCAGTTTCTTACTTTGACAAGCCGACACAGCCTCGCCTTCATGTGACTAATTAGCCTTGCAGTCAGAATGTACATGATCCTGCTATGTGCACTATTTTGTTTACAAAGCGCTGTTAGGTAACTCTGGAAAGTAGGTCTTCAATATGAATGGCCTTTCAACACACATTACTTTGAGCTTTGTGTCCTGTGGGTGGAAGGAGCAATCAAGAGAAAAACAATTTGTCAATTAGTTTGTTTGGTGGTATTAAATCTAATCTATCTTTATATATATATATTATATATATATTATATATATATATATATATATATATATATATATATATATATATATATATATACACACACAAATGTAGGTACTTTCAAAGGATTGATATACATAAAAGAAAAGCTGAATCATATTTAAAGCTGAATCATATATAAACAAGCAATGCAAGAAACATGAATTTAATATTGTCAACATTAAGCTTTTGTAACTTGTAGACTTACTCACAGTGGGAACAGTAACTAAAGCTGAAGTACTATTAAGTACTGTTAACACTGTAAGACACATACTCAAGTAGGAGGGAAAAAGGTGTGTAGGGTGGTATTTTAAAAACAGTTTTATTAAAAAGTTACTTAGAGTAATTATAACTGAGCACTATACACCTGTTGTCTTCAAATGTCAGTATTAAAGCCCCATTAACCTGGTTTTACTCTGTTTGTCTGTCAGTGGCTAACCAGAGCTTTTGTTTCTGCATCAGTAACTTAAGGCTATGCAAACATTTCAAAATAGCTTCTTTATTAACAAACCTTGACCAAACTTAAGGATCTTTAACAATTAGGGGCTACTAAAACTGATAACATCTTATTGTCATATTACACTTTTGTCTTAAAGTTGCAATATGTAACTTTTAAGGTGTAGGGTCGGCTAAATGTTCCACAGTATAACATTGAACTTATCTATCTTGCATTTATTCAGTTACAGCTCAGAAATACCTTGATCTGATCTGTAGCTTGGCCTAATGGTTTAATGCAATACTTAGGAACATTCCAGACAAAGCAATAATATCTTCACTGAGACAAGCAGATGTCGTACTCCCCACCAGCAAAGTTACATAGTGCATCTTTTAGTTTTATATGTGATTTTAAAATGCAGAAGGAGATTTCCCATTGGAAACATAGATGATAATGAGCACAGAACTAAGCTAAGAGAGAGTGTATTTATCCAAGCATGACCCATAAATATTGTGTTTGGTTGAAACGATGTAACCCAGGTCACTGTGACATCAAACTGCAGATTCTCCCACTAAATAAATGTGTCCTTACTGTTTGCCCACGCTGTCATTCTTCACCGTTTATTATGCCATGTGTCAACAGAATGAATATATGCTGCCCATATAACAGTGAATTTTATATTACACAAGAAAACAGACAAATATATGCAGTAAAAGAGCCAAATGTGAAATGAGATTCTCTGTTGTAATATTACAGAACAGATGGACTAAAACGTCATGATTTATGTCCATGCCCAAATTTATAATGAGGGAAACACTCACACAATGCATAATTAACAGTTCTGTACAAATAACAGATGCTGCAGTGTTTAGCGATTGCACAAGTTTGTTCTAATTTAGAGTTGTAACAGCATAAAGCTGTGGTTAAATTGAATATCTTTAGTAATTTGGCTATTTCTTTGTTTTGATGACTCAGATGCATAAAAGTACACAGTGACATTATTATGTACTTCAGCAGTGATGCATTGGGAACATCAGAACATTAATAGTATAAATGTGACTTGTTTGTATTCCTTAAGCATTATGTTGTATCTTTCTAGGAGGCTCAAGTCATTGCTATAGGTGAAATTAGTGCCAAGATAATAACTTCTCAACTGGACACACCTTTAAAGACAAGTTGTGACATAAACTGATGATTTTTTCTATGTGAAAAGTAATGCAACATGAGCATGTTGTAGTTTAGTTTTGTTGTGAAATGTGATAACAGTATTTATTTTCCTCAGATAATACTGTTGATTCATGCATTGGTCATCAGGCTGAAAACAATGCATTAACAGTCATATTGGCAAAGGGCCACCACCCACTGAAAATGGTGCACCATATAACATTATAATGAAAACAAAACAAAAACACTTCATGTTCAGTTCTCAGTTCCTACATTATTACATGTAAAATATATCACGCTCACTAAAACAAGCTAATGACAAGAATAAGTGAAATAGTTTCATTTCCAGTTCCAATGGATGCTAACCTCTCAGCCCATTCACACTGATCCGTGAATAAAGACTATATTTCAGTTTGCTTAACCTGTTTGAACTCAGCACTTTCTCAGGGCTCCGCTCTCCAGGGGCTTATCGAGCAAAAAAGAAAAAAAGTGGCCAAGCACTGTGGAAAATTCCCTTTCCATGTGCCAGAGATAATGAGTAAAGTAAGGAAAATTTGACCAAACCTGACATTGAAAGCATATTTACAATCTATTGCTGGTTTAATATTTGAGGTAAACTAAGGACAAGTGGACAAGTTTGAACAAAACTTGCAACATGTGAAGACATGAGTGTTCAGTTGTACTGGAATCAGTAGCAAAAGTAGCCTAATGGTAACAGCAATTTTGAGGGCAGTACCTTCCACCATGCAGAACGCATAATATAGATTTGCATAATTATTTATTTATTATATATATATTTATATTTATTTATTTATTTTTTGCCAATTCACTGAGTGATTGTCAGAGTTGATCTCCCATAGATGAGAGCCTCATATGCCTGTCAGGACCTAACCCCTAGGCCATACTGCACTACTTGACTGGATTCCTGCCATTTGAGTGTTTTTGGCCTTCTCCTCAGAGTCACGTAGCTCTGTGAATGGGTCTTTTCCTTTGAATGAACCATTTCTGAGCCGTTGAAAGATAAATTGGGAGGGCCCACCACTAAAACTGCTGACTTACTTTGTTCCTTTTCCCATCATACTTTGGGAGACCTCTTCATCCCTTAGCACTGGGCGGGATCCGTTTCACCCACACGCCATGTTCTAGGAAGGCAGAGTGACTTCGCACAATAACCGCTGCCCTAGCCAAAACACAGTGGGTGGGAGACGCATTCACAAGAGCTCAGTGGTAAATGTCACATACCCCCTCACCAGGGAACGTGATCACAACCACTCAGATAGGACGTCCCAGCCGAGAATGCCCCTGCTTTGATAATGAGGTGGCACAGCCGTAAACATGCTCACGCCCTGCCATAGCAACCACCCAATGGGAGTCACATTCACATGTTTGGGCAGGGGGCTGCTGGGTAAAATGATGAGAGGAGACAAGGACAAATGATGGATTCACAAATGTCATATTTTTTATAACGAATTATGTGAAGTAAAGAACAGTCAAGCTTTTAGCCATGTTAGGCACATCCAGGGCTGAAATGATCAAAATGATAGTGAAAGTGTATGGTGCTTGAAAACACAGGGGAGCATTTCCTGTGTTACCACTTAGAGATATCACAAGAAGGAACAGAGTATTTTCAGTTTGAGAAAGAACACAGCCTAAATATGCAGAATTTGTGTGTTAAACATTTGTGAATGAAGCAAAACACAGCTTCATGTGTGTTTGTGATGAGGAAACATTATAAAATAGATCTGAAATAGTGCAATAGTGTCTAGGGTGAGGGGAGTCTGGAAGTCCCTGCTTGGACTGCCCCAGATAAGCGGAAGAAAATGGATGGATGGATAGATCCATCCATTTTCTTCCGCTTATCCGGGGCCGGGTTGCGACCGGATGGATAGATGAACTATTTAAATTTGTGATGTTACAATGCTAAGATTTCAAACTCAATTTCATTATTAAAGAAAAGGTTTTGGTATTCATTACCGATTTTGATAACATGATCTACAAAAACACTCCTGTACCAATGAAAAGTCAAATTTTGCCATATTCACGTCATTTTTCCCAGTGTCAATACCTGTTTAAATGAGTATGCAGCTCTGATATCAGTTGTAAGTACTGATTACTATCTGGGTATTAATTATTTTGACAACCCTTATTTGAATGTAATCTGTAGGTAATGACTTAATGATGCTGTTATCCTGAGATAGGACATGTGTTTACTCCTGATCACATCACCATCACAACTGCCTGCTTCTGATAACAGTGTAGTCAATTGTATCACTACCTACAGCTAACTACAAGATCGTTGAGAATCCTTTATTAAATAGATATGACATAATAGATGGTGAATAAATGTGAGCTGTCAAATGTTATAACAATGAATGTAGTTATTGTATTGTCAGGTTATTGTAATCTTAATTTTTTGGATTAAAATCAAATAGTGAACGATGCTTATAACATAATGTAAAAAAAAAAAAAAAGAACCAAAAAACATTTCCATTAAATATTGCAGAGATTATGACTTTTAATTATATGATTGTTGTGGATATTCCTATGGAAGAAAGCAATGGAAACTCCCAAAATATTCAAAATTTTAATAGTTTATGGACCTTCAATGAATGTTGACACACAGAACGAAGTAAAGAGAATGTCATATATCAATTATTTTGTCAAACTTCTTCACATATTTGGTTGACAGGGCTGCTCTATTATCTTCATAATCCAGTGACAGTGTCTTGTGATGAGTCAAGCAACTGTTTTAATGATATAATCTAACTGTATAGCTACTTTGAAACAACATGATTTTGTAGGATTTATATAATTTCATTTTACTAGACACAATGAGATGCACTAGAAAGTACCAGAAAAAATTCCAGATCTATGTTTAGAACTGGGATCCTATTCTTAGCCTGTGGCAAATTTCTCAACAGGTTTGTGTCTTGTTGTAAAACAAGCTCAGTCAATACGTGATTAACTCAGTGATGCAACAGCTGTATAAAGTTGACTTTTAGTGCTTGATGGTAATGGTCTTGACTTCGGTGAAAAAGTGGTAAGAATCCTTTCCCCCTTCGCGTCCCACCCCAGAGTTCTTCATGCCCCCAAATGGCAGATTAAGATCCCGTACCAGCCAGCAATTGGACCACACCAGTCCAGCCTGCAGCCTCCTAGCCATGCGGTGCACCTTACCCACATCCTGAGACCATACTGTTGCTGCCAGCCCGTAGCGCACCCCGTTACCCTTGGCGACAGCTTCGTCCTCGGTGTCAAAAGGGCTGACGCAGGTGACTGGACCAAAGATCTCCTCCTGCATCACTGTGGAGGAGTCGGACAGGCCCGAGATAACAGTGGCAGGCATGAAGTAGCCATTAACATTAGCTGCGGGCAGGTCCAGCATGTCCACGCCCTCTCCGCAGTGCACAGTGCCCCCCTCGGATTTGGCCAGAGCCACGAAATTGCGAACCTGCAACAAAATGTGACATAAATTTTGTTTTTATTACATCATGAGTCTGACCATGCCCAGACATATAGTAATGAATACTATAGGACCAAGTCGTCATTGTAAATGAAAGGTGCTCTCAATTGGTCTGAAATATCAAATAAACAATTACAATAAAAGCATGGGAAAAATAGATCTATGAGTAAATACAGGTACATCTAACCCACTGTTCACTGATTTGACTATAGTCCAGATTATACACTCAAATAAACAAATAAATAACACATTCAATATTTGCTTTGAAACATAATAAATTAATTTTTGTTTTTATTGTGTTTAGCATAAAGGCCAAGGCCCCTACTTACAACACAACAAGGTGTAAATAATTGTATACTTGATTGATGTATGCACCTTTAGGATTTTTAGAGGCAGTTTGCTGTAATTAATTAAACCATGAAGCCCCCTTTGTGTCCATATTGTATTCATATATTATATTGAATGAACACACATTATCTAGAGCAGGCTCACTAGCTGATCATTAATATTCTTGTCCAGCCAGAAGAGATATTTTGTAAAGTTTTTGCCAAGTGCTTATAACAACTGTAAAGAATTTCAAACCTTCTCCAGGTGTTCTCTGCTGATCAGTGCTCCGTTGTTGTTGCTGGGGTCAGATGGTACTCCGGTCTTCCACTTTCTTGCAGCAGCCACAAACTTTTCCAGAAAAGTTTTGTATATACTTCTTTCAACATAAATCCTACTTGTGCACAGGCAGATTTCTCCCTGAAAGCAGAGTGAAAATATAATTATGCTCCTGTATGTGGCATGTGTTCAGAGCGCCCTCATGCGGTCATAAGTACTACTGCAACAGGAGTTTGGATTAACACACCTGATTGGAGAAACTGGAGCGGACAGTTGTCTCGATGCACTGGTCCAGGTCTGCGTCAGCAAAGATAATGGCAGGATTTTTTCCTCCCAGCTCCAGAGAGAGCTTCTTACAGTGAGGGGCGCTGCGCTCTGTGATTCTCTGGGCTGTCAGTGTGGAGCCGGTGAAGGAAACCAGTGGAACATCTGGATGACCGACCAGAGCATCGCCCGCTCTTGGGCCCGTGCCGAAAACTATGTTAACCACTCCAGGAGGAACACCTACACACATAAATAATAACAGGTACACAGGTACCACAGAGATGTTATTTTTTGGTCTGGAATGTACTACAGTATTGAATTCAACTATTTTACATTTATATCATTTTTTTTTTTTTAATTAGTATTTTATTTTTCCACATATTTGAAGAGTAAATTGGCCTGATGGCATTGCCTGTTTGTTCCGATGGAGATAGCATAAACATTTCCATGAAGACCCACCACCATAAAAGTTACATAGTGCATCATTTCCTATAAAAAATAAAATAAAAAAGGTTTAAAAGAAAGGCCCAGTTTTACGATGTATTACTTTCCATCTTGAAGTCTTTTTAGATATAGGTGTTACAACAGCCTATAGTGATGGGTCAAACCACTGACTGTGTATAAAATAGGACTTTTGTTTTTTTTGTTTATATATATATATATATATATATATATATATATATATATATATATATTATTTAGATCCACAACTTAATACTTGTGTTTGAGAATTAATGTAGCTAGAACTATGACCTGTTGGTATGCACTGCCCTCTGCTGTCACCTGAACAACATAACAAATTAACATTCTGTTCATTTCTGTCAATCAATCAATCAATAAATAGGCCTAGCACAATATAAAATGCTTCAATTTAAATATCTTCAATATCAGAACTAGTCACAAAGGATATTACAAATGTGTGGCACCAAAGTATACTATTGTAGGATTCTGGTGCAAGGAAACACACCAAATTATTTCCTGAAAACAAGGGCTACTAGGGTAGGGTAGGTCGTAACTCACGTCAAAAACAAGAATAAAACAACAACAGTCTCAACTCTCAAACTGGGTATAAAAAGGTTCCCAAACAGCCTTGCTGGGCCACAGTGCATGTCCTTGGTCCGTTACTGCACTGCACCATGTGAGGAGCTCAGACCAGCTTTGGCTACAAGTTGTTTGGCCATGTCTCTACCTTGCCCTCTGTGATCTCCAGTTGACTATGGGGCAGCCGTACTGACTTAGCATATCAATGTCCTACACCAGTTTTACATTCAGTTGCACAGCTTAACTGAAACACTTCTGACACCAACGTAGTGTTCTGGTGTAAGGAAACACCCCAAATTACTGCTTGTTGTTTATTTCCTAAATACAAGGCTATAGGCCGCAACCCACACCAAAAACAAGAACAAAACAACAGCAGCCTCAACCTAGCAGAACCTGTCTCCTCACTCCAGTGACAATTTGAGCTATCACATAAACTTGTCGGCATATCACCTAAGTGTCACATACAAAAGCAGTTACATTAACAACAGCACATAAACAGTTAAAAGAATACCAAAAGGTGTCAACCTTGAACTAAACAAAATAAAATATATGCACAAAATATCAGATCATTACACTATTAAGATGCACACATATATGAAAAGTTTGTTTTCTTACCAGCCTTTTGCATGAGCTTGCACATCATCCAGGCCGTCACAGATGTCATCTCACTGGGTTTGGCCACCACAGTGTTTCCTGTGGCGATGGCAGGAGCAATCTTCCAGGTGAGCAGGTACAGGGGCAGGTTCCAGGGGCTGATCAAACCCGCTGCAAATACACATCATTAAAAATCCACACAGGGACATTTACACCATTGTAGACAGTGGATTATTCTTACCCACACCAACAGGGCAGCGAATGGTGTAGTTGAGGCAGCCAAGGTGATCCATTTGACTGCAGTCCGTAGTGTGATGGAGAACAGAGGAGGCAAAGAAGCGAAAGTTGTACACAGATCTGGGAATATCCACATTTCTTGCAAAGGTCACAGTTTTACCTGTAACAGTAGATATAGTTTATTAATGTCCTTTATTTTGTATATACATTTCATTGATAAAACATAGTTTAAACAGAACTGGACCTTGATCTCTGGATTCTGCCTGAGCAAACTCAAACAGTCTCTCCTCAATGAGGTCAGCCAGTTTGTTGAGTATCTGAGCGCGCTGCTCTGGGCTGCGAGAAGACCACTCAGGAAAGGCCTTCTTAGCTGCTCTTACAGCTGCTTCCACCTGCAAACACAACACAACATAGATATACATGCACACACACATATAATATATACACATTATATATATACATACATATACATACATATAATTGTATTCCTATAACTATCTAGCAAATAATTTATTTGGATCCCCATTAGTTGTTGACGTGGTAGCTACTAGTCTTCCTGTGGTCCATAACTAAAAAATATAATAAAATATACATACACTTTTAGAACAAGAGTCCAAAACTGGACTAGTTAATAAAATATAAACCAAAAAAGAGCACTTTAAAAGACATGAAATTACACCTTGCTAACCAAATAAAGTCTTAGCTATTTTTTTCAGACAAATTTTAAACCATCTGCTATTGTTAGCTTTAACAGCAGAGGGTTCCCTATTCCAATGAGTAGCAGCCCTGTACAACTGCATTGCACAAGTTATAGGCACAGGAACAATTATGTCATTCTTTGTTTGTTGCCTAGTGGAGTGATCATAGCCATCACTGACATAAATTATTTTATAATACAACATTTTAAGCTTCTTGTTATTACAAATTTTATAAAAAAGACAAGCAAATTCTTCAAAAGCTTTTTATCCACCAGTAGCCATGATAAAGTCTGATGCATACTGTTAATGTTGAACAGTGCGAGGCTGGACATGCAGCTTTGTTCACTAATACTTGAAGTTTATGAATATCTTTGTTTGGAGACACATGTTCATACCACAGAGTCATAGTCAAGTTGAGTTAATACTAAAGACTGTATGACTTGTTTCATTGAGGTAGCGGTCATAAAGTAGGCCCATCGTCTAATGAAGGATAGCCCTCCCCATTTTGATCACTGTTTGGTTAATATGACCCGACCAATTCAGTTGTTCATTTAAAGTTATTCCTAAAAGATCAAATTCATGTACTTGCTTGACAGGAAAAAGGGAGCAGCAAAGGTTCTACATTTCTTAATGCAACATTAGAACCCAGACTTAAACTTTTGGTTTTAGTAGTACAGTATTTAAATCAAGTTAATTATCATCTACTCAGTTTGATACATGATCCAGTTAATTTTGCAATCTCCTCTTTAAATTACAGGCTTTCTGTTGAACCGTATAATGCAGAGTCATCAGCGTACATTGTTATAGAGCAGGGGTGGGCAAACTTTTTGACACACAGGCCACAATGGGTTCTAAAATTTGACAGAGGGGCCGGGCCAGGATATATATTTATTTATATATGCATACAGTATATTACATTAGAGATTTGGCCTGTAACATGTAGCAAAGCATTAATATTGTAATAAGGCTCATTGTACAATTTGTTTTTCAAATGCATCAATTAAATCTGTAAATTAGCTGCCAACCTCTGAGTCGTAGCAAAGTGACAGCTGATGCTGTACTCTTTGAAAACCACAACAGTTTCTGGGCATATTAACCATACAGCCTTTGATCGGACTTCAGTGTGAATGTTTATCCGTACCTATTTTAATATAATTTGGTCAGGTTCGGCGGGCCGGATTAATAAACTCAAAGGGCCGTGTGTGGCCCCCGGGCCATAGTTTGCCCGTGTCTGTTATAGAGGCTCTATTTAAAACTAGTGGGAGCTCGTTTGTACAGATAGAGCAAAGCAAAGGGCCAAGGCACCTGCCCTGAAGACTACACACTCTAATCATCTTGTAGAAAAATTACCATTAAAATACAGATCTGTTAGTTAGGTAACTCCACCCATTTAATTGCCCAATAAAAAAAACAAAAACAAAAAAGGCAAAGATAATTAAGATTACAATTTGTAAAAATAAATAAATAAATAAATAAAATTAAAAAAATTAAATAAATTAAATAAAATCTACAATTAGACACAATTGACACTGCTTACCGTAACTTTCTATTAGGGCTGCAACTAACCTTTTTTTTTTTTTTGCTTTTTTGGATTAGCTGTTTAAAACACAGAATGCCATGAACGAGACTGTTACAACATGTTACCCAGATAAAGCTCAAGTGTTTATTCATCAAAAACACAAAATGTAGTCTACACATTTGTCATGTTATTTTCATGTAATAATTCCTGCTTTGTCAGAGTCCTAAAACATAAAAAGTGTCTATAACTGATTAGTTGCAATTAATCAAAAACAAACTTAAGAGTCCTATTTTCTATACTGCTCTCCCATGACCCAGATCAACACGCTACTTATTTTGGCACTGCTTAGTCTACTGCTTATATGTTGGCCTACTTTTTATCAACAGAGCCTACCCACCACAGCTAAACTATTTAAATTAAGCCCAAATGAGTCCAATTTAATTCAGTTTTGGCACATTTTGACTTAATAGCCTATTTAACTAGAGATAGACTAAGGGAAGATACAGATACAGTCCTAAACCTTGTAAAATGTGTATAGTATTTGTAGTGTTGTTCTGGGGCGCACCTCCTCTGGTCCACTGTCCGGCACTTTGCAGTAGACCTCTCCGGTGGACGGGTCATACGAGTCCAGGTGTTTTGCGCATGAGACAAAATCACCTCCGATAAAATTCTCCAGAACCAGATAAGAGGATTTCTGCGATGTCACAGCCATGTTGTTAGTGAGAAAGAGGATATGAAGAGGCAAAACACACTGTTACAGCAGGAGAGATAACTTCCGGAGAGGAACAAGGGCTTTCCAAGTTTAACGCAACATTTAATAAAGTTCAAAGAGTGAGCCATGCGCTTCCGGCTAATCATTGTCCAGAGCGCACACATTTGACGCAGGTCGGATTATCAAAATTGGCAAAATATTCAACAAATTCATGACTATAAACAAAAATTAACTATGCAACTAAAATCGTTTCCACTAAGAATGTGTGCATATCCAGTGCCCATGGTCAGTTTTCGTCAACTAATTTCCAGAAGACCTACAGTCAAATTTTAGGGAACACTGACCCCTCGTGGCAGCAATATTGCACTTGGGCCGACTTGGAAAGAAACGGCTGTACCCAAAGCAGTTCTCTTAAAAGGCGCAATATGGAACTTTTCTGATAGAGGATCCATCTCCTGCTTGTCTGCATGGATGAAACGTATCTCCATGGAGACAAGCAGGCGTCATCACCAGGCCAAGATACTGGTCAAAATTGTGTACAGATAAGCCTTCTCAGCTAATATTTTAAAGGTGTTTTAAGCACTAAAACGTCTGCAATTGAATAAATGCTTCATGGATACAAAAAGGTGGTGTACTCCTCCTGCCAAAAAGCAACAGTGTATCACACCAACTAGCATTTAGCTTGAGAATACTTCTAAAATACATGTATATTGTTTGATATTTAGCTACAGGTGACAATTCCCCCAAACTATGGCCATCCTTTCTGACATAGACCAAAAAAAAAAGATACACAAATGATTGGTGTAATAATCATGTTGTAGCCTTGTTATTCACCACATGGAAACTGAAAGTCTGCCGATTCTGAAATAGTCTTTAGTTTATAAAATTAGCACTTCAAAGAAAATGGTGCTGTACAAGTGTTTTGTACAAGTGCTTCAAGTAGTGAGTCTTGATACCTGTCACTTATCGCTCAGGGAGTAAAAAGCATTTGTTCATAATTAGCCCACTGGTTAAAGTACATATTTACATAGCTGTAAGTGCCTCCTCCTATACCATCAGTACTGGAGGCAAGTAAATTATATGTCATTTACATGCAGCAGTCCTCCATGAACAAGTTGATTGACTGATAGATATATGATGAGAGCATTGCCTTAAAACTTTTTGTTACCAATTTTTCAATTTCAATACTTCAATACACAGATACCTGGGAGTTTAAATGTGTTTAAAGGCCAAGAATATACATCACACGGCAATCCGTTGAAGAGAGCGCAGAGTTGTTTTTGTGACTTTTTTTTTTTTCAAATAATATTACTTTTAAGGTTAGTGTTGACTGGAGGAGTCAAGTGAAGCGGAAAGATGTGATGTCATGCTCCCCGTCCATTGAGACATTTTTGTAATTAATTGCATGTCATTGGCAAGTCCAAAGGTGCACTGATACTGGTAATCTTCATTCTTTGATCTGTGGAAAGAAAATATAACATTAATGTTAAGCAAACACTAAATACAAGCTTCCTTTAGGATTTTTCAGGTGAATTAGTAGTATAATGGTATAACTTTCTCTGAGGCTCTACAATGTTATTATGCTTATATTATGTATGAAGATGACACAAAATGAAGTTGATCACTTTCAGCATACGTACGCTTATTTTTCTAGTAAATACAAGAAAACAAATCAATAGCCCGATACAAACAAACTAGTATCAAAACTAGATACTCATTTGAAAAAATACTGATACTGAAAACTGCACCTTAAACTGTGGCTGAAGGAAAACCAGGTCTGTGAGCACTTTTAGCTGCTTTTATTGTATTTTTGTAATATCTATGTTGTATTTGTTGTCTGTGTACCTGCCTAGGGACAACAGATGGAAACTAGCATTTTTTGCTATAATTTGGCATATTTACACTGTTTACAGATGTTCATTAATATGCGCTGTCCCTATCAAATAAATAAATAAAACAAATCTTATTTTTATCTTTACTGAACTGAATCATTTTGGTCTTGATCTTATGAATTAGTACAAGACCACATAATTATATATATATATATATATATATATATATATATATATATATATATATATATATATACATACACATACACACACACACATGTACATACATAAGTGCTTATTTTGTGAAGAAAATTACACTTTATTGTATCAGAAGGAGTAATTTTGTAGTGATGTCAAAAACAACATTGAGCCTTTATTTGAATATCAAAATCAGGTTTGAAGCTTAACTATCCTGATAACACTAATATGTTGTGCTTGGATTAATAAAGCGGTGTATTATATAATAGTATATGTATTAGGGATGCTATACTACTCCAGTCTCTGTGTGCCTGTGTCTTATTCGCAGTTTGTCCTCAATGCATTGGATTTTTCTTTTTGAGCAGATTAAATGACTAAATGAATGAAAATATGATTTAAATTTCAGATAAACACACAAAAGCAATAAGTTAATTTGTTAGGTTCACAATAACGTAACATAAATTTGGTCTGCACAATAGATTTTAAAAGCTTAACATCAGTTATTGGCCACAACACCATATTTGTGGTGCATATTGTCTATTGTCTTCTCAAAAAATGCATCCCTAATATGTCTTGCATAAACACAGTGGTAAAACATCATGATACCTCTGTAACAACCCCAGCAGCGATGGTGGAGCCGGTGTAGCGCAGCATGAAGCGGCCGAGCTCCTTGTAATCCTTGTACAGCTCCAGTGCCACAGGTCTGTGTGTCTGCAGCTCTACTATGGCATTCATGCCTTTGCTCAGACATCTTTGAACAAATACATGCAGTTAAGCATCGTTACTCTCATCATTGCATTTAAGAACAGGCAGAAGCTTCTTACTTTGGTTTCTTTTTGAGGACCTCACCACTGCTCTTATGTAAAACACTGATCAGCTTCTTGATGGTGGCTGGTTCACTGACAGTTTGATAATGCAGCAAAACCTGAACAAACAAACAAAGTCTTTGAATAAAGTTGATAACTTTCCCTAATATGATTGGGACTTACCCCATAATGAAAAGAGTTAAGAATCAATGTCTAAAATATAGTTAGTTACAGTATCCTTAGAGACTTACAGTACTAATAGAGAGCTTGTTATAGTATGTTAAGTAAAGATTGTCCCTTACGAAATGCTTCATTTACTATTAATCTAATCATTTAATTTTAGCTTATCTTTTCTTTCAGCTATTTTTTTTTATTTTTAATTTCTTTATTAAGATTTTTGGACGCTAATAAAGCGACAATTTGGACATAGTGGTTTACATTTTAGGAACTATTTCAAATTTAAATGCTTTTCTTCAATCACTGACACCGCAGCTGCAGGCAGAAGGCTCACATACCGGGAAGCCTTGAGTTATGGGAAATTCTATGTTGAAGAGGAGAATGCGTGCTCGAAATCTGGTGCAGGCTCGGATGGACTCCTTGGGATCACAAAACACACAGCCAACACTGGGACAGGACAGAAATGACAGCATTAATTAAGGCATTTATAAATGAATGCATATTCTGTGTCATACTTGATCTTGATGATGTCCATCCCTGTGAGCGTCAGGCTGACATGATCTCCTGCTGCAGCCCAATCCAGAGGCTCATCGTGGAGAGTTATCCCTGAAGGAGCCAAGAGGCAAATATATCAGCCTCCACAAGAGGGCAGTCACAACACTAGATTTTAGGTTACATTAGAATTAGTTTCATGCTTGCAATTTCAAAAAATTGTGCTATAGTACTACTATAACACTACTATAACATAATATATGTTGAATCCACTGAACCAGTTTATTTCTGTCTAAAAGTCTCAAGATTGTGTCCAGTTTACAGATTTGTTTGGTTCTGTTCTGGTTCTGTCCTGGTCTAGTTGAGGTTCAGTCCCAGGTTTGTGATGTATGTAAAAGTGTAAACACAATGTAATAAGGTTTTGTGAAGTAAAAAGTCAGCTCATAGTGGCAAAAAGTGGAAACTTTTGTGGACAGCTTTTAAAGGTTACAGTTCATTACAAAGAACTGTAAATTATGTGCTTAAATTATGCAAATATGAATTCTCTAACTGAACCTCCACAGTGTTATTCTCGCACACTGATGAGTACTCAAGTTTTTTTTAGAGCTTATCTCATCTTATGAGTAAGATTGCAAGAGTAATTATGTTAGGAGAGTATTATTACACATTCCTAGCAACAGCATTTTAAGCAACACTACATTTACTAAAGAGCAAATTGAATGTTGTGTGTACCTTTGACTGTGCAGGTTTCATTGGGGGGCATGGCCAGGATCCTGTCTCCAGTCTGAACATAACCAGCCTCTATCTTCCCAGTTATACAGAAGCCTGAGCCCTGGTCTGCAAAGATATGCCTCATGTAACAGAAACACCAGAAATGTCCCCACCGTGTCATGTAAATGTACCTTTGAACACATCAGACACACACAGTCTAAAAGGCTTGTCAATGGACCTCTGAGGGGCTTTGAAGGCATCTGTGAAGAAAACAAAACAAAACAGTACAATAAAAAATCCAACATGACAGTGCACTTTTTGCCACTTAACATGAATCATTTTTCGTATGGATTTCTGCCTTTGTGGTCATTACATTATTGCGCAACAACAAAATACAGTTTGACGAGTCAACTATTCCATTGAATATATAGTAAATCTATAGGGAAGTGAGTAGTTACCAATCTGCTCCAGCAGACTGGGCCCTGAAAACCAGGATGTGAGTTCTGACACGGTGCTCCTCGTGGTCAGGTTCTCTCCGGACAGGCCACTGGTCGGAATATAGAAAACATCAGATTCCTGAAAAAAAATTATGTTTATTGTTACATTTATTTCATTTCAGATTAGCACTGTGTCACCACATTTGATTCAACAGAAGTATCATTTTAAAGTCAAATGCACCTTGAATCCTGCCTGCTTCAGAAAGTGGCCCAGCTTGGATGTGATGTCCTGGAAGCGCTCCTCTTGCCAATTTACCTGTTTTAAGTGCACACAAGAGGGTTTCAATATTAACGGAATTAAACACACACACTAATAATAATCAGAAGTAAGCAAAACTAAAATTGGTCTACATTTTATTTAAATCACAGATGTAGTAGTATTAAGTAATTCCTGCAGAACAGTGAAGGCTTTCAAGTTTTAAATTAAATAATGAAAGAGTATAAAATGGGTAAATCTCAAAAAGACTAAAAATAAATTAATGCTCCTTGTGCTTGTCCCAAGCCAAGATAAATTACAAGTTATGATTTGGGTAAGCAGAAATGGTTATATTTAGGTGTGGCCTAAGTTTAGCCAGTAGATTGATGTTAAAATTTAAAATACTTGAAAATATTTGAATCATTTACCATTTTGACCATGTTAAGAATGAGCCTAAAGAAACAACTGTATTGTATTGTATTATGAGAAGGCTGTTTTGTATTGACCTGGTCCATTTTGTTAACAGCCACAGCTAGCTGAGTGACTCCAAGTGAACGGACCAGCAGTGCATGTTCTCTGGTCTGTCCCCCCGCCTCAAACCCCGCCTCAAACTCCCCTCTGCTTGCATCCACCACCATCACTGCCACATCAGCCTAGAAAAAGAACACAAAACATTTACTAATTTTATTTAAAAGTGGAGGAGATGCAACCCCCCTCAGATATTGAAACCATTTAGTCAACACATGAGTCTAAACAGTCATTTGGTAAAAAGAGAAATTACATTTGTGCCCTAAAAGCAGACATACACACCCATGCATGCAATGACATCTTGTGACACCAACACCCAAAACCACCATTATTTCAAATCACGCTAATGGGTGGGGCAGGACCCAGGAAGATGTAGAAAGGACGGTATTGGAGCTCTCCTTCATATTAGGTATTCAGAATATTAAATAAATGCATATCTTATTATTGGTGAGCGTGATACCTGGGCAGCTCCTGTGATCATATTGGGGATGAAGTCCTTGTGTCCGGGGGCATCCATCAGCGTTACCACCTTGGAATTTGTCTCAAACTTGGTCATGCCCACGTCCATTGTCACTCCTCTGAATAAGCACAAAATCACATAAACACATGAAAATAAAATATGGATGGATAAAATGTGAAATCTTGAAATAACTTGATTAGATTTTAAAATAAATATATTACTCGAACTAGACACAAACACCAGAACAGAACACCATGAAAAAGTAGAGATTTGATTATGTATTGTTATTGTAAGCAGTAGTAGTTAAGAAAGTAATGTCATTCGGCCAATAAAAAAAACACCTATGCAAATATGCTACATTCAAATAATTCAATAAAATTTAACTTGCTGATGTAGATTTATATTTTATGATGGGAAGTAAACTATTTCAGGAGTGGGTATACTACTTTTACATAGTTTTTTATGCAAAATCATGTAGCATGTAACTAGTGTGAACATATAGCTTTAGACTTAGACTGTACCTGTCCCGTTCCTCGCCAGTTTCATCCAGAACCCAGGCGTAAGCAAATGAGGCCTTTCCCGCTTTCTTAGACTCTTGCTCGTACTTGTGCATTGTGCGCTTGTTCACATTACCCAGGAGATAGAGCAAATGTCCCATCAATGTGCTTTTACCTGCATCCACGTGACCTAGAGATACAGAGAGGATCAAATCATTACTTTGTATAAATCTAAATACAGCAGGTCTGCAAGATACTTTCAGTTATAATAAAACAAAAACATACATGCATTTATTTAATAGTGAAACAGTACATTTCAGTCAGATGGAGAACCTTGGCATTACTGCTATATATCTAGTTTGTTGTGATACTGATTATTGTGTTACCCAAGAATTTGATAGTGATACTTTTACAACATATTCTGTAAACCCAATACAAAGATAAAAAGATGAAGTGAGGAGAAGGACAGAGTTGACTGGGAGTATGGTTAGAACTGTGTTAGAATGAAAGCTTTCACAGTCTGTGGGAAACAAAAATCCCCGTCAATTTTGAAACTACAGACTCACTTTTTGGTATAGCTTAATGACAATGAGAAACTATGATTAAGCAAAACCAGCTACGGCTCAAAATGACCTGATAAAATGAGCAGCTTATGGGAATAGGTGGAAACATTTTGCAGAGATAATTAATTTTCAACAGAACCTATCTAGTAGTTAAAAATATATCTACTGTATCTTCCGCAGGGGTTTGTGTGATTAAAATATTAGTAACCCTTTAGTTACTCATTAATCATAAGGTAAGTGGTAAGCATTCATAACAGCATACTGATCACTTAGATTACAGTGCTCAACACTGACCGCCCACCCCTCGGTTCCAGAAGTAATTTCTCATTCATTTTTCCCATAGACTTTCCGGAAAAATCTGATATTAAAAGTTTGACAGCTGGCTCAGGACTAATCATCTTTTAATGTACATTTTGAGCTTAAAACAAACATTATGGAGATTAGTTACCACATAGCTGGTTACAGCTAATGGATATATTTGAATGTTTCAAAAAGTCTATAGGAATAATTCATGAAAAATTTACCTCCAGAACCAAAGCAGGCTTTACTTCTGTAAAATGTAGGCTTATGTCTATTACTTAGTTAACCATTAATAAGAGCTCTCGCTAAACTAAAGCACTACCAAAATATGAATTGTTTTGAATATGTTCTAAACTTTAAGGTAATTAATGCCATATAGTATTGCATTGTTGATTCTCATATATTAAGGATATAAGTATTTCATTTATGACATATGTTTAGATGAATGCACTTTCAATGTCCTCCTGTTTTTCATACCTATCACCACTAAGTTTAGTAGAGGTTTGCCGCCTTGTCTTTTCTCCAGCTCGGCCTTGATGTTGATGGCTTGTCTGTTTTTGCTTGAGGATTTGCTGGGGGTGGGGGTTGTGGTGGACTCCTCTCCGTTCCCTTTGGAGGGAGTCTCTGGTGGTTTGGGCTCCGGGGCAGATGTTACTGCAGCGTTTTCGGGACTGCCTCCTCTACCCACTGCGCCGATGCCATTCTCGTCTGTGCTAAAGTAATGCACAGTAAAGTTACTACATGCCAGAAGATGTTGAAACAAATGTATCAGTTGTGTCAGTTACCTGGGCACATCAAAGCCCATGGTCTGCTTCTTTCCAGATACGGTCATGCGGGCAACTTTAGGAACCACCTCTGACTCCATTTTGTTCTGAGAAACGTCCCTTTTAGCTAGAACACAGAAAAGTACAGTCAAAAATAAAATATCAAGTGTTTTTCCATTTAAAAAAAATGATAGTAACTTGCACGTGTTACAAAACGCTTCGCAAATGTGCCAGAGAATTTTAATACAATGGCTGTTGAATGATCTGATTACTTTAGCCCTGGTTACTCACATCTCACAGGTCAAATTTCAAAATAATTGTATAGTCTTACCAATTTGTGCAAGAGAACAAATACTAAAGTGAATGGTAGTTCAGCGTTTTCCACACAATCCATAATCCAGACAATCCATATTTGAATAATTTTATTGGATACAACATTTTGAGAAAATATGTAACCTAATACCAAATGGACGATTAAAAGATGAATAAAGTTACTTCTATATATTCATTTATGATAATGCAAGAAACAAAACACATCTTAATTTTAAACCAATGTATTGCTTAGCTTGTTTTTGACTGAGGGGCCTCTGCAGTCTCCACTACTTTGGGAAACATTGGGTTGTCCTTTGTTTCGGGGCTTCCTGGGTTTTACAGCATAGATCACTTATTAGTATGACAGCTCCCATATAAAGGCATTAGGTGTACTTTTTTTTTTTCCCCCAGGTCATGATTAAATGGTTTGATCTGATAAGCGACATTCACCGTGTAGTAGTGCAACTTGAGGTCACTGCCATGTCATCCCTGTCTCACATGGCCAGCAACACCACTCATATCAGCCCTGCTTCTGATTCATTTAGATGGAGGTGCAGAGCCAAGCCTACTGCATCTGAACAGCACTCACATCCTGGCACTCACAGGGTTAATTTCAGTAGTGACGGTTTGCCTGGAGTACGTAAGAAAAGCAGTGACAAGATGTTTTCAGGTAAAGAGTCTTTAGTCAGCACCACTAAAGAAGGGGTGACAAACTTACAATAATAATTTAAATTCAATAATTGTGTGATTGTGCCAAAAAAGACATATATATATATATATATATATATATATATATATATATATAATATCATGTGCCAACCAGTGTCTAGTTAGCAAAGCAATTGTCGCCTCCTGTGCTGTGCAAAACTTACTAAGAAATTATGACAACTTGCATCAATATATAAAGTCAGTGTTTCTCAAACAGTGGTACTCAGTCTACTGGTGGTAGTTGGGGGTTAGGTGTGGATTAAAACCAGTGTAGGCATACATTTGGTTTAGGTTTGGTGGATTGGTTGTGCTATACTTTTTCTGTTCTGCACAATAAAACATATGGGCCAAAAATATTTAGTACGAAATGGAGGTGAAGAGTGGAGGGGAAGACATTCAGCAAATTAATCACATCTGAGTCCAGCACAGACTCAGCTATATGTGCTACAGTGTAGACAACTAGACTATGGTGCAGCACCACATCTTCCATGTGATCAAAGTCACAATAATACTCTTATATGCAATCTTATGAATAAATGAAATCATCATTATGAATATACCTCCAAAATGGCATCCCTGGGTCTAAACTTTTACAATCATTTGATAATTAATGGTTTGAAAAGCATAACTCTATACATTACTTTGTGTGCCACAGTAAACTCACACAGCCAGCACAACGCACAAATAAAACTGGCAAACTATTAATGGATGTTCTTTTCCTCCCTACTTTCTGAATGACTGCGTCTTAAGAAAAGTCCCTGTCATTCTGAAACAGTGACACAAATGAAAGCAGGAGCTGCTGGCTGAAAAGTTTCATATTTATAAAGCCAAACATCACAAACATATTAGAGGCTTCAAAGTGGATTCACAGGAACAAGTACCACTGAAGGGTTCTTCCTGCAGCTGGGCTGCTATATAGTACCTTAGTCATATACAGATACATTATACAGACCCCAACCAAGGCATTAGACATCTCTCACAAAAGTAATAGAGCATTTGATGGTGCAGCTAGTTCAGCTATTCCCAAATGGTTAACTGGGTGTTTTATTGATTTTTTTTCCTCATTGTGGCTTGAGTCTTAGCAAATGACAGAGTAACCTGGAATAATGCAGGTTTCATAGGATTGTGCAAGAGCTTAACAATATTGCAACATATGGTCTTTGCAATAGCACTGCCATTAATGCAATTATTACATAGAAAGTAGAAATAATTCTTCACACAATGCAAAAATAAAACAGGAATGAAGTTTGATGACATAAACATTATAAATAATTATTTGAAATTAAACCCCATCTACAACATACAAATACATCTAAACATTTTAAACCACATCAAAGTATTGGTGCTAATAAGAACATAATTTCTTCTGCTTGTCAAATAATGTAAAAGGTCCTTTTCCAGTTGTGGCACCACCAATAGCACTTCAACCTATACTCTTATCTTTACTACGTTGTTAATGAGGAAGAACCTCTAATAATAATATGTGCAATTGCCTGGTGTAACTGCAATAAATTATACTGCATGATAGATGTCTGCAATCAATTGCAAGAACTTGGAAGAAGCTACAGTCATGTAAACTTTGACCCAAGGATTGGTCTTAATAATATATTTGAACATGTTTAAAATGTGCACTGAGAACCATATCCTCACTTAAAAATGTAAATTGCAAATCCAATTATGATTTGTTTGAAATTACATGGATGATGATCACAGTAATCCCCAAACCCGGAACATAATTTTCCTTCTTACACCCTCAATGCCAAACCATCTCTTCCCTATGCTTTTTAAACAACCACTTTTCTAAACAATCAGGCAAGTTGTGTTGTCTAACCACCCTTTGTTCACACAGCCTTCCTGAGAACAAAAAAATGATTTGAATTGTTTGCAGTTTCTCTTGACAAGGCTTAGACTGGTGAGTAAACAGTTGAGTCCTTCCATCCAGGATTTCTCTGGTACAGGGACCCTTGCATTGACTAAGCCACGGTGAGTCATTTGCACACCTTTGCCTCAGGGTCCAACTGAGCACTGAATAAACGGAGCACGCCCAGGATATGCAAATATGGGCCCTCCCCCTTATAAACGCAAGTGTGCAGGTAAGTGATGTGACAATGATGGTGGAATACAAGTGGGTGATGGGATAACAGCCAGTCTAGAAAAAAGTGGTTGTGCAACTTAAAAAGTTGAGCACACAGATAATAAAGGATAAAGGACTCATGGTCTCATTTGCACTGTTTATCTAACTATCAATTTAAGCCGCTCTAGGGATCTTTAGTAACTGTAAAGGCAATCAATCATACAGAGTTATCTGTGTAATTCAAAATTGCAATTTAGATGTTTTGATCCGCAGAAAAATGTAGGATCAGATGGTCTCTCTCTGCAGTATTCAATGACATTACTGAATTATTGCATAGAAAGAAGGAACATAAAAAAATAAAACATAAAAACATTTTAAAAAAATAGTGTAATATTTAAAAATTGAAGGTTTAACATAAAAACTTGCACCAAAGTCTAAATAAAATTTAAACTACATTAAAGTATTGCTGAAATGCCAGATAAAACATAATTTCTTCTGCCCAGCAGAGAATGTTAAAATGACATTTTCCAGTTGTGATACCACATCACAAAAACAGCATTTGTGCAACAAGTGCTCTGTGCAGACATGCTGCTTTAAGTCGCACAATGATTTGATCTGCCAGGGCCTTTGACAGAGCTGTGAAAGCACAGAGACGTGATCAGATTTTCCTACGTAGGTGTTGAAGACCGGCTGTGCTCCATCTAAGCGATTGACTGTTGTGTGACATTTGCTCCAAGAGTGCAGCTTCCTGCACAAACCCACACACTGGTGTCAGACAGTAAAGGACTCAGCTAAAACTGGACAAGCCACAGTAATTTATTAACACAGGATCTAGAGATGGCTATATTGCCCAATCGATATATTTAGCAAATCGGCTTAAATCTCCAAAATGGGCCGATATTTTGTTTTGGTTGACTTGCTGCCTAGAACATACTCACAAAGCTTTATCTTAACACTTTAATGGAAAGAGATTGCTGCATTAAATTTGATACAACACTCTCTTAAAGGTTTATGGTAAAAAAAGGGCTGTGGGTGAGTTTGTAGTCAATTTAAAATACACAATTTGAGGAAAATTATCTAAATTGACCCTACATAGGCACCCAAAAATATCGTCAGAACTTATCGGTTGCGTTGGATTCTTAATTCTAAATAATCGGCATCGGCCATGAAAAAGCCCATATTGGTCATTCTCTAACAGGGTCAAGGTTGTTACTGTAGATCCTTCCTCACAAGGCAATGGGAATATACTGAAGCCACAAACTCTAAGTAACCAGTCCAACTCTATTTGACTATATTCAGTAGATTGCCTCATGTTTTTTAACACTGGGGGTCCTGTTCACTTTGCTGTCCCCTCTCTACACCTGCCCATGACTACACAAGGGAGAGTCTTCAATAGAAAAGCTTAGGTAATACTGTGAAAAGTCAATAGACCAATTGTTAATATCATGGGTAAAAAACAAACAAAAACATTGTACATGGAAATATTTCATTCTAAAAGAGCATTCGTTTTTATTTCAAAAAGGGAAAACACTGTAAAAAGGCAAAATGGCTAAAACAAAACTAATTATAAAGCAAAAATATGTTCATTTATAGTCTTCATTTACATCTAATACATCTGGTAAAAAAGGCCTCTTCGAGTCTGTGTTTGAAATACATACGTTTATTCCTTTCGCTCATGGGAAAATCTCCAGGTGTCCCCAAAACCAAATTGTCAGCAGTAAACCAGCACAATGGTTAAACTGATCCATATTCCAATGTCTGCAGCACACCTGCAAAAATCAACCTCCTTTTGTCAAGTTCAAAGGTTTTGCTAGCAAGAAAAGAGGCCATACATGTGCTTCAGTTTTACAAAAGATAAAAAGCTATAAAACTGATTTAAAATATTAAAGTATTTAAAACTGCTTTTCTCTATTTTCTCTAAATACGGCCTTAATCTTTACTTGGAATTGGATGTCACATCAAAAGTAAGGCATGTGTGTCATTGTGTTATGTTAGAATTACATACTCATAAAATGTTTAAGATAGATGTTTTGGTCCATAGGATTTCCATTATGTTTGATAAGAAGAGCACAAAATAAAATGTTTACATCCCAGTGTGTTACAATTTCCATATTTATACACTCATCCATCCCTTCCTACCTGGTGAAAGCCTTGCTCTGATTGGACCGAACAATATCATCTGGTGAAGGTGTATCAAATAGAAATGGAGTAATTCCTTCAATAGACACCATCTTCAATGTTCTTGCATATTGTTGTTTAATTTTACGAGACAAAATCTTTTTCTTGTGGCCTTGGAAAGAAAGCGTCTGCGCAAATAGTGAAGGCTTAGCAAAAACTGATGAATCAAGTCCCAGGCCTGAAGGACACGAGGAGGGTGAAGAGAGGTTGATTTCAAAATGGCGTTGCCCCAGTTCATGTGATTGAGAAATAAGTGCCCCTAGATCTATGGGCTGATGGACCTTAGTTGCTTTTTGTGGTTTGTCATCGTCATCATTATGTGCAGTCCCTCTTTGTGCAAAGATGCCACCCTCCTCTGGTTTTGCAGGTGAAAGCAGCAAGCTGAGAGAGTATTGTGACCCATTTGAGGTGACTGAGGTTTTGCCTTTGTGTTCTGCCACTGCATGTGGTACAACACACAGCTTGGAAAGACTTGGTGGCTGTTTTAGTAAGCTTGATGCAAACTTTGTGCCAAGAGTTAATACTGGATTGCTTTGTTTTTGATGCTGAAATGCTAACTCGGACAGAGAGACTAGGCCACATGAGGATGTTGAGGTAGCTGGTTCAGGGCTTTGCCTGGTAGAGTTTGTGTTTTGGTGTTGTGATGCCAGCTCGGAAAGGGAGACTGTGGGAGAAACGAAACTCTTCCCAAACGACAGATTACCATGTGGTGCAGAAACAATATTCAGATTTTGGGGGCTCTGATTTGAGTGCTCTTGCATTAAATCTGCCAGTGACAGACCTGACTTTGAATCTCCTGTGAAACCTTTGCATTTCACTTCATGATTACTGTTTTGTGAAAGAGAAGAAAGACTAGAGAAACCAGGAGGTAGCGTTAATGGACAGTTTCTTGTAGTGGGCTTGAGGTTGGCTAGTGACAAATTGTTCAGTGAGACTGTCAGCATAGAAGGCATTGAAGTATTTGGACTGGAAGACATATTTAAAGATGCTAAAGTTCCTAGCGATAGAGAGTTGGAATTGAACATTAACGATGGTGATGTACTTAAAAAGGAACCGCTTGGACTTGACTCTTGAGTTTTTGCATGTTCAGACATCAGCTGTGCCAAGCTAGGACCACTGCCTATAGCCATCCCAATACTTTGACTTTCAGGGCATTTTTCTACTAATCTAGGAGACATGTCACTTGTTGTGGGTTGTACAACAGGCAATAATGTGTGTTTGGAACCAGGTGACATATGAGTGTGAGAGGCTGACAAAAAGGCTCCTTACCTTAACAAAAGCCCATTGCAGTTAATAAGAAGAGATCGAGGGAAGGACCCGCAGGTGAACGTGAAACAGCAGATCAGACAAAAAAAACAAAAGAAACAAGAAGGCACCTTGTTAATGATTTGATACATATTTTATATCCACATGATTAATAGGGATGGTCAATATTCTGTATATAATATTCAGTGATGATGATATGCAATTACTTTCTTTTGGGGTAAAAGTTAATTTGTAAACTCAACTATAATTTAACAGATATTTGGCCTCACACACATATATATAGATCGGTATCAGCAAATATCAGTGAAAAAAAAATTTGAATACGGCTAAATACATTAATATTTTCCATCCCTATACTGATTGTACTATAATGAAACGAATAACTACAGAAATAACAAAACATGTGCACTATAAAAAAAGGAGGCAGTTTTCTCCTTGGGTGTACCTTTTTCAGATGCAGGTTCTCTCCTGACTCTCTGTGGTAGAGGGGCCATGTCCATACCAACTCTCACCACATCTTCACTGGTACTTTTAGGAATTGGTGCCAGTTTGGAGTCTCCAGACAGAACTGCATCCAGCGCCCTCTGCGGGTCAAATCCGTGTTTCATAGCAGCTTCACTCAGGACTGATTCAGGCAATGCATCTCCCAGAACAGTCCGCATGTGGTCCAGGCAGGAATACAACTTGGCTAGAGAGTGCAGCACAAAAATCTGTTACTGTGCGGTTACAAAAATGTAAATCCAATTACAAATGCAAAGGTAAATGTACACTATGTGAATTGTCTGGTTTTTTGGGGTTATTTTTAATTGGAATTAGGACAGTACCATATTATCAATGCGTCTACAAAAAAGTTTCCACATAAATATGCCAGAGTTAGCACTGGAGCTAAATTTCATCCGTTGTCCTAAGGCAGGTGCAAACATGAAACATTCAATATGAAAACACAGACATTTAGACATTACACCAGTCAGACATAAACACACAACATGAGAACACAATAACATGATATTACACTATTTACAATAGAAGTGCCTCAGTCTAGAGTATAAAGAGCCCAAGACAAATGGATAGTCATCTATGAGTCTATGCAGTCTCCTCTTGTTAATGCTCTGGTGTTTATCCCAGTATTATTTTCTTTATTAATAAAATCCTTTAAAGGTGGAGGAGCAAGCCCATTTAGAACTTTAAAAATGAGACAAGCATTCAGGAACATCTGATAACTTTCAAAATCTATGATATTGTACTTCCTCAAAATGTTTCAATAATGATAGTTTAAAGGCTTTTTATCTAAAGCTTTCAGAGTTTTCTTAAACAGAGACTTTAGGGGCTTTAAAACACTCTCAGTAGTCTAAGACCATGTGGTATGACAGTAGTTAATATGACGAAGTATCATTGAGTGCATATAAATCTTTGCTGTCTCTACTGTTAAATGAGGTCTTATATGCTTAAAATTTGACAAGTTAAATTTGATTGCTGCCTGGAATGTTTCACAGTATGGTATTAATGGTGGTATAGTGTTAAAATATATTAAACTGTGAGTGGGGTCTCCTCTGACCCGTAACTTTGTAGCGTCGCCTACCGGTCTCCATGGAGATAGAGTTAAATACCATACTTTGAAATGTTCAGAGCTGTAACAACATCTCCATGGAGACAAACAGGAAGCTAACCCTTCACAAGAAAAGTTACAAAGTGCACCTTTAAGTAGAAGATGTGTTAAGTTACCTTGATCAAGGGGGTCAAGGTTATGACTGACAGTTGGGGACATAGGGACATCATCATCCTCATATTCTTCCTCCTCTAGCGTCTCCTCCTTTGGGGCTTGCAATTCCCGGCGTGAATAAATGAACTGATTTGCTGCAACAAGACACTTCTGCTTAATTATTGTGTTATTATGAACATGTCATCAGTACACTTAAATCCGCACAAACCTGTTGCTGGAGAGATGCAGTAATCATCCTCCACAGATTGTCCATACATGTCATCATCTTCGAAGTCTAACAACAAATAAGTAAAATGTTGTTGTTATTTCCATTGACAGAAGTACATTCATTGGGGTTTATGTTGACGTAATCTAAAGTTGGCTACATAATACATTGTAACAGTGTAAAAGGTTAGCAGACCATTAGTCAAACATCAACAGATTTGTTGACAAGCTACGATATTCACTGATCAAAACTTCCCTATCAGAAATCTAAACGTAGTTTTACGGGGCATGATATGTCATTTAGACGTGGAAATGTATAATCAAAACAAGTGACACGACATATGCTAAGCGAGCAGCTGCCTTTGCTAATATAGACCACAGCAAGTTAGCTTCTAAGCTAATAACTGTTTAGCTGTTTACGAGCTTCCCACAGCGTATTAACTATTTGAAATGTTTACCTTCATCATAGTTGTAACCTCGGACATTCCTGTGACGAGACATTTTGTTACTAAGTGTTTCTCCGGCTCCGGTTTCAGTGTTTTCGGCTCTCAGATTGTGGTGACATGTGTCTCAATGCCCGGCTGCCATTGCTCCTACTGCTCAATGGGAAAGTGCAGAGGTAAGCGTTTGACTTTTACACTAAAATAATAAGAGGTTATTTCAAAGTATTGTATAGGAGTTTATATATTGTCCAGTCAAAGCATATATTTATACATGAAATTAAGTAATAAAATATAGCCTATTTTTAAAACTTCTTTTGTGTCGTCACTTCCGGATGTAATGCCATCTGCTGACTGTTTGCTTGACCATGGAGGAATGTATTAAAATAGATGCTACCACAAAATATGCAGATTACATTCTATCACCAAATCACTACTATTACTACTACTATCTGCATATATTAATGTTAATTGTACATAAGTCTAAAAGGCCTAGCATGAGCTCTTAGATTTTCTGATATTTGTCAAAATAGTTTTATAATTCACAGTGCCTCACTCTACTTCCAATCTTATGCTGCACCACTATTATGCATATGTCCCGTGGTTACAGACAGACACATCACAGCCATATAAATCATTGATGCCAAAACACATGACTGCATATGGCTAAGAACTAGCTGCACCAAAACTGAGATAGGAAAGAGGGCTTTTATCTGTTTTGCTTCATAAAAATGGAATACACTCCAAGGAAAAGCAAAACTGGATACATCGGTGACACAATGACAATTTAATAATCTGGTAACAAACTTTTACACATACGCCTGCACCTGTTTTAAATATTTTATATGGACTTAAACATTTGTTTGTTTTGTTTATTTTTTTCAGCTTGTATTGTATTTTAAACAGGGCACCCATGGAAAAAAAGAGCCCATGTGGTCTCATTGGGTTCCCCTGTATAAATAATGATAAATAAATGAATGAATATTCACTACCAGCAATAAGTATTATTATTATTGTTATGAGAGTTAGGTTGCTTAATTGTTTGTTTAGCAGTAATACATTATGACTTTTCCCCCTTTAAATCTTGTTTGCAGGTGTAAGCCTGTGGTTTTGAAAGCACTGTCCTGATCTCATTGTTGATGGAAGAGACAAAAAAGGTTGTGCTCAAATCTGATACAACAGTGATGTAGGTGAAACATACACCTGCATCTGCAAGTGAAATTAAATATGAGGTTTGTAGTGTCTCCCTGGCTAAAAATAGAGCTTCAATAAAGGGAGACATGCACTTAGGTAATTCCAAAGCCTTTTTCAGTGTGAATAGCTCAGGTTGCTGAAGGCCAGTATGACAAATACGTACCCTGATTGACAGGTTAGTGGAGACAATAGGAGCAGTTTTTATTATTTGTTGTACTAAACACTGTTTGGTTACCTCTGTGCAGTGTGTGAATACATTGAAGTGGGTGGAGGTTTCCCCACTAACCTTCCATTTCCTGCATTTGTCTTTATATCTACATATCAAAATAAACAAGAGCACATGTACATTTAAGACAAACTTTACAAGGTCACACAACAGGTGTGAAACAGGGAACTCTTTCTTTACTACGATGAAATGTTTCTAGGACAATTTAAAACCAAAGGTGAACAACACCTGATATGGAACAGAGATGAGGTGTGCTGTATTGAGAGAGTGGAATAATAGATATCACATGGGCAAAAATGACAAGTGAAACATAACTAAATGTGTGTATCAAGCAAGTCTGGTGACACACAAATCACACTTATAGTGTGACTTTTCACACCTATGCAGTATGCTTTTTCTTTTTAAATACAACAGTAGGCATATACCTACTGATTGCGACAAACTTTCACAAGTTGATACCAAGCTAGATATGTTATTATATTACTAAGACCTACTAATATTAATATTAAGATGCACAAAAAGATTTGTTTGGACATCACATAGTGGTATTATGTGGATTTAACAGATGGGTGGACAGATTGAAAGCATGATGAGCTTATTAGTGGTGGGTGTTTGTAGAACAATATATTTCATTCAAGAAATACAAAATATTACAAAAGATATTGTTGACAAGACTCTCCAAGCAGACAAAGACAATTGCAGATTATGGTTCAGAACAAAACAGAGATAGTGAGGAGTTCAGTCTTGGTCTTGGCTGCAGCATGAGGTAATGCTTTACATAATTTGACATGGGAGAGCCTTTCAGAGGAACTCGCCCGAGGGGTAACATGCAAAACCTCCACCACTGGCCCTGACTTACACGTGAACAGAAGAGGACTTGTCTGACAGTGTCATTCTTTTGCTAAAAGATTTTCTACCAACATGTCTTTTCTAAACATCATAGTTACAATACACAATTGTTAGACCTTCCACTTTGGGTTTAAAAGTCTGGTGGGATTATATCTCAAGCCTGGGGCAATCATTAAAAATCATTCAAATGAACTAACCAGTACACACAATGCTTTGCTAAGAGACATCTATTACAATGCTCGCCCTTAACCTGTCCAATCGTGCCCATGCAAATTTGCTCAGCAAGAGTCAATGGGTCCCAGGCTTCCTGCTCGGGCTACGATGGATTAATTTGCATACCATGGCTCCCTTCCTTTAATTTGGTTTCAGATAACAAGATGCAGATTTTAATATGACCCTCGAGGGGAAAACAAGTGTATTCTAAATGTGAAAGACAAGTTGTACTAAAACCACTGGCTTTGTCAATTTTTATATAAATACAAAAACTTTAGGAACAAGCATCCATTGCAATTGTTTTGATCAAGTATAGAATTAAATAAGTATTGATTTAATCCCCTCTAGTCCAGGCATTTTGTGCATTTGTTGTATAAATGCCTTGTCCGGTGAAAACCATGTGACACCGTCTATACACAATTGTATTCTATTCTGTCATATAATTAAAGCCTGCTTATGGACTAGATATCTTACTCCTCTTATGGGCAAGAAATTACTGGAACAATAGAGTCTATGCACAGGTGTAGCCTGTACCTCAGTAGGATTAGAAACCACAGACGATGGCACTAGGCAACCGAGATACATTAGTCCAGAAGTTTAGTGTGGAGGCATTCAAAGTGTAAACAAGAGCATCTCGCTCCTGTTTTCATTAGGCAGTGGTTTGTGTGGTGTGTTCATGTTTCTGTCCGCAGCTCAATAGTGGATTTTCAGCCTGTGACTCTGTGTGTGTGTGTGTGTGGGGGTGTGTGTGTGTGTGTGCATGTGGGGGTGGGGGTGTGCGTGTGTGTGGGGTGTGTGTGTGTGTGTGTGTGTGTGTGCGCGTAAGGGCCTTTATTGGGCCACTGTGTTGACTGGTTTAGGACAAAAGGCTGATCTACAATGATGATAATTACAAGTGACCAGGACAATATGGTCACATTTGGAGGAACTAATACAATGAGGAGACACTTTTATACAAATAAAATAGCACCCCTCTCGCTATGCGCTGAATGGATGACTAAAGCCTGCCCTGCTTGAAGACCCCTGAAACAAAACAAGACTTTACAAAAGCATCTCATTTTTAGCAGGCTTTACACTGGGCTATTTTGCAATGCAATATAAACATCGATACTTCTGGTTAAACTGGTCTTTAAAGACCAGGGAGAATTTATAAGAAATGGAAATTGTAACTGAACCTTGTGCTGATGTTCTGGAATATAGAAGATACAGTTTAACCTTATCAAAAGTAAAAGTGTTGGCCTGTGGTCACTGTTACTACACGTGGTCACTTTATCTCCAGTCGATAAGAATGGGCTTCATTCATTTGAGGCTATTATCACCCTCTAACATCTGTGTAACACTAGTCATCCCTCATTTAACAAGTGACACCTCATTGTTCTGCACTGTGAAAAAACACATTCAGCAATTGTTTACTACGTGCAGATACACTAGTTTCCTTCTGCTTTTCACGAGAAAAGTGAAGTCCGAAGTTTTGTTGACAAAAGATTTTTAGCGCGGACGCGCCGACAAAACGCGCCTCCACAGTCCAGTGCCTTTAGTCTCTCTTTGAGCAGTTTAGTATCACTACAGAGCTGGCTGGATATAATTGGTTCTGTTCGACAACATGTGTTTCTACCACTGACAAATGTTTTGCTTAGCCGAAAATGAACTTTTCGAAGTACAAAGGTGCATCTCTAATTGACGTGAAAACATAGTAGAAAAACCCTAATCTGACCAAAAATCAGGAGGTAGAGTCCTACCTAAAATGTATACTAAAATAAACTGGAAACAAACTAATCTTGAAACATTTCAATGGGTAACTTCTCTCATAATTCACTAAATACAACATCTCTAGTTCTGCAGGATAGCCTCTACGCCGCCTCTAAGTCTGAAGAGAGCATGCGCATTGAGTCTTTCTGTCTCACACACACACACGCGTTTCGTAAATGGTTTTGTAGCGCCAAATTTAGCGGGATTCATGAGGGGGAGGAGCTGTAGTGGAGGCTGCTGCAGTTTAAATTAATGTCAACCTGCCTCTCTCCTAGAGAACAAACCAAGCGCACGCAGCGAAAGTATCGCGCGCCCCGGAGCCGCTCCACACACAGCAGCATGACTCGGCGGCCACGAAACAGGTGAGTGAAGTCAAGGCAACAGATCCGTATGCTTTGTTACTCTCTTTCACCATTGTTTTTACACCTGTTGTGTCCTAACAGGTCTGGTGCTTTGCTATTTGTCATGTCCTAGTTGGTGCATTTGGTAGAATTTCTTATAGCAATAGCCTGTTTTGTTGAAAACCGAATTTCTTGTTTCTATTTCATGGCATACGTTCATCTCATTTCATTAGCGGGTTTCTTTATGCCTTTGTTTTGTGCTACACTCACTGCTTAGAAAACTAGGGGAGTTTGAGCAGCGCGCCCTGACAGGTGGTGGTCATCTGGCATGTGCGCTCCCCGCGCCTCTGTCAGCGCGCAGAAGAGGCTGCTACTGTTCTTAATATCTGCCCCTCTCAGACACGCGAGGGCCACGCTGCGCGCTACAACCCGCGTAAATTTATCAGAAAACCGATATAAACCAGACGCATTCACGCTATAGTGGTCTATTTTATTCTCTGCTGTTATTTTACGCGCACCCTCTGCACAAAATGTATGTTCAGTTGACCACCTACTAGCAACAGTAAAATATAAATCAGCTTCTTGCGTTTCTTAATTTAAATGACAATGCTATCGATTTTGTTAAAAGTCTGTTATAGCTGTAATATGGCTTTACTGGTCAAGTCTGTTTCAATCCAGGGGCCGAACTCAGGTCTGTTGCTGGCACTAAATGTTCATAATTTCAGCTGTAAATTTGTTCATTTCACACGTTAAACTTTATATGAAAGGCTGTCCTCAACAGGGTTTAAAGATGTTTTGTTTTAAGGTTTAAGTCATTTCTCATTTCAGCCCTCAAGCTGTTCTATAATTATTATGATGACTTGATGTAAAGTTAAGTGAAATTTAGTTAGAAATTTAACTTGTCCAAGCCTTATTCACCTGTCTCTAGAAGAGCTACCTGTCTTGTGTGCTCTCTCCTGATTGGTTAACTCTGCCTCCACAGAGTGTGCTCATGGCCGTAGGCTACTGTACAATGCCAGTGCAGGTCTGAACATGTCAGGGTCATGAAGAAAATTATGATCACATGCATATGCCAATCCCAGTATCTGTGGAAACCAAAAACACTGGAACCTGTTCATCCGTCCCCCTCCTGCCCTCCCTTCTCCTCCCACTGGCTGCTCTTTATTTCTCTGTCTCTCCCTATTTCTGCCCTTGTGGGTGTCTTGGCTAAATGCCTGCACCCAAACCTTCGAGAATGACTGGTTCTATGTGTGTTGACATCTGATGAGCTAAAGAACAGTAGGTGTTCTTTATGGACTGTGCAAAAGATGATTAGAGAGTAAGTTAAGAACAGAAATACAGCAGTATAATTTGCTTTTATATTATGTGCTTTTACACACAGTTTGCACTTATTCTAATGGTCTGAATTTCCCCTCCCAGTGTTTACAGCAGCGAGGAGGATGAAGAGGAAAATGAGATGTACGAACACGATTATGATGGGTCCATGGCCAAGACGGGGAAACGGCACCTTGGAAAAACGCGCTGGACAAGAGAAGAGGTGTGCACTCAAACCTGCCTCAATACTCATAGCTTATATTGGATCACTCCTACAAAATAAACAGGGATTAAAATTTAGGCCGACTTTTATCTCAACATTGTATAATCACATAGGTGTCTTCAGATTACACATAAGTCTGTGTGACATTGTGATATCATTGAATGACGCCTGGAATGTGTAACAAATCTAAACATGTTTTCTTTTTTCAAGGATGAGAAACTGAAAAAACTTGTTGATCTACATGGATCAGACGATTGGAAACTAATTGCAAGCTTACTAACTGTAAGGGTACAGCAAGTGTGATTTATAAGAAATTATTAAACACAAAATCACTTAATAAATAATTAAAATGTGATGATTACCTTGATTGTAGAATCGAACAGATGTGCAGTGCCAACATCGATGGCAAAAAGTTCTGAACCCAGAACTTATCAAAGGACCATGGACCAAAGAGGAGGACCAGAGGGTAAGCAAAGGCATTCATAATGATAATCATAATAGTCATTATAATCAGAATCAGAATACAAATGTTTATTGCAAGAAAAGAAATGGATAGCAAGTTTACCTTTTTGACCAACATTTTCTAGGACAAAGTAACCTAGAACCAATTTACTTATTAAATATAAATCATCTGTTATTATTAAATTATATTACAGAAGTCAACTGCACAAGACTTCAGGAAGCATAGATAGATAGAGTTGCATTTCCATCCATTTGCAGCCTTAATGATTAGCACAGTGGCTAATATTCCACTGGAAATTCCCTCATTGCAGCTCAGCAGGTGTTCTCAGTTTTTACAGATAAAGATAGCATAAAATGGTGGGAGAGTTAAGAAGATAGTAGCCTAGATCTGATCTAGATCTAGATCTCCATACACAAAATATAACTAATGATTTGTCACTTTCTCCTGTTCTTTGTGTTTGCTTCTCTGTTCCACTACTTCTCCTCCCTGTTATTGCTTGTGCCTTCCTCTTTCCCAATGCCCTACTACTTTTCATTTCCTGTCCCCTTTTACTCTGCTTTCTCTTTTGCTCTCCTCCATAAACCTACCTACCTCCAGGTGATCGAACTAGTCCAGAAATATGGAGCCAAGCGTTGGTCCGTGATTGCCAAGCACCTCAAGGGACGTATTGGAAAGCAGTGTCGCGAGCGGTGGCACAATCATCTGAATCCTGAGGTGAAGAAGACATCGTGGACCGAAGAGGAGGATCGTATCATCTACCAGGCCCACGAGAAGCTGGGCAACCGATGGGCTGAAATCGCCAAACTGCTTCCTGGCAGGTGAGGTCACGAGTCTACAAGTGAAAAGGGAAGCTAGATGAATCAGTGATAGCTATGTTGGTCAACTTTGAAATTTTGTGGTTAAAATTACAAAAAGCAACAGTAAATGTTGTCTTAACAATAAACTAAGTAATTTGTGTTAACGTTCATATTTTGTACCATGCAGGACAGACAATGCCATAAAGAATCACTGGAACTCCACCATGAGGCGAAAGGTGGAACAGGAGGGCTATCTCCAGAACTCAGCAAAGCACAACAGTTCTCCTCTGTCGCTTAACCACAACTTTATTAAAGCACCCAGTCACATGATGACCTTCTCCCACCACTCGCCCAATCATTCTCAACTGTCTCATGTTCCTCCACTCAACTACGCTTACATCCCTGATGCACACAGAGTAAGTATTTTGATTAACTTCTCAAAAAAGAAATTTAGAACTTATAATTCAAATTAACAAGCTTGGTTTGTTTATTACTAGGTACCAATCCCCATGGCTCTACATTTAAACATCATGAACTTCCCCAAGCCTGGAACTGCTGCTATACAGGTATACAACAGATCTTCCAAATCATAAAACATTTTCAACAGTTTTTGAACTATGCTAATTCCTGTTGAAATTTTAATGTGCAGAGACACTATAATGAGGAGGACCCTGAGAAGGAGAAGAGGGTGAAAGAAATTGAAATGCTGCTGATGTCGACGGAGAATGAGCTGAGAGGGCAGCCATCACAACCAGTAAGAACAAGCTACTTACTACTGTGACAGCTTGATTCATGCATACATTTGTTCACCCTGACAAAGGCGTGCTGCTTGGTGGTAGAGGGAGGAAACATCTGGGGGTCTGTTTCTGCAGAAGTGATGAAATTGGACCTTATCTTTCCAATTTTGTTCTTGGCTGAGGTCCTTGTGCAAGCACCCCCTTCTAATGCTGTATTCGAATTTCCTTTTGCCTTCTGTGCTAATTTAGTCCAACAGTCATTTATGAGTATTATTTTATCTGACACTTTATCTTGCTTTTCTGTCCAGATGCCCTTGTCCTTCTCAAGCTGGGCCAATCAGAGCTGTGTGACTGACAGTTCAGAGGCAGTGTCCATACACCACCATCACACCGCAGCCCCAGCCCTGCCCCTGGACCAAAGCTGCCTTCCTGAAGAGAGCGCATCAGCCACAAGAGCCCACTCCACAAGCAGCAGCAGCCATCACAGCAGTCCTGCCTTCTCGAACACAATGCCAGAGTTCATGGAGTCTGTCCTCGACTCTGTAAGTGCTTATTGTGTGATTAGCTGTGCTTAGATAAAAGATTAGCATACATTAGCATAGATGTTGTCAGCAGTGGGTGTTGACGCCTATACTCTCCCACCACTGTTCCCAGAGGCTCTCCTCAGTGAGTAAGGCCTACAGCAGTGGGCTCAGAGCAGACAGGGTCATGCCCAGTAAGAATGCACAGGCCCCATGGGCTGGCTTCATCTGCTTCACCCCCAAACCATCACCAGCCAGAAAACTACCCTTTTCACCATCACAGGTAGCTCAGTTAGCTAGCTTGTGATATGAATATCATAGAACCACCCAATCACCATAATTCATCATCTTCATCTTACTTGATTATTTCACCTTTTTGTTCACATTAGACACATCCCATCTTGCATGTGCCATACATTTTATATGTTGTTACCATTGTCATTGAGCCCCATTTAATTGGTTTTCTCCTTTTTGTTTGACAGTTCCTCACCCATTCTATGAGCCCAGAACACTCAGACAGCGACAGTGTACATATGGTTTCACCGGTGGACACCAAACCTCTCACTGACCACACCATTAGGCCCCAGAAAGACAATGACATGTAAGAGCTTTCTACTCTGTCCTGTTTTGTTATGCACATTTGTGTTAATCAATTTGTGTTAATCAACAGTGTATTTTGTTTTAGGTTTAGGACTCCCAACATTCGGCGTTCAATCCTTGAGTCATCTCCACTCACACCCACACCTTTTAGGTCATCTGGTGCTATGCTGGTAAGGAAAGAATTAAAAACTGGATATTAAAAATCAGGCTTAATCATTTTTGTGGGTTAACTCTTATATATATATTTTTTGTAGAACTCACCTTTGGATCAGCGGATGGTCGACTCCATAAAGCAAGAGCCAGTGGAGTGTGCGATTGACCATCCTCCTCTGAAGAAAATCAAACAAGAGGTATTATCATTTAGCATGCAAGCCCAGCATATTTGAAACTACATATTAAGTTAGAACATATTGGCTGCTTTGTGTGACACTTTGGAAATTTGGCTAATGGTTTTGCATGTATTTTTTGGTTTATAGGTGGAGTCTCCATGCGAGAGAAGCCCGTGTATGCAGTGGGAAGGACAAGACCTCCACACACAGCTCTTCTCCCCCACTGGACCCCCACAGGAAGTGCCTGTAAGCATCTCTATTTTTCACACCTACCATTAGTGTCATCTCTCAAATACAATACTGTACTCCATATTATATCCTAACATGCAATTATGGAGGGCAGGAGGCAGTTTTCTGTATTGATTGTACCGTATTTAATCCCTAAAAAGACAATCCATAAATGTTGAAACAGAAATCATTTATATTAGTAATCTCAGAATCATGATCTCACCAAACTACACCAATGGGTTTCAGAGTGATGACTGTTATTGTTACCATAGCAAGTAACAAATCAAAACAAAATATTCTCCCTTCTGAGTGGTAAACTATTGCAAGAAACTGAAATTCATGAATAGAATGATGTGATGAGCACCAAATATATAATTGTACAGTATTTGTTTATTTATACAGTGATGTATTTCTCTGTGTCTAACTATTGCATTTTCCCTGTCTGCAGGACATGCTAACAAGTGCATTACTAAGTGAAGATGGACGTAAAACCTATCACCTATCTCACAGGCAAACAGACAGCCCACTACAGGTTTGTGTAAAAATAATACACTTTCAATACAATCTCAATATACTTGTTTAGTAATTTAGTAGTATTTAGTAATTGTTTGTAATCCAATTTTCTTGTTCCAACAGCAGCTGAGTTCTTGGGAGCACATGGCCAGTCTAAAAACAGAGGACCCTTCTCTAGCATCAGAGCACAAGTACCTGAACACTTTCCCCACACAGACCCTAGTCATGTAGAGACCCCCGACGTCTGAGCCCTGCACTGCTGCTTCTGTTCGTGTGGTACAACACTGGGAGAGGCCCCGAGCCAATGGATGTTTTACACTCACAACCAAAGACTCTTTTTTACATTTTTATACAGAGTTTGCTTTTGTTTTGTTTTTTTATATAAATGTTTGTTTTGGTCTTTTTGTTGTGTCTGTATTAATATAATTGTATTATAAATGGGAATTGGTGACTATATAATTTACATTGGGCTGTATTATTAATTCTTACGTATATTAATATAAGAACAATTTAATTTATTCCTTTATTTTAATTATGTCTTGTTTTTTATTTCACTTTTCTACAATTGGCCAATGGAGCAGTGTTTTAAGTAAAGTATTTAAGCCCTGTTAGCATTATATTACTTCAAAAAGCTTATTTTTACTGATTGAAACTGACCTCTGTTTTGAAACTATTGCCTTTTTATATTGTCTGTAATTGGTCTACTGATAATTTCAAGTGTTTGGCCTTTGCCTAACGTCAACACTTATTACTGAGTTAGAACTGCTATGCATGTTCGCACAACCGTTACTTAACCAGACCTATTTAGTATTACCAAATTTGCAACAAGCTTATAATTTTCATTTCAACATTTGGATCATTTCTGGCCTTTACAGTATCCCTATGGAAATTGTTTATGTTTTGTATGTATGTGGACAGTATGTTGCTAAATTGACAAGTCTGTTGTACTGAGCTTTACCCAGTCAGAGTAATGCCAAGCTGCACTTGAGAAGTGTTTTAAGAGAGAAACACAATATTCTATATGGTTCTCCAAACGCCCATGTTAACTAAACTGTTTTGTATGTTTTATACAATCAACATGCTGATTTCTATGACTGCAGTAGGCTGTGTCAAACACTTAGCAGACAATCCTTTTATACATGTAATGTCTTTTTATAAATATATATTGGCTTTTATGCAGAAACTATTTTATAAATGCATTTATACATGCCAAGTTTTCATACTTTTATACTTTTCTACTGCCTAGTAATAAAAGTGTGTTGTTTTATTACACCCACGTGTTCATTTTCTATTTTATTTACATAGAACCTCCCCTGCTCTGATTGTTCAGAGCTCATATATAATGGTGCTTTAGGTTTAGTGAAGTAATTATAGCTATTCAGGAGTAGTTCCTCAAAGATAAACCACCTGCAGAGGTCAAAGGTGAAGAGTAAATAGTACAGCAGCACTATGGTTATAATAAAGCCATTATTGACTCTTAGTAAATGAATGATTCCAACAGTAAAGAGTGTAATCTGCCCTTGGTATTCAAATTACAGGTAAGTGTAGTATTCAAATGCTCCAACTTCACCTGTGCTCTCCATTTACATATTACACACACCTCTTGTGTCAATGTAGTATTCACATGGAGTTTATCAAGTGAAAAACAAATGGGATGAATATTGACTGAGAAAAATATAGAGAAAAAAAAAAACTTGTGTTAGGAAGTTACAACAGTCCACTCTATAGGGAACAGGTTCCGTAAATAACACATTATTATTGTCTCACCTCAAAATAATGAGTTCCTCTCGTGTCTCCTGAGGTATGGCCTTGTCATATCTCCAAACTGAGACCTGTTTATATTTAAACTACCCCTGAGCAGCAGCCACCTGCAGCCACTGACCTGATCCACCACACTACCCTCAAATTTAGATCCCCATATCAAGAATACTCACTTGGGATTAATACATTTATATTATGATAATAAACGGTGCTAACAGGATATGTGGTATACTAAACATGGTGCAACAGTGCTGTAAGAGCAAAACCAACCAGTCTGTGGTATTAACAGATAGCATTAACACTAAGCTGTGATAGGGAGGAGTCTTGTGGAGACAGGCCACAGTAAGAAGCAGACTTTCACTTTGGAAATTTCACCATATTATTCTAAACCCCAAGTCAACCCTCAGGAGAGACACACACCTGCCTCCTTTGACAGGGTTGACAGGTGCCTAGCTGCAATTGTGCCTAATGTCTAGCTACAACAACAGTAACAACTGTGTATATTATAGGCAACCACAAATAACCTTTCAGTTTTATTGCACAGAGATAAGTTTCAAATTTCAAATGTCAAAGCAGAAGTTGACTCTTACTACTCCATTTTTTTTAATCCACCCTGATTTCTCTTTTTGGATCAAACCTGTCTGTTGTAAGCAGATTGGCTAATAAATTCGGTTTGCCATGTCACAACAGATTTATAGGCGGATGTTGCAGAAGTGCTGGGCTGCAGAACATGTGCTTGGACAGTGTACTGTTCTGGCTTCACACAGATTATATGGTCTGTTTCCACATTCCGGTCGGTGTGTTGTGGTCGGAGATACTCAGCAAGGCAGCCGCTCCCTGCCCCAGCGGTCAGGTATAAGGGCTGGGCTGAGCTGGACGGCTCTGATAATACTCCATGCCACTGCAGAGGACACAGGAGGAAACAAGGTTGCTGACTTTGTGCATCTTTGCTCAGCCATAGATGCTTTAGTGAGCTCTAAACAAATTTACAATGCAAATTTTACTAGGCCAAAAAGAAATAGGCTTAAATATGTATTAGTACATATCTTATTAGTTTCCACTGTGCATGAGATTAACAGATAGACAGGCCCAGATAATTAAAACTTACATTGTGTACTTTAATGTTGTTATATAAGAGGTGCAGGAGAAAGAAAAATGCACAACCTACAAAAAAGCCACAAAATGAGTTAATACACCTATCATTGTAACTTATGTAGGCCTATTATGTTTAGCTTTATTTGCATCTCATCCTTTCTGCGTGAGAAGCGGATCCCAAGGATGGTCAGAGGTTGGTCTGCTATATAAACAGCTGGAAAACAGTCATGCTAAATCAGCTGATGAACAGGAAAGCTAAACGCCCATGTACATTGGCCAGATACACCAGCACTAGTAGCTTACATCGCCTACTCATTCAATTAACTAAAAGAAGAATCAACAAATTTTGAAAGATAAACAAGCTGCTTAATTGCACTCGCACTTACCATGTTGTAACTACGGTGGCCCGGAAGTGCAAAAGTCATTCTCAAGGTCGCCATGCAACTCGAGTGAGACCTTTGATCTGCACACAAATCAGTGAATGCAGCGGTAGCGTAAAAGGCGTGATAGGCCTATTTATGTTATTAGTATACAGCTTAAATCCTACAGATATATTGGTCTTCTGTGAGTGTTTGGGAGTTGAAGTGCACAGTTCAGCCAGTCACTGGAAGCGTTAGGACCAGGAATCAGGTATGGCTAATCTATGCTAGTCATTTATTGTCCCAACTCTATTGTCATTGTCAATAGGTGAGTTGTCCACGAGCTTATTTAACAAGGGCACAATAGGCTACTACAGATGTATAGGCTGCTATCTGTAAATGTCTATATTGCATTTAACTTTTGTTTTGTTTTTTTTTTGTTATCTGCTATCATTAGATGTATTTTCATTGTATCTTGTCTGTTTTAGGTGACCTGCTTTTGAAAATTTGGGCAAGACCCAAAACGTCCCATTTGGGTGCACATCCACGTGAGGAGCTGACACACGGACAGTAGGCCACACAAAGAAGTACACGTGCACACACTTGCTCTCACAATCACCAAGCACACGCGTATGCACACAGATTTAGCAGATAGACCCTGCCATGTGAGGGGTGAGAGAGAACCAGGGGACAGACACGGGGGACTGTTGGGGCTGCTGTGATGGTGATTAGAATACAGTTACAGTGGGTGCCCAGATTTGGCTGCTATTCGTTGGGCCGTTTGTTTGTTGTTGTTATTTTTTTTGAGTTGGGTGTGCTGCAGAGGATAGACCAAAACAATAACTGCAAACATTTGAAAAAGTAGGTCAGTACAATCAAAGTGTCAAAAACCTGCCAGAAAAGCCGATGTAGATTAAATAACGGATTTTTTTTCTAGTCTACCTTACTTTTACACAAGTTTGAGTCAATGAAAAGTGATCAATAGTTAGTTGCCTAATTACAATGTAAAAGTTTAACATAATATTAATATTGTATTCTATTTGTATTAGTATTATTCATATTCCACTACTTCATGGCCCTTACTACATAAGAACAAAACTTGAGGACCTAGCCTAGTCCATATCATTTTAGGCTTTTTAAAAATTTGAATTCATTTTAATTTAGATTTTTTTTTTTTTTTTGTTGGTCAAATTACTCTCTATATATTTTTCTTTATTATATTTCTACTATTAAGTCTTTTATCTTTGAGAATATAATTTTTATAGTGACCCTATATGACAAAAAATGAACGTTGCTGGAGATACACATTATTTCTTTCATATGTGAAGTACACATTGATAATCTTATTTGACCAGAATAGTGATATTTTTTAGTTACACTCTTTTTTGCCTAATATATTTAAAGGTAATATAAAATGAGTTAGTGGGAGGTATTAGCAGCAGGTGTGGTGAAGTAAAGATGCTCTAACCACAAACATAAAGAGGCAGAAACAAGGCCATCCACAGTGACAGCCTTTTGTGGTTAGGTTTGTCACCAACTTCCTGAACTGCTGAGAACAGGTCTCTTTCCAAGCAACATCATGCGAAAATGACACATGGACTACTTTCATAAGAAACATGCTTGATGCGTAAAAAAACCTGTACAGAAAAAAAACAAACAAACAAAAAAAAACAAAGAAAGTGAAATGAAAGCATATATTCAAAATGAAAAAGTATTACTAATCTTAAATGTAAACCACTTTTACTACAAAGAGGTTAATATGGCTATTTACAATTACTGCCTATAGAATTCGGGATTGTGTCATCACACCTCATACAATTTTCAATATGCCAAATCTTAAACCAATGCAGATTTTAAGATGCTAAATGCTAAACTTCATTCAAAAGCACTGGCGTTTGTTTGTTTTTTACCAGCAGTGACCTATCATCTTTGTTATACATCTCTATACCCTTTACCTCTAATTACTGTACAGTTGCGAGTACTACTGATCCTATAATAACCCTGCTTCCCTGCTTCGCATTTTGTGGGTATGGGCCAAAAAACATGCCCTGTTTAGTCTTGTTTATGAGTACCAGTATGTATTATAAATTTACACATATTAAGCATTAGCATATTGGTTACTGTCCATCTATGGATAAAGAAAATCTATGAAAATGTCTGGGAGTCTGTGCATATTTTGGTTAGGGGAGAGTGTCATGTGGTCTTTTTGTCTTGAAGCCTTGTACAGTCATAATTAGTGGCACACACACACATTAGTCGATGACATGTTTTCCCGCTCAGGCTTGGTCCCTCTTCTCTATTCACCTGCGTAAATAGAGCAGAAGGAAGAGCTTTTCAATGGTGCCCACCACATGAGACCCGCCCCTCTCGGCTGTCCCCACCACTCCTACAAGTGCACACAGACCCTCACCATAGATTTTAATACACACACATAACATTGCACTGCCCCAGTCTTCTTCTTCTGTCTGCTCTTGTTCTCCGACCCTGTCCATTGTTTTGCCTAAGTGATCGTGACAAGTCAATTCACATGGCCCTCTCATGCCTCAGCGCACTGATGCAGGACACTTGTCACTGGGGTCCCCTCCACCGTCAATAAACCTGCCCTCTGAACGCCCTCCAAAACACACCCCTCACTCCCAGCCCTTTTCTCTTGAACTAGACATAGGTTACTGAAAATACTTATAAAATAGTAAACATTAAGGTGCACAGTGTAACCTTTCTGCATGAGGGCACACCATATCTGTCTCCATGGCGATGTTAAAGCTTAAGTATACTCAAGGTTTTCTCATAAATTAATCAATTCTGTTTTCCCCCCAGAAAAGCAAGTGTTTTCTAAAAGCAGATATTTATGACAAAATCACACCACTGCACACTGTCTTCATTTAATTAGAAAACATTTTATTTATCCCAAACTTGAGTTATGAGTCATGTGAGTCACTGAGATGGGATAGGATGAGACTGACTGTGCAAGGGTGGTCCATCATGCTTCACTTTTCTGTCTGAAACAGCTGTTCTAAAGCTGTTCTAGTGGCCAAATAATTCTCGCATGTAAATACTAGTAAGGTGAAGAGGTTTGTGAGAGCTAGGGACTAATTACATAGATTTAATAGATAATACATTCTTCATTTTTCACAATCAGTTACCCCAACTTTAATGTTTTGCCTGTTATGTTCCACAATATGGCATTACACTGATTTAGCTTGCCTTTATTCAACTACATGTGTTTGAATTGTTAAAAATACCTTGAAAACAACACATATTCTAAGTATGAGTGGGTTCACCTCTTGATCTGACCATTAACTTGACTTGGTGACGTCACCTGCCATCACCTGCTGAGATAGGTAAATTAATTATAAGAATGATGTAACTTCAATGAGAGCTGTTGTTTTTTTTTTAGTTCAATTTAGATGTATTAGATCATATTGGATTTATTACTTATTTGCTTTACTTACTTTACTTCTCATTTAGCATATACCGGTAAGTTCATTTTTAAGTTATTCTGTTCCTAGACTATATTATATGCATGTAAGGTCAAGAGAATGTGTGTGTGTGCGTGTGTCTATGAGAGAGAGAGAGAGCATAATTACACCAATGAGATAACAATGCAGTGAGAAACCCTGGCCTTGTTTGTGGTCTGGGGTCCCCAACCAGACACACACCCATACATCACTTCTATACACGCTTTCTCTTTGTATGCAAAACACCTGTCACAAAACGCACTGTGAATAGGGCCGCGAGTGTCCTATCCTGAATTCACGTCCAACGTAAGCAGCTGAAACTAGCAAATGTCCAGCCAAATAGGACCAGTGAGTAAGCCTGCAGGATGGAGATGCATCTGTTATCGGTGACATATGGGAGAAAAGGTCGACAAATAAAATAATAACAACCCAAATGTGTAGAAATGGCATTGTGATCTGTGAATGCAACATAAAAGGGCAGCTGCTCCCCTGGACAGAAGTGGGGCGCACTCCTGTCCTATACTGTGTGCGCCAAAATGTAATGATATAAATAAGCAATTGTGGATTGAAATGATAGACAGATGTAAAACTCAATGGAAACTAGAAGCAATGGTACAGCAAAACATACATTAACACTTTTTTATAATGAAAAGTATAGCTGTGTAATCCCGCAGTCATCCAGGTATGATCCATAGTAAAAGAAAAATTCAATTCTGTCAACTTTTTATCTTTTTTATAATGATAAGTATAAGTTCATAATGACAGCCATGTTTCCGTGTGGCTATAGTAAACATAATTCACCACTACTTTGTTAAGAGAAGATATTCATGCTTTACCTCGACAGTATGGCTTTAAACATATATGTCAAGTGATGCAGATAACGCCAGTTCAAGTTGCAGCTCAGATCTGTGGAGAGGGGAGCCCATTCACTGCTACAAGTTGAAAAGCTACATCAGAAAAGCTACATATCTTTAATTTATGTAAACATTTAGCTGTGAGCATGGGCATTTATTTTCCTGATCCTAAATAATCATCGTTTATACAGCAATAATTTAGATTCTTAGAAAAGTAAATCAAACAGAGTCATTTGTCTTTGACGCATACACCAATAGTGATATTAGTTCCTCCTTCTGTGGAAATTGACAGAAGGAAGGCCAATTGCTGACACAGTAAACAGAGAGGCCTGTTTGTACTGCAGTGTAAGTATCCTCAAGTTGTGAAGAGGTTTTCCATCAGTGCTGAAGTCTTTAAACAGCCTCTGGGCTAACTGCTTTGTTTAGACACTTAGATGAACAAAGGAGTGGGGACTTAAGTACATCTACAACATGAATGAGAGCTTCAATAGACTTAAACGTATCCGTATGTGGTCTACCATGTATGCAGCACTGTGTTTATTTTCAAAGAACTCTGACAAAGTTGGAAAAAAAAATCCTTAAAATATCAGTTGTCAGTAAATTAACGCTGGGGATGACATTAAAAAAATGAAATGATACCTGTAATGATGTTGCTTCCTTGATATCAACATATGATTCAACGTTTCTCTGTTTAAAGGTGCACTATGTAATTTTTCTGGTAGTAGATTCACCATCTGCTTTTCTGGAGGTGAATTTCTTGGCCTGGAGTGTTTTACATGATGACTTAAATCTTAACTATTCAATTGTTTGATCTGATGTGTAATTTGGCCTGGTGGTGCGACTTGTTTATCTCCGTGAACATAGATAGGTTTAATGCCAACTGTGGAACATTCCAGGCAAAGCAATAACCTCTACTGTGAATTATAAAAACTCATTTCCATTATAGAAAGACAGACTCTGAATGTTATATCTTCAGGACCATCCAAGTGAATCGGCGACAATCACATTTGTTTCTTCCAAACTAATAAAATCGTTTACTGTTATTTAGTTGACAGTTCCTCTGTATTTTCAGACCCATAAATGTGTCCAGTGAGTGGGCTGTCCCGGTGGAATGATGTTATCAAAGGCGGGAAACAGAGCAAACAGCAGAGTGTGTAAATGTGAGTGATAGTATCCAGGGGACTTAGGGACACCTGTCCCTCCAATGATAAGACCAAAGACAGACGGAGAAATGTCTCTAGACCCTATACACTTAATGACTGCACAATATATTGCAATAGAAAAACCAAATTAATTGAAAAATCTTATATCTTATACACGTATTCTAGACCAGTGGTTCCCGACTTTTTTTTTTTACTTCAAAAAACCCCCTTGCATGAGCCGTAGATTTGCCAGACTCTTCTAGACCTCTACAAACATGCTCTGAAATACATGAGATTCTTGCATTAGTTTATCAGTTCATATTTAAATCTTCTTTCAAATGTAATGCTCCTGAAATTATTTACAATGTGCACTCGGAACAGATTCCTACTTCTTCAACATATATTTCAAATCCAATTGCAATTTGAATACTTTTTTCCCAAAATTGTGTTGTTCTACTATACACCACATGCATTTATCTCTTGTGAAATAAAGTATAGGCGTCAGCTATTTGTGTATCATTTTTAGCTGTTAGTGCTGACACTGAAACACCAGGCCAAAGAGTGCAGGCTTCTGTTCGATGTGTTGAAGTCCCTCACATTTCAGAACAGGTGCTTGACCAATTTCCTCCAGACACAGTCTCATCCCTGTACGTGGACTGGTCCCAGCGTAAGGAGTGCACTTGATCATTCTTTTTTATTACTATGTCTTATACCTTATCAGGTAATTTAGTACATGTGGTAGCAGTAGTAATATGTAGTTCATATGTTGTTCTTGTTCATGGTTGTGTTTTTGGAGAGATTGTAGTATAATGCATATAGTAGCACTGCTCAATTTTGAAAGGTTTTCGCATATTTTTTTAAAAAGTGATGCAATTGTGATTAGACTTTCGATTTACATTTTCAAATCAGGATTCAATTCACTGTGCACATTTTAAATTGAGAGACTGAAATATGAACTGCTAAACTTCTGAATTTGTTGAAGTCTAAACTACACTCAGACAAAGCTTTGAGATTTGTGGTTTACATAGAACGTTCTATTAATTAACTATGTGCTACTTTTGAGAAGTTTCAACACTTCAAATTGTGATGTCTATTCAATAGTGACATATTGCACTGCCCTATTTGGTAGTTTTCCATCTGCTTTACCATACAAAGTTGAAATTGTTCAGTTTTTTATTGCTTGAGTATCCGTCTGTACATGTGAGGTAGAGAAACCACAGGCTTCACACTGGGGTTATCAGGATGCACCATGGGGGGTAATGTGAGCGAGCGCAGACGCCTGCTCAAGGGCACAGTGGTGGGGTCTGACACATCCGTGCGCACTGATAAGAGGCTGTGGGATTGTTCAAGCCAGAGAGAGCAGAGAGCTGAGAAACAGATGGATGTTTGGACCACAACACTTAGGCTAAGAGAGGTCACATTTGAGGAAGCTCGCCATTATAACTGAAGTATTCACATTCACATAGATAATAATGACACCATGTCTTATAATGGACAATAACGTTTACAGATAGTCTGAATCTGAATGTTTTTTTTTTGTTTTGTTTTTTTAATCTAGGCCTATAACATGCTAACTAGCTTCTCATACTTTTTGCATTTTATTTAGCCAATTCTGAACGAATAAAAAAAAAAACATTTTCTATTTCTATGTATTTATTTGAAGGAGTACTATGTATTTTAACTAATATTGATGGTTAAGCATTAGCAACTTAATACAATTTTATGAAAGGAAATAATAACAACAATTGTACATTTTGTTGAGAAGTAAAAATATTTTTTTCTGAGGGGAAAAAAACACAAAAAGGAAGTAAGTTTTTAAAATAGTTAAGAAATGTTCTTTTACGATGGCTAAGAAAGGAATTTTGCTTTAGCTTGTCGTTTGTTGAATTAGCAGACATTAGCCTGATTCTGTTGCACTAGATTCAAACTGCTTGAACACTTACACAATGCGTAATTAGTATGAAATCATATGTAATACACAGTAAAGCCTCTTTTGTTGGGTAATAATGTACATCTGCCGTTTCTAGCTCTTATCCACTCACCACGTACCATCTGCTGGCTGCTACCTTACTTTTATCAAGGCAGCCGTTTACATGGGGATTCCCACTCCCCTTTCCTGGATTCCTATTCCTGCAAATTAGGATGTAGTGAAGTCCAGTTAACTTGCTTAAAAGGTCATTGTAAGCAGGCACGCATAAGACACTGCTACTACACAGCCCACAACCTGAATGCTACCGCGGCTCTATTAGCCCAGATATCCAAATGAGAAATGGCCTCCCAGGTATAGCGCATGCGTGTTGTGGCTCTAGTGGGCATTGGCAGAGTCTAACACCTGTCATGTGGTCAAGCCAACACACACAAAAAAGCAAAGTCAGGATTTCACACCATTCTCACCAGCAATACGGTGTTGCTGACAAAGCAGAACTGTGTCACCAATGGTCAGTGGGCATCTATTTCTCATAAGGCTGGACTTACAATGGAAAGTGAGCAAGAAAAAAGAAGCCCAACTGTAAACACGTCACTAACTAAGAAAACATATTGAGAAATGCTGTTTTTTACTCAAAACTTACTCTGCTGATGATTATCAACTTAGTACAAATGAGGAAATACTATGTGCTCCTGCAGTGTTTGCAGGGGATGCACAATATATTGCAAAAATATCAATATTGCAGTATTGACTATAATCTGTATTGCATGGAATTATATATATATATATATACAAGTAGATTGAGAACATATTTGTTTATATTGAACAAAACGTATTGTGTCAAATTTATTTTAAAATATTACAAATATTGTTACTACAATACTTTACATAGTTTGTCTTTGCCATAGTATTAGCTGCAGACACATAAACAAAGTACCCGGCTGTGGGGGAAGTTAAAGGGAAAGTACCCCTGAAGAAAACAACAACAGTAGAGCAGCAGCCCTGACAGCTGTTCACTGAGGGATCACCCTGCACCACAACAACACGCTCTGATAACTGACTGATCCGAACTACAAAGTACACACACTTTCTGATAGATCATGTTGTTTTTCTTCCTTACAGTTTACAGTTTTAAATATAATATAATATAATATATTCAGAAAAATCACATAAATGGGGAATAGTCTTTTTAGAATGGTCTTGATCTATATCTTCTACATATTGGGTAAAAATCCACATAGTAATAATAAAACTAAAACCTGCTGTTTTAGAATACATACATTTTATTGTTTCAAAAATTGTGTTTGTGGTGTCAGAATCAGTATTGTTTAACCTTTTTGCACCATGACATTAGTTAAGAGATAAACATCTCCTTAAGGTAAATAACTGAGGTTGCATATTACAGAATTGTTCCATATCAGTTACATAGAAACTTTGTAGTTAATCTGATATGCATTTATAAAACACTGGTGCATACAAAAATATAACATTGTAAATAAGACTTTTGCAGGTCTTGTCAAACCCTCCTTTATCTTTTAATGTCTGTACAAATTCTTCATTCTTTGGGGTGTGATAGGAGCCGCGTGCCCACCCAGCTCCACCCATCCTGAGCACAAACCACACACACACCCTCACCCTGCGTGTGCTCTGTATCTGACTGCAGAGGGTCCCCGTGTCAACAAAGCACCCAAACACTCCAACCCACGCCTCGTCTAGTCCCACATGTGTTAAAACTGTGATTATTATTACTTACGTGATTTTCAAGCTTTTTATTTTGAACATCCTCTATCATTTGAACTGACTAGAAGACAAACAGATACATCTTTAGTTTCTTTTCTCTTGAACTCGCACAGAGTCATAATTACTGGGGCTCAGGTGTGCTTCAATGTGTTTATGTAATTTTTTTGTGCATTGGCAATACTGGACAGAATGTATGCTTGTATTAAATAGGGGTAAGGAGTGAGGAGAGACATAGGATTCTGTTATAAGTAAATGCACTTAACTCCAGGAGCATTAACATTTGAGAGAAGATTGAAATATAATTAACTTACATAAGAATCCCGTGCAATTCAGAACATCTCTAATGTCTAATCTACAGGTACAAGATTTTTCAATAAACAGGTATTTAGTTCTTTGCTGAGGATTATTTTATCTAAATAATTGCAGCTTTTGCAGTTTGATAATTGCACCAACTCAAATTTTCATTTCGTTGTGATGTATTGTGCAGCCCTATGAGCTATATATTTTCTGTTTCATAAAAAAAAACCTTTATGTGCTACCATTTATAGTGTTGATAATGCCCCTGATGTTTCTCTGCATGTCAATAGGGTATCATGTAACAGGTTGTGGTTGCCTTCAGCAGGATTCCCGCTGACTTGATCTGACTGTGCATTATGAACCTTGTCTAGTCACTGCTCCATGTATTGATAAGTGAAAGTGGTGCAATGCTCGGGGGAACTCCCAGCTGCAGTCACTTATATGCAAACGCATACACTTACACCTGTCGCTACGGGAAACCACCTGACATAAATCCATTATTCATTTGAAGTTTTAAAACGGGAGCTATTTGGAGAGTGGGCATCTAATGTGAGTCATATCCTCTTCAGTGCAAATGTGAGGAGTGGGCTCTGTGCAAACACAAGGGACATATTTGTACACATGATAATCATAAACTCTCTTTTAGCTATACTCTTTGTAGAGATGATTAGTCATCATGAGTCATAAAGAGACTACACAATTATCCAACAATCAAACATAGTAAAATGAATGAATAAGTTTGGCTAGCGTGATGAAAGGCCTGATTAAAGGAAGTGAATAATAAAAAGCCCATATGTATATATGAAAAGAGGTTTTTCTGGTTCCACTTTAGGGGCTAATGAGATGCACAACTAAGAAGCTAAAGGCCAAAAGCGTAAATGCTTTGGAGGTTACATAGTTCATCTATAGTTGCAGTAAAAGTAGCAAATACGTTTAGGATTGAGAGCCAACTTCAACACACTATTTTGTATCTGCATGAACATTTTGTGTGTGGTAGTTAGGCCTTTCACAATAATTAATATATCAACTTATCATTCAATATATGTTTGATGGAACAATTTTTAGGGGGTCAATATTTACTGAGGGTTCTTTTTTTGCACTAATGGGGAACTTTTTGTTATTTTTCTGTACTGCGATGAGATTTGTGCTGTAGAGGGTTGAATAAAAACTTCTATTACTCATTATAGATACAAAACTAACTACTAAAGAGTTCCATTCTGCTTTTTACTTATTGCAGTTAGAGTTGTTAACCATATTTTACATTTAGAATAGTTTTTAGGGGATAACCTTGCGTTAGGGTTGCTGTGTCAATGGCATAAATTAGTTTCAATATTATTGTTTATCATCTATAGTTTACTCAGCGATATATCGCACTTCAAAAGGTATTATATTACAGTATATTTTGACAGGCCTAGTGGTAGTCTATGAGCAGGTTGGAAGCAAAACTTACACTAGGAGTTGTGACTACAGACGTAATGAAGGGAGTGAATGAATGTCTTAAAATCATGATTTGGTAAGTTGTAGATAAACACAGTGCCAAATTACAAATGCAGTTAATTTATGTAATCATAACACTTCATCATGTTAACATTATTTGAGTCATTATTTATGTTTTCAATGGATTTTTCAGCAATAAAAACATACAGTGGAACATTCAAGGCAATACAATAACATATCCATGGAGACAGCAGGTGGATAAGACACATACATTTTGAGTAAGGTTGTCAATAGGCCCTCGGCAGACGTTTTTGGGGGAGCATGGGGATTGCAAAACAGGAAACACAAGGCCCTGATAACACTGGTACATTTCTACTGATACACAACTGTGGCCCAAAGTATTTAGTAATGAGGTGAAGTAACACAGATAATACATGTGAGTGTTTCAGATGGATAGGGGCCTTCACCTCACCTCAGTAAGGACAGGGCAAACAAAAGTATCACTGTACATGTACCCTGTGTATTATTATGAAAAATGCTTTGTTCAGAACGATGAATACCAGAGGAGATGGGAACAGAAACTGGAGTAGGTGCACACAGAGATGGACGATTACCTCCCAGCACTCACCTGCGCACTCATGTTGTTCATAATGAGTGATAATACACAAACACTGGGCTCTGAGGCTAGGACGTGTCTGAACAGGCTGCGGATGGGGGTGACTGGAACAGGATTTTAGATGTTCGTGTCCGACCGGTCAGACGGCACACAGCAGCCATGGATCACGAACGCTAGGTCTGTCACCATCAAGGAATTATTGTTGCATTCACCAGGAGGACAATGGGATAAGAACTACTTTTTAGTGGTGCTCTTATGTCAATACCTAGGAGTTTATAAAGTGGGGTGCATAACCTGTAATTGCATAGTCCTTTAAGTAATGGTTTACAATAGCCCATACAGGCATGTATACACAAAGAATCAAAATTCCACATGCTAAAACAGTAACCCACTCAGCTACATCAAAAAGAAAGGAAGAGGCAGAGAACAGGCCTTAAATGAATACAATAAATATGAGTGTGATTAACTGAACTAATATATATATATATAAAACTTTTGTTTAAGGGTCATGCACAATGCAATTAGTCTCAAGAGAGGATATCTACCAGATTGAGCTACTTAATATCTTCTCTGGGTGAGAAAGTGTTTTATCAGATGTTATGAATTCGCAACAAAAGATACAACATTACATTTAATAAATACATTTTATTTTTTTTGAGTAACTCAAAAAACACATAAATGTTATGGTGTTTAAAACAAGTACACATTTTCTTTCATCACTTTCCAAATAGAGCACCACATAATATAAAGTAGACAAAAGACATATAACTTTTGAATTTCTCTTAGATGTCTGTAATTACATTTGCTTTGAGGTCCTTTAATACAGAGAGCATAAACAATAGCAGAGCGTTCTGGAGGCCTCAGGAGCTGGCCCCAGTCCAAGGCCCTGCAGTCAAAAAAGCCTTTTACAAGTGACACACGTATCCAGGTTTTCCCGTTCTTTTCTCTTCCCTTTGGAAGCCCTCCAACATGCCCCTCCTACCTCTAAGTTTCATCAGAGTTTCATGAAAACTATGACAAATACAAAGTAATTTAGAGCTGGAATTAAAACCAACAAATGTTTGACTTTAAAGGTGCATTATGTAACTTTTGTGGTGGTGGGTCCGCTATCAGCTTGTCTCCATGGAGATATTTTTGCTTTGCCTGGAATGTTCCACAGTATGGCATTAAACTTATAATTACTCATATTTTTAGTGCTCAAAAGTAACTCTATAAACATGCATTCATACAGTGAGCGGTTCACCTCTCCACAGAGCTGACCTGGTGGTGTCACCAGATTTTCTCTAGATAACTTTAATACCAAACTAAGGTTTTAGGTAAAGCAATGTCATCTCCATGAAGACAAGCAGGTGGTGGACCATCTACCGAAATGTTACATAGTGCATCTTTAAACTAAAAAAGTACTTACTAGTACACAAAAAAATGTGCAGCAGCTATTTCTGTCAGTGTTGCTACTAACCTGTTTACTGCTACTACTGCTAATAATATTTACCTGATTCAGGAGTCATTGCTACTTTACAATTTTTCAATTGAGGCAAGAAAGGCAGTTTATCTTAAGAGAGTGCGTAGTGCTAGTTACACTAGAAGTATTGGTTCTATTCCACATCCATGGTAGTCTAATACGGCAGTAAATATTTGCTTTATAATTATATCTATTGCTGCAGTGTGCTTTGTTTGTGAAGGGGGCTCTGTGAACAGGATGCCGTTTCTTTAGCTTGTATTTGCTCTAGAGCTGAAGCACAGGTCTCTTACTATAAGCCCCTGGTCCCGGCACATGTGCACCTGTCAATCACCAGTCCCACCCACCAAAATACAAATCCAAATCTCAGGTTGGAATTCACCTTTTGCTAATCCTTTGGGGTGTACACTCGTAATAAAGACATATCCTGCTGAATGGGCGAGTTGGCAGGCCAACGCAGCCGGATGCAAAACCTATGCAAAGTAGATGCAAAAAATGAGTCAGGCCAATGGAAAATTTCTTCTTGGCTGCAAGACATATTTTTCCAAGGGTGAGTGTCAAATACGCCTCAATAAATCTGTCTTGTTGTGTAGACCAATGCATTTATTTATTTATTTTTTGCTATGGCAACTATAAGATGTATTATTTACATTTACATTGTTTTCATAATTACACATAGATTTTTTTCCCCTTTCCCCCCCTTCCAATTGTATACTGGTAATACAATGGTACAGCACTTAATTTTCTTTCTGAAATATCTGAATTGGCTCTGCTGTTGACCCTTGCCCGATATAAGCCACTTCAGTGATGTTAACTAGTGAAAAAATATAGCCTACCATAACCATCATATAATATTTTATAATGAGCAACAATGGCCTTTCATAGTTACACATTTACAATTTCTATAAGGGAAAACATTTTGCAATGTTTACATCAAGTGGTAGGTGATTCCTTCTACCACTTGAGGTCAAAGTTCAAAGTTGACACAGTTGTTAAGCTAGCTTAGCCCCTCTTTAAAATGTAACCACAAAAGCCCCAAAGATGCATCCAAAAGTGGAGTTATTATCGGGCTTTATGGGAGGGATTTGCTCTTATTCTTTCCTATGTTTCTTCTTCACAGATCCAAGACGAGGCGGTGAGAGCAGAAATCCCTCCAGATGCAGCTGATGAGCGCTGTGGTCTGACTGGTCTGACAGCTCCGGCTCCATCTCCAAAAACATTGCGTTCTGGAGGGAGGAGGGGGGCAGAGGGAGCAGAGCAGAGCTATGAATGAGCGGGACATCAGGTACAAATCTACAAGTAGGTCACACTAGACACAAGGGCACTGCACAACCACACCTAGTGCCATCATTACGACAAAAACAACATTATTTAGCCTATGTTTTTATAGTGAGGTTTGTCCTCAAATGAATACATAATATTATGAGCGTACTGATATCTTTTGTAAGGCATCATAAGGCATCATATAACATTTTGACCAAATAAAAATAAATCAGTTTTGAATCCTAATTTAAAAAAAAAAAAAAAAAATCTGATTCTTTCTTGTGTTTGGTAGAAAAAGTGTAATGAAATCGCAATTTGTCACAGATTGTCTTGAGCACAGATTGTCTAGAGCAAAGTTTTTACAGGGACTTTTTAGAGGAGTTTAAATAAAAATTAAAAGTTCTCTGTGATGTTATATCACTATAAAAGTGTCTGTTTTTTTTCATAAAGCTTAGGAGCCGTATTGTATTGTAACCAGAAAAACACCCATATTTGACTCTTCTTAATGGAAAAAAAAAATCGGACTAGACAACCTGCCTCATTAAATGTCCACACTCACATCTTTCAGCTATAATTATCAGTGAAGCATTGTTAGTCACGGGCTGTGTGTCATGGGATTGAATGCTGCTATAATCTACTGAAATCTTGATCAAACCTTTTAGAATAAACAGAAGTAAGTCATGCATCGTGGTCCTGAGTAGCCCACCTGATTCCTATCTCTGTTTTCTCATGGAGATTTCTCCAAATCCCAAAAATATTGTCTGCCTGCATCCTTAAGTCTCATCCAGTCAAACCCTACACCTGTGCTGCACCTGAACTACCTCCACCTGCTCCTGTCTGCTCCTGTCCGCTCCCCTGCGTGCTTCCAACCAGGACCGAAAAACGCCGCAGGTTTTCTCGTGGGAAACTCTGGCGCTGGTATGCTGCTCTGTAGGCGACTAGTGAGAGTGGAATCCCGTTTTTCCGGGCCCCATCCCGTTCTCGGTGTCACGGTGCATCGTGTCTGGACTCGCAGCGGAGTTAGGAAACATTCTCTAGGATCTGGCCTGGCCTGATCCAGGGCTGTGCACCGCACCTACAGCCAGGCCTCCGCTGCTCTGTGGGACTTCCGCGAAGTGTGGGCAGTGTTCAGCCATTCACTTTCATAATCCCACACATGAGTCAAGCGCAAGGTCATTATGCCATTATGTCCCTTTGCTTTCAATGGGCTTTCAGACGTCATTCTAAATACAGGGTGTGAAAATGAAGAGAGATGGAATTAAAGGTTCACTATGTAACATTTTTATTAAGGGGTTCACTTCATGCTTGTCTCCATGGAGATGCTTTTGCTTGGACTGGAATGTTCCACTGCATGGCATGAATTAGTCTATAGCAATGATTTCATTATAGGTATTTCTGTTATTCTGAAATGCTGACATCACCTGCTTGTCCCCATGGACATATGGAGATATACCATACTGCAGAACATTCTTGACAAAGCAATAACATCTCCAAGAAGACAAGCAGGTGGCGAACCCTCCACCATAAAATGTATGTATTGCACCTTTAAGACAAAAAGACAAAAAGACATATTCAAAATAAATTCCATTAAAGAATTTGACCAAAAAGATTAATACAAGCAATCGCCATACCTCAGTTCCTTAGAAACTAAAGTTGAAATCTGGATTGAAACTATAGTTTTAGCTGAATCTGATGTAAAGCATCTCTTCTTTTATTAAATGAATGTGTGCACATGGTCCCTGTTAAAATAAACCAGTAAATTAAACTAACTGGTTAGCAACACAGATACACTTTGGAAAAAGTCATATTAACTCCTGCTTAACAATGGATGGTTTATTTTTTACTAAAATGTGAACTTTACCAAAATACTTTTTTTGTTTCCTCATGCAGTAAGTTAGCATTTGCACAATAACATTGGGTTGAACTTAGACAAAAATTGTCAGTTTTCAAACTTATTTTTTCAAATGCATGAAACAAAGGCTAAATGCTGGGAGCTGATTTGTAAAATAGTATTTCTGACTGGTAAAATCCAGTTAAAACTGCAATATCAGGTTTACATTTAGTTGTCAGTTTGGCTTTATTAACTTCCTCATTCCCTCTTCCCTCTCCATGTTTCCCAGAAGAGAAAGAGAAAGCATTCTTGTGAGATCATCATAACTATTAGTCACATATACTATATTATAATATACTGTACACTCAATATACGGTAGTATTATAGTATGGTACAGAAAGTCTATGTAAACTCCACTGTTTACAACATGTACATACACGTGCAACTGCTTTAGTCATTATGAAATATCTAACATATATGACATTCACTTCACGATGGATCCAAATCTTTGATCGTGTCAGGAAAATAAAACCTGTCGACGTTAATACAGTATTACTTTATATGGTGTTTACGATAGCTACACTCTTCATATTCACCAACACAGATGTACTTGGCTGGAAGCAAACTGCTTTAACAGATAAAACTATTTGGTAAAAAGATCAAATTCACACATATGTAACTGCTGTTTATAGATTGGTGTTTGAGAATATAAGAATAATTTGGAGGCAAACTTACAGCGAGATGACTTGGAGATGATCCTGTGACATGAGCAGGAAGTGGAGCGTCTCTAGATGTCCAGTCACTGATGGACACTGCGCATGTCTCATCTACAAAAACAAATTCAGTGTTAGCCCTTTTACAATGTCATAATCCTCACAATGCAGTAGAGAGGTGGAAAGAGTGCTATGTCTTTCTTAATAACTCATACTTCATTATATTTTTCTATACATTTTTATTTTTGGAGCATGTTTTTAGTACACACTTATTTGGTAAAAATTTCTTCCCTTTTATACATAAACCTCACAAGGAATTAAGCCAAATTTTAAATGGTCACTTTTAAAAAGTTTTGCAAAATTCTTGTCCATTCACCAATTTAAAAACTACATTGATCAAAGGCCTTAATAATAAAGTGATAAATATATTACTTTTGTGATGTAATTTTTAATTTTATTGTAAAATAATGTGGCTATGCAATTGCAGAGAGAACACACAGTTCTGTTTGCAATTGCATAGCCACAACATTATGAGCAAAGTGAAACTAATACATTGTTTTTGTACAAAGAAAAACAACTTGCTTCTAACTGTTACTGTCTGTTACACACTGTGTACACAATGTACTCCTAAACGTCGGTCAAATTCAGTGTTACATAATGTAATTGTATTTAATTACTTAGACAAAGAGAAGTTTGGTAAAAGAGGAATCAGATATTTTATTTTGAAGGAAGTATTTTGGCGGCAGGAGGAAGAACGTGACTAACATAATTAAACCAGCTCAGTGGTGTATCTGCTCTGTTTTAGATGGACAATGCAACACACACCACAGAAAAAGCGGAAACTCTCTCAATGAGGTGAACAATACTTGACATATCTTGACATATTTTTTACTACACACTTCCCCTGTTTGTGACAACTTCCTCCGCAGGCGCACAGGCCTATGAATGAAGAAAGATGTGTGTCCGGAGAAGGAGAGAAAGGAGGAGCTGTTTTGCAACTAGAAAGCGGAAGACCCACTCTTTTGTGATGCAATTTGGATAAGTCACTGACCACATAGCTAATCCAAATTTTCTTGTATATGCAAAATTCCCATGTACTGCCCGGGATGGATTCGATCCCTAAGTGAAGGGGAGGCAGGATGATGCAGGTATACAGCTACCTGCCTCCTCATTTGCATATCTCATTTGCCAGTCAACTGATTTCAACCTAGAACACATATCATGGACATGAAAGCAATGCCCCCCCGCCCCCCCCCAGCCCCCCCCCCCCCCCCCCCCCGCCCCCCCCCCCCCCCCCCCCGCCCCCCCCCCCCCACCCGCCCCCCACCCCCCCCCCCCCCCCCCCCCCCCCCCCGGCCCCCTCCCCTCCCTCCCCGCCCGCCCCCCCCCCCCCCCCCCCCCCCCCCCCCCCCCCCCCCCCCCCCCCCCCCCCCCCCCCCCCCCCCCCCCCCCCCCCCCCCCCCCCCCCCCCCCCCCCCCCCCCCCCCCCCCCCCCCCCCCCCCCCCCCCCCCCCCCCCCCCTTCCCAAATTTTACGTTTTTATCAGATTTTTTTTTTACATGGACTCAACAAAGTGAAGGATAAGAGCCAAAGGGAGGGCTTCTGTTGATGTGGCCTTTTGTTTTCAATGTGGAATTTCTCTCATTAAGTTTGTTTACCACTCATTTTACATGGGTTTAGGATAATCAAGTGCTTAGTAGGCAGTTAGAGTAAAGGACGGGGAACAAGCTGAGAGCACGCGAAGAATTAAAATAATAATAGTTTTCAAATGTGGATGTAGATTCCCCAATAAACATGCAAGGTGCTGTTTTTGGACTAGAAGGTTAGGACTGCAATACTCTTTGAAGTTAGCTGTGGGTACATTTAGTATCAAAGAGGGCTGTTGACAACATTTTGATTGAAATAACACTGATATTGTCAATGATATTCTTGTTTTTAAATCAACAGGTCTACATGCATTGCTCTGTCAGTGAAGGACTAAATTTGATCTTTTTTTGTGTGGAATGCATTTTGTTTACACTTATGAAATTGAGACAAAAAGTTTGATTTATTTGTTTTTACAATGGAAATAATACATTGAATCCACTGGAGCATTGAGGTTCTATTTACATAAGTCATACAATAAAAACATCAAACATTTGTAGTCCAATGTCAGAGGTCACTCATCAACAACCTGCTATGCTAACTGCAGAAGATTAGCACAATGCACACCACTTGTCATACAGTTAAGATTAAAGATTCCAAACAAAGGTTACCATTTTGTTTTTATGAAAGCCTTCCCTGAATCCATATTTGACTACATGTAAATGGACTGTTCTCCCTCAAGGCCATTTGGACCTGGGGATAAGTTTGAAGAAAACATATAAACTTGTATCTTTTAGAATTAAGTAATTAATTTATTAATAAACTATGGCATGTTTTTTTAGAGGCAAATAGACCACTTGTTGAACCCTAGCTGATGAAGAAAAGTGGATAAAATGAATGAATGCAAATCTGGGCAAATTTGATTGGGCTGCAATACATTCATACATGGGATTACTACAATTATTACTATTTCAAAACATACTTTTATACTTGTTGTAAATTCAGATTTTTTTTATTCATATTGAAACTAAAAAGTTATCGACATTATGTAAAAAATAAAAACATGCTTTATTTCATTTTTTGTTTACTGCACAGAAAATACGTTCTTACTGTCAGCTAGTTTGAATATTCACAAACCTGACTCATACTCAGCCAGCTTGTTTCCATGGAAATGTTGTTTCTTTGGCTATAATCTTCCATAGTATGGCATAAAACTTCTCGAAGTTATGTGTTGTTTTTTTTTACTTTTTAATTCTGTGGAATCATGCAGATGATGTGCCACTTCCAGAAAATTATTCGCTGCACTTTTAAAGTGGTCAAAAGCAAAATCAGTGATATAAGATGTCATAACTACTGTAGTAAAAAAAAAAAAAAACAAAACTGTGGGATAGGTGGTGAGCAAATAAAATTTACACTATTAAAAATTGTTTAAATCTTCATTTGACTATATGCAAATAGTAGCATAACCTGGGCTAAGACTTCAGGTTAAAATCTGTAGACGTTGTTTTCACTGTTTTGGGTGATTCAGACTTCAGAGGAGTCACTTTGTACCTGTCTCTTGTCTGTCTCAGCCCTAATCCTGTACAGGCGATGCATACAGGCCTTACCAGTAATAATTTGCACCTTGAGCATCCTAAACCACAACAAACATTACTCATAACCCCAAAATCCTGACAAAATAAACATGGCTGGATAGTCATCTACACACCTTGTTTACAGCTGCAACAATATTACCAAGCCCATATTAATGTTACTAGGATGGTAATATGATTTGGTTAATAATGCAAACTGGTGGAGCAGGTTGGGCAGGTCGGACACTGCCTGTAAAAACAAACTCAGAAAAGAAGAAAAAGAAGGAACTTACAGGAAACATCTTGTCTTCACCTGCATCGGGGCCTGAGGGAATAGGACAACAGGTGTATTTGTGGACAGGATTGGATTAAGACTGGAAGTCATTAGATACATTTATTCAAGTTGGATAGACAAATAGACATGCAATGCTACTTTTACATTTGTCAGATCAGGGTATATGTTTCATTGTTGCAGAGTGGTGATCATAATGAACAAAGTTAATCAGCAGCTGTAGTATTACTAGTAGTAGACCCAGAAGATGTGGCAGTGGTATTTGCAGTAATTGCATGCATACTGAGAAATGGCCCATCATAAAAGGAAGACTGAAAGGTCAAAGGTCATGTTATTGTCTCTACATGTTTTCACACCAACTGTGAGGTCAACAATTCAAATGCTGACGCCGGGGCCGTGGTCAAGACACTTCATCCAAATTGCCTACTACAGTGACAGTATGTGACACAAGAGCACTGAACAGTAAAACTCTGCCATCGTATGACAGAAAAAAAAGCTCTTTATTAAATCCTTGTTTTACCAACTTACTCCAGTAAGTGAAATACGTTACAACTCACCATATCATCATAGTTGTATTAATGGGTTGCATTGTAAGGAATAACCAGACCAAATGACAGGAAAGATTTATTGTGAGGGAAGCTCACAATAACAATGCCTGTTTTTAAGGTTTTTTTTTTAAGGGTTTTAAGGTTTTGGTTAGCATTAAAAACAGCTGTAAATGCAAGATAAGTTTAATACCATACTGCGGAACATTTGAGCCCACTTTAAATGTTACATGGTGCATTTTTTTTATTACATTTGCTATTTTGATAAATATAAAGAGGCAATACATAGAGCAAATAAGCACTTAAAAGGTCAAGGGTTAATGACTTTTAAAGACAACGCCACAAAGTCTGCTGTCCTTTACACTGTAAGGATCATAAAAAAAACAAAACATTGATCTATAGAAAGACTTGTTACTTTGATTGTTTGTACATCAGATCTACATAATTCTATTCACTTTATTTTATCTACTGTTTCCCTTACACTATTTCAGACCTATTTCTAAAAATTACCGTAAGATATAATAAATCTGTGCATGCATTACCATTGAGAGGCCATATAACATCGGTACTCAGAAGTGAAGGTACATTTGTTGTAGGTGGATACAGTAAGATCAGATATAGACTTAGGTTTATGTATGTGTACGTGATACTGTACATATTAAAATTAACCCTTTGTTTCCCCTCTGAGAGCATTCAGTCATTTCACAACTTTTAGAGATTCATCGGAAAGCACCTATTTATCTCTATAGAGTGGAACTTTGCTATGTGGTTATGTCCAGAGAACTGAGTACTGCATTAACCATTTGAGTGCCAAAAACAACCCAGACAATGTGACAGATGTTGCTTTAGAAGTTTCATTTTTCACTTTCTGATGTCAAAACACCAGCCTCTAATCTTGAGACAGTAATCTCACAGAGAGTTGACTTTTTTATTTTATTTATAATACATTTTTTAAGAGAGAAAATGTCATCTTTATACATGTAACTGTTAAAAAAACTGCTTTTCCAGTTTGGGCTTTGGAGGTTGATGGTTATCTTGAACTGTACGGTCTAGTGGTATTTTTTTAAAAGGAGTGGTATCGTGACAACCATTTAAAAAGGGGGTGAGAGAGGGGGCTATATTTGCACTGTCAATATTTACACTGACATATAATATTTACAGATGAATTTTGTCTGATGAGGATGAATGGTGGACTGACAATGATCACTGCCTTTGCTATAATCTCTCCAACTGAAGAACAAACTTTATCTTGGAAATTCAAACCAACAAGTGCCCTGTAAAATAAAGTAATAGGTGACCAATCAGAAGAGAGAGGGGCATAATCTGTACCGGCCTCATTTGCAATGAAAATGAGTCATATGCAAATCAGGGACAGTGGGTCCTGCTGTTTATGCCCTGCAGTCTCTGTGTCAAATTTTCTCCAGCACCTTGTAAAATAGAACTACATCAAGTACTATGTGCACTGCAGTTAGGCTCCCTCAAATAGGCTTTTGTATCCAATACATTGGATCCTAATAGCCTATAGTAAAACAAATAGGCTATTAAGTGCCCCTCCCAAAGATTTAGAACAAAGTTAAATAATTTTCTTTCATGGAATATTAAAAATACAAGTTTGACCACATTTGCTGGAAAAAAAAAATGCTACTCATTCATTCATATATATATATATATATATATATATATATATATATATATATATATATATATATATATAAGAATGAATGAGTAGCCATTTTTTTATATATTTATATATATATATTTTATATAAGACGGCCTGAATGACTTATTGAACTATTGACTATTATTCTTCTAAATTCACTTTTACTGCGTTTAACCCGGTCTTAGGTTTCTTTTTTATGCACCAGCGCCCCCGGGGCTCACGTCTCTATGTTGACAGTGTAAACAAAAAGGAGTCATAATAACCTCAAAGGTGACTGGCGTGAGTCTGTCTCCATCTAGCGATTACTTGGTGAACTGAAAAAATGAAATAACTTCTAGCCTAATTCTAGACCTAACCCTAAAGCAAAGCTCATAGAAAGAAAAACACAAAAAGTCATTTTAACTAAAAACATTTTATTTTTGTTCACAGTGCTCAGAGGTTGGTTGTCATAACACACAGGTACCGTCAAGATTTCAATTTCAGTACCCCTTATTTATAAACAAACATTAAATTATTAGAATAGAGTTAATACTGCAGACATCAATCCACATCAGATAGTGTTAGCTACATATAAAAATGTTATTGAATTATATTATTACTAAGCCAATTGTTTTCTTTTGTTTTCACAGTATTCAAGTATCCTGAAACAAACTTTATAATCTCACACTGATTTTGTATTACTTCATTTGTAGAGTTAACCCAAGACAAGTGACTACGAATATCCAGTGTCAGCACCTCTGGCAATCAGGATAACAAGCAATGCAACTTCTGTTATATAATTTATGTACTATAGATTAGATAATAAACATTAGGTCAACTGCAGACCAACCCCTGCCATTCTTTGGGTCAAATCCTGCCCATGTTTAAAGTAATCTCATCAGTGACAATCACAGTATAAATGTACATGTTGTATTTTAGGGCATTATTTAACATATGTAACATAGAAAAAGTAGTATTTAAAGACATGTATTTGTAGAAGCAGTAGTAGTAGTAGTTGTGAAACCAGGTTATGGCTCAATGACCCTGTATCGGGAATCTCAGAGGTATAAGATTACAAGGCAGCCTGCTGTCTGGACTTGGTCTGTACAAAGAGTCAAATACATTTAGGTAGCATAGACAAACAAGGTTACAGTTCAAAAGACGCTGGTTTGACAAAAGATTGACATCATAACAAAAGTCATCTTCAAATGAATGAAATGAGATTAGATGTTGCGGCAGCAGTATCAAAAACCATGAACAAGACTTGAGCAAAGCTAATATCAACTTACAGAGTACATACATTACATAGAAAATATGGCCACTTTATTTAATGTCAACAGTGGTCTCATCTTATTGCACTGCAGTTCAGTGATAAAAATGCAAAATTTCACAATACTTACAAGACATAATCCCATTATTAAACAAGTGATCTATTTTTACATTTATTATAAGTTGTTATATTATAAATCTTGGTCTAGTTCTGTGGATTGGAAGACGTGGTAAATTGGTCTCTAGTGAAAACCGTGTCTACAGTTAAAAACAAGCTAACTCTGCTTTTAAAGGACACATCGGACAAACATGGAAAGGTATTATTCAATAGTTAAATAGATGAATCAACACTCATTTTAATATACTGGAGTTGGATTATACAGTAATAACCAAACACAATGTGCCTTTAAAATAGTTTATATTAAATATATTAGTAATTGGTGACATTTTGAGATATAAATTGGCCCTTGTCTGTCCAATATACAGTGCAAATGTCAAAATGAAACTTAGTTGCGTAAATTGGCATGTTAATTCAAACTCTCAATCAGTACAGTGTTTGTGAAGGCTGTGTGTGCTTGTCCAGTGTACAAAATGTCCCATGGTTTGACCCAAGTGCTGTTAAGGCTTTTGCTTGACATTGTTTTGTATTGTGAGGTTGTCAGAGAAATAGACACACCCAAAATGTGTACTCATCTATAATTTCTTTTAAAAGTTACATTGCTAAGAGTTTGGCATGTGAATTGCTGAGGTTGTATGTACATGTAATAATACAGTATATCACATAAACACTTAATGGCTCTTGTTTGCATTGGTGACTTAGTTTGCATCCCACTTCATTTTAAATATTAAACCATCGAGACAAATTTACAGTACGAGGTAAAAACGCACTTGAGTGAGAAAAGACAACACGTATGAAATAGCATCCAATATAAGTGCAGGCTGTACAAAGTAAGAAAAAAGTGGTAATAGCTTAATATGTGTTGAAAAAAGCATAGTAGATAAGAGAGATACGGGGCATATCTCTTTAACTCTCTCTTCATGTTAACATCATTTCCAACATAGTCCAGCTGATTATTTTGGCTTCTTTATTGTAATAGCAGCATTGTCCCATATATATTTATCTTCAGTGATCCCTCTATTCATTATGACGTCACAAGTTCAAACGTCAATTTGGCATTTATTTACTAAGATTTCCCACAATCATCTTTTGGTTCATTAATGTTATTCCGCAGTGCTATGCAGCTCCTCTCCAGCAGGGGGAGACATTCATTGCAGATTTGGGGTTGAACTCCCACTCAAGGTCCAAGAAGGGACCTGTGACAAGCCACCCATGGGAGACACCATTCTGGAGAAAATTCAAGGAGGTCAACAGATCTCCTCTCCTCCATTTGGAACGGGATAAAATCAACCATTGACGCCAAAAAGCATGGTTAGGGTATGTCGCCGTCCCTTCTGCCCTCTAGCTCCGTCTCTTCATCTTGTGTGTCTGATTGGCCCTGTGCGTATCGAAGGCGGGTCCAACGAGCTTTGTTCTTGTGCAGGTGACCCATCATAGTTTGGCTCAGTGGACTGGCCTCTGTGAAGCGGTGCCACTCCTCAAACAGAGGCTCCACAATGTATGAAATAAAGCCTGTGGGAAACATAAGGAAAAAGTATTAGACCCAAGATAGAAAAGGTTTTCAGGTCAACATTTTTGGGTGAATTTGTTCACTTGAGTTTAGTTTATTGGTTTATTTTAACAGGAACCATGTGCAAACATGTTAATTTCATAAAAGAAGAGATGTTTTACACCACATTTAGCTAAAGCTAGTTTCCATCTACAAAGTAACAAATTTAGCTGTAGCTCAGGAGATGTGTCTAACTTGTTAATTACCCCCCTGGTCCACAGTTTATAATGATTGGGCTAATATTAATGTTACCTAGAAAAGTAATATCTCACAAAAATATGTATTTAACAATTTTTAAGTAGCCCTTTGAGATGATCCATCTCTTTTTAAATGTTTTTTTGCATATCATGATGAAACCCACTAATAAATTACTTCCACAATATTTATACTCCATTGTGGCCGTTGTTACATGCAAAATATACTAGCTCAAACCTTAACCAAATAATATTTTTTTATATGCCTGGAGGAGGCCCCAGGGAAGACCCAGGACACACTGGTGGGACTGTGTCTCGGCTGGCCTGGGGATGCCTTGGGATCCCCCCGGAAGAGTTGGAAGTGTGCATGAAGAAGGAAGTCTGGGCATCCCTGCTTAGACTGCTGTTTCCATGACCCAGCCCCAGATAAAGAGGAAGACAGTGGATGGATGGATTCTGAGACCAAGTTTTACCAGTACCTACCTAGTACTTACCTATTTGAATGGCTGGGACCGAGTCCGTCTGTTGATCACACAGGGGACTAATTTCCAACTCAAACTTCCTCTCCAGATCACCTGTCAATTTACAAATTCATTTATTCACAAATCAAAAATAGATTATTACAGTAATATCCCAAACTCAAAACATGCATCTCAGAATAAACCAGAATATTTAAAGAAAATACAATGAAATAATAAAAAATTGCTAAATTAAAAATAAACTACATAATGACTTTTAATCATTATATGTGCTCATATTTATTTTAAAACGATGACCTCAGTGAAGGCTTGTTTAGAGGAATGTGAATAACATCACACTAGGGACAGTTCATATCAATAATTCATAACCGTACTGCATTTCTCTCTTGCAAGCACTTTTCACAAGACACAAGGACACACAAAGTCATGGCCATTTGTTTCTGTTATGGTGATGACATGTATTTTCTCCAACGTAAAAGGAACTCACCCTGCCTGTAAAACTCCTCACAGACCCTCTCACTCCACTGATGGCTCAGCTCCCAAACACGGCATGGGTTACACACGTCTGCGCATTTCAGAGCGATCTAAAAACAGGAGGAAAAGCTGTGTATATCCTAATAAAAGAAAAGCACAATTCTATATGTACAGCACATTTACAACAGCCAGCATTAGAACTAGTAATTGAATTTTGGAAAAAAAAAAAGTTCATCTCAGCTCCATAGTTATGAAAGGCCAGTGCAAAAAATAGGTCATTAATAACAATTTACAACTGTCAAAAGACTGCAGTTCTAATGTTTAGTGGCAATTGGTTTTATAACTTAGAAGCCACAGAAAATGCTAGGTAATTTAGTTCTTGGGATAGAGATGACCAATGTAAAGTCTAAACACAAATGCTGTAGTCTTTCTGTACCTGCAGTATGAAGTGCCTGTGTGAGGCCAGCTGCAGGTCTAGGTCCTGCAGGTCCAGGTGCTCTCTGAAGCTCAGGAGGAACTCATTCTGTCGGCTGATGTCTGTGGCGAGGATCAGAGAGCCTAACTGCTGCTCTATGTCCTGCCTGTCACATACATAACACCAGAGCCAGAGTTTAAAACTGCACTATGTAACTTTTCTGGTGTAGTGGAATGTTCTACAGTATGGCATATATTTACTTTGCATTTAATCAATTTTATTGCTACAAAATATCTTGAAAATTCTACATTCTTATTGCGAGTGGTCACCTCTCCACAGATTTTACTTGGCCTAGTGGCATCACCTGCTTGTGTCTACAAAAATATACCTCACATTTAATGCCATACTTTGGAACATTCCAGACTGGTCATTGTCCAAAGGAGTGCATCTGAGACCAAGTAAATTGTGAAAAATTTCCACATGAAGGTTAATCAGTTAGATTTGAGTTAGATACTACTAAAACAACTACATTAACACATAGTATAACTGTGAAACTTGATGGAGAAAATAAAGAGTATGGCCTTACGACATGTCTGGAGGCAAGTGAGACAGCAGGCCGGACTCTCGCAACATGCCCACAGTGGACCTCCAGTGGTGACTCTCCAGCACAGATGTGTTCTGCAGCACAGGGACAACATTTAGTTGAATTTACTACTGTGGTAGTGTGTTTGTATATGTCACACAGCTCCACTCCTCCCTCTAGTACCTGGTAGAGTGAGGCCAGGTGGTGGCGCGTCTTGATGAGAAAAGGTTGGTTGACCCCGGGGTGGTCCACATCGTGGGCAGCTGCGGCCATTAGCCCCAGGAATATGTCTAGAGGGCTCAGCTGCTCTGCTAGCTACAAGATACACAAGAGACCCTCACTGTAATCTAAATACACCTCTGGGATCAAAATAAAGGTTTTACATACAGACATTCAGTGACACATCAATTTACTTGAACTAGGTGGCAGCAGCAATTAAAGTCTTATACATTAATCTACACATCAAGCTTTGCACAAGACAAAAGTAAACAGCAATAGCAAGGGAATGCCTATTAAATTGTTTTCTTTTTTTAATTCAACTCAACAATAATGAAAAGTCAAGTCGCAATAATTTAAATTGTAATTAAATTTAATAGTATAACCTTGATGATAAAATGGTTAGCATAGCATTTATTTGAGTGCTTTTAAGAGAATAGCTGCATCAGAAAGCCAATTACAGAAGAGTATGAGAGGCAGAGCCACTTAATCTGGTCAGAGGAGATTGTGCAGCAGTGGATGGATGTGTTGTCAATCTTAAATGAGGAGCAACAATCCCGGGGGGGGTCCAGGTCTGGGAAAGTGTATGCATGTGTGTGTGTATGCGTGTGTGTGCGTTGTGTATCACCTTGGTCTCCTTCAGGTAACAGTACATGGCTTGTGTGACATCAGCAGCATGGACAGCATTGTGGTAAGGATTCTGGGAGTGGTAGTCCTCCTGCACCATACCTGGAAAAATAAAATGATAATTTAAGTACACGACCGGGACAGGTTTCTGGGAGATTAAAGACAAGCCACATGTTGTTTCTATGACAACACTCTCCAATGTATGTGTGAAAATATGTGATCTGAATTGAAATTAAATGTAAGTACTGCTATATTATCAACTACATCACTATCTAAAGACACAACTTAAAGTTTAAACACAGTAATTGACACACTCTATTGAAACTTCAGTACTGTCTACTCAAGTATGCAAGGATATCTTTTTAAAAAAAATCTACAAAACTACAAAAATAACAAATGTGTTCCAGTTGTTAATTTTGACCCTTATTTGCAACATGCTTAGGGATGTCCTGAATTCACATTACTTTATTGATAATAATAGTAATCATCACTGGAAACAGAATAAATTGCCCTTAACAAAGCGTATGTATATCAGACGAATGATGTGTGTATGTACATGATCAGACATACCTAAAAACCTGTGTAGTTTGACCATATCCAACTGAAAGTGGTGAACAAGGTCGTAAACATTAAATAGATGGCACATAAGGGTCACCAGGCTGTTTCCTGTCAAAGAAAATATGAATTAAACCCAATAAAAGGCTTATTTTGTATAAATATATGTTAGGAATATTACCATTAGTGAGGCGATCAAAGAGGAAAATATCAAAGTTCCATGTGCTGACTTTAGAGAGCATGTGCTGTAACACAACAGATGTAGCTGTTGATGTATACATCAGACAACAGTGTTGTAGTGTGTGGTAATGAGTTTGTATATGTCCTCCTCACCCCAGCTTGTCCTAGATAGTCGTCATCCAGCAGGTGCATGGAGCCGGGGCTGTGAGGCACCAGGCCCCGGAGCAGGCGGGATGCGTGGCAGTACCTCTGGAAACTCAGCAGGCGCTTCACCTTTCTCCTGTTACACAGCTCTACTTCCCCCTGCTGGGCGCTGGCTGAAAAACAGTTGACACGCAGATGAAAAACATGGGTACAGCAACATTGTTTATTACTAGTAAGACTTATGTCTATAAGATATAGGTTAATGTATCTAGATTTAAGGAACTACGTAAACATTAATAATCAACAATGAAATGACCAAATGGATAAGTAAGTCAGAATCTTGGAGGCTTTGAACAATTTATGTTTCAAAATGGTCTTTCTAATCTGTAGTGCGACTGAGTAATGTCAAAATGCTGTAGACTGGAACATGTATGGATGTGTTGTTTGCCCTGGTGCTTAAGTGGGCTCTTACTGTTGATACGCAGGTCGATCAAAGGATAGGAGCCTCTTCTCTCCAGCAGCACACCCGCGTGTCTCGTGCGCACTCTGCCATCAGCTGCACACACACATACACACACATAGAAAATAGAATGAGGACAGGCCTGTTTCAGAATAGAAAACATTTGGGTTCTTATTAGTCACATTCTGCCCTAGCCACGCTTGTCAAGCGTGACAATCTGTCATCTTGTGTGACATTTTCCAGAATATAGAGGAAAATGGTTTGGACAAAAGGATGACACAATGACAGGGCAGAGCTACTGTTCCCCCTGTAGCTCTAATTATAATCAGAATAATAAAAGTGAATTTGGTATGTAAGTGAAGAGTACAAGTGAATCTCTGATGTAGTTGGATCACCCACGCTGTAAGCATCTGTTGTGTATTTGTCTGATCTGAGCAGAATAGATTTCATGGCACACTGCAGCTGGAACAGAGAGTCTCAACACTCATTAGATATAGATCCAAAAGTACACATTATGTTCTAATTAACAATGATGCCATACTCTTTACTGGGGGATGTCCCTACAAGTTTATTTAAATGTTTGACTTTCCCCTTCTGTTGTTGCCATAGCATACGCTTTGCATAATCTCGCATTGTATAGATTTTACGTAAACTGCCCACACATCTAGGCTCAGGAAAGGTTCAATGAGAACATTCACTGGTGATATATAGGTCAACATATTATAGGAGTGATTTGTATTTCTAACTAATGTGTTCTGACAGAATATGAGACATGGAAGATATGTTTGGAGAAGTCTTGGTGTTATATTATATTCAGCACTTAGCCTAGGATCCTGGTTTAAAATTGTAGATGAAAAACTTATTTTTTTGTTAAGACTGACCAATTTGCTGAAGTGGTACAATAGTCAATTTTACAGTATAGGCCAATTTTCTGCTTAAATTGCACCTGGGCATCACTGAACTTCAGGACACTAAAATGGACACTAAGCTAGACAATGTATTACTGGTACAACAGATCATGATAGCTGTTTTCGTTTAACTGGTAGATACTGAAGACAAGATATTTTTATACAGAACAAAATAATGTTTAAAAATGCTCAAATCGGTGGCACAGTGCACAGGGGAAAATGACTCTCGAACTACCAAACCCTGAAAACTGAATAATTTACAGATATGATGAGAGTAACTGGGGCGTATATCATCTGGTTAATCTTGCTGATTCTCCTCACCTCTACGGACCCTGATGAAGATTTGCTAAAAGCAGATAAACTTCCTGCTAATGGCCCTGTTAGGCACTGCGCTGTCTCAGTTGGCTGTCACATCTACTCTACCACACACACACAGAATGCAAAATATAGGTTACCCGACTGCAGAGAGCTTTAGTGTCTGTATGCTGTCGCGCGAGAGAATCTATACATAAAACATGTTGGCCATACGCAAAGCCAGTCCCTTAATCCAACCTACAAATATCAATAAAAACCCTTCGGGGACAGCAGAGAACCAGAGCAGTCCTGTGGTGGCCTAATTTAAACAAGAAAAGTGCAGGGAAAGCCTTTTGGCATGTTCATCCCGTGAGATGGCACACATTACCTGGAAAAGAACACCTCCATGTTACGCTAGAGCATAAGAATGGCTTATTTCTTATCAATTCACCCACATATGCTTAAAGTGCTAGCCTATCCGTCATTCCTCACCTCACTCGCTTGTTTACCTCTCCATCGCCTCAGACACTCTCAATGTGGTAAATAGGTCATTGTATCCTTGCAGCTGATAATAACTGGGTCATTTAGGATAACAACATGAATCAGATGGAACTGGGGGGCGTTAAAGCCTTGTCATACGGCTCTGTATCAAAGAGCGTCACTCGTGCTGCCATTATAGTGAATGAGGTTAATTCTTTATGGATTCAAAACAGGATCTGCAGAAGAATCAACAAAACACGTAGCATCACCATTCCTCCCCTCACAAGGCACTGCATCTGGGGGACTCTGTGGCACACACTGTACAGACACAGTTTGAAAGGGAGATGTGATTGCCTTATCTAAAGTACTTTACACTACCATTAGTTTTCTTTGCAGATTCATAATAAATAGGAAATCACAGAATTTTTTCAATGATAGTATTGTCCCTGGTAGTTGATGATGATGATGATGGCTGAATAATTACTGTCTTTCAAATGACCTCAAATTTATAGAACTGTTGTGTGTAATGAGGTAGATGAGGAGAGGCAAATGTCTACCGTTGTTATGCTCTGAATGAGTATAAGGGACATGGTGAATATACATGCTTATGTTCCAGAAAACAATATACAAAGGGCAGATTAGATTTCTATGGTAGAATTTGCAGTTTGTGCCTATTCACTTGAAAAAAAGACCTCCACACAGTATTCAACATCTTGATGAGTGGTTGCCTTTACTGATGTCACAATATTGGGGCTAGCTCAATATTGATCACAATGATAATAAAAAACACATTTTTTAGACTACAGAATATCATTTTCCACACACATTTTAGTAAAGTTTAGTATCTGGTTTTCAAGGCCTTGTTCATTTGCACAGCTGTGACTGTACTTTAAGATGAGTATAACATGTTTGAGAACCCACATGAAAAACAATATTAAGGTTCAACATTTGTAGGTTTTGTAATTTGGACATTTCTTTCAAAAATAGTGAGTCATCCATCATGAAATATCAACACCTAATCAGATTCTAGAGACAGATTGCTCTTTCAATCTTTAAAACACTTGGCTGGCCCTCACCAAGCCCAGGCAGTGTCAAAATGACTCATTATCTCCGTGACAATAATCTGTGTCTCTGTGCATCTTGTGGCAGTCATATCAAACACTGATGCACTTTAACTCAGGCTGGTCTATCGAATGAGGTCATCACTAAGTGCCAAGGGAAAGTCAAAGGTGCTGTAGCATTTTATGAGTCAGAGCGCACAGGTGAATCCCCTCAGCATGAGTCATTACATGTTCAATAAAAGATTCAGGCTTGATATTCACTGCACAAACCTGAAACATCACAGTCGAGCACTACTTGGACATTGAGTTCGTATTTAGAGTGGTTCTACATACAAACTTAGTATTCATGTTAGGCCCTTTGTTCATGTGGGAGAGGGTCTATGAAGCAATGTAACGTCATAAAATATTATACAGTGATCAAAAAACAATATCCAGATATAAATTGATAGCTAAACAAGATATTCATTTGAGCAGGTATTGATACTGAAAAAAAATGATAAAACTGGATGTTTCCTGGATAATTTAATAATGTTCTTCATTAGAACTACAAGACCAAACTGTAATAATAAAGTAACCATTATTATTTTGTGCCTTTACCTTAGTATTGAAATTTTAGCATTCACATTAATAGCAACATTAAATAATTAAATTAAATATATTTGAACAATGGAATGTGTTAACTAAATTCAGCTAACATCTCCCCAACTAAAATTTGAGAAAAATGAAAAAAGAATTGTTGTGACTAATTTAGGAAAATATTCAGGAAAAAAAAAACAAAAAAAACCCAAGTCATTAAAACTGTATCAAACTTCCCTTTCTTGCGTCAGTGGATGTCCATTGGCCCAGATAGACGTGGGGTCAGAGGATGGCGTCACACTGGTGTCACCACTGCAGCTGCGCCTCACCAGATGGTTACACAGCTTTATTTAATGAAAACTGACTTTGGACACATCCTTTATTTTGTCTGCTCCTTACAGCTCTGTCTCTTATCGCCCCACTGAGACAACTTCAATATAAACAAACTACCACATACTACATAGCTACTGGCAAAGTCAACACTAAAATAATGACAGTGTTTCATTTCTTAACATGTTTAATTCATAATTTTAAAAAAGATATGTGGGCAGTCGCTAGATTATTTTTCATTCACCTTGTATGCCCTCTTACTGTAACAAAGAAGCAAACAACATTTGCTGCATAGAGAGAGACTCCAGCCACCTCTGATTGGAATCCGCTCAAAAATAGGGATGTCAAAAGTATCAATAATTACATACTAACCAATACTAAAACTACTATCAAAACGAGATACTTATTTGAACAAGTATTGATACTAAAAAATCATAATAACAGAACAAAATCTGACCATTCCTTAATAGTTTTATTTGATCTTTAGCTTACCACATGGGCAGCATTTTAACATAAAGAAAGTACTATTATTTTGTGTAGAAAATGAGTCTATTGTCTAAATTAAGAGCTTTAAGAAAAAAATGATCACTGTGGTATCGAAATGTTTATCGAATATCAAACCTGTTCCTTAATGACAAAATATCAAGTCATTGTACTGTTGATGTATTTTTTTTTCCCATGAATTTTTGTATCATAGTAATACTACTCCAAAAATATATGAACAAATACTGATATTAGTTAGAGAGAACTTGCAAACAGTATCAATTAAACCAAAGTGGTCGACAGGTAAAACTGATAGTAAGGTTATAAACAGACAACATAAGACAATATATACATCAAATAATCACTAAAACAACAAAAAACAATTTCTGGCTTACATTGTGTATGGTCCTTTGACAAATCAGCTACAACTAAGCCAACCTCCTTGCATAAAACATGTACCAAGAAGACAAATTAATAAAATATAAACAGCACTGGTAAGCATTATGAGGCACCGACCACACGAGTCCCAGTCTACGCTGTACTGCAAACAAACATAAATCTTCCATAACATAACTTATCAAATATTTATGTAAACTTACAGTACTTTCTGCTTCCTACAATGATACGATAGATTGTGTTACCTTGTTGTTTTTGCTTGCTCTTCTCTGGTACCTGATCCACCTCCTTTCCGTCTTCTTCCTCTGGTTCTACCCAGTCCTCACTTCTGCTTTTCAGGGGGCTCTGTGTACCCCCTCTCCTGGCCCTCCACACAGCCCTGAGTTGCCGAATAAGGGCTGGCAGCTCTAAAGCCAAAGACAGCCCACCACCACAAGTGACCGGGGGTGTCCTGAGAGTATCCCACATTGGGGAGCCGGGGGCATCTTCAGGACAGACATCAACAACACTTCCGAGTCCAGAATCTTGCAGTCGAAGGTCCGCACTCCATAGACCCTCCAGGACCGGCATGGCGTTGGGCAGTGGGGTGACAGCAACAAAACAAAAAAATTTAAAACATGGAGGGATGCGGGATGAGCTGTCACGTTGTCATAAGTAACAAATGAAAAAAGGTTTGAGAAAGAAAACTACAAAAACTGGAGAAGTGGAAAGCAAATGATCAGTTGTACAAGAAATACATAAGAAGTCAACAAAGTATTTGTCCCATACAGAGGATCCCGAAGTGATCTGTGCCAGTGTTCTTGAGGCTTCTGCCGCATTCTCCCTCTCCTCATCTTCTGGCTCTCACTCACAGCGTGTTGTTATGGAGCCCAGAGCCCCTCCTCTCCGTTCACTCGCCCGCTCACTCGCCCTCTCTCTCTTCTAGACCGCACTCTCTCTGCGGTGATGGGCCAATGGGATTTATGAGAAAAAACAGCTTAAGACTTCACATATGTATCCACCATGGACTAACCTCAGAAAAATAGAAGCACCTTACACAAAGCCATCAATACACTTACATTACTTCTTTAAATTAGTGTTATCTAACACCTATACAGACCACTGCAGAGTTATGAAATACAGCCCGTTTGTTCCAGTCTGATTTAAAATGAATATGATACTGGGGTTGTCAAAAATGGAGACCAAAATGCTAATTGATACTAAAACTAGCATCAAAACGAGATTATAGACTAGTATCACTATTTTAGAGAAAAATAAATAAATAAAAAATACACACAACATATATACTATACTAGTTTTAAACCAAAATATTATATTATATTATATTATATTATATTATTGTTATGTATCTTTCTTGATTTATTTCTCTTCTTATTTAAAATATCAAAAAAGTGTGATGAATTATTATTGCTATTTTGATTTGGAGAATTGACCAGACAATGCTAAGAATATGAATGATGTATCTGCCATAATTGTGATAATAATATCACTATTTTAAAGTAGTGATTTATTAAACACTACATTTTGCCTATATCTTTGTCTTATGTTACTGTTAGACGTATAATGCTACAGGTTCAGCAGTATTGGTAGTGTTTCAAAGAAGCCGGGAAGCAAAGTTAAAAACCATCAAATGATGAGTCTATATGGCTATTTTACTAGAATGTGGTGCATAATGAGGATATGACTAGAAAGCTGCGTGAATCACTCTGCTTTAAGAATAAAAGACCACTAGTAAAAAAAGATGAAGTGAAGGATTCGTTTGGGAGGCTTCTAAGTGTCCTTAAAAGTCACAAGCGCCAGAGGCTCACAACCAGGAGACTAATTAACTCTACACAAATGCATTTCTTAAACGTGGAATACAAAAAAGAGGAATGTTGTTTAGGAACTGCTCCTCACTCCCGACTAAAATGTTCCCTTGAGAATAGTCACATGGTGACAAAAGTACAGACACACGCATTTAGCCTTGAACGTCACGTATCGTACACACAAGGCTGTGGCAAGGAATCATGAGACAAAGAGTGTGAGATAAAGGATAGTTTATGTGTGAGAAAGCGTGGTGGCGCCAGCAAGAGGGCCATTCACAAAAAGGCTACATGTCACAGTGTACCTGCTAACTGACAGGCCTACTGATACTTAGATACTTAGTGATGCCATAGAATAAGATATTAGAAAAAGGATAGATTACCAGATATTGATGACTGTAACGTATAGGCATGTGTAAACAATGTAATACCAGCTGTACTGATTGTAAAAGTGATCATATTGGTTATTATTAACAATAAACTGTAACATACAAATGACCTGGCTTAGTTGGAAAAGCGTTCGCCAAATGGTATCACTGGTATCCTACGATGCATACTTATGTTGTGTTCAGTGCAGTGAAGAGTGCAGTGACCGTTACATTGGAGAAACTAAACAGACACTCTATAAGAGAATGTACCAACACCATCGCGAAAGCTCCTCTGGACCCCAGCCGACCGTACATTTCCATCTCAAAGCCACTAACCACTCCTTTGAAGAAAGTGAGGTATAGATGAATGTAGGCTCATTTAGGCTGAAATGAACAATAGCTGTCTATACAGTTTCAGTGTAGTTAGCTAATCCATTCAGATATATGTAAGGCAGTGTCCACCAGCAATCTGACCAGAACTGAAGAAGTGACTTGGATGAGCTTCTTCACCCCTACAACTTTTTGTCTAGTTGACAGATTTAACTTTGGTTTTTACTACTACTACTACTACTATTACTACTATTACCAGTACTCCTACTGCTAATAATAATAATAATAACTTATAATACTATTATCATTTATCTGATTTGTATTACTAACACTAGTTGTTGCAGTAAGTAGTTTGTTTTCCATTCAAATTGTAAACAACATAGACTATTGCAGAATTACATTAAGGCTTCCATGTTCATAAATGGAACACAAAATGATGGCAGATAAATGACAAGGCCAGTGAGAGCGTGGATACAGGGACTTGGACGTGAGCCAAAAGCCAAATGAAAGCACCGTCCTCTAACAGTATGTAAGAACATATGCACAAGGACTGCACTGGTCATGTTTGGCACTGGAAATATAGGTCACCCAGGCAATTTTATGCCTAGATCCAGCCTAACTGAGTTTATAGTATAAGTGATACAGTGTGCAGGATTTTATTCACACTTCGAGGAACTTACCACACTTTATCTTTTAGTGTGTGAGTTCTGCCTTGTCTTGAAGGTCATTGAATGAAGCTATTTGAAACTGCATACCACATTCACAAAAGATACAACGGGGAAGGGCTGCCAAACTCCATAAAACAACAAATTCTTTAAAGCTACAAAGAAACAAATGTGTGTGAACCCAGAACACTTCACAAACTCTAGAGGTTTTTCACATTGAACTATTAGGGCCAGAAGGCATTCTTACCCAGCATGCGAACTTGTATGGCATTCTGCTCCGTCCGTTTCAGCGTGACTGCTCCACAACCCTGTGACAAAACCAGAAGCTCAGATGAATATAACCACCTCCAAAAATACGCGACTGTATCAAAAGAGCATCAGTGGTGTGCGCAGGGAAAAAGACACCGCGCTAAAAGTCACAGTGACCCTGTGGACAGCTTCACATGCACTCATCCTTTTGACAATGAAGTGATATCGCACTGCTTTTTATAGATTTTTATAACGCACACTCAAAAATGAGTAATATGTGCAAAAAATAGAAGTATAGTACAATGTTTTCTTCTTATCGGCTCTGTTTTGTATATAAAAGACCAGCCAGGTTTAATCTATTGAGAAACTAGGTTATGATCAAAAAGTGCTGTACCGAGAAGTCTGGTAGAACAACATATGGCTGCATTATCCAAATGACATGCATGGTCAGTATGATATCTGAGAATCATTCTTATCAAATGTTAAACTAATAGTTTTGTCATAGTTCTACCTGTTTGCATGGTTTTTTTCCTCAGTTCAACTTCGTTTTTCAGCCTGTTCCGGCCCTTCTTTTGTTACCTCCCTGGTTTCCCAGTAGCTGCCTCTCGTTTTGTTAATCAGCCCAGAGTAGCCTATATATACTGCTTTTGTTCAGTCAGTTCTTGCTAGGTTGTTGACTAGTCAAGAGCAACATTCAAGCTCCTCTGAAATACTCTGTTGTTTGCATTTCTGCAATTCTGTACCTGCATTTATATCTATTTGAGTTGCCTGTTCCTGAGTTTATTTGCCCAGCCTGTTTCCCCATTTGAATCCCCAGTGTGGAAGAGATTTTCATTGACATTAAATAAGACTTTATTCCTCAGTTGTTTAGTCCCTGATTTACCATATTCCGTATTACCTGCTTAAAGGACACTTTCTGTTGTAGTTTGAGACATTTGACGGTTCACTTTGTGTTGCATTTGAGTCCAGTTTACCAGCATGACAAGTTTGATGCAAATCTATAATTTTATTTCAAAATATATTTAACATGTTCAACTGTGAACAACTATGTGTGACTTTTTGAATTTTGACTTTTAGAATTAACATTATCTGCTGATCGGCAAGTGGTAGGTCTCCTCAGTAGATTTGAAAAGTGGGTCACTGGCAGTGCATTGGCCTAAAGTAGCTAAGATTTGCATATTAATCACAGAGACCCACATGGCTTGTCCTTATGCCCCTTTAGAGGTTTGCCCTCTCAAGGGTGATCTTGTTTCAACGTTACCCACTATCTGCATTAATATGGCAACACAAACTTAAAGTGGCCTTTGTATTACTCATCAGCAGTGCACTGGTATAGCTGAATCTTTTATATTATAATATCAAGTATTTTTATTTGAGGTCAAGCCAGTCACTTTGGTGTTACTTAAGATTTAAATTCTACTCTAGACAGTGCAGTGTAACAAAGTAGTCCACAAAATACAGAGTCTTGTTTTGCCTTTTAAAATACCAGTTAATCAACTTTTACTATTTGTGCTTTTCATACATTTACCTACAAATAACCACATGGGAGATCAATTGATTCAGACTGACATATCGCTAAACAACCCCTTATTGAGGTCAAGTATTTATAATGACCTGTAATGGCTATAATGACCCCGCATCAGTGTAACAGTGAGCTATAGAGAGGGGTGAGTCGGTGCACTGTGCTGAATGAACAGAACCTCATCTTTTCTTTTATGATTAAAAAAAATAAAAAACAAACACACATAAAATTAATCTGCTGTTTTACCCTGTGAGGAAGTTAACCACAAACTTTCAAGCACTGAATGTTGTGCTTTGTTTAGAGAGGGGAAGGAAGCGGGTGGATGGAAACAAACCCAGCAGCAGCAGTGTGCCTCTGCTAGGCCTAATCTGGAGGCAGGCCACTATGTACATCAAGGCTCATTTCAATGTCATTAAAAAATATGTCAATTGTACATTTATGGTTAACTTTCATTGACACAGCAATAGTAGTCTTACTTATAATTAATGTAATAGGCCATCACGTTAGATTAATCACTGACCAATCACAAGAGACGTTTAGGAGACATGGGCCCTTTTACTATGATTATTAAGTATGCATAATCTCCTTTTGAAATTGTGGTGTAGCAAAACAAAAAAAAATTATAAAGCTAAAGCAATGTAATAGTGTTTAATGCATTAAAACATGAATTTAGCTGGCTTAATTACTTCCCTCATATCACTCATGTCCCAGCTCTCACATCACCACAAAGTGCAACCCGATGATGCAGGTCACTGCCGTAAAGCTGTCAATACACTGCAATGACAACCCCTAGCATATCACTGCAGCAATATTATGGACTAACGTGATGATATCGCCTTACAACTGATGCTTAGAACGATATGAATAACACTATGACAGCACGACTATATAACAATCCCATAGCTTACATCCATTTTACAACTATGTGAAAGTATGTTAAGGACATTAGATTAGGCATCAATTTTGTTTTTAAAGGTTAAGCCAGGCCTAACCAAAACTAGCTGGTCTGCTAAATGAGATGAGTATGTTGATTATTATGTGTACCTACCTCGACAATTAAACAGGACATTTAACCATCGCTGCTGCCCATATAAACAAATGAATATATCCAAAGGAGATTCTCACAGAGTGTCCGCTGCAGCAGGGCAAGAAGGTGAAGCTTTCATGTCGGTCTGTTTTAACCCTATTTGGTGCCCTTGGTTTTGTCAATGCGTTCGTCTTTATTGTTGTCGTTGATAGTAGCAGTGCAAAAGGCGACATGAACTTGGAGCAGGCTGTCCCCACGCACGGTTCCGTGTGTACGATGTTGTGAGCCGCAGAGTGAGGAGAGGGGAGGGGCTGGTTGTAGCACCGCTGGGGCGGGACTAGAGGAGAGTTGACCAATCACTGCCCGGAGCTTTTCAGGTCTTGACCAATCATCGTGCAGCGCTCTTAATGTTTCTTCTATCTGGTCAAAATAAGAGGACATTTGTTGTATTTTTGGGAAGATCCGTAGAGGAAATGTGCTATGGGAGAGTTGAAATCTTAAGATTCTATTTATTTGAAAATAATGCCACACGAAAAACATTTTCGGTAGCTTTAATTTGTGTTTTTGTAAATGTGGGTCAGTGTTACACACGTGTAGTCTACAAGCTACTACATACATACTATAAATGGGACATCTCCTTTACGAAGAGGGTTGAATGACGCTGTTGAAACGATATTATTACTGTATAAACCCCTGTGGTTCAAAAGACAAGCAGGGTGGTTAACAGCTTTGTCTTTTGGATGCGCCGTATGCGCTTGGTGCAGGAAAGGTATAGACATATTAAGAGTCGTACTCGAATCAGAATATGCAGCGTTTCACGAACTGCATTTTTGACAGACTATCATATTTCAAATCATAAGTAGAAGCAACCACTACTATGCCTGACTGATTATACGTCAAAAAATGATTTGTGACATTACGTTGGTATGTTGTAAACATCTGTGCATTTTAATCAAGGCAACATGAATACAGCAGTTGCATAGATAAAACTAATGACCTCTCTCTTGTGATTAGAAATATTAAGAAAAATGTAAGCTGCACCTCTTGAATTATACATTATGCATTCTCTTCTTTTAAACAATTACATAGAGTAAAGCTGTAATTTATATAAAAATAGCAAAACCTAATCTCTCACAAAACATACATAGAGACACATGCAGATGATAAGACAAGTACAATTAAATTAGAAATGTGAAACATTTACAGAAGTGAACAGAGAAACAAAGTTGTCAGTAGTTGGTGGAAGCCAGTGTGAAGAATATCTGACGCGGTAGTTGAGGAGTACCCTGCAAGTTTTGGCTTTGAGGATGAAATTGGCTTTTTGAAAATAATTTACATGTAACGTCGGCCTTGGCTCCGTCGGTGGTGAATGAACTGTAGAAAGAGTTATTTTTCTGATGATTACAAAATATTACTAACTTGTAAATTTACAAACATTGGGAAATGTGTGCAAACCTTGGGTGTCTCTGGACTGCTAAAAGGCGATAGTTCCCGTGAATTTTCTTTATCTGAGGAATTATTATGGTGATGGTGGGCAAATTTCCTCTTTAACGCGTCAGCTATGAGAGCTGCAGGGTCACTGTGCAAAGCTATCCCCCCTTTACTGCGCCTCTTCCTGACTGGAGTGCCCCCTGGTGATCTATAAGAGAAAGTGCTTCAGTATTTCAGAAATAAAAGTAACTCGATAATGAACATAAATATCTGTAATATTGTTGAGTGTTGATGCATATTGTATCTACTTTTCATGCTGCTTACCATAGTAAGCAGTCAATGGGAGCATCTGAATCATGCAAGAAATTTGGTTATTTTGTTTAAACAGTGCATATACCATTAGATTTGAGATAAAGAGCGTATATGTTCCAAGTTATTAATTAGGCCTGTAGAATGTCGGAAATGGCCAGGCAAAGTAGGATATGAATCATAGACAACTAAAGTCCTTTAAGCAAAGAAGAGAACCTCTGTCAAAATATTGCATTTGATGAATTTGTAGGCTAACAGGATACAAATACACAAGAACCCACCAAAAGCTTAATTAATGCTTAGGCATAAAAAATGACAACAAAGCTAAAATAAGGTTGAGCCATTGTTTCGAATATCAGCTTGCTCTGTTCTCCAAAAATCTCTATTATCTACATGTCACACCAGTTTGGATTTTCTTTAGCTAACACAACATTCTTCCATCTAGAATGTGATGTCATACTCCCAGATGGGGAGAATGAGCCAGTTTTTCCTATCAGTTAGATGTGTTGTACTTTGTTATTGGGCCAGTAGAAAAGTCTTCTTAATCTTACCTCTGCACTGAGCGTAGTTTAACTTGATTCAAGTCTTTGAGAACATCCAACATAGAAGGAAGTCCTCTCCCCTCAATCATTGTACTGTCCTTTTGTGAATCGTTGTCATGGTTTTGTTTGCGAGCTTTGATGAGCTCTGAAACAGACTGGAATGGAGCACTGGTGCTGGGACAGGAGGGTGGTAGAGGAGGAGGGGGTGGGGGCAATGGAGCAGGAGGACGCAGAGGTGTGGATGCCAAGGCTGGAGGGGACATCACAGGCGCACATTCAAGATCTAACGGGAAAAAAGACATGTTTTTACTTTTAAAGATCTTGCACAAAGAAATGTATAGCAATAGTTTGTTCATGTTGGCTGTATTGAAATAGACTAAATGATTATGGTCCATGTAGCTAAAATCATACAGTGGCAACGGCATAAGCATTAGGTCCTTTGTATACCTTTACGCCTTTGGTAAAATATCGTTATACATTCATGTACCTGGAGCAAGAGGCGCAGTAACTATCAGGGCGATTTGAGCTCGAAGTTTGAGAAGCTCAGTCTCCAGCGCAGAGATTTTCTTTAAGGCATCTGGGTCAGGAGGTGGTTTCATCGAACTGAAATCTCTTTGATTTTGATGTAGCTTTAGTCTCTGGACTGTAGATACATTCCTGTTTATTACTGTATTTTGCATATTAAATAGCAAATGGTTCCTGCAACAAAATTTGGATAAAACATCATGTGACTGTGCCATATAGTACATTTATTTTATTTATTTTTTGTAGACTAGGCATAGAAAAAAGCACACACCTGGTCCTTGTAGAGCTGTTCCCCTCATCCTCACAGACCCACAAAATGTCAGCAAACGAGGGGATGGTGGGGGTATCCATGGAGACATCCACATAACCCTGAGGCTTATGGGAGATGAGTGGAATCTGAAAAGATAATCATATTAAATGTTCCTAAATTTTATTCTGACATTTTTCCACAGCAGCAAATACCTGAAAGTGGACCCTTGGAGGTGGCTGCAGTGGAAGATTTGTCCCGATCATCCTCACAATGCTGCGATACTGACCACACAGCTCACAGTCCCACACGGGAACCAACTACATCAAGACACGAGAATATTCAGATGTAGAATGTAGGACAGTACAGATAGAAGCAGCACTACATCTATGACTTTAGACAGAATATACTTTAGATTCACCATTTCTGGAGGAGCTCCAAAATACTCCAGGACCATGCGCAGTACATGCAAGATATCCTCCAACAAAGACATTGGAAGCTTTTTAAGCGATCAGCGCGAGGCACCAAAGTTTCTGCTGACTTGGTTGATGCGCCAGCACTGGAAGAAATCAAAGCTGTAAGAAAGCACTGCAGTTTAGGCTTTTCTAAACATATAATACAGAATATTTGTTTTCATATCTGACAGAAAACATGGCTAAACTTCTGTTTTAATAACTTTAGATTAAGTAAGAGAGATGAATCAAATTATATTTATATCTATCATTTGATTCATTCTGATGGTGTCAGTGACCCTTCAAAGTCAATGGTTTGCCAAAGCCTTAATTCACGTTCAGATAATCCATTATGTCGTTAGGTCTTGCAAAACACACAAAGACATAAACTTACGGTTAATATCTGTAAATATCAACTCATTCGTGTGGCTTGGGTAGTTTAGATGCACTAGAGTACTGCAGTGTTAAAGCTGCACGTCTCATCAAAAGTAACGCTGGATGCTTCGCCAGGAAACAACAGAGATCGATCAGATATGCACAAACTTACCCCGACTTTTCTTGACTGACCAAAGATGTGGCTGGGTAGCGGTATACTTAATCAATCAGCTAACCATATTATAACTTATAAATGAAATAACTAATATACTTCCTCGAGTTTGTCCGTACGCAAGTTGTAAAGTCAAATAAAGCTGTACCATGTAGCTAGTCTGTGATTGGCTGTAAAATGCAGTAGTGCCGGAATCAGCCAATAGCAGCGTCTGACACTGACATGTGTCACAACGGCTGCTCGACCAATTGTATTTGCCTAAAAAAATTCAGCACCAAATTTGTATTTTTGTGCGCACTGGCGAGTGGGTAAGGAAATTTCGAAACACATTTTATCAGTTTCAGAGACGTATATTAGCAGCCTTTGAGTCTAATCCAAAATGTTGGCCAAAGGTACTTTTACAAACAAAGCAAGGCAATAACGATTGTGTATAAAATGGACACAACGTGAGCTAGTGCTAAATTAGGCTAGCGTAGCTCGATAGTCGTTTGCTAGCGCTATTCGTTGTTATCATTGACTGCATAAAATCATATAACAGTAATATTTTGGTGCATGGTGTGTCTAGTGATGTTCACATGAGCTAATTAACAGTTAGTCACACACTTTTATACATTATTAATTTAAATGATTTATCAGGTTCAACAACTTTCCACAAAGATGATGGATGCTCTATCGGTGGTCACCCAGCTCCGTGACCTTGCCTCAGAGCCACAGAACCGCGAGGTGATTGTCCAGGACCAGGGCTGTCTCCCGGGGCTGGTGCTATTCTTGGACCATCAGAGTCCCGAGGTGCTGTTTGCCACTCTGCAGGTGGGTCAAGAAAATGGACCACAATCAACAGCGATCTTTAAAACAATGTTAACCCCTTCGTCTCCATTTCTAAGACTCTGCGATACTTGGCTGAAATGTCTCCTAACATTCCCACTATGAAGAATGAGCTGGGCATGATGGTCAGCTTAGAAAATCTTATGGGAAGGTTTGTTTCATTTATCCAAAGATCGATGTACAAATGCTAATGCCTTTACTTGTTTTGCAAAAACTGTTGTGTAACTTATTTTTTAGGAATGGTTTGTCTGTGGATATCACATCCCTGGCTAGAGAGGTCTATGATATTCTCATGATGCCTGCCAGGCCAGCCACACCTGAAAGGCCGAGGGGAAAGAAACCTCAGTTTTTTATCAACTCTTCAAGTAAGAAGGCCAAGTCTGTGACCCTACACATCCAGGGGCTGGACAGTACTGTAAGTCAATACATAATACAGCACTGAGATGGTATCAAAGTTCCTAACTAAAGTGTTGTTATAATATAAGGAACAGCGCAGTCTTTGTGAAGAGGCTCTTCTAAAGGTGAAAGGAGTCATCAGTTTCACTTTCCAGATGGCTTCAAAGAGATGCACTGTTCGTATTCGCTCTGATCTTCCCACTGAGGTAGGTTTGGAACAGATAAGCTGATATTAAGTGATTATGGTTAATGACATATTAATCCTAAATGTTCTTGTCAAGAGTCTAGCAGCAGCAATTGCTGCTACAAAGATACTGTCGGCCGAGCAGGTGGTGAAGAATGAAGAAGGGAAAGAGGTGAGTTTTAGACACATGTCCATTAAATCTGACAAGCTGAATACATTGACCTGTGTGTTGTGCAGGTTTTGGTCCCCCTTAAAGTGAGTGGAGCAGAAGTGAAACAAAACACTGCTCTGCCAGACTACCTCCCAGAGGATGAGGACAGCCCGGAGAAGGACCTGAGCCGCGCAGTCTCTCGCACCACTGCCAAAGAAGACTCGAGTGGGAGCTGGCTCAATACTGCTGCCAGTTTCCTCACCAAAACCTTCTATTGGTGAAAAGTTATTTCTCAATATGCAAATATGGAATGGACAATTCTAACTTTTAAATAACCACTGGAACAAGGTGTCATTTCTTCCGTTTGTATTGTTGTAAATATTTTCTAGTTTTCTTTTACAGCAACTGTTAAATGATTTCCACCTGATTTTGTGTGACTATATAAAAAACATACCTCACTCACTTGTTCTTTGCTCAGAATTAGTACAGTAAGGGAGGTTATTGACTCAAAAATTTATTTCCTGCATAAGTACAGTTGCACCCCACAGTATAGCTGATAGTTGAACAGAGCAGCTTGAGAAATGGACTTCATTATTACTATTAGTAAATATACATTTTTTTACATTGTGTACAATGTGTTAATTTGCTTTAGGGAAACAAAGTCATGTCATCAACTTGCTTTTTACCATCTATTGAAACAAAGCACGGCCACCTTTTACAGTCATTGTTGTGGTATTGTAGATGCAGGCGTGCAAAGCAGTTGGGGAAAACAGGTGGGTGCTGGTAGGAATGGTATGAAACAGTTTCACATTTATCCTGAAACAGCATTTATGGTCAAATGCCCCACAACATAACATACATCACTGTGTCATCTTACATTCATATCATTTGACCTGATTGTAATGAGTATTGTGAAAGTGAGTGCAATCCACTGTAAGCACTGCTGCTTTATAGTTTAAAAGCTATAAGGCAAAGGAATGTTTTGATTAGCAGCAATGATTATTCAGCTCGTAACAACAATCTGAATTTGGATACCTTCATCACATTCCAAATAAACTTTTACAACATTAGGTTCAGTAGAAAGGGTAAACAAGTCTGAGAAATGTACTAAAAAACGACAGGATAACCTTTTTTTTTTTACTCAAATAAAACTAAACAAAATAAATTATTTTCATATTTCAGTTATCTGAAAGTTATTGTTTTTAATTAATCCATCTTATAATTAACATTGAAATAACCTAATATTAAACACTGTTTACACAGCAAAAATATTTCACAACTAGTCGGTTTTAATACCACTTGTGCTGATAAAAGCCAAATCACATTTCAAAACAGAAATGTTTTAAAATAAATAGGCCATATGAACTATGTTTGGTTTTGCTGACAAACTCAGACTCCTTACATCAGTATCATTCACACACTGCAGCCAAAACAAGGGCGTCCAATGCACCCCTGTGACTTCAGGGCTTTCAATTGGCTGAGGGCCAGGTTAGTTTTTTTCTGTTTTGTTAACTTCTGAAGAAGCATTCAGGATCTTTGGAGACACCATCTTTGGACAATGGCTGCCATGCACTTCTGGCAGTTAGCAACAAAGTACACCTCCAGAAGGACCTGAAGGCCTTTTGATTCAATCCAACAGCGTCATGTTTCTCTGCCTGTGTCTCTACTGAAGTCTTACATGATCAATCTTCTTGAATTAAGACAGCATCAAGAAACATCTGCAAAAAATATATAAAACATTGTGTAGAAATAGAATATGATGGGAGACTATGCTCATATGAAGGAAAAGGTTACGGACCTGATCCCTGGTGTGCAGATATGTCCTCCGAGACTCCAGTCAGAGGCTTGAGCAGGCCGTTCTCCCTGAACATGGTCACAGGAGCAGTCTCGCGTCCCTCTGTAGGAGACAGCCGGGACTGCTGTGGCAGCACAATCACCTCTTCAAACTCGCCATTCTCTCTGAGAAAAGATACAGCCATGAAATTAATAGGACATGCCTCACTAGTAACAAAGCTTCAAAACACACCTCTGGTCAACTATGCTCAGTGCAGTGGGTTCTGAGTTGGAGTCGGACTGTTGGCTGCCATTGCTGTGATGAGCAGGTGACACAGTGACTGCAGATCCACTTGGAGAAGGTGGAGCTACTGATGAGATAAAACAAAAAAATATAACCTGTTGAGTACTGAGTAACTGAAGTAAAATCAGGCACTAACTGAACAAACCTGCTCCGTCACCATTCCTGTTAGGAAGGACTTTCTGAGAAAAAAAAGTAAAAAAAACAACACATTTACTTGACATTCTGGACTTGATAGCCATTTTATTACAATGCTTTTACTACTCTTTACCTTGTCTGGTGTTTCAGAGCGTCTTGTTCTCTTCATGATCTCCTCTAGGCGCTGTTAAAATAAACTATTCAGTACCATGGTACACAGACTGTAATGTCCCAGTGTGAGTGAAACTTATACCTTCTTCCTCTCCAGTCGCTCAGCTTCTTCCTTCTGAAAGCGTTCCTTCCAAAGTCGCTCAGCCTCCTCTCTTTGTCGAAACTCCTCCTCTTCTTTCTGACTCAAATAAATATTATATATTCATAGTCATTCAGTAACACAACCTGTTAAACATACACGGCAAATTACTGACTTGTTTCTGTATCTTCTCCGCCTCTTCCCTCTCTCTCTTTAATCGCTCTTCTTCCTCCTTCCTCTCCTCTTCTTCTCTCTTTCTTTTCTCCTCTGCCTGACGCTGTGCCTCCTCTTCTCTGCGAGCTCTCTCCTCTGCCTTTCGACGGGCCATCTCCTCTTTGGCCAATCTATGCATCAACATCAAAACATAGTATTATACCAAGACCTGGAGGGTTCATACACCACCTATTGTTTTTCCACTCACCGGCCCTGCTCCTCCTGCCGTCTGCGCTCCTCCTCCTCCCGCTCCCTCTGCTCACGTGCCTGTCGTCTTTTTTCGGACAAAATGCGGCTGGCCTCTTCAGGATCTGTGGTGCCTGCCATAGTCTTCTGAGGAGGAGGGCTGCCAACACCCTCTATTGAATCATAACAACATACAATGAAAGATTTTTTGGGTGGTTGAGGAAAGCTGAGAAGCTGCCTGTGCTTTGGGATTCATTCATAAATTGTGACCTTCATTCGAAAGTGACCTTCATTCGTTTGTCCATAATCAATAAATCATACGCCCAATATCATTAAATCATACCATTTGTTCTTGCAATAACAGCAGCATTCAAATTTAGTATAGTGACCCTATCTGTGACCTTGCTACGAGGGGTTAATTTATGTTACAAGTGGCATCTTTTACAATATTTGGCTTTTCAGGTACCACAAGGATTAAAGCAACACTTAAATTGGACTAAACATAGCCAACTTTGAAGCAGAGGTGAAGAATGCCCTATGTTTGTTTGTTATACCGTGTTTGTACACTTGACTAACCGGTTTGTGTGTTCTCTGTAGGCTCGTTGCTGGCCTTGTTTTGACCCAGTGGCTGTGGTCTGGGCTGTGAGGGACTGAGGACCTCTTGCTCCTCCTCCTGAGCTCCAGTCGGAGGAGAGGACAGGGGTTGTGTGTCTGGTGAGACTTTGACTGGACGCATGTTTCCAGGGTCGTCCGCTGCTGGAGACTTGAGCTGCTTTGGGGTCGGGGGCCGTCCTGGTGACTTTTGAGGATGTCTAAAATGATAGAAAAGCTCAGGAAAGTAATGCAGTGTTTTTTATGTTAAAACTATTGCTGCAGTTCTCCCACCTGCCAGGAGAGGGTGCTGTAATTTTACTGTTCTTTCCTGGAGTTGAGGGGTATTTTTTGGGAGGTAGAGAGAGAACAGGTGCCAGAGGGAGTGACAGGTTTGTCCAGGACTTCCGCACACCATCATGGCCCTTTTGCTGATAGAAAAGACACATAAAAACATGAATTAATAATTTGTATTTGCATCTTTATAGATAAATTAGAATTTATTCTATAAATAAAACCTAAATGCAGCACACATTATATCAGGTGAAATAGACACAGTGCCTTACAGACAGCAGAATGTTGGTCAGTAATGGGATTAGACTCAGACCTGACCTGACTCTAAGCAAAAGAACAGACCAAAGTGATGCCAAAACTAAGGGCAACCTTCTAATGTCATTAACCTCGTGAACACAGGACAATTAAACCCACTTTAAATATTCTACAATTAAAGGCCCCCACCACGTAACCTTAGTGTTTGTGTTTTTATTGTACAAAAACCTTCTAAAACATGCATCCTTATTGTGAGAGGGAACCACACCACAAACCTGATTCAAACAAGGCCCAAATGAGGCCTCCACCTGCTCGTCACCCATTTTTTTTGTTGTCTTTTTTGGGCTTTGAATAAAATGTACACTGTATCCCATAAAAAGTGATTGATCTCCATCAATATCTAAGACCAGCACAACAGTATACCTGTATGTGTGGGGTTCCAGTGGTTTTCCTCCGTAGAGCAGATGAGGGAGCACTGTCCCGGCTGAGGCTGCGGTCCTGGTTGCGGCAGTGGGGAAGGGGCTGGGACTGGATGGACTTAAAGGACACTGAGCCCATGGGGTGGCAAGACACTGAGCGGGGACACACAGGCAGGGCTACTGTCATGTACGATGGGGTGTGGAGAGGTTTGGTACAAGCAATACATGGATTTGTGCACGGGATAAAAGCAATAACAGTATGAAGCACAACACAGGGAAGGAATAGGAATGTCATATGGTTGAGTAAGGAATGGTTAATTATAAAGTTGGATGGATGGATGAATAAAAAGAAGAAAAGAAAGACATTTAGTTATTGAACATTGAAAGTTGTAGAATAAACCTTAGAACAAAGCAAGCTGAATTTTGCAAGTCTTCCATGGACATGTTAGTATAATAGCGAAGGAAAAAACAGCACAAGTAGTGCACGGATGGGAATGTTAAACTAGCAAGACTAAAAAGTACTTTTTCATTGAGGAGTTATAGTAAAAACCTAACTGTCTGTCTCTGTGAAGCTGAACAACTTCCCATACAGCTTAGTGAAAAGTGTACATGTAATTGTGCATGAGTGAGCTTTAAGTGCCTGATACTGTCTGGTTGAATATATTTTCAGACACTGTAATGCCTTAAATCTGACTAAATCTGATTATGAACCCCAACACTAACTGTCACCAGCAATAAACAGTTGCATATATCCCTGTCCATTATACAGTGTTGTTATGTGGTTAAGTTACCTGTCTGCTCTCCGGACAGGCTCATGGCACTGCGACTACGGGCCAAGTACGAGTGTGTGGGCTGCTGCAGGCGATTCACCATGTTACTTTCCCATGGAGTAAGTGGAAGACGACGCATACCTAAACATACATGCAATGATGGTTACATTTACATGCCCAGAAAATCTGGTAGCTAGAATAATCAGACAACCCAATAATTAGATCAAATTTTTGATGTGTGTTTACATGCACAAGAGAAATCTGATGACATGTCTGAGTTAATTAGTGGATTATTGTTATATTTGTAATGCACAGCACAATGCATTTTTAAAACACTACAACTTCTTCAAACTTCAATTTTAGTCTTTAATTTTTGCATAAATGTCCTTGTCAAAAGGTGCACAGATGTGAGTAATCACATTACCCCCATCAGATGTAACTGTATATATTACAATAATCCAAGAATATTTGAATAATCTGGTAAATTCAGAAATCAGATTGGTTGTGTGCATGTAAAAATAGCCACTGATGCCTTCATCTTATACAATTGTACAATAGTTTAACAATATTTTTAGACATCTCATGCAACAAAAGTTCTCAGGCCATGCAAAAGGGTTGTTGAAGTTGTGAACATATTCATAAATAGATCATGCAAAAAAGGAAAGAAAACACAAACAAAATATTAAATATTTACATCAATAATCATTTCGGTAATTTCTACAAAGTGACATGCAAGATCTGCCCTAATTGGTTGTACTTATAGCATCTTATTAATCTCAAAAATATGTATAATAACATAACAGGTTGGATGCATTATGATTATTTCATGAGGCCATCTCATGCAGCGTTGCTCACTTCGGGGCAGAGTATTAGATTACAGGTGCTAAGCAAAAATATAGATACTGTCCGCTGGAAACTCTAACTAAATCGGTTTCTGCTGCATTCAGAACATCCATGATTTTCCAGACTATTCACTTTGTCAGAGCACAATAGTGACTGTACTTAAATGTAAAATATCTCAAATTATTTCATTGTGGGCATTTCATGAGGAATGGGAGCCCCCACAAAAACAAAGAGATTATCCCCCAAGGATTAGAGAAAGGGGTCACGCTACAGGGGGAGATTCTGATCCTTCCCATGAAATACTAGTGCTAACACATGATACTGTAACAGTGAAGTCTGCAGAGGCAAAAGAGCCACTCAAATAACAGAGTGGGGTTTAGAATGCGGCAGTTTCCAGCTCAATATCTGTTTGCATACAAGCACAGGTCGAGCATGTTTTGCACTATATCGTCATAAAAGACCTTTACTTTTGTGCTGAGGGACCTTTCCTTGGCTGAGGCGTAGTTTGGACTGAGCTTTGCTAATGGCAGGAGTGGAGGCAGTTCTCATCTGTAAACCTGTCAAGGAATGTGTGAGCTTTTGTGACATAAAGGTGCACTGTTTAACTTTTCTAGTGGGGGGTTTGCTGTATGCTGTATGCATCTCCATGGAGACCTAGAATGTTCCACTGCATTAAACTTATCAATTTTGCATTTCCAGGTGTTATTGCTAAAAAGAACCATTTAATAAAACCTGCAGTCTTACTGTAAGTGGGATTGCCACTCCACAGATTTATCAAGCAACTTGACCTACTTATCTCCATAAAGACAACTTCAATACTATAGGGTGGAAATTTTCCAGGCAAAGAAATAACATCTATCACTATAACCCTCCACAAGAAAAGTTGTATATGATGTTCATGATGGCTTAATTTGCTAATACACAGTTACACACATAATATTACACACAAAAACACAAAATCAAAGCAGAAACACAACACACAACATCTATAACACTCAGATGCAGACAGAACAAAAATGTTAAGTTTTTGTGAAGTACCTCTGTCTGGTGAGTGTAGAAGTGTGGCAGAGGATGATGAGAGGCGCTTAGTGATGACAGGGTCAGTGTGTTTGGATAAATTCATAGTCGACACTGATCTTCTGTCAGTATCTACAAAAACAAAACACGCTCAATGTGGATCACACACTATATGGCTTGTACCCAAACAGAAATAAGAAAAATGCTTCAATTCTTGTAGTTAGGATTTTTCAACAACTCAGCATTCCTGGAAGTCTCTTGAACTTTGGCTCTATTACATGCAAACTATCAAAATTTGTTGCGCAAACCAATTTTCTCACTCTCAAAAGTGTTGAGTCTGAAGCATAGCCATAATAACATCTCAGGAGGTACCAAAGATGCGGAGGTTTACAAGCTTCATTATGAATATGGTAAAAAAAAACAAAAAAACAAAAGCCCATACACAGGATCTCATTTGAAGACTTCCAAGAATGCAAATGCCAATTAAAAGGCTAGACTGATGATTAACATAATTTGGACATTTAACAAACTAAGTTATTGTATGATTAAAAAAACAGTTACAGCTAAAAGGGAGAAAAAAGTGTTAGTATAGTAAGAACGTAACACATCTCTAAAAGTCTATATTATAAGCACTAGCCATGCCCTACATTCCTAACACCAGTTACAGAGCTAATGCCAGCTAGCTAGTGCTGGCAGGCTAACTTTTACTATTATATTCACATTTAGAGGTCATCCCATATCTGTGGAGACTGTAAGCACCATGCATGTGCTCCAGTCCAGCAAGGTCGAGCGGACATAGAAAAGCTGACTCGACAGAACCTGCACCAGGGACCGAAGGGTTAAATGGAGAGACAGAGAGGAGGGTATGAGTCAGCAGAATCAAAAGTAATATGAAAAAAGTTCAAATATAATCTAAACAATAGTGACACGCACAGACAGGTACATATTTACTCAAGAGCTCCAGACATCAAGGGTTAGGAAGTATAAGGCATTCAAACGGAGGCAAAGGGAAATGTGTGCGTACCAGGTGCTGTGCTGGGTGTGTTTGTGTTCAGGGCCCCTCCCCATGACCAGCGGTTGGCCTTTGGTCGTGCTTTTTGACTCCTTTCCAAAGTCCGTCGCAACACTGCTTCGTGACGAGCCTGTGGAGAAACCAAAAAGTGTACAGTTAATACATAGTACACATTTTAGCAATAGTTGATAGGAAATTTAGAATTATGATGTTTTATTATGTAGCTAAACTAAGCAACCGTCACCTGCTGCTTTCATAAAATAATCAAAGATAAAATAAGCAATAAATAAGCAAAGATAGTCATTTTCTAGTCTGGGGCAAAAATTATTCTGGTCCACTGGGGTTCAACCAACTGAAAAATTCCTGAAATGTTTTGCAACAGAAGTTTTGATTCACAAAAACACAGGCTGCTGAAGATTGAGTCACCTTTATATCTCTACTAAATGAGGGCAAGCTCAATATGATTCAGCAGGTAAATAAAAGGCTAAACATAGATATCAGATAAGATGGTTTGAGTCCATTAACACAACTGTAACTACAAAACCGACTTACAAAAATAACTTATAATAATTTGACAAAATAGAAATTTCTTCTGCAGGATTTTCACATAAATTTCTATTCAGAGAAATATATGGTTATTTACTACATTATACTCAATTGCCAATCACATAGGTGACCACACTAGTCTTCTCCAATGTCCCGTAGTAGAACCACTTTCCTGAAGAATGTCCATCAGTACATTTGAAGCTCCTAGTGCTTCTTATGGTTGTAATCGACTAAAATTCTTTGGTTGACTACACAGGCACTGTGCATCCATGAGCCAATTAACTAAAAGCTATCAAAATCATAAGGATCTTGTGCAAAATGTTCTATGGATACAAAGAGAAATACTAGTAAACAGCATCTTCATAAGTGAAAAGGCAGATTAAACTGTCCAGTCACTCCCAAAGCTCCAGCTCACTATGCATTGCCCTTTTTACAATACAAATCCTTTGTAATGATTCTAATAATCATCTAATAAAAAAGGTATTTGACAAAGACACATTTATTAATTCATGATTAAAGGACGACCCTTTTTCATTATCATTTCATTATAAATTAAGTTTGTTTTTGTTTTTCTTTCACTATAAAGTAATAACTGACGTAATGTGACTTTATTGGCTCTAGTGAAATATTTACTACTGTTGTATTAAATTCATCATATGATTTTCAGTAAATGAATTGCCAGATATGACAGATCAGAAACAACAGTGCCTATGGTTACATGCGCACTCCAAATCTGCTCCTTATCAGATTTCTAGAGTTGTAAGATTAAAATGGCATGTAAACAGAACAAAAGAATAAATCACCATCCATATTAATACTTAAATCACATAAATAATCCTAAAGGTCCACAAATCAGATTATAATCAGATTTTGGTGTGCATGTGAACAAAACCAGTGAATCTTTCCATTATGATACAGTGAAATAATTTGTCATGTTTATGTTTGACTTTGAACCTTGTCCTCCTCCATCTTTTGTCTTCGTTTCTCTTCCACAGCGACACGTCTCTTCTCCTCCTTCAGCCTCTGCTCCTCAAGTTTCTTCCTCTTCTCCTCCAGGTGCCTCTCGTAGTGCTGCCGGGCCCGCTCCTCCCGCGCCTGCCATGTGGCTTCCTTCACCGCTAGGACAGGCACAAAAACAGTCACGTGTAGAGGGGGCCACATGCTCACACTGGATTTGTATATAGTCATAAGCACAAACACACTGCACACACCAGGCTTAGGACAGGAGAGCAGTGGTCAGTCCTGATCATGTGACTCGGCTTAAATCAAAACAAAACGTCCTCTGATGAACAGTGATGGTCGTATTTAACCATCACAACAAAATGACTTAGAAACTGATCATTGGATGTGGTTCTACTGGAGCAATAACAGTAGGAGCTGTATAATTTGGGATTAGACTTGGGCCCAATCATTCTGGAAAAGCATTCAGTTTTGATGCTTGAGATTAGACTTTACAATTACTTCTTAAAATCAAGATTCAAGAATGCACATTTTATTCCAGGAGTATGAACATTTGTGACAAGAGGCAAATATGGCCTGTTTAAGTTATATCCATGTATGTAAGAATGTGTTTGTAGAGGTCTAAACTAGACTGTGGGGTTAGCAAATATCAAAAAGTACCTCAACAATAGATTTACAGACTAAACTATTTTTCGAATAGCTACATTCACACAACCTCTCATAAACCTGTCCCATGTCCTGAATCATTATGTAACAGCACCATGGTAACAGCAGTACCAGGCTCAAGCTTGACTTTTCGCAAGTGAAGCAACAGGCTCCCCACTATAGCCAACGAACTGCAACATACTATAGGACAGGAGAAACTATGGATGCTAGGGCAGCAAGATAAATGGCAAAAGAACAAAAATCCATAGAATTTTAATTTATTGAACTGTATTAAACCAAATTCTCTACATTAGAACTCTGCAAATATGCAATGTTCTATGATTATTCTTGTATAAGTCTTAGGCTAATTCTATGTTCTCTCAAATGCTGTTGTCCCTGGACTGTTTTAGTTGAAGAAAATTCTCAAATCGAATCACAATTAGATATTTTATTCAGCTCTTCAGTGCACTTAAAGGGCAGAATTTCCTTTTTTGTGTTAAAATACATACCATTCTGCTTCTCACGCTCCTCTCTGCGCTCTCGGGCCAACCTCAGTCTCTCATCAATCTTGTTGAAGAGCAGAGAGTCTGCAGCACATTGACAGAATATTCTAAGCAACTGTATTTACAATAAACATGATTGGAGAGAGAAATCAAAATGTCCACTTGTACCTGTTTTGGTGGCAGCATTGTTGCACGGGCTGTTGCTGGTAGTGATGGCGGGGGTCGGAGTGGGGGTTGGGGTCAGGGTGGGGGAGTAGGTTTGTCCGGAGCCAGAGGAGTCAGGCCGGGCAGCTGAAGATGCTCTGTCATCCTCCGATTTATACTGACTGTAAGAGGCTGCAAAATACATAGATATGAGCTAAATATTTCAAGAACAGAGACAGGGACAACATTATATTTTATGATAAAGCTGGTAACGTCTGCAATGTATTCATGCATGTTTAGTTCATATGACTTCATTAATCTTTACGTTTCTTCACCACATAGAAAAAAGGTCATATAAAATAAAGGTGCACTGCATATTTTTTTCTAATGGGGATCTGCTTGTCTACTTAGAGATGCAACAGAATGGCATTAAATGATAAAATATACAGTGGAAAACATGCATTCTTGCTGAAAGTGGACAGACCTCTCCACAGATCTGACCTGCTTGTCTCCATGAATGCAGAGCAGATGACAGACCTACCCACACTCACCTTTAAACATAGCTTTGCGTATCAAGTTGTGTTTAAGCAATCACCATAAAATGACATAATATAAATGTTCACAATATGGAAGACAAACTCGTTCTCATTGTTTAGCTATGTTGGAGTGGTTACAATATAGAGAATAAATACTGTATACAAAGGGATTGTGTACAGTGCAGAATGCTAAAAAGCTTGAAACAAAATAAGCAGATAGAAGGAGAGGGGGGACTCTGGAACCAGGCCAATCCCATGCAACACCTTTCTGCTGCAGTACAAGCTGACTTAGGCCCCAAATCACATTAGACCAGCTGTGCTCCTGTTCTGCATTGTCCCAAGTCCTGTGCACTGTTTTCACCGTTCAGAGAAAACCTATTGATTAATGACACCATAGGGCTCAGCGTGACTCAGCACTTTGGCCAAGTCCTTCAGAATGAGCTAAACTTAGCAGAGCTCCAAACTTAGCAGCGTTCTAAAAAGAACACAAAAAGGTGTATTCAACAAACATTGTACTACTGCCGAGTTTCACACCTCCTCTGTATATCATCCTCTAATTGCCAGCTTTTCTTTATATTTTAAGTAAATGGAGATGTAAATCCTTCCACCAGTGGTGGATGAAGCACTCAATTTTGTTGCTAATGTAAAAATAGAGAAATAAAGGTAAAAAGCTACTTGAGTAAAAGTGTTCAAGTACCCATTTAAAAATGTACTTTAATAGCAAAACGTAAAATAATTTCTCAAGCAATGTTAATGTGTTAAAGTGTTAAATGTAGTGATACAAATGATACATATTTTGGTCAATCATAGCAGTACAAATCCATTTATTTTTCTTATGAAGTTTATGTATTTATTTTTGTTTACTCAAATCCAAAGCTTGAACTCAAAAATTTTTGTCAAGATATTACTACAAACATGGTAAAAAGTAACCTCTCAAATCATATGAAAAGTACTTTGTACCTTCTACTCCACAACAGTTTTGAACTGGATTGGAAAGTAAAAGATATCAGCTCTCAAATGTAGTGAAGTAAAAAGTATCCACTCAGATGCCTAAAAAAAATCTACTGAAGTACATTATTTGACTTCTTGTACTTCAGTATCTTCCACCACTGCCCGCCACACACTACAGGATAATTAGCTCGATTTAAGCTTTGATTTGCTTCTCTCCAACTTCAAGGCTGCTCTTTCATATCGTAATCACAAAACATCACCACTACTGCACCAGCCAATAAAAGAGTGTCAGGGGCCGATGGTGTGACATACACAAAATTGTAAAGTTAAACTGCAGAATTCTGATGCATATTATCCATTTGAATTTGTCCTTCACAAATAATGACACCCAGTCCACAAAACAGTGCTATTAGTCTAGTTTGAAGAGCTCTTCAAAAGTAAAGAGTCGAGAGTAAATCCTCACATGTGTCTGTTTACATCCACACAGTGATGGTCAGGTTGAAGCCGGAACTTATTATATCTATAATATCTTATTATACTTCTGAGGGTGAAACTGCTGCAGATTGGCAATAGCAATTTATTGGAAGTTTCTGTGCATTAAAAAAGCATTTATTTATATAACGATTGCGCCACATTTCACAAAACAGTTTTGACTTGCATCTAAAATAAAAGTGCAATGCTCTGATCTTCGGAACATTTTAGAGTCTCAGAGCAAGTTGTTTTACTCTTGACAGGGAACAGGTGATGTGAGGTGCGCTATAGTTTTCATAACTCAAAATTTCTCCTTGTCTGTGCATTTTGTTGCACATTTAAAAAACATTAAAGACTGAAAGATCCTGTAGTGTGGTGCGGGCTTTAGTTTAATCAGGACATTAATACTGTTGACACAAGATGAGAACAAAGTGCAAGACGTGTATCTAATATGTACATAGGAGGAAATATTTACCAAGACGTCATGGTACAGAGCAGGTTGAGCAATGGGATGTCCACATGCATACATGACAGACTCTGGCACTCAGGCTTAGTGGCTATTATAACAAATAGGCATGGGTTGGATGGTGCTGCTAAAGGGATGCAAGAATAACTACACAAAATTACAATATGAAGAAAATCTCAAAATCTTAAAGGGTTCTATGATATCATGTCTGCTGCAAAACAACAAACAGACCATCTTTTTAAAGAAGCACTATACAACTTGGTGGGGAATCCATCACCTGCTTGTCACCATGGATATGTTATTACTTTGACCAGAATATTCAATGGTATGGCATTTAACATATATCTACATACACTGAGCAGCTAACACAACCTCATAAGGTAAAGGCACCAGGTCAAGTTGCAGATAAGATCTATAGAGATAAAAATCCAGTACTGGCATTTATTCTGCCGTTCTCTCCAAAATAAAAAGGTGCACAAATAAAATTAAAAACACAATTACATCTGTTAAAATGTCATAAATTACTTTTCAGCAACTTGACAAAGACTTTTCAGCATGTGTATTAGATTCTGTAAAGAAGATCCTCTGACCTTTAGATTCAGCTAAACACAGTAAATAAGCCTGAGGTGTCAGAGAGGAACTTTCTCTCAGCCTAAACTGGGCCAATTCACTGAAAGGAGCTGGGAATGCTCCGCTGCACACAAGATGAGACACTTTCCACACTAAGCCAGACTTTAAGGTTGGAGAGGTTGGATGCTGGATTTTAAAAAGATCGCCTTCAATCGTGGTTGGCAAACTCAACATATTTACTCTCTCGCATATAACAGCTGTTTAACAACGTTTGCAAACACACACTTGGGTACAGTGTACTGCCATATGCACCAATGAAACACTAATTTCATAAAGCACCAGTTTCATCTTGGAGACTACAGAAATAACAAAAAGTTACCATTTTTGCAGTTGCATTTTTCAAACTATGGAAGAATACAAGTAATAAGTTAATACTATAATTTGAGACATTATTATTTCAATTTGTGTCCATCTTGCACATAGCCAAGACAACAAAGAGTCAAATATGGACACATCAATAGGTTAAGTGAAATGGAGAAGTTTTACCTGAAATTTTCTCCATAGTTCCAGGAGTATCATCCCAAAATCGGACAGTCAATTTCTGGCTCATGTCTGGCTTTGGCTTGTCAGACTGGAGGGCCAGAATTAACACATCTACTTCCTGGTAACATCCTATACCACCAAAGATAAGCTATAATCCAAAGTCCATGGTTTGGAGACGAAAGAGCCAAAAGAAAGTGAAACAGGATTCAGGGGACTAAGGGTTCCAGTGGAGGGTCAGCAGAGATGTGACCGAGGTGTTGGCGATGAATCATGTCAGTGTGATGTTGTGGGACAGGTTGCTTTGTGTGTGCGTGTATTTGTGTGTAAAACATTGGGAGAGTGTTTAATCTGCCCCTCCCTTTCTAAGCCACTGTCTCTATGTTTCTGCTCCCCCCATCCCCCCATCTCTCCACATTCACTAGCTTTCAGATTAAATGGTCAGAGTTAGCGATTAATGCCGCACGGGACAAGCCGGTGGGTTGCAGAGCAAACTGTTCACTCCGGCCTCCTCCATGAAGCTTGAGAGGATTAGCCGCTGCTAATGCTAAGCTAAATGCTGAGCTTGAGTCAGCATAGAAGCAAAGAGGCAGGAGTGAAGTCTTTGTTTTTATATCTGCAGGGGAGTGCTCCAGGGCTGAACAGGTGCACACAGCATCATGCCACAACAAGAAAGACTAAAATACAAAAGAAATCTACAATAAAAAACATCACTTAGGTAGTCTATCTGAGGAAGTCATGTGGTTCACACAGCTCCCAAGTGGCTCTTCATTTTGCTCTGTCTTCTGTCTCGTCTATTATTTATAGTGAGCCAGTAAACAATTCTTCATGATTCATCACTGACTGTAATGACTATAATTGCCCAATTTTGTGTAATTTGCATTGGGGGTCAAGTGTCTTTTATTTATTTATTTTATTGTTTATTTGAATAGGGACAGCTACAGCAAACATAGATTAACAATTCAGTAATCTGATGTGGGTATCACAGTGTTTACAGTCTAGGCTAATTCACAACACCAGTCCCCAGAAGGGCTTTTAAAATTGTTAAAATTTTAATAAAAAGCAATGTGATTATTTGTAGGAAAAGCAATAAGTAAACTAAATGTGTCAAGAAAATCAAATATCAAAAAATGACACTTACAAACTCACACACTCTCATTTCACACTTTCTCAACCCCCTCTCATCCCCCTGCTCTCCATACTTTCTCTTTACACACAGTTCACAGATGGTGAGATTGGTGCTGTTGCAAAAGCCAGAACTTATTCAGTTTATTCAGTCCGGTGATGGTATTTATGTAAAGCGTTCCAAAGGCTTGCCTGCAGCGAGAATTAAACACCTATTCTCCAGTTAGAACAGATTTGTTTCCAGAGATTTAGTGCCATCTTGCATACAATTTATACAATTTAAACAGGGTTAGGCAAAATAAGTGTTAAACTTCAACCTAAACCCTTTCATTCTACAGAGTAAACAATGTGATTGTTAAAATTTAAAATTTTTCCTGACTATGCCAAATGACTAACTAAAAACAAATATTTACACTACCAGTCAAAAGTTTAGACACATCATCTCATTCAATGTTTTTTTTTCTTTTTTATTACTTTCTACATTTTAGATACTTACGGAAGACATCAAACATATGAAGGTATATAGAATTATGCAGAAAAAAGGTAAATAAGTACAAAAAATGTATAAAATGTAGTCAAATTCTCAAAGACCTTTTGCTTTGTCAATTTCTTTTTTTTTTTACATAATTGCATACATCTTACTTCATATTATTTGACGTCTTCAGTATGTATACAAAATGTAGAATGCAGTCAAATTACTACTTCTGTTTATTCTGCTCTGACATGTTCTACAGGCATTATAGAGTACTTCAAGTGCAAGCTGGACTATTGATTTTGAGTTTGTTTCAGGTGTTACTTGTACAGAGGCTGTGCAGTGCTCCTGACTGACTGCTGTGCTTATTGAAGCATTTAGACAGTCCCTCTGCCCCTCAGCCTCTGTCCTGCCTCATCAGTGGGACAGGCCCAAACCCTGACATTGCCTCCTCATCAAACCTGCAACTCCATCAGGACTTCTCCACTGCACAAGCCATGACAAAAACCTGGCTCAGACCTGGAGGAAAACATCAGCCCAAAGTAAACAATAACATCCCGTAGAGTAAAGACAACATTTGCTCATATTTAGTTTAAACTGGTTTTGCTGTCGTTTATCCATACCACATGCATCACTCCCATTTTCTTCTTTCCAAATGTCCATATTTTTCAATGTAGATGTTATCTGTTTTACAGCATGTTGACCTTTAACATGTTTCACGTTTTGTCTCGAGAGAGAATACTTCCCAATTCTGCCCAGAAACAAGTCATGTACAAACCACATGTATGACTTGGATTCGTCACAGCCCGCATCTCCCCTGTACCTCTCTTCCTCCTGCTGCTGGCGTCCTTGCGTCTGTGTCCCTCCTCTTCCTCAGTGATGGTGAAGAGTGCTGGGATGGCTGAGCGGCTGCTGCCCTTACTCAGGCTCCACTTGCCTTGCACATTTGTGCCCGATCTTCCTCCTTTTGCTTTTCGTTTTTTATTTTCAGGCATCACCAACTCTTAACTTTTTTTTTAACTCTGAAGCAACTGGCTACCTTGCCCGACCCCTGGCCATCCCACCTGCCGCAGCACCACAGAGGGGTGAGTTTAAGATGCTCAGGGCAAAACACTGAAGGAGGTGGATGGGTCACTCCTAAAGCATTTCAGTTACAGTTACTGCAGTACATCCCAGCTGACTCGAGTCAGCAAAAAACAAAGAGCTCCAAAACAATGTTCAAAGGCAGTCTGTCCCAAGCCCCATGGTGATACGGCAGGAGTGGCATGTACACTGATGAAGAGGACGAGGATGCTGCAGTCTCACCCCGGATGAGCTGCTGTGCTGTGGCTTACAAACACACACTTAATCCACAAGACTGGCTCCATGAAAGCACGGATTTCTCTCCTCGTCTTTAGCCTCACTCCTTCTGTAAGGCTGCTGCTGCTGCTACTGCTGCATCCTGCTCCCCCCTCTCCACTGTCCTGTCACACTTGCACTACACTTGCACACTACATAAAGATTAAGGAAAGAGCTGTTAAAATATTCATTCAGAGAGGAAAGAGCCGGAACCGGAGGTGGTTTCCCTGACGAAAGCAGCACATGGACCACTCATGCAGAAGGGATGAACGGATAACTTTGATGTAACATACTTATCAATGGGATGAGCCTGAGTACACACCAGATCAAACATTGCAGCACTGAGAGGGGGTGTGGCCAGGGAGCACATGGTACTAAGCCCCACCCATTTTAGTTTTAAAGTGCCAAGAGTTTATCAAAGGGAAATGGGGAAACCTCATGATGGCAACGGTCAGATCTATTTAGTGTATCATTTTGAAGTTGTATTCATGCACAAATCAACCAAAGAAAAGGATTAGATCAGTATCAGATAGGGATGCATGTAATGACTCTTGAGTCTTAAAACTGAATTATCTCTGAATTTTTGTTTTAATTATACATTTAGCAGTAAGAGAAACATTGGGCCTCTTCTCCTTCACATGTCTCAAGAAATGGATGTGTGGATGATTATTTCTGCCAGACAATGCGTTCATCATAATTGTTTACAGTGATCTATGACTGGCAGACTGGTTGGGAAAAAACTTTGGAGACTGAATCCATACATCCAATCCAGACTTTTACCTAGGTACCTTACATGCCAGAGCAATGATGACATAACCATAACAGAATGATGTTATGCTAAGATACAGACAAGTATCTTCAAATTTTAACAAACAAGTTGTATGCTAGAACTAAAAAAGAATAAATAACCAGCCTTGTGAGTCCTCTTATGCTTCTAATATAGTGCAACATGTAGACTATATATAACTTTAGGTTAGGCGTACTAGAAATTCTGCACTGTGGGTAGGTTTCCAGTTTTCATACTGAATGAATAAATGGGATATAAAGGAATTTGCAATGTCTAATTGTTGCATAGCCCAAGGGAGCACATATTGTACAAATGCACACATTCATGAAAGGGCAATCTGATCTTTGTCCCTGCAGGATAGTGTAATGCTGTAATCCTACACTCGAGACTTTAACCAGATACGGCTCCTAATACACACCCTTCTCACACCTTCTCAATGAGTGTGTGAGCGACACAGGTTTAAGGGGATGTCTACTGATTCATGAAGGGAAATCTACCAACAAAAGAGCTCAAGTCGGTGCAAAAGTAGCTTGAGTATAATGCAGACAATTATAGACCAAATAAGGGTGGCACCAGATTAGTCTGATATATCCAAAGAGGCACTGTAGCAATCAAAAACCTGTGCTTGGTTGAATAAGTGAAAGAAAATGACCTAACTTTTCCAACAGATTTTTGACTCCTATTCTCGTGCAACAGCAATATAGAGCAGCTATTTCAACCCCTGTTTATCATTCCTCTGGCAATGCACTAATCAGCTGATAAAACCTGCCAAACTGTAACTTGATATAGAAACAGTGAATGTCATAATCAGCAAATTTTTAATGTTTTCTGATATTGGAAATTGGCAATTTCAGAGCTATTCGAATGGACACTAGAATGGCTTGATTATCAGGTAACAGGTGATGCCAGTTATGTGTTTAGCTTAATCAAAAGAGTGTAGCTGAAGCTCTCCTGATTAGACTAATCAAATGGAAATGTTCAGTCACACGAGAGCTTCTCAAATCCCAAATATGCTTTAGACCAGCCAACAAACTGCCTGTCAGCAGCAGAGTGTGTTCTACACACTTCTGAATAGCTACTTGTGACTTTATGAACATTAAATAATAAGGATTCAATTGTTGAGTTGAAGACAATATTTTTGTTAGGCTGTGGTCTATGAACAAATTAAGCAGGATCACAAATCTTTTGTTATGTCAGAATTAGCCCGCAGGTTTTCACTCACATCTGAAAATCTTCAACAAACCTGGATGTTGTGTTTTTGAAGCTAAATTGTCAAGCTGGACCAATAGCTAACCACATATACCTACACCTACACCTGGCGCGGCGCTGTGCGTAAACTCACCTGTCACCGTCAAATGCTTTTTCTCAAAATGTCAGCAACAGGTGTCTGGCGGCTTAAAAGCAGCTCCAGACAGTCATTAAAATGCCTAATAGTTTATAGACAGGGTCATAAATAACAAAATGTGAAATGTCGCGCTTAATAGCCGTAAAGTAACCGGTTTGGTGAGTCGGTAGCTTTAATCCTTCTCCCGTGACCCGCGGATCCAACTTGAGTCCTCTTTCAATGAGCCTCACGTGTCAACTCAGCCCAAGCAAAAAGAAAACAAAATGCCTAACTGTGCAAAGAAATTTTCACAAAGTTTCCTATATCTGAAAGTTTGTCAGAGTTGAGTTTGGTTTCGGTTCACTCACCTTGGGACTCGGGAGATGCGTCGCTGCCATCCAGGTCCGCCATTTCTCTGACGTCAGCTGAGAGGGATCAGCGCTGGACCCAAAGGACCTGCCGTGTGACCTGCTGCTGACGGGACACCCTGTGTGGGCAGGTGGGTGGGGGCGGTACTCACTTAACAAATATGGGCGCAGACAGAATAGATATAATAATATTATTAATAATAATAATAATCAAATGTAACAAATCTAGGCTATGTCTTGGTCGGCTGAACCAATAATGTGCTGCTCACAATCAGTGTTCATTCATGCATAACCCCCCTAAAGGTACATTTTTATTCATTAAACGACAAAATACCGAACTTGTACTTTACCCTCTCAAAGCGTGTGGGTGCCATCTGCTGGCCACGGGCTCACTGTGCGTAAAGATGTCGTGAACTTGAAAGTCTAATTGTTTAATGGATAAGACTTGGCTGGCTACACCAGTAGAAATGTTGTTAAAGTTGCCTTTCGGTGTTAAAGGTATTTTTAAAGTTAGGCCTGGATGTTGCCATTGTCGCTCTAATAATAACATTAACTTAACAGAAAACAGCATGTCTGCATTTCATCAAAGAAGCCAAAATACTAACAGTCTATACCGACAATGCTGATCAAAGCCATAGTCCTGTAGTTGCACTCATCATAAACCCATAAACCCAGATGTGTGCTTTTACCAGATTACCAGCAGAGGGAGCTATCGTCGTCTTTTAACTGGTTCATCTGAGCATTTTAATTTTATGTCTAGTAAGGTCATTATAATTCGATGCCACAGTGATACTCGGCCTATGTAATATTTATAATGATATTGGCGCCAAGCACCACAGAATATTTCCATGTTTGTAATATAATGGGATTTAGCAAGCGTTTTGTTTTATCTGTTTTTACAACACCTGAAAAAACCCAGTCAAACTGTGTGGCATTAAAATACAAAAACATAGGCCAATCATATTTCTTATTTTACTGATTGGCTCAGTGCCTTAACCCGCCCACTGTTATTTGATTAAGGATTTACTGTTCCCGGCTAAATGTATGCTAATCTCCCTCCCTATCATTCCCATTTCCCCAGACTGCTCTCCTTCACCCCTGCTTGTGGACCACCAATAAAACAGCCCGGGACTGGCTGGTGGGAGAACAGCTGCCATGGTAACCAGCTGTTTGGATGTTCTGCTGATGGAGGAGGAGGAGAGAGGAGGAGATATTAGCCTGTAGCTATGTGCTCTCAGTTCAAAGCTTGGGTTAGTATACTGTCGACCAGCGGTTCTCTGTGTGGAATCATAAGACCTAGTATATTTTTAAATTTAGCCCGGTTTAGCCCTGGTGTAGTGTTGCTTTTGACTAGATCGAACTGATTCATATTTGTTTTAGGTTCTTCTTTTAAATTAGATTAGAGCAAAATGTGTGGTGATAGTTGATGTTCATTACTTTGCTGTATAGCTGCATGGTGCATTTGTCTGTATCCATACCCATGCTTCTTTATGTTTCTTTAGACACTAGCTGCTGCTGGTCCAATTCACAGCATTAAGAATTTGTTATGGTCTTCCTCTGGGTTGTTTTTCCTTTGAAACTGAGGGGCTAAGCCATGAAGAGCAGGGGTGGAGATAAGGGTCAGAATCTGCCCACTGTTCATGATAAAAGCCTCTCCAAACTGTCTGTAATTGGTTCCCATGGGAGATTGTACTCTTAAGATTCACCCTGAGTAGAAGTAGAGCCTATAGATTGTCCAATAAATCTATACGAACAAAACAAATATGTTAAGTTTAAGTGCATGAATGAAGGAAGGTAGGGTATTGTCTGGGACTTCAAAGAATGGGAGTCAGACATTTCCAATTGAGCTTGTTGATTTGTGGCTGATGACTTTGGTAAATGAAGAGTGTGGGTGGGTACTGGAGAAGTACACAGGTCAAGGAAATAGTACATTTTAAGGATAAGCGTCCTCTGTGACTCATTTGGATTAAATGGTAAGTGTTTGTGAATGTGCAAGAGGCAGTCAACATCAGGGAGGAGGGCAGAGAGATTAAACAAGCCTGGGTTTACCAAGTAGGATCAGTCATCTAGGGACATGGTGTATAAAGAGCAAGATCAGGCATTATTGTCCGTGATAGGAAAGGGGACAGAGCAGTGGACCACAACAAACACTGATGTTTGTCAATGCTGTAATGAAAAAAAACTTCCCTTTCACTGCAATGAAAATTCATTTAAGATGCATTTTCACTATATATATATATATATATAATGTTTTTTTCTCAAATAATATTGATTTCTTGTTTTTTTTTTACTGTTGCCTGTTGTCTACAGTGAAAGCGCTATATCTTTACAATTAGCAACTCCAATATACTCCTATATTCACTTTTTACCTGTAGAGTTGCAACATCAGATGAAATTCTTCTGTTGATGAGGGTGTTAATTTGGCATGTCTGTGGGTTTCAAATGTTGAAAAATTAGTACCATTGCCAAAACAAACAACACAACAACACCAATTATATACAGTATATTTTAAAATGTTGCTCGTAACAGGACAAAAAATATAAAGGGAATATATTTCTAGGGCATGCAAAACTGGATACTTTGGTGCCACAAATCCAATTTAATAATCCAGTGACAAACATTTATACTCACAACTGCACCTACTATGTACTCATTTGTTTTGATAGTTTTTTGTTTGTATTTTTCTGTATTTGAACAGGGTGCCCATGAAAAGGAGAGTGCTCTTATTGGGCTCTCCAAGTATAAATAAAGATAAATAAATCCCGTGGATAGGTTTTCAGTATCAGATGGGTCATTGTCATGTTGGAAGACCCAGCCATGACCCATATTCAATGCTCTAACTGAGGGAAGGAGGTTGTTCCCCAAAATCTTGCAATACATGGCCCCGGTCATCCTCTCCTTAATACAGTGCAGTCGTCCTGTCCCATGTGCAGAAAAACACCCCCAAAGCATGACGCTACCGCCCCCATGCTTCACAGTAGGGATGATGTTCTTTAGATGGTACTCATCATTCTTCTTCCTCCAAACACGGCGAGTGGAATTAAGACCAAAAAGTTCTATTTTGGTCTCATCTGACCACATGACTTTCTCCCATGACTCCTCTGGATCATCCAAATGGTCACTGGCAAACTCAAGACAGGCCTGGACTGGTTTAAGCAGGGGAACCTTCCGTGCCATGCATGATTTTAAACCATGACGTCTTAGTGTATTACTAACAGTAACCTTGGAAACGGTGGTCCCAGCTCTTTTCAGGTCAATGACCAGCTCCTCCTGTGTAGTTCTGGGTTGATTCCTCACCTTTCTTAGGATCATTGAGACCCCACAAGGTGAGATCTCGCATGGAACCCCAGTCCGAGGGAGACTGACAGTCATGTTTAGCTTCTTCCATTTTCTAATAATTGCTCTAACAGTGGATCTTTTTTCACCAAGCTGCAATTGCCCCGTAGCCCTTTCCAGCCTTGTGGAGGTCTACAATTTTGTCTCTTGTGCATTTTGACAGTTCTTGGCCATGTTAGTAGTTGGAGTCTTACTGATTGTATGGGGTGGACAGGTGTCTTTATGCAGCTAACAACCTCAAACAGGTGCTTCTAATTTAGAATAATAAGTGACGTGGAGGTGGACTTTTTAAAAGTAGACTAACAGGTCTTTGAGGGTCAGAATTCTACCTGATAGACAGGTGTTCAAATACTTATTTGCAGCAGTAACATACAAATAAATTATTTGAAAAATCCTACAATGTGATTTCCATATATATATATATTTTTTTAGATTATGTCTCTCACAGTGGACATGCGCCTAAGATGAACATTTCAGACCCCTCTATGATTTCTAAGTGGGAGAACTTGCAAAATCACAGGGTGTTCAAATACTTATTTGCCTCACTGTAAATCCCTATCCATATTACTTTTCCTTCCCCGTTACTGTTTTCATCTTCAAAATCAGTTTACAGCAAAGACTGGTAGAACTAATACTTATGTCTTATTGAAATCTCTATATGATTTTATACCATTGTGATACACGCTGCCTCTCTAATTGCATTATTTCTGACAGCAATTAAAACATGCCCCACACAGTTGTATGTGATGTAGAACGTGTAGGAGAATCCAGAAGATAATTAGGTTAACAGTGCATATAGGCGGCACAATTTCATTCCATCCCAACTCAAGATCCATGCTCTGCTGCGTGTAACAGCCCTGTCAACAATCTCATTTACTGAAGTATAAACATGTCGGAGCATATGAGGTGACAGAGCTGTCTCTTCACAGCTTACCTATGAATTTCACAGTCATTAAGCCTATAATAATTAACACAAATCCAGGTGGTATGAAAAAAACAACAGTGATAAAAGTATAGATCGTAATCTCCATATGTTTTGTAAACTAATTCTAGTTGTTTCCTTTCCGCTCATATTTCTCGGCTGCGTTTGTGTCTAGCCAGCCCCCTCTATCCTTATATTACCTCCTATGCAGCAGAATAAAGCAAAAAACAACTAGTCGCTTGCCAGTGCTTCTAATATGACAGATGACCTTAGTTTTTTAGCCATAGGGAGATTAATCCTCATTTCTTAAACAATGATATAACAATGCCAGAAGAAATGTTTTAGGTTTTGTTTAACAGCAGTGCATGGGTTATCTTAGGTCTTTTCAAGTCAGTTCAGGTCACTGTGGGAAAATATGTTTAAAAAAAAAAATTATGCCAGCTCAAGCACAGCACAGGGCTTTTGTGTTGAGTCGAATGTTTGAATTCGGATGGCTTCACTAGGAAGGGCATCTGGAAGAAATAGTTTGTGAAAAATGTTATCACTGCATATTTAGGGGCAGTAATTGTAATCCAAAAGACACATTAATTGCTAAAGGTGCACTGTGTAACTGCTCTGTTGGAGGCAGTGGTGGAAGAAGTACTCAATTTTGTTACTCAAGTAAAAGTACAGATACTGGAGCAAAAAATACTCAATTAAAAATAAAAACATCACATGAAAAAAAATCGACTTAAGTGAAAGTATTAAAGTACCCGTTTAAAAATGTACGTGAAGAGTAGAAAGTATTTCAGGCATGTTTTGAGATTTTATAAAGCTTCAAATGTAGTGATTTTGATACAGATTCATGCAGGATTTTGTTCAATACAAACAATTGAATTAATTGTTTTTCATAGCTATTTTTTATATGTATATTTTTATTTACTCAGATTATGGACGTGTTAAAAATAAACCCCTCACATTTTTCAGCAGGTCTCAGACAATAATGAAAAATACTTATACTTTGGAGTCTTGTTAAAGAAAAAAAAAGTGGAGTAGAAAGTACAGATAGAAATGTAGTGAAGTAAAAGTAAAACACATGCACTTTAAAATTTGCTTAAGTAAAGAACAGATAATTTACAATTTTCATTTGAGTATAGTACATTACATTTGTTTGGAGGGTCCATCACTTTTCTTGTCTCCATGGAGAAGTCGTTTTGCATGAGTGGCCCTCAGTATGGCATTAAATGTATCTATGCCCAGGGAGAAAATGCAGTCATGCCACTAATTACACTTCAGATCTGTGGAGAGGTGAGCCAGCTAAAACAGAACATTTACATAGAGCACCTTTAACCATTCAACTGAACCTTTAACCATTGGCTGACATCAATAGTCATTTTTGTATTCTATTTTTAATCACAGTATTGGGACAAGAAATAAACAATTGGACTGGATATTACACACCATCTGGACACAATATTTTTTACATAATAGATTGATTTGTATTCAGTATCAAGGTGGTGGAATTATGACTCCATTCACAAGGGGTCACTAAAAACAAATTGTGTGAACAGTTTACTATCAGAAATTGACTGTGTTGAAACTGTGCTTGCAAACATGGATTAGGCATTTTATTTTTGTAGTCCCAGAATGTTAATAGCCTTTTAAGTGTCAGTCTTATTATAATATATCAGTGACAGATGGCATTAATGTGAATGATCTGCTTCTGCCCCCCGTGGTTAAACAGACGACCTCCCACCAGAAAGTCCCTTCCTGTTATCCAAACACACACGCCTCCAGCACACACATATTCACACACACACACAGTCGGGGAGAGAAGGAGCGCTGTTTCTAGGTACAAGAGCCAGCCAATCTGAGCCCACCACTGCATCCCTCAGCCAATCACAGCCAGGAAAACAGGCATGCACAAACACACCAGCAGACATATGGTAGTGTGACCCAAGTAAATAGAGCTATTAATTCTAAATCCTTGCAATTAATCCCATGTCATCATATTGTCTACCGTTCAGTGTCTAGAGTAGGGATTTGCATATGTATTTGTATATACATCAACCTGCAGTGTGTATATAGACCAGTCCTCTAGGTCTGTAGTCTATGTCTAGACTTTCAGGACAATTAAGTAATTTTATATTGCAGTTCAAAGCCTAAATTGTATGATCAGTACCTCAGTGTATTTCTTTGATTTCAGGAAAGTAAGTATATCTTGAAAACCACCAAATAAATACATACAATTAGTTTTCTGTTTGTGTGTTACTGTTTTTTTTTTTATAGCGATATGTAGTTCCTTCTCAAGCTGTGCCCAGTCAAGTGAAAAAGGCTTAGTGAACATCCATAGTTGTAGTAGAAGTTGTAGTAAATAGCAGTAATATAAATGGCCATAATTACTGTCAATTTCAAACAGTTTGTGTGATTCTTACTGCACCTACACTCTTAAGTCGAGTTGTAACATTTATGTTGAAGTACTGAAAAATGAATGGACTTGTGGCCAGTGTTTTGACATGAAAGAGATTTCCCACAATGCTGTGCAGATGCATACACACTTTTTCGAATGCAGGCTGTGAAACTAGAGCACATGCTTCAGTGTAATATAGTATTTATAAAGATGAGAAAATGGCTCCTTCCTGAGACTGAGCTGCACTTTGGATAATTAAACATTTACTGAGTATCTGAAATAGTTAAACTTTGTGGAAATAACTTCATTTGATATAACTCCATTTAATTTTTCATCTTTTTAAAACTGCACTAAGTTTTTTTCTGGAGGGGGTTTCCACCACCTGCTTTTCTCTGAGATGTTATTGCCTTGCCTCAACTATTCCACGATATAGTTTTAAACCTATTCATTTCTTTTTCTCAAAATACCTTTTAAAACATATAGGTATTACTACTGCAAGCGGAGTTACCTCTTCACAGATCTGACCTGTAATGTGGTTTGGTGGCATCACTCCTTTTCGCTGTGGAGATAGATACGTTTAATGGCATACTGTGGAACATTCCAGAACAGTAAGACAGACACACATTGTTGCTCAACACTATTTTGATCAATAAAACATTTTTAATTTACAAATGTTTAATCTTTTATACTTTCAGCTGCTACTTTGAGCTTGTGGTATGTGGTGCTTCCTGCATTATGCCCATGTAGTGACACACAGGCATTCAAAGGGATTTAAATTCACCAAATAATGTATGAGTACCTACATGGTCGGTGGAAATAAGGCAGTCAGAATGGGGCAATGGTGGTGCAATGGTGGTGCAATATTTGTTTACATACGATTCAAAATCTATAGATGCTATTTTAGTGTCCCTAACCCTGTCCACATAGTGTCTTTTACACTGTTGAACCATACAGTGTCCCTGTGTCTCTTAATAGGAGTTTTGTGTGCCTGGATTGCCTGTCACATGAATGAATGAGCAGGCCATAGCAGCGTGACATATCTCCAGCATTGGCTCCAATCCGTTACCACAACACAGCAGTGGAGAGAGGGCTCTATCTCCAATCTGAAGGGGACAGACTGAGGGCTGGTGTCACGCTATCTCTCATCTCCCCTTTACTACCCTCCTTGTCTCTGCCTGTTTTTATATTCTCTGCTTTTGTAAGATGGATCACTCGGCTGAAGGTTTTCCTTGTGGTTGAGATTGGGGGTAGAGAGAAAGCTATGAAAATATTTTATCTTTTGAATGTGAAAACTGAGACCTATGGATTGGTTTGCATGGAGAAATTGAGAGGGAGACGGTGCAGTGACTAGGTATTTTAGTGCAGAATGTATATATCATTGTTGTGTTTTGATTTTGTCTCGAATTTCAGCGAACATCAATATCCCTGTTTAAGAAGCTCAACAGTGTGGATAGCATGGTGTGGATTTTGACCAGCTGACCGGACATGACATGCGGTTCAGCTACAGCAAGAGCGCTATGGACAGTGGGGGGCTCCTGTCTTTAACCATTCTCCTCACATTCACCTTGCAGTCCCAATTATTCAAGGCAGCGTGTGGAGAGCTCCCTGCCAGCCAGTCAGCCGCCCCAGCTGTGAAAAGTGGGTCACAGAATTTAAAGGCGCACTGCCACTGCTCCCCGCAACACGAGCTACACGGGGCTAGTGCATGAATGTATCCCTGCAGTATCATCCACAGGGCTGTTTAAGAATGTGTGTCAGTGAATCAGACTTTTATCATGTTTGCTCTGGAAAAGCAACACATCAGCCCTCTCTCTCTTGTTTCTTCTCCTATAGTTGTCCTATATTCTTCCAAATGAACTGATAAATGGACCCCTTGAAATAAATATATCTACTGTTTATATAAGCTCAGAGGATGATTTCTTCCCCCACACATCAATGATTCACCCAGTCTAAACTGTGGACCATTTCTTTATCAAAGGTGAAAATCATCTTTAACATCTCTCAAAAATCAATAGAGATTTTCTTCCTAGCAACCATCTTCAGTGGGCCAGTAGGTTAATACATATGGGGCTAGACACGCCGCAGAGGAAAGCTACTCATGCGTGATTTAAGCAATAATGTCATCCAGCCATGAGTGCTTTACATGATCAGACAGCGCACAGGACTGTCCTAGTAAACTCCAGCTTCACTAAGAAAACACACTGCCAGGGGATGCACCAGTACTACTACTATGTGTACTGGTATGAAGAAATGTAGGCCACAGTAGAAGGGTTTACCTATCTACACTGAATATGTAGACCCTTGCCAAGGCATTGGTCCTAACTCACATAGTGCCAGACTGGAATCTGAAGACGCTCTACTACAGTTCTAGACCAAAATATGGGCTTTCAGACATTTTCAGGGGGTCACCAGGGTTCTTCTAATAGCTTCTTCTAAAAGGTATTGTATAATTATGACTCTTCTATATCATTATATATTATCAGGTTGGAGAAGAATTCTTTTGATGCACAATATTAAATGAGAAAAGCAAAGATTTTGGGAGGTTTTAACAATCAATCTGAATGTGTTTTTAGTTGAGAACTCTGTTGAGATTCATGTTCACTCTAAACTACATCTGTTTAATAAACCTTAAATAAGTAATATTTAGTTGCACCATGTTTATTTTTATTCATGTTTTTTTTTTTTTTTTAAGTTTATGTATTCTGAATTATATATTTATTTATCACCAAGTAGATTATCTTGTGCTGCGATATAGGGCCATCAAATGGACTGGCTTTTCCCAAAAGCGCCCGACCAGCGCTTTGCCAAAAAGCACTTTTCGATCTCTTCCCTGTTGTAATTTAGAGTCAGATTAATTCACATTTTTGCCATCCAGTATAGCAATTTTGTAATAATAGCCCTAGACTAGACCTTGATTAGTCCTGGTTTTGGCCTGATGGTTCTCAGAAGGCCATATATATATTTTTTTAAATTATATGTAAAAGTTTGAGATGAACTGCTCTATTGTCTATAGGGCCACTAATTAAATGAGTTTCTTAAGTATTATTTTTGTCTTTGAAAAAATAAAAAAAAATCACTCCAAATATTTGAGATGACCATTGACTAGGACTTTAACAAAATGATCATTCAAATGTTAGTAGTTGGTAGTAAAAACATTACATAGACACTAGACAAAATAAACCCGCATTGTTCAACAGTCTTTCTTCATTTTATTATAAGCAAAAACAATCACACACCACATTACATTTTGAAACAATAATGCTTTTTGTGGATGTAACTCAAACCAAATCAGCTGAAAAAGGAGCTTATAATATTAAAAGGTATAAAAAGGAAAAGTGTTTATTCTGTGAAAATAAAACATTCTGGGCTAACAAAATGTTTACCTTGACGTGCTACTTTAAAAATACATGCAAAGCTTTCTAATAGTTTCAACATTTTCAACATACGCTCCACACAGATATCCCATAAATTATAAAATATCAGCCTATTGCCCCTGAACGGTTTCCTTTACAGTGAAAAGTCTAAAGTACCTCAGACATGATTCTTGGGAGGACCACGGCAGACCAAAATAGCCTCTTCCTTTTGCATTTACAAATCAGTGCACAAGCAAATGAGCACATGCTTTGGTGGAAAATGCAAAACAGGAGGACACCATATTAGCATGCTGTGTACACCCCTCAATAAAGACACACAACATCTCTCATGGACACGTTTCTCTGGCAACAGTCGAAAATCCGAAGAAGCAAAAAACTCGGGAAGAACATCAAAATACAGCACCGTTATTAAAAATTTCCTGGATTCTCTTAAAACAAACCAAAAAAATCTACAAAGTCATACATGGAAACTAATAGAAAAGATCTTTTTTGCTTGGTTACATCTCTACTCAGTGTTTACTCTTTTAGCATGCATGAGTGCGAGTGGCATGTGAGCTAAACAACATTGCCCTGCTAATGTCTTTGGCAGCAGAGGGTAGAGTTGTGTACCAGAACTTACTAGTTTTAAGTTGGTGCGGCACTAATAATAAAGCTACCTTCTGTAGTTGGGAATAAGCAATTTACAACAATTATGCAATTTAAATCTATGTCATAATATTGAACGCATTTCTGTTTTGGCACACTTTCCCTTACAAAGATGACTTCTACTTACTTTAAGGGTGTCGGTGCTTGTGGTTCAATGCAGATTAAAACATAATTATCCTGAATGTCCTTGAAGGCATCATTTGTACGTAAGCCAGTGTTTGGGCTTTCACAACCTAAACTACTAAACTGATATGTGTTTGAATGAAGCTGAAAAAAGAGCAACATACAGCACCACACAGCATGAGAAGTGTAAGGCTGCTAATCATACAGGTTTTGTAGTCTCACGCAGAGAACTGCAACCCCCATCATGCCTTGCAGTAGTACAGTGTTCTAGAATGGGCATTTCAAACTATAAACAGCCCATCTCCTAAGGCTCTCACTAACTTGAGCAAGCACTGACAGAGACATGAGAAGGAGGCTGACCTCAGTATATAATAGGATAATAACAAAACTGTCTCAGACCACATTTCAATCACATGAACAATAAATGGCAACATACAGTACAGATTTAAAGTAGTAACAGTAAAACACCTCAGTATAAAATGAAATATTCTCAAGCACTGTGTCTGCGTAGTGCCACAGTTATTATTTATACACCCACTTCAGTAATAACAGTTCTTACCACCTCCCTATTGGAGAAGCTTTTTCAGTGTATTTGAGTTTTGTAGATAGTACAGCGTTGTCTTTAAAAGTTTACATATGGCTCGGAGTTGTGGAGTAAGGTGGTATAATCCTCGTTTACACTAAATGTACCATTGCAAAGGGTACCAGGAAACAGCCAAATCTAACAGTGCAGAGAACTGGATGTCTAGTGCATTGTGCATGGATTTTAATGTGTGTGTTTGCAGGTAGCAGAGTTGCAGTAATGATGTTATGATGACAGTCCATTGAAGTGGGTAAATACAACTGAGATGATGGCTGATGGACAGCTCACATAGAGCTATTATAGGCCCTTCTTTGTCGGTGCACTGAGTTTCCTCATCCCCCTGATCTTGCACAGCAACTCCCGGACAAAGTCCTGCAGACACAAGAAGCACAAATTTAGGATATTCAAATCAACTGAAACCATTTACAAATATCCTTAAAATAATCTGTGTTTTATAATTAATCTAAATGTGTATTTAGTCCACTAAAGCCTGTTTGTCATTTTCAGTGTATGCTGGATGTTATTCAGTGCCACAAATGACATTGGACATTTCAGCCAAGAATAGGACATAGATTGGAAAGTTGATATTCCAATAATGACTAATGACTTCCCCTCTTTAAAGTGTTCAATATTTAAGTAGTATACAAGATAATTATAGTTGTATAGCATGACTATGAAACCCCTTATGTTTCAAGATGGTAGGTAGAGGTCAATGTAAAGTCATATACACTGTTTGGAGTCACTGTGAATATAATGAGAAGGATTAGAGTTATGACCTAATTACCATCAGTGTTAAACAGCCTCCTTCCTCTTCATATTGTCATATTGTTCTCCCTCAAATGCCTTCACCCATCCTCACATATCCCCTTTTCCCCATTTTCACTGCTAATCCCTTGCTGATGCCTTCTTTGTGGGATTGATCTGAAAATGACATCTGTGGCTCCCTGTAGTGGGATTACAGCGCGTTTTGTGTGGCATGGACAGGTACTGGTAAACTTGCTTGGACAGTCTACTTCAATGACCTTGTGTGGTGGTCTGACAGATGGGTGCTTTCGGTGGCTCAGGCCCCCGTATGCACAACTAATGTGATTGACGGTAATCACCAAAAGGCTTAACCTCTTGCATTTCACTAAACCTAAACAGCAAACACATCTTTAAGCTCCAGGTTTCATTCAGGCAGGAAGTGCGTCATGGCTGATTCATTAAAGGTCATATATTACGCAAAATTGACTCTTGGGAGCTTTAAGCAATGGTGGAATGTTGTTACCCCCATTTATTTCATTCACACATGTTTGGAGATGTAGACAGAGTAATAAGGATTACTCAAAGCTCAAATGCAATGCTCTGTTCCACCTTGTGAGGTCATGGAGAGGTAGTTTTCAAGTTAGCAGCTACCTTTTACCTTTTGTTCCACAGAGATTGTTAATTCCAGGGCTGAAATTATCCAAATGATTCTAGTGAAGTTGTATAAAGTTTAAAACACAGTGGAGCTCTTCCTGGATTACCACATGACATCACAAGGTGTTTTCTGTTTGAGAAAAGAAGTCAACCTGAATACGCAGGATTTGTGTGTTAAACATGTGTGAATGGAACAAGTGAAAACATGTTTGTGATGAGCAAACAACATTATAACATAGACCACAAAATAGCGCAATATGGACCCTTTGACCTATATTGAGTATGCATGGTCATCTATAGGGCAAATCAAACTACAGCTGTGATCAATGATGCCCAATAGCTCATGGGTCACTTCTTATGGTGAATCCACTAATATGTAAAGCAGATATAGGCCCTGTGAATGAACTAACTGCATTGTCAAAAGAAATCTCAATTACTGTATATATGAAACAAAAAACATGGCGTACATCAAGTTGTAACTTACCTCTGTTGGTTTATAGCAGTCTATTAATGATTCCTGAAAAAACAAAAGAAAAAAGGCATTACTGTAAAAGGCTTGCTTTAAGATGATTATAGTTTTTCTGTTAAAGATTAGCTATAGTGTCAGATACTGATGCACAAGTTAAGGCCTTATACAACGTACTTCTGGCCATGCATATTCAGCTCAATATGCCGGTTGTGTTTTGTATGAGGACTAGTTCGTACCTGGAGTTTAATGGCCCTTTCATCATCGCTGGTCACTTCCAACAAGTCATCGATGTCTATCTCGACCTCTGGCATCTCCTCCTCCTGGAAAGCACAGGCATTGCATTTATTAGCGTTAATACTTCTCCCAATGAGCACTCAAAATTACTTGTCAAAAAGCTTACTGAGAACACATGAAACCATGCCAATCGGGACAAAAAACGAAATCAAAACAGAAATGTGCTAAAAGATTCTTGGTTAAGGTTTAAGTCTATCAAAGTTTTAAACCGTAAAACAGTACATATGTTCAATCAAAACAACATTCTAATTTCTGGACATCCATTGTGTATATGCATGTACCCTGTATTCAAAATGTGTCCCTGTCTTAGGGCTACTACGCATTCAGATTTGCTGGGAGGGACCAGTCTGTATGGAAATGTCATTTTGCAAAGGGCTAGGCTTTGGTTTGAGAGGCTCAGTGGTTAGAGGCTGTTCGGCTCTACTTCACTTCAAAAGCTCCGGGCTACATCAGTGCTTTTTATTTCACCACGAGCCTTGTGAAGAGGAAACATTTAGGGAGGATCAACCATTTCCATCACAGCTACCACATTACGTTTTTCCAGACTTTCCAGGAAATTAAAACCCAGAATATATTAGACTACAGGGTTGACTAATGGGCTGCAGAGTGCACACGTTTGCCATAAATGTTTCAGGGATTTTAAAGGATTTGTTATCATTCTTACAAAAAATAATTCATGATGAGTAGATGTGTTATGTGTTTCAATGCCTTGGACTATAAAACGTGTTGACCTTTTTGTTCTGTCGCAATAGAAGACCAGTGCCTTGGATGTGGTCTCTGCGCGCTTGTTTTCCAGCATCAAAAGATCACTTCCATCTGAATTATGCCACTGTTCTGGTGCAAAATCATCCCGTTTCCTCTGATGCTAAGAATAAGTTGGTGTCAGTCTGTGAGGTGGGCAGTGTTTGGGACTTGTGTGTCTGTTAGCCCAAAGCTAGCGCTGGTATTCAAACAGAAGCACAGGATGGATAATATGAATTTTGCCGTCAGCGTTTAAACTCAGTGATTGTGAAAGCACATTAGCGTGGGCAGACGATGTGCACAGGGATATATTAGCTTACAATAAGACTTTCAAAACTAGAGTAGAGGCATTAAGACCATTACACCCTCTTGCACATCTTATAGAACCATTGTCTCCTTATCTATGGCATTTTACTACTTTCTTTTACATTAGGAGCCATTTATGCACTTCGCGATTATTAGCTCTACAGAAAAGATGCATAAGTTCTCCATTTAACCCTTTTCTCACAAGGCAGCCTCTACAGTTTTATAAAGAGTGGATATATAAAAACATACTTTACATGTCCAATTGTATCCAACTTTGTCCGATTTAGTTCATTCTTCTGTTATGATTATGCTTTAGATTCTTATTAACAGACTTCTATTAGTTTCATACCGTGACAGTTTCAGCTGTACTCCCTGTACTGCCACATTCCAAGTAGGAAGACAGCGCCAAAATTAGTTTAAATCAGCCAACGAGACATGTCACAGCAGCAGAGTGCAACCGAAACTGTCAAGGCAAGAAAAAAAATAATAGAGGCCTGTACATAACAATTTTCTCATAGTCAATAGGCCTTTTCGTGCACATGCTTAGACCAAAGAAGACCAAGATTCACAAAAGGGGGTTGTAACCAAGTATGTAAGGATCTTGACCTATTGATATACTTTTAACACATTTACTTGGGATAAATGTAAATGGATTTTACTAATCACAATTTTGTTGGAAAAAAAAAAAAGTTTAGGTTTATTTATTTATTTAGGTTCTTATGCCAATTATGCAACCAGACATGAGAATCAGCAGTTTAATTTGACTTGTTATAGTTGACAGACAAAACAAACTTGTTTGTGTCCTAAGTGGCAGCCAAATGCATCCCGAGTCAACTAGATTTTTTTTCTTTAATCAACAGAAGTGCATTTTCACTAATTGGGAAGTAATTATCAAAATCAAACCAACAATGCACTCGTTTTAAATGTCAACATCTTAGCGTCTTCACAAAAGCCACCTGTGAAGTCATAGAAATGCTATAGGAAAAACACAAAAGCTCTTAACATGTAAGTAATAGCCGCTTGGATGAATTGCATTGAGTTAAGTGAAGTAAAAGCCTTCCATTTATCAGTCTGTCTGCAGCAGGTCAGGCTGTCAGCAGGCTCTCCATCAGATCTGTTTGACGACTTGGGCAAGAGGGTTCAGCAAAGTCAGATGGTTATGCTAACAGCGTGACCATTTAAACATATAGACCCCACACTTTGTTTTCTACCATCAATCTGTAGAAAAGTAGTGCATAGCTAAGCACTGAGTCAACCGCTTGTGTGTACCATTCACATGTAATGACTGCAATGGAAAAACACTTAGCACAGATCAGCTGTTGTTGTCTGACCTATACTGGGCTGATTGGGCTGTAGAATAGTCACACCTCTAACCTCAGGGAAAAATCATGTTCCATTTCACTGGAGTGAAAGCAGCAGATAGAAAAGGCACGTGCACAGCGACCGTAAACAAACACATTCAAATCAAGTTATGGTCGATTGGAGTTGGTCTATTGTAGTCCAGGAGAGACAAGCATATCAAATACCTATATAATGACTACTATTATACTATGGTATAATCAATACATACAGACCTATATATTGATTTAATCAGATATATTTTAGTAATTTATACAGTAATCAATGCAGGCTTTATACAGGCTATATACTTTAACATGATGAGTGTGTTCATTCACATTTTGAGAACACACTTTTGAAAATATAGGAAATAGTTACATTGAATTAAAATTTTGTGAATCTAAACACTTTAAACTAATAGCCCTATATCAAAGATGCCATAGAAATGAACAATTCAAGAGAAAATGTTCCATCTTTTAAATGCTGAAAAGTACTCAAAATGGCACCTATAAACAGGGAGAGGAAACCCATGAATAGGCTACTTTGCTTTATACTGGCATTTTGGTCCTTATGTTGTTACTAATCAAAAGAGTACTTGGAAAACTGCTTGGCATACAGGAAGTAAAGTGAACTATTGCTAGTAGCACTCATTAGTAAAATCTAAAAATAAACATTTCGAGGTGTTTTCTGAAGTGAACTTATATAGCAACAGCCAAGACTTGTTTTCAAAGAATTAGTTATAAAGAGCAACAGGCCAGCCCTGTGACTCACTGCTCACCTTATTCAGACGTTCTCAAATGTTCCATAGAAACAAAAAGCTCAACTACCTATCACCTGTTGACTCAATCAGTTAAAGAAATGACTCACTATTATTCATCACTAAGTAGACCAAACAGAAGCTGAACGCAGGATAAGTTGAACAACACCTAACTGCTGTATTGTTATGGTGCAAAATAAAGAAGGCTTAATTAAAGTGGTTTATAATAATGTGGCAATGGCACACAAGGCCTGTTGTACACATTAGTTCATCCACTAGCAAGCTGTCTTAATGCAGTAATTAAGTTCTGTATGTTATTCTTATTTAAATGACTTTTATTTTTATTCTTAATTCTATCCTGTGGTTGTGGCATCTGTTAACTAAGAGAATTTCCCTTCGGGGATCAATAAAAGTGATTCTGATTCTGATTATTGCAAGATTAGACAGGGCATATGAGCAGAAACATCATTCTCGTTAGCAGAGTTACTTAGTTGAATGAAACCAACAAAGCAGATCCCCAGTCATCATATTTTTCTTTCATACCAGCCAGATCAATGTCCCAAAGTTCTGAGATTTCACATTGAGCGACCACCTCTGAATAATAGAGAAAATAGCCTGCACTTCTAACCCATATATTGCACTCTGAATAGCATTGAATACATAGGATTCATTTGTCCTTAATGAGTCATGTGATTTGTTTTGGCATTTGAACACAGCATGCATGACTTAAGGCCTCTGTACCACTGTGAGAGTAGCACCAACTCCGGTTACATGATTATACGTGGAATGGTTAAATCAAGTACTCTAGTTCTTTGGATTCCCAGACCCAACATAAACTCTCACATTTAAGTTATTTGGTGGAACTCATGGGAAACAATAGCCACACAGCCCTACAAGAAAAAACAGTTGGACGTGGTGCGAGTTGTAATCGTAATAGCCTTGAAGAAACCCACTGATTGAATTCCCTCTTAATTATTGTGGTTAAAGGTTAACTATGTAACTTTTCTAGTGAATGGTCCTCTGACTTGACGTCTCTGTGGAGATTAGTTTTGCCTGGAATTTTCCGTGGTATGGCATTAATCTGATTACAGGCATTTTTATTGCACTGAAAAACACCTCTCCACATACCTGACCAGTAAGCCTGGTGGCACCATCAGCTCGTTTCTATAGAGATGGATAAGTTTAATGTCATACTGTGGAACATTCCAGGCAAAGCAAAAACCTCTGCATTGAGTGGGTAGTGCACCCTCCACTAGAAAAATTGCATGATGCACCCTTAAAGCAATGGATTCAAGTGTAACATTTTGCTGCCAAATAAATCCATTAAAAATCTTCAGAAGAGAGGGCCATGGCAGCTGTCAGGTTGAGCAAAATGGAGGCTTCACTGCGACACAGATGTCATTTATTTTTAGGTCAGGAGTTTGTGTTGGGAACAAAGAGGGACTATGACATTGAGATGTGTGTTCAACGGTGAGAGTGCACTAAACTGCATGACTGAGTATCTTTATAACAACTACATTATATGCCCAACAAACCCATTGACAAACCAACCAAACAGAGAATAAATAAATTATGAATAACATAAGGAATACAGCAGCAACGTTTTTAATTACACCCCAAGGGCAAATTTAACTTTATAATGAAAATGCAAAACAGATGAACACAAAAGATAAAAGGTGAAGTGTTCCAAAAAAAATTAAATAAATAAATAAATAAAAATCATGAATGACTCATGACTACACAGAAAACAAAACAGGAAATTATGATCAATAGGTGATATAAGGTGACATGACAGCCCTGCAAAGACAAATGTAATGGTACAAAACAGATGAGGAAAAATGCAGTTTATCTGAAAGCTGCATTTAGAATCAATATAGACACTAAAATAAAGACAGAGCAGCAGAGGAGATAAGTGGGTCACTGTGATGGTGAGGTAGAGGAGGAGTGTGCACCACACTCAACATTACAACTCAGCTTTCTTCATCGCTGCAGTGCCACACTGTGTCACATCAAAATAGGAAAGTTAAGAGATGGTATCAGGTGAGAAAAAAATGCCTCCACCTTTTGCTCTGAGTTTTTATACTTGTGTTTCTCATTTGAGGATATATAACCACACTCTGTGGGATTAGGGCTGTCGTGACAGTTTGAGAAATAGCGGAATGTCCGACACCATCTTGATCAAAAATGTTTTTGGATTTAAACATTTTCTACACTTTCCTACTTTCCTGGTGCTGCAATTTGTGGGCCTGGAGAGCAGCACGGATGATGAGACTTGGATAAAGTTAGCTGCTGCAGCAAAAGCTTGTTCCCACGCTGAATCAGCTGTACTCAGAGGACACAGTGGTGTAGATCACAGGAGGGAAAGTGGGCTTTGAAAGGACGAATTCACAGTGGAGAGGAGATATAACACTGAAGCTACTGCATGAAGCCTTATTCTTATTCAAATCTAGTCACGATACTGTATTTAAAGTACTGCTTATGCTGACTGTTGGTGACAGGAAAACAGTACTAAACCTGGGTGCTGAAATTATGTAACTACAAAAGCATTTCTTGGACATGTCTGCTTTATGTCTCCATTGCCTATGATGATGCAGGCACAAAATGTCATTCTTGCATTTCCCAGGAAATGGTTCCATCTGCAATAGGTTATCTGTCGTCAGGGTGCCTTCACGCATGGGTCACCTTTTCTTTCCACAATATTCATTTTTCATCTGCCTGGCCCTTGCATCTGACAGGCAAACTAATAGGCTGCAGCTTCATTTTTTTCCTCTTTTTGCTTCAGGAATCGCATGTCTAAGACTTCACTAAACCAGCTGAATATAGAAGCTATAGACTCAAAACACATATGTCTCTTCACACATATAAAAAGGTATTGTCAAGATCCAGTCCCATTATTGCAATGCAGTCACAGTGCTCTGAGAAACTTTGACAGGTTATTGAATGTGCTTTTAACATCAAAGAAGGACGAGATATATAGGAGGATAAGTAAGATATATGCAAGTCTTGTGTATACTGCAGGTACCACTATTTCTTCTAACAAATGAACTAACAAAGACAAAATGCGCTTTTTTCATTTTAATGTTTTATGTAAAATTAACATAGAAATTTTAAATAGATTGTCATGAAACCTACAATATTTGCTTTTGATCAACAAAACAAAGGTCACATCCACATTTTGAAAGGATATAAAAATGATGGTAGTTTCAAGTGTGCAAAAGCCTCAAACGTGTCCCTTATTATTGGAACAGTAGTTCACAGTAATGTTGAACCAGGAGAGTTGCCCTTCCCTTAGGCTAATGTATTGACAGTTGAGGTCCATTTGCACCTCTATTGCCCTCATGTGGGGCAATGCTTACAGCCAAACTGCATCCAACATCAATAACAACAAGGTCAGTGCTCTGCCTTTGTCTACATCAACTGGCTTTAGTGAATTTAGCAGACCTAACTTAAAACCTAAGTGGAAAATTGAACTCAGATTAAATCTTTTTATTACCTGTAAACTGACACCCATAACACACCAAAAAGAATGTACAAGTCTAAACAAGTATCGACTTAGTCATTCCATCTTCCCTACAAGGATTTGGGCCTTTTTGGCAGCACTACCAACCCTCGGCCAGCTCTCAAACACAGCTAGTTTATGTGTCGCTCCACAGACAATAAAGCCAGTGATTAGCTGGACAGAGCAATCCAGTGTGAGAGTGTGAAACAACAAGTAAATAGCTTTTCTATTTATGCAGCTGCTATCTCCCTTTGAAACACTTAACACAGCGGTTAACTGGTGGATTCGAAAAACATGAAGGATTTACTGAGGAAATATCACACATGGGTCACACATCCATGGTTATAATACAGACTTTGACTTTTGCACAGGGGGAGCAGCAACTCATCAGGCAGACAGCAAAAATAAAACAATTTAAATAGCGAGCTAATTACACTCAATATTGTATTTGTCATAAAAATAACACAAAAGACCAAATGGAAAAAGGAAAATGCTTTATGAGAACTTTTACAATAAACAAAATACAATAAACTAAATTATTATCCTGATGACAAACTAAAGCCATCATTACACTTCTTGCAAGCCATATAATAAAAGTATTTTACTTCCTGGGCTACGTTCCAGCTAATGTCCATATTACCCCCAATAAAACATCTGACACACTTTTATGATGTTTACCTTGTTTTGATCTATTTGCGTGACTTTTAATTACTTTGACACCATTCTCTATTATTCTCCTAACATTTATCCTAATATTTTGGAAACCATCTAAATAAGTGGTTCTGAAGTTGGCTGTAAGGCTGTGATTTTGCCCATTTATTTCAATTAAAAACACAATATTAGTTATATTTTAGTCCAGTGTGAGTTGGATTTATATGATTTACGAGGTTTAGTCATTATTTAGTCTTGTTATAAGGGTTTTTTTTGTTTGGCATTTGTTTTTGGTTAGGGTTCAGCATGAGTCAAGTACTTGAAAAGCTTGTTTTTATTGTTCGGAAATACTTTGAAAAAAACATTCTGTGAACAGGGTCAGCTCTCCACAGATCTGACCTGTAACTTGGCCCTGTGGAGTCACCATACTGTAGGACATTTGAGGCAAAGCACTAAACTTCTCCATAGAAAAGGCAGGTGATAGACTCTGCCAGTAGTTTGTTTGGTCTGTATTTAGAGGCCTTCACAACAAGCTCAGAGGTGCTCACTTAAGGCGTGGCTGTCATCATGTCTGATTTGTTTAGTTGTAGATAGTCGCTTGTGTCCAGGTGCTATGTGAAATGTGTCACCATGTGCGGACACTCTAGTTCTATTTTGGGAAGGTGAGGTTTTGATTGGCCCGTGTTCACTGTACGGAGATAGCACAGCGGTGACCTTCCTCATTGGATCCATAAACTCATTTAAACAATCATTCTGTAGTCGAGATAAACAGCCCCATTGGACTGCTGCATCTTTCATCTATAATTCAATTGACTGCAATTATTCAGGCTCAGCTCTGGTCTTTTAAAACACAGTCAAAGTTGTAACAGATTTCAAAATAATGAGGCAATTAGGTATCCTGTCATCAATCAAAGTCAGACATCTTCCATTGAGTGTTTAGGTAAAAAGCCCATCGGTCAACTGTCAGAATCTAAAATGCACAGCTGATACAATAATGACATTTAGCCCAGGTTTAGACCCCAAATTGGCCTTTATTAAGTTACGGTTTTGCATTGGTTAAAACGGGTTTGGTTCAGTTCTTATACCAGTTTAGGTCCTGTATTTGGTTAAGCTTATTTTCGTCAGATTCAAAAGGTACAGTGTTGGGACTCATAGCATCTGCTTTTACAGCATATAATTCATTATAGGGTGAATGCATTAATGGTATTTACGCCTGCAAACAGTTAAACCCAAACTGATCCTACCCATGACACATTTGTTTTTTCCCATACTGCAGCCTATCTGTACAACCTTTATTGATTGGCAACCTCACTTTCAGACTTGTTACAAAGAATAAAAACCCAAAAAACAATAATTAAAAATTGCTAGGGCTTGAAAGTGTTGGGGCCAACTACAGTGCATTGGAGTAGCATTTATTTTGCAACCCAACCTTGATGGAAACTGTCCGTGACTGTTGTCCATAGCTGCATTGTACTATTCCTAAACCTATTGAGCGGTGGCTAATGACTTGTCTTGAATTGCACTCCTCCTCCTGCTCCGGCGCTGCCCTGTGAGGTTCACATGATACACTGCCGCTCTTGATTCCCAGCACAGAAAAACACATGAAACAAGAGCAAGGGGTAAGGCGTTATTGACAAAGGTCACAAGAGACAACTGTGGAAAGAAATAGTGCAGTTTTTTCTGCCTTGAGAAGATTCCCGATTTAAACAAGCCATGCCACAAGACGAACTCATAACCAGCTGCCCTTATTCTTCATACTAGGGCTATACGACTTTGGCAATAAATCTAACTGATATTTTTTTGTTTTCCTATTGCGATCATGATTAGATTTGTGATTGTTAGGTTTGTTACGATTCTGTTCAGAGTGCACATTGTAAACAACTCTAGGAGCATTGACATTTGAGAAATTTGAAATATGAACTGATAAACTAGTACAAGGTCATATCATATGCTTTTCAGAACATGTTTTACACATCTAAACTACAGGTACAATATTATTCTGTTAAAAAGACAGAATAATTTATTCTAGTAGAGGACATTCTATTATCTAAATAATTATCTAGATAATTGTGCCAACTCAAACTGAATTTTGTTGAGATTTGCAGTATATTGTGCAGCCCTACTTCATACCTCCATTACTGTCACCTTTCCCTTACTCTACTTACTTTAAATATGTGCTGTAATCTTAAAACGTAGCCCACATGCCCAACCATTCATCTACCCCTGAGTGAGACAACCTATATCGGCAGCAGAGCGCTTCAATGTATCCGACCCTAAAAAGCTGTATACTGTATGTTCAATAGCACACATCCTTGGACATACAAAGCCAGAGGGCACAGTAGCCGCCAGTATCTTTGCCAGGCTTCCCACACATGAATAAGCACCACTGAGTGCTTATTTATCGACTATGGGAAACTAGGGCATCTCTCGTCGTAGCGTGCACCCCGACAAAGCAACACTGCAGTGTGGAGTGCACCAACATATTTGAAAATCAATTATGCTTGCCCTATTATTTCCTGACATATAAAACAACTTAAGCTGATGTGCCATTTTTCCTCAACAGCATCTTTGCAATGTATTATCATTATGGTACTGACACAAACTGGCCTTTAATCAATTACAAAAGATCATAATATATAGGCCATCTTTCTGCAAGTCCTAAGCCAAAATAAATTGCAGATCTCGTGTCAGCAACAACATGATCCTTTTTCAGAGAATCACAATATAGACAATGACCCCATTTTGTACTTATGTAAGCTTATTAAATACCATTTTAAAACTTACATTTCACACACCATTTTGCACATGTTGCACTAACAGTTCTGACATATATGTGAGTATTGAGTTCAGTAACATAAACTGTACTTTTATATGTGACATCAAATACATTTAACTATTATACATATTAACTACAGTTAACTAAATTAACAGATGTATTTGTGTGATATGAAGCAGAGCAGCTCATCATGAGCAGTGAGTTGTGTTCCATTACATATGAGAAACTGAAACAAAATGTGCAAAAGAAGAAATGAAATTCTAAGTTAAATCCTCATCATTATACCTTATTTAAACTGTTCCTATTACTTCTGTAATGCAGAAGTGAACTGTCCAATCAGAGCTCTCCTTCAGGGGCAGACTCTTGTTAAAGTGACAAACAGAATCTGGTCAGTGGAATAAAAAACCTGCTCTGGACCAGGTTAGCTTCACAGAGTGAGTTACCATGGTGACTGACTCAGGGTTTAGGTTAACTCTCTCTGTGAAACTGAAAACTGAGTTGAGTTATTTTCAGGGTCAATAAATCCTAAGTTTGGACTAAATCTGTTTTTTGAAACAGGGCCTATATCAAATCTATAACACAAAATAAAAACTGAAAAAGCATAATTGTGAAACCAGCACTGATGCACTTGTGTTTAAAGATGGGGTTTGTATACAGTGGGAAGCATCAGACACACTTTTATGGAGACAAGCAGGTGGATCCTCACGAGAAAAGTTACATGATGCACCACCTAGAAGAGATTACGGCAGCAACTAACAGTGGAGGTCAATCACTTCTTGAGCTATGAAAAAAATATGAGTAGCACACCAGCGGTGTACATGTCTATACTATGATCAAAGATGATCAAAGACTAAAAATCACTTGTACCAAGTAAAATGTAAAGAGCTGCTCTATACCAAACCATCACCCCTCCTCCTCCTGCTCTCCTCTCTGTCCTTTGAACAGTCAAATGAATCCAGGCAACATCTCCCAGAGGAGCACTGGGGAATCTATCTCTGACACAGCTCACCTTCTGTTATCCTAAAGCCACAAATGGAGAGGCTGAGGAGAAAAGAAGCAGGAATGTGAAACATATAACAATGGATCAGAAGAAATATACTATACCCAAGCAGGCACTATAGGTACAAATAACCAGCTAAGGTTGTTCAGACCAAGCCTAGCTTTACATCTGCAAATGGGTCCCTGGGAACGTCACTGTGGCATTTGAAGAATGAGTCAAATTTATTTATGGGACCAAAAAAGTACAAGATCAAGAAGATACATGGACTATTGTGACAATGAATGCTCCATGATGTTTTCTATCAACAGCTATCTGAGCCATAGCAAATTATCTGCCTCCGTGTTCAGTAATTCAAGTTTTAGCCTTGATGCCCTTCCCGATGTCACCCTTTATCCAAGGAAAGCTCCATCTGGGTGGATTTCTCTGGTCTAGTCCATATTTATATACAGCAGACTTAACAAATACTGGCTACTTCCCTCTAATCCTTATATTGTTACAGTTGGATAAGCGGTATGGTGCCAAGAACACGTCTACATTTTTTTGTTATGCGATATGTCGTCTTGTCCTCTGACTGAAATACATTCAGGTAATGAGATATTATTTATTATTAAGTATTTTCCATGAAACAGATACAGGACTTGACCTTTAAGACAGACCAAGGGAGGTCATTTAACTGTCACTCATTTCCATAAACACATATATGGTGAATGTGATACAGGCATTCAGGTGTTAACAGCTATCATAACGGTGTCACTTCCTGTTTACAGTCACATGACCTGACACCACACACCTGTTCAAACATTTCTCTATCTCTCCCCTCATCTTTTCATTGTCAAAGGGAGAGTGCATGGATAAAAACACTTGGTTACACTGTGCCAAAATATTAATGGCTGGGCTTATTATTACTGCTGCCCTTTACAAAGCCTGGATAACTGCCAGAGAATTTCCAGAAACACAATCTGTCAACACGTTTTATTGCTCTGATTATTAACAGAGACTACAATAGTGTTATGGCAGTTAAAACGATTGATGGGCATTTTATTGTGTTTTTTTTTTTTTTAGATAATATGTTATGATAGCCTTGGGGGTCTGAGATTTTCTACATAACAAAACTTGAATGGGAAGTCTGCAAAACCTTAATTTTGTTACTAAAGTAGAAAGGTAGGAGGGTAAAATCTATTATTCAGTATCAGTTTTTTAATAAAATGTATCTGCTGCAACCGATATGAAATCTAGAATTGTACTTTTGTGCATGGGGGCCATTGGAGACTGAATAACATGCCTACAGCGGGAAGTGCGCTCAAGGCAGTAGGGTTAGAAGCCGTCGTAAAAGCAGTGATAGCAGACAATAGTAAGCCTAGTTCTACTATCTGGCGTTTGCCTTCTAATGTAAAAAAGGTGATGTAACTAACAATGAAAGCCTGCAACAGCTGAAACAATGCAGTAACAGCTAAAATACATCAAACAGGAAGGTGGGGAGGGTGGGGAGCATAGAGAGCGTGACCACCTGCTGAAGACAGACAGACACGAGGTGTTTTGAAATGTAAACCATCCAGACAAAACACAGCTTTTAAAACAGGAGAAAGAACAAAGGTAGGTACAATAAATCCCAAAAAAGACTGTTTTTGTAATGCCACATGACTAGATTAAGAAATTTAAAGATGACAAGAAGCATACTGCTCATGTAGTTTCAAGGTTAATTTCGAGAATAAAAATAAGACATACTTTTAATCATTGCCATTTAAAACAAAACAAAAAATTAAATAGTCACATTTCTTCCTCCAAGTCTGAACTCAGCTCCAAAGTATTGGCTTTGGAGCTGTTGATTAAAAACACCAAATATATTAATAACAATTACATATGTTAATGTTAAGGGTTCAAATTTGATCAGCCGCCCTATGTTTAGTGGTTGTTTTAGCATGTATTGACAGACAAAGTATTTCTTTTTGATTGTTAAGAGGGCGCATGAGAACAACACAAGCTCAGGTGAGGTGAGTGGAGTCAGGCCATTGTGGCCTTTAGGCAAGTTATTTATTAGTAATTGGTGAGATGTTGATGGCTATTCACCAAGAAGAGGAGTACAAATCAAATGCTAAATCAAATCCTGGGATAGTTATAATGGCATAATGCTGACTCCACGCAAAAGACATCTATTGGGAATTAAACAACTTCGTGGCAAAAAATACCCACTGTGTAATGACGCCAAAAATAGTAAGAAAATATGTTTTGGGATAAAAATATATATACATCCTTATCTGAATGGTGCCTGTGCCATAGTATTATCCATTCATGCAGCACTAGTTGTTGATATGAAAGAGAAGCCCCACACATCTTTGGTGACATGTGAGACTGCATGTGGCACTACCATGTTGCCTGTGATTGGCTGTGTGCTATGGCAGACCCTCCTGTGCGTGCCTCCATACGCATGCCTCACTGCAGCCCTCTGCTCAGTGGAAGAAGGCCAAATCTACAGAAGGTGATTGGCTGCTGATGGGAGCCGAGTATCAGCACATCCTTAACCCAGTGCCCTTCTTTCTCTTGGTGCCCCTCCCCCTGCTTGGTCAGACTGGCTCTGCTGCGGGTATACCGTGACTGTGGTACTGGCAGCCACCAAACATATTTTTCCCTGCACCCCCCACCACAATCTCGCTTTCTGCCGTTTCTGCATGGACACGAGCCTCTACAACAGTACCCCTCCCCCCTACAAGTGTTCAAGAACGCCACTTGTGAATGTGAAGGTGCAAAATAATTGGGTTGTCAATATTGTCTGGACAGTGACCAAACGTCCTTCCGCTAAGGGGAAGGTGCTTTGAATGGGCTTTGGGGTCATAAATGAACAGTTACAACATAAGGGGGATTGGATCAGATCAATGTCAAGGGCGAAGAGTCAAATCACAAGATCAGACTTGAATTATCAGTGTTATGGGCCATTGGGTCCACAAGAAGTCCCCAAGTCGCAGTGTACAATGCGCTGTAAAGTCAGCAAGAAAAGCACAAAGGCAGGTTGAAGCGTGTGCCAAATTCACTGCCTTACAAAGCAACGCGCTGATTCTCGTATAAAGAATTAACGTCACTCCAAGGCGCCACTAGAGCCCCCAATGCACCATAAAACCTGGGTCAATAAAGAACTAATTAGGCATTGTGCGCGCTTTACGCTTACCTCACAGTCGTACAACTCGCTGAGCTGTTCGATGATCCACTCCTCCAGCACCAGTCTCTTCCTCAGCTCTTTCCTGTCGTACTTCACCGTCACTTTTCCTTGTTTCTTCTGCACCGGGTCGTCTGTGGTGATGGGCCCCGAGCTCACGCACCCCACGCCGGGCGCAGATTGGAAGAACACCCGGCTACCTGCGGTGGAGAGCGGGGCGCTTGTCTCGGTGCTTGCGGCCGACATAGCTGTGGACGTAGGGCACCTGTAGTACGTGAAGTGTTATGTGGAAAATGAGTGAGGGTCTGTGAGGTGACGAGAGGAGAGAATGAATGAGGCTGAACGGCAGACAGGAGAGTGCGAGGAGCTTTTAACAGCTGCTATTTAAAGCGCAGCGCAGGAGACAGCCGGGTGGGCGGAGTTACACTGTAAAAATGACCAGTGTCTGTTCAGATCAATTGATGAGCGCTTCATCATGAGAGGTGAACATCCACGGTGCGTTTAAGCGAAAGAAAATGCCCGCAAGAACTGGACTAGAAAGTTAGGCTGTAATGATCAACCCAATTTGGCTCCTCTGAATTTTTATCCCAATAAGCCTATGTCTTTTAGTAGTAAGTAGACTATTAAATTGCGCATAGTTGCAGCGTATATAGCCAGTAGCCTTAGGTTTGCAGGCCTAAATCTGCATTTATAATAGGCGGGATATTTTTTTACAGTGTCTAATTCCATCAATGATAGTCTAAAATCCTAGGTGCAATAAGAATGCAAATGATGCCGAAAGTGAATGTCAATGCTCTACTGCCGCCCTGTGTTCGTTTTGAGTATCTACTTTAACCAAACGTTTATTAGAATAATCAATATCGCTCAATGATAAAAAACAAAAAAACAACACGTGCATATTGTCTACAGGTCATTTTGTAAACTAATTTGCTGAGAATGTATTAATTTTTTTCTGGAAGACAGTTGCTAAGACTGTATAACATAACTTTGACCTAATGCAGTTGAAGATTAAGTTGAACTCTCGGACTTAAACTGTTGCATCATTGCCTCACTGTAGAAAGGGTGGGTAGTCCCTGAAACATTCCTCAGATGCAGCAGTGTTACACAACACATGTTTTAGAGTTCTCTCAGATCCAGATGAGCAGTCATGGCTCTCCTCTCAGCTCTCACCCCTGTGCTGGTCGCAGTCCTTTGTCTGGTGATAGGCCTCATGTTTGTGAAATCAAAAAGCTCAGAAGTGAAAGCCCAAGAAAAGCCCAAAGACTTTCGACCATGGGTGGATCAGGACTTACAAGATAATACGGATGTTATTGAAAGAGGTACGTAAACTTGGATTGTTTTTAGATTTTAACAAGGAAAATGTATATTGTGGCATTGCAGGTACAGCTTGCTCTAGTCAGAATTTATATGCCTGCCAACAAACTGGAGCCCTGACAAAGATTGGGGAATTGGGTTTGGACTCAAAGTGCAACTAAATGAGGACTTTTGAGAAAAGGAAGAACAACTAAACATAAACGAGGACAAAGCATGGATAACAAGGTCACATTCTTGTATTCAGATATGCTCGTAGCGTATCTATTTGGGGGAACATTTGCATTTTGGATTGGAATATTTCCTAATGCTGGAACACTGGCTGATAGTCTCTGTGATAACATTGTGTTTCAAAAATAATGCTATGTTTTTCCTCTTATAATTTTAGATTAAACATACAAGTATTGACTGTACTACTGCTCTAATAGTACTGTATTACTCTCATGATTGCATTAAAATATTATTGTTTCAACAGACGATGATGATGTGGAGGACTACAATGAGGAAAAAGATCTAGCACATGTGCCATACTCACCCCCGCGGTACCCTGTTGAGGCCATGGTGAAGAGGTCCCAGGACTTTTACTCTCTCATGAACCAGCGAAGGACTGTGCGCTTCATCAGCCCTGAGCCTGTGCCAAGAGAAGTCATTGATAATGTCATCCACACAGCAGGCATAAAAATAACACTTTTCAACTTTTTAACTATGCCAAGATAAAAAGGTAAATAAATGCACAGAGAGAAACTAACATGCTTCTGACATAGGCACAGCCCCAAGTGGAGCCCACACAGAGCCTTGGACATTTGTGGTGGTGTCCGACCCAGAGACCAAGCACCAGATCAGGCTCATCGTGGAGGAAGAGGAGGAGGTCAACTACAGGCAGAGGATGGGCGACAAGTGGGTGAACGATTTGGCCCGTTTAAAGTGAGTAACTTACATAAAGAAATTATTTCAGTCTTTGGTCACCAATTGCTGACTAATCTTTCATTTGGTGGTTTAATCCTCATGGCATTAGTCACCTCAACTGAAATAAAACTCCTACTGATCTGCTGATCTGTCCGTTAGAATTTTGTAACAGGTATATGGGGTAGAGACCCGAGTAATAGTGCTAGTACCTTGGGCTAGGATCAGAAGACTAGGAAATCGGCTCAGGGAGAGAGTGACAGACAGTATGCTGCAGTTTGGTACCATATATTGAAAAAAATATAAACACAATAGACAGACAATGACCATACACAAATAACAAATTGATCACTGAGAAATTCAGTGATAAAATTAATCTAGTGGTAGTTCAACGCCCCACAACCCCCCTGAGTTCAGTCATACGCTGTGAGCAGCAGAGAAGTTCAAACATTCTGTTTATAAGTAGGTTGGAGGTAGATTGTGGCTGGGTCTATTTGACCTGACAATGAGAGGTAGATTAGGGGCAGAGTGGAGTGGAGTTGTGAGGCAAAAAGGACTGGCTATGATAAGCCTCCTACCGGCCCGACCAGAGCAGGTGTATTGGTAGCACAAGTCTCCTGATTTAGGTTCAAGGGTTAGTCTGTAGCTCGCCATCTGGGAACGAGAACCTGGCCTGTGTGAACAACCATGGCCTCAGTCAATACAGTTCAATGTGTACACGATCTGAATTTCAGTAAAAATCTATAGCAACTGCAAAAATCTAAATAATTTACAGAGAGGGAGAGAGAGAGGGAACTGATATAGTAGGAATCTGCATTTTTCACCCGGGTTACAATTTGTAAGAGTAATAATTGTCATAGTAATTCTGTAGCTTACGTCACGTAATATTAGTCACAAAGATTTACAAAAGATATTGTAATTTGTACAGATGTAGCCAGTGTCAGTTAATGTTTTAAACTTGTATTAATACAACAATCATATTTGTATTATGCAGGACAAACTGGATTAAGGAGTATTTGGATGTGGCTCCATATCTGGTTCTCATCTTCAAACAAACTTATGGAATTCTGCCAAATGAAAAGAAAAAAACACACTACTATAATGAAATCAGTGTTTGCATATCTTGTGGGATACTACTGGCTGCTCTACAGGTAATCACATCATGGCTTATGTATATGATAGACTCTATATATCCATCTTACATGTTTCTTTTCTGTACGGTCCTTCAGAATGTGGGACTAGTGACAGTTACATCAACCCCTCTGAACTGTGGTCCCCAGCTCCGGCTGCTCCTCAAACGGCCGGCCAATGAGAAACTGTTGATGCTTCTTCCAGTGGGATACCCCGCGTCAGATGCCACTGTGCCTGATCTGAAACGCAAACATTTAGATGATATAAGAGTGCATATTTAGATTTATCTTGCGTTTACCTTTATGCAGTAATGTATGACACATTTACTTTCTTTTCTTCTGCATGTCCAGACCATACTGTATGGAGATGCTTAACTGTATATCTCATTTGTAACAATGACTTAATAGGTTCTCACATGACTGGGCTGGTCATAATTCTGTGATGCAGATTTGTTTACCTGATTTATAATGTTGATAAGTTGTCTTATATAGCACTTTTCCAAACACTCAAAGTTGCTTTACAATTGTGGGCAGTATTCATTCACTCCATACTCGGTGGTAGTAAGCTACAGCTGTAGCCACGACTGCCCTGAGGTAGAGTGACAATCTCTGCCACTGGCCCCACCGACCAACAACACTCACACAAATACTATATTCATAGGCAATGTGAGTGAAGTGTCTTACATAAGGACACAACAACAGTTTTGCTACTGGTGCCCCATTGTGGCTCTTGATATTGCCAGCAATCTCCCATCCAAGTACTAACCAGTACTAATCTGCCTTGTTTAGATTTATAGATAAATCTATATTTCTGGTCCTTTCCTCATGACACTTCCCTGTTTGCATAAATAAACAAAAGTGATATTATGTCTTATGTCTTTATTCAACCACAAAGATGTGATTGTTAGATATAAGGATTTCAGGCCCTAAAATTAGCATGGCAAGTTTACGGGGCTAATGCCTAACAAATAATATCATTCAACATTTGCAGATTTTTCTTTTGGACATTTCTTTAAAAAAACAGAACACTATTAAGATTTAGAGTATCATTTTAGAATGAAAGCCCTGCATCCCATCTGAAATGATGACATCTTTTATGTCCAGAACGCTAAACATTGAGGGCATTATATGGAAAATGTAGTAGTTGCGACAAAATGTAGTTTTACCTTGTTACCTAAGGGTGTCACTAGCCTCGGCTCGTGAGTGGTGGTGTGAGGCCAGTCCCGCAGAAGAAGAGCAGTTGCATTACGCATGCGTACACCACGTACACCGATGATCAGGCTGCTGCTAGCATAGATGCTAGTGGCTAACGCTCTGTCAACTTGCTCACACTGGGTTTGAAGGGGCGAGCGTAGCGGCGGAGAAGAAGGGCGACTCAAGCGCCGCTACGAAATGGCCGGTCAACAGTTTCAGTACGATGACAGCGGCAATACATTTTTCTATTTCCTCACGTCGTTTGTTGGACTTATTGTGATCCCCGCCACATACTACCTCTGGCCCCGGGATCAGAATGCTGGTAAGGCCCTGCTGGTGCTGCTGTCTGGCTGCCCAATAACTTGGCTAACAAAGTGACCACAGTCTCTGATTTTCCAAGACCAAAGACTGGTTATTTGCGTCCTGTTTATTATCTGGTCAGTGTTCTGATGGACCATTTGAGGTTTGATACAGGACTACGTTTAGCACTAACAATGTAGCGTTTATGCTAAAGATTTCTACGTGTTGACACTGCACCTTAAATTAATCTACCCATGTTCCCCAAAGCAATTTCTTTTATCTTTTCCTATTGGCCTTCCTTCTTCACTCATTGCAATGATAAGAGTGACTCAAAGAGCAATGAATTAACATGTACTTTTATTGTACCCTCCAATTACAGTCTGTCTTTGCCAATGTTGGGAAGAATACTTTGAAAATGTATATAGTTGCAGAATACTGAAGACCTGCAATAAAATCTATGTTTGTAATGTATTCCAATACATGGCCCAATCAGAGTACAGTGTACTGAATACTTTTACACCGAGTTGCATTAAATTATAGTGATATAATGTTATGAATTAATGTATGTCTAATTGGAAAAGGCAAAAAATGCATGGACAAACACTGCTAGAGCGGTGTTTTCTTTTTCTCTAATTAATATCATGCAGTTCAAAGCCAAAATTGCATTATAAAGTACTGCCATGTATTCCTTAGATTTTAAGAAAATAGCTGTATTCTGAATACCACCAAATGAAAACGTGTAACAAAATACAGTTACTCAGTATTACTATTCAGAATACATATTTTCGGTGCATTTATTTAGTTCCTTCCTCACACTGATCTTTGCACAGCTGCTGGTCAACAAAGTGCATACGTAGCTTTGCAGAGCAGCTCCTAAGCATGTAGAGTGAAGCTTGTGTGTGTGTGTGTGGCCACTGATGGTAGACTAAATACTATGACGTGCTGTTTGTGATACATTTATATTGCTTTTCATTATTCCTTCCCAGAACAACTTCGCCTCAAAAGCCTGCGGAGGGTCCATGGCAGGTGTTTGTGGTATCGGCTGAGGCTTATGAAGTCCCAGCAAAGTATTATTCCAACATTAAAGTAAGTTTCATTGTCTTGTATTTTTCTTGGTGATAATATGGACACACACCTTCCACTTGTGACAATCTTTCTTACAAAGAAACCATACTTTGATATCTGATAATGTCTAATCTGAAACTTGACCTCTACTGTTTTATGGTTTATTCATATGAAACATTAAGTAGTATGTTTGGTTAGCTTCTGTTTGCTTTGCTGGTGCATTTTGAAAGAAAGTTAAAACATTTGTTCCATAACTAGTTTTGTTTATAGAAGCTGGTACTTATGGTCATGGCCATAGTCATTAGACATACGGTCATTGTCTATTGACCATTATAGTGCTATTCCATTGTAGTGAATTTAGCAAAGCCAATCAGTTCAGTCTGTTTTTTTTACATTTTGGTAGTTGACCATTTGTAAGCATTAGTCCCCCATGAGTTTGTTATTTTTATGAAAGTGTTATTTCTTTGTTCTTTCTTTAACTTTCACACTTCCATCAGCCACTGGTGTAATACTGAGATGCCACAGTGAAATGTTCCCCTGCTCTGGTGGGTTTGAGAGCCCCAGTCTCCTCTCAAATTACAGAATTTGTCTGCTCTTCCTCACTCTGCTCCTCTTCACTGTCTTCTCCTGTTTATTACTGCAATCCATAATTCATTTTTCTGGTTGAAATTCTCAAACAACTCTGCTTATGTAGTAATCGTCCTGGCAACAGATACTGTGTAACTGACTTTTAGTAATGACCTGGATATGGAATTAGTTTTAATAAAATAGCAACTTTCTTCCTGTATTTTTATGTGTTTGCTAAATGAAAGTAAATATTATATACAGAATACTTATTGTGTATAAGCAATACATTTTCATTAAAAAAAAAAATTGTCTGTAGGAAAGCTGCCTTGTTATTTGGATGGGTGGTGTTCTTACTACTAGCTTATAAGGTATCCAAGCTGGACCGAGAATACCAGGAGTATAATCCTTATGAAGTCCTTAACTTGGATCCGGTAAGAACAGTCAAAGCACAAGTTCTGCTGAATATGATATATTATATATACCACTGTACAGATTGTTTTGTTTTCCATTAGGAAGCCTCTTTGTCAGAAATCAAGAAACAATACCGTGTATTGTCTCTCAAATACCACCCTGACAGAGGAGGTGATGGGACGACGTTCATGAGGATTGCCAAAGCTTATGCTGCGTAAGTGCTATTTACCTTCAGACATTTTCACATCATCATCCATTTTGACTAATGGTTCATTCACTGTTTTTACCAGTTTAACCAATGAACAATCACGTCTAAACTGGATAAACTTTGGTAATCCAGATGGTCCAGTAGGTGAGTTCATAAACAGATTTATAGAGTTATTCTTGAAAAGGCTACAAAAGATTATTACCTTGTTCATGTTATGGATCTAATTAACACTCCTTTTTAATTTCCTTTTAGCAACCAGCTTTGGTATTGCACTGCCAGCCTGGATTGTAGACCAGAAAAACTCAATGCTGGTATAATTAACTATGTCCATTGAGTTGTATAGTTGTTTTACATCTGATTATATTTGACTTTGTGGTTGATTACTCTGTTGTCTTTCTGTTTTAGGTCCTTTTAGTGTATGGATTGGCTTTTATGGTCATCCTTCCTGTTGTTGTGGTAGGTTTTATCAGAACCAATTGCAATAGCAAAGTTTCATTCTTTTGTCTTTAATTGATTAATAACTTTTTCATAGGGGACATGGTGGTACCGTTCCATACGCTACAGTGGAGACCAGATTCTTATCAACACTACCCAGCTTTTTATGCATTTTATGTACAAAACACCCAACATGAACATGAAACGTAAGTGCCCATCCTGTTGTAGCCTTTGGTAAAAATATTGTTCTTTTAATACTTTTGACATTTATGTTCTTACCTGCAGGTTTAATCATGGTGTTAACGGCTGCACTTGAGTATGACCCCCGGAGCAATAAAGAAGCTACCATACGACCAACAGACAACATTGTAGTGCCACAGGTAAAAAGTGGAACAAGTTTATCTGAATCACTAAAAAAGAATTAAACATGCCTTAATTTAAATGTGTTATATGCTTTGCAGCTCATCCGTGAATTAGGAAATATCAATGTGAAGAAGAAGGAGCCTCCTTTCTGCTATCCTTACAGTTTGAAGGCCAGGGTCTTAGTTCTGGCTCATTTAGCACGAATGGATGTTTCTGAAGAGCTAGAGGAAGGTGAGGGTGGAACACTTGTCTTAAATTATGTTATGTTAATACAAATACATATAACTGTTGTGTGACATTTCAGATCAGAGGTTTGTGACGAGGAAGAGCCCTGCTCTTCTTCAGGAGATGATCAATGTGGGTTGTCAACTTACTATGATGGCTAACAGCAGAGGAGGTATTCATATTAAAATAAATACATCTTTCTATGCAAGTACTCTTGCAGTAATACTTTTGGTGTTTGTAGGTTTTCATGCTCCCCGGCTGGTGACCATAGAGAATTGTATGAAGCTGACCCAGATGATAGTGCAAGGTCTGCAGGAGTCCAAGTCTCCTCTGCTGCAGTTGCCCCACTTTGAGGAGGAGCATCTACGCTTCTGCATCTCAAAGAAGGTACTTCACCTGAACTGTACCTGAATAGTGTGTGGTTTAAGTGATGATTTCAGTAACATGTGGATGTGTTTATAGTATAAAGTGAGAACTCTCCAGGACCTGGTGAGCCTTAAGGATTCTGACAGGCGCAATATGCTGCGCTTTTTAGGGGAGGAGAAGTACGATGAGGTGATGGCAGTGCTCGGTAGCTTCCCTCACATCACCATGGACACTAAACTGCAGGGTAAGTCTTTTACAGTGTCTACACGGCCATCATAATTCCACATGCCCTTATGAAGTCTCTCTGTCTCGCAGTGCCAAAAATAATACACTTGATCTTTTTCATTTTTAGTTCTTGATGATGAGGACAGTAATAACATCACAGCAGGCTCCATTGTCACAGTTACAGTGACACTGACAAGAAAACGGATGGTGGTGAGTAACTAAAACCTTTGTATTTATATTATACAACATTTTTACATAAATGATTTCATATATTTGTGTTGTCACCAATATTCACTTTCATGAACAACCACTAGAGAGTGCTAGACTACTATGTTAAATGAACTGTTCTTTGTGTAGGAGGTATTTGAAAAGGAGCAGGAGTCCACACCATGTCCAGGAGAAGAGACAGCCAATACAGAGGAAGCGGTGAGGAAAATACATTTTTGATGCCATTTCACTTTTATACAGAGTTAACTACATGTGTGTAATCATCTATGTGCAGCAGGGAGATGCAAATAAAGTCAAAACAAAAGTCTGGCAAAACAAGAATAAAGGGGCTAAAAAGATGGCTAAGTCCAAGAAGAAGAAATTAACCAAGAAGAAAGCCACTCCAGCCGCATCCAAAACAAAACAGGCCAATGGCAACGTCGCAGGGAACGTGAGTCACATATCATCACATTGTTTTTATAAGTCAGGGTTTGTTGTCAATCCATTTGCTCATAAATATCTACAGGAAGTGGCAGCAGGGGCCTCAGCAGCAGCAGCAGCGAAGGAAGAGGAGGATGAGGCTTCAGACAGAGGCAGTGAGTCTGATGAAGGTGAAGCCAATAAAGACTCCCCCAGTGAAAGAGAGGAAGACAGTGACAAACAGAGCGACACAGAGGCAGATGAGATGGCAGGAGATGATGAAGAGGTCAGAATATAAATGTTGAATACACAACAAAAGGAATTTAGTCAGTTATCAGGTCAGTACTGATCATTTCTGTGTAAATCCATGCCAGGAGTGGGAGGCACTACAACAGAGCATCCAGCGGCGAGAGCGCGCTCTGCTGGAGACTAAGTCAAAGGTGACTCACCCAGTTTACAGCCTGTACTTCCCAGAGGAGAAGCAGGAGTGGTGGTGGCTCTACATCGCAGACCGCAAAGACCAGACCCTGGTGTCCATGCCCTTCCATGTGTGCACATTAAAGGACACAGAAGAAGTGAGTACTGCTGGCTCTGCTTCGATGGTGCAGGTTATATGCTTGTGATTGTCTCATGTAAATGCATCTATGGAGTTTTTTGAGCCTGAGCAACTGAGCGTGAGGGCGATGCATTCCATTTCATCCTTTGTTGTGATATTGATACTGTAATCTGCAGGAGAGGAGTTAGTTCTAGTTTCCTGAGTACAGTAATTTGACACAGGAGCTGTTGCTAGGCAACCCTTTGTCATAATCACACCTCTTGTTTTGGAGGAACATTGTAAATATGAGGTTTGACAGTTATAAATATGCTTAATGAGACTCATGTGGCCTGTTTCCACTCTCAAACACCAGAGGTGACCCCTCGGTGCATAACGTTTGTTATTTGTGTTTGTGTAACTGGTGATGTGTGTCAGGTTTGACAGATATGTTATGTGGAGCAGGTAGAAAGCCCTCTTTGCAGCAGTTTTCAGTTCTTTTTATGCTCACACACTGTATTATTAACCTTGCTGCTGGCAATTAGCTGCTTGCCATATGAAAGTGAACATGGTAATCACAGGCTGGGCTTTATAAACTAATATTTACATATAGACCCCCTCCTCACCATGACACTTTACTCCACATTACTTGCCCACCTCTCAGTGTTTAAATGTCAATTGCAGTTTACTATAACATAATAAAGATAACTACAGATTGTATTATTATATTATTTATTATCTTCTTTTTCCTCAGGTGGAGCTAAAGTTTCCAGCCCCATCCAAAACAGGCAACTACCAATATTCTGTCATCCTGCGGTCTGATTCCTACATGGGCCTGGATCTGATCAAACCACTGAAGGTGAGCGGAAATCTTTTTGTATTTGTTGACTTCATTGTATGTGTAGGGAAAGCTGTCATTTTGAATTTGACAGTCTGCTGCCTGTGCCATATCGGGAACCTGTCTGGGGCAGTGGGTGACCAGGTTTTGTTTTGGGCTGATGAGAGCAAAGACTTCTTATTGTGTCACTGTGCCACATGGTTACATACTAATTAAGACATTGCATTGCACTGAATAGAATGGCAGTTTCTTTGTGATTAATGTAGTTGTTTCCACAGCTGGAAGTACATGAGGCCAGGGCAATCCTAGATCACCCCCAGTGGGACATCCCAGACACAGAAGACGAAGACGAGGAGCCTGAAGAGAGTGACGGCATCGAGGATAGTGAGGAAGAGGAGGAGGACAATGACTGAGTCTCATCAGAGCGTCCTGGGACAGTCACACAGAGCACTCTTCCTCCATCATTTTACAGAAATATGAACTGTTCCCACATCCCTTTTCTACAATGACTTTTTCACTCCCAGTCTGTCGCTGGTGGAAAATAATTCTGTGAATACTACCAGGCCCTTGTATGAGTGATTTTGAGTGTGTGTGTTAGTGAACTTGTATTTGTATGAAAGAGTGACACACTGTGGACTGGAGGACCTATTATTACTGCTCTTCTCTATAGAGGGAAGAGGGGGATGTATTACAGTTAATTGTGATTGCAAAAAATAACAAAGACCCACCACCTCTATGTGTAAAATTTATCTGGCTCTGAAATTGAAATCTCTGCACCAATGTTTTCCACACCAATGATGCTTACTGTAAATGGAACGGCAGAAGTCCAGCTTTAGCCTTGTTTGTCAGGGATCACAACTGACATTTGAGGTTTGCTTTTTTAATATATATTTTTGTTGTGTCGCCAACCAATCACTTTTCTACCACTGACTTCACTACCAAGACGTAACAGACACAAGCAAGCTTCCAGTCAGACATTTTCACCCCATTTCATTCATGCCCTTATGTATGTTTGTTTTTTCATTTTAATAATGGTGATTTTCCCTACACTGGTCATAAAAATGTGTCAGGGTTGGTTGTCAGATTTTTCTTATAATGGTTTTAGATACTGATGCATAACATGTATACTATAAAGGTACAAACATAATTCAACTGTAGCACATTCCAATTATACTGTCCGAAAAGGCCTTATAAATATGACACATGTTTAGTACATAAAATGGTTCAACAGTACTTTATTTTAGTTTCAAAAACATTTCAAGATACATATCATTAGTCAGTCACAACCAATAAGTGAATAAGGGAGCTTTTATCACAGAAATTCAAACTATGGGAACAGTCAGCACTACTTCACGGAGAATGTGCAACTAGTATGTCAACTGACACATCAATACTGCATTTTGTTAATTTATTTTTGGAGATTGTTATAACATAATACATGTTTTGTTATCTTACCAACTTGGTTTTCACCTATTCAGAGCTTCTGTGCATTGTTCTGTAAAGCCATCGCTGCATATGGCACATTTGACAGTTCATTGTTAGGTTTGATTTTTCACTCAACATAGGTTAATCGTGTGATATAGCCCTCCTCTGCCTGTGTGGAGAGGTCTATAGAAAGGGAAAATGCTTCTCTACATTACAGATACAGTGATGACGGTCAGGACAGGTAACATTTTACTCTAAGTATTTAGCGCTCTGCAGTAGAATGTAGCATCAGTGACTGCGCTGTGTGGAAAAACTGCAGTGAGATTATTACAGTATGATGCCACCAGAACCCAACACGCCTCTATGTCCAGACTGGACAAAAACCCCAACAAATATTTCCCACTTTTGTTTACAAAGGAACAGTCATTGTAAATGAAAAATATATTATTTGTATTTAAAAGCATTTCAAATAAATAAAAAAAAACCAAACTTTTAAAATATTGAGTTGTGTTTCAAATACAATATTGTCATAATTTATCTTAATGTGATGTGATAAAAAAAAAAAAGCTCTTTAAGGTGGAGCTGGTTAAACTGCGGTAGAATCTGCTGATAAAGATCCAAAATTACAGTTTTATTTTTACTTTTTTTAGCCTATGAAAAGCTATCACTGATATGAAAATAGTCTGTCAGCTCAAACTTACAATATTGACTTACTGCTCCAAATCTGATGACAAAAATCCTGTGCGTTGTGCGGTTCGGGACGGCCCGGTGTTTGTCAGTCTGCGGACTTTATGGACGGTTTATTCGGTGAATGCGCTCTCGTCCTTGCCTCATCCGCAGCTTTGTGAAGAAGGCAGTCGCGTCCTGTGGCGTGGCTTCAGTCAGCTCTACATCCCGGTACATCCCGGTCCATCCCGGTACAGCGCGCCTCCATCGACCGCAGTGGAAACATGGGCTCCCGCGGCTGAGGCTTTCTCCCGTGCGCACAGGTAAAGGCTGCTCCATCTGCAAACAGGATCACACTGCGCTGAAGGCTAACTCAGTGGCCACATAGTCATAGCATTAGGTTACACTACCGTACAGACTCTTCTCTTTACTAGACTAGCCTATATGTTAGCATTTTTGTGGACTTTAATCGCATGACTTGAAGTTGACTCAGGGACTCTGTTAGGCCTACACAGTGTCTTGGCATCCATTTAGGCTAATCCATGATAACAGCAGGACATGGTTAGCCTATAATCATCCTCAAATAAATATTGTGAAATACATTTTTCAGTTGTGTCAACTCTTGTAGGCTCTAATGTTTTAAAGACATCCCAGCAGATAGTGAGCGAGTGAGTAGAGACAGGATCACAGGCCCATAAGTAGGCCTAGACCTACTTATTCATCAAGGTATTTTAAGTCTTATAGACTATACCTAACCAGAGTTGACCCACCTTAACCAAATTTGTTACAAGAAAGAAGAAACTTGTTTTTTGAGTAGATCTAGTCTACTAAATGTCTTACTTTCCATCTCAACACTGTGCTTATCCTACATCAAACAGGCCTATGTACAAACACGAGATTATTGAATTGATAATTGTTCAATGTCAATGTAACCCATCAAGCAGCAGCTCTGCTGACAGTGCTCCGGACACTAGTGTTTTTGTAAAGTGCCAGATAGAGCTTTTTAATCTCCCCTGGGACCTAGAGCTTTCAGATGAAGAGAGTCCCAACCTGCGACTGAGGGAGGCTGCAGGTTGCACATGATTTCATCAAACTGGATTGAGTTTAGTGAGAGTAGTGCTGCAGACATGATATAGATATTTCATAATGTTGCACAGCTATTAAGTAGGGCGTGATCCCTGATTCTATTGACAGCTGACCCAGAAAAAAACCCCAATATATATATATATATATATATATATATATATATATATATATATATATATATATATATATATATATATATATATATATATATATATATATATATATATATATATATCATCAAGGTGACAAAACTCACTTCTATAGCTATAATGACAAAGACAAAGAGACAAAAAGATCATTTCCATCATCTCACCTCTCTTTGGCTTTGTTCACTGCTGCAGATGAGGCTAAAAGCTTCTTTAGCTCCATTAACCATTAAATCCAGCCCCGCGAGGCTAACTGCATTCAGTGTACAACACAATGATACTTTTATCATTAACATAGCCCTATCCCTCTCCAGTTTTGTCCTTTGACCTTCAAATGCACTGATATTGTTAAACAAGCTCCACCGCCAGGTCTTTGCTAGCTTTCTCATTTTCTTTCCCACTATTCAACTTGTTTGAATGTGTAGCTGATGTGTACAATGTGATTATAAACTGAATAATGTTGATTACTCTTTCACTTTATTTAAACCTCAAAGAGTAACTTCTTTCATTCTTTTTCCACATGCAGAGAGATATATTTGACCAACCAATGAAGTGGGCATGAGACTGCGTGGAGGGCGGGACTTACACCGTGTTTCATCGCCCTCATTAGCCCATGACCCTCCTCCAGTGTCCTGGCTGCCAGGCGTCCTTACTAAAGGGGTACGGCTGCGGCTGCGGCTCGGTCGTCATGGAAACAAAGGGCGGGACTGTTGGCACCTGGTGGATCTAGATGCAGAGATGAGGCCGACTGGACGGAGACTAAGAAGCCAGGGTCCTGTCACATGTTCTCCAGGTGAGTTTACTGGCAGTGGTCAAAATGTGAGTGAATACGACAGACTTTTAATGGATTTGGCCTTTTCATAATAACTTAACAAGTTGTAGGCTAGTGTATATTTTTGCATTTTAAAGATGGGGTATCTGATTTTTTGCTGGTTTGCCACTAATTTCTTCCTATAACAAAGCCTTTGTTTCTGTATTCATGTGCATGATTTTTGTCTTGCATTTCCACAGCTTTAGAACTGTGTTTTCAAACAGAAAAGCAAAGAAGAGTTGACCTCAGTTGAACCTATCCTCTCTCATTCCAAAATGTCATACATTTTAGCAACATATCTGACTCATTCTTCTGGGTTTGCGATCAATTATAGACTTTTTTAATTAGATGAAGACAGTATGCAACAGTCAGGTTTTGACACAAAGTATAAAGCTTTTTATAATATACTTTGGGATACAAAAAAAAAGGCAGATACTCCAGCAAAAAATTTAAGAGAAAAAATGTTCAAGAGAAAATTTAAGAGTAGAATAGGTCTTCTATATGCCAACAACAACAAACATATGTATGTCCTTTATGAATGTCCCTAAAAAGCCATCTTATATCTGTGTTGTATAGTGGGCCTGTAGCGCCCTGTAGTCTAGAAGGTCCCTAAGACAGCTGAGGATCCCATAACTCTTTATATATTAAAAGCCTTTCCGTGGTGTGTCTTGCATATTGATGTGATTTATGAAATATTCTCATTGTTTCTCTGACCCTCCGCTGTTAAAGAGAGCAGAGCACTTCACCTTGGCTTTCTTATGCAGAGCTGTGTTAAGAGGGGCCTCAGAGGAGATGTGAGGAGGGGCAGTCTGTGTGCGTGTGCATGTGTATGTGCATGTGTGTGAATCTGAAGAGGCCCATTTAATACTCACTCCGCTGCTGCTTATGTGTTTATTTATTCCCACCTTACTGCACGACTTTGGCGCAGGATCCGATTTCACCGTCTGTTACCATGGCGACCCCTGCCTTAGCTGTAAATAAATTCAGGCGGTTTGTTACACGGCAACATTGATTAGAGAGAAAACAACAAATATGCTTTTCCATCGACTTCAGTGTGCTCTGCTTCCGAGTGGGGGGTAGGCCTATACTTTGAAGTTTCTGGTTTAAAATGCAATTATTTCTCCATCTGCAAAACAGTCGCTTTGTTTTTCTTGCGTTCTGCATCCTATTAGCGTAACTCATTCCTATACACTCCCCCTGCTCAAAAGTAAAAATGGATACAAATCTCCACTCCTGAAAGACATTAATAAACTTATGCTAATCGCTACTGATCATTGTTGTATTACTGTGGCCATTACTGCAGCCTCCTACTGACTTCAAATCATTTACAAAGTCAGGCTGATATCTGTTAGCATTGTGTGGCGTGAAATTGAGCACAGGGGTTCAGTGAGTGCCTAATTGGTTAATTAACCATAAACAAATTAGACTGCAGTCCCACATGGATTGTGTTTGGGTGCAGCGGCACAGTGGGGTACATTCTAGTTTTGATTTGCGTACTGAAAAATAGCGTTGTTAGGCAGTTGTTAATGGACTTTGCTTCTCATATCCTCTCCCTTTTTAAGTTAAAGATGATTATCTGTGCTGCTGCGTGATGTGGCGGCACTGATTTAGGCGGAAGATCTGAATTAATCTGGATTCATAATTACTTTTTGTGATTTATGGCTCTTTTAAAGACACACAGTTGTGTTCACAGTCGGCTCAAATTAAACCAGGGCTCTTTAGTAACGATTTGTCACACATCATTTAGTGACTGTTTCTTTAGTCTATTTTACTTTTTTATTTAAAATAAAATGTGTTAAAGTGTTAAGTATAATGAAGTATCACAATAGCTAGAAGATTGGACATATTTTTTACTTGATGGGTTGTGTTATGACAAAACATAGCTATATAAGATATATAATTTTTAAGATAATTTCAACACACACCTATTGACCATAACAGTTCCTACTCCCACATCCAGGCCAAATAAACACTTACAAGGTCTTACAGGTGGGGGTGGTTGTGGGGGTCTGTTGCTTACGTGTAGATCTCTACAAACTACTATCTAAGTATACACTATATTTCAGATCATACACATCAGCTATTGACCATAAAGCTCCAACAGAGGTGGCTAAGGGGAAATACATGAAGCTTTATTTGAGCAGTAAAAGTAATTTAGTGTGGTAGTAAAATTATTGCTATAGAATGGTGTTATATTTTATAACAAGTCTACAGTATATGCACTGTAGACAATAACATAGTTTTAAATTCATTTTATGTGATTCTTATAATTTTGTGAAAAATTATCAAAAAGTGTCTCTACATTACGGCTTCAAAATAGTCAGATATCGACAATTGACTGCTCTGGATTTTTTAAATTCTGTACCTTATCAGCCATGAAAAGAATCAACACTTAAATCAGATCATGAGAAACTTTTAAAAGATCTGTTTCAGTACTGTGTTGGGATTTTTCACCAATTTTGTTCAGATTGAGGTAAGACTGCAGTTGGTCATATATTCTCTAAACCCTTAGACAAAATGGGCAACTTTGAGATTGGTCTAAAGTTAGAAAGAATATTAGGGTCAAGATGAGACTGAATAATAATAATATCTAGTGGACACAAGGAAGGCTTTAGCTGTTGAGAGAGACACCTGCTTAAAACACTCAAAGGCTGAATTATAGACTGTTGGAGTTACAAGGTCCACAACAGAGGGCAGTGACAGTCACAGAGCAGAGACTTTAACCCTAAAGAATGATAAGACATTTTCACAGCATGACAACAGCAACGGCATTTGTGTTACATGAATGAAGAGACTTCAAAGTACTAAAAAAGAAGTTTGTTGACACCAGGGCTGATATAAAACTACACTTGGCAGCTTTAACTATGCTCTGATATTCGACAAGACTGTCTCTTGATATTTGCAGGGAAACCTGTAGACGATCTTTTTCCACTTCCTCTCAGAGTGTCTATGTGCTATAGAGGAGGAAAACAAAAATCTCCATCAGATTTACATCAAGACCAAAGGACAACTCGAATCCAGGGTGTGTCCCTTCTCATGAGTTGAGCCTGACACCGACTGGGTTAAGTTAAACGACTCAGTTAAGTTTAAAAAGTTTTATGCCAGAAGTGCTGTGTCTTCAGAAGTGGTAAAGACAGGAATAAATCCAGAACTGGCTCTCCAAACAGCCTTTACTCTTACTAAAACGCCTCCGCATTTTCTGTGCTCTCTGGACCGCTTCCTCTGTGAGAAGACAGGTGAGAAAGCAGGGACTGATCCCAAGTGACGAGGGAATCTGGATGCTTGATATTCAAAATTGTGATTAAGAAACCACTCATGAGATCGCTTTAGATCAATAAGTGCCTTGCGAACATAAGCTAGCAGTACGGAGATATTTTGACACAAAATACAAAGCAATGCCACAGCAAGCAATAGTTTGTTAGCAGGTAGATGACGGCCGGTCCTTGCTGGTGTCATTAGGCCTCCCTCGACAAGACCTCAAGCACCTGCTTGATTCCCCTCAAAGTTTAAACTCATTTTCATTGAGTATGGAAACCTTAGCAAGCCAAACCAGCACAGGCTTCCCTTTTACACCATAAACCTGAGCAAAACAAATCAATGAGTAGCAGTGAAGGAATGCATGAAGTTTACATCTGTTGGCTGGATATGTTTTTTTAATATTGGCAACATCATCATCTAGAATAGCTACCTCTCCTGTGGCCCTTTTGAGTGAGCTTGGCTCACCTGCACACTTCAGCTGACACAAGGCATAAAAACATCCAAAATAAAAAGAAGCACTGACATTATTTTTGATCTTTTATCACAAACTAGAAAATAGAAGAGCAGTCCTGCAGGGCAATACCAGACCTTTGATGTTTCAGGGAAATCAATTCTTTGACCTTTTTGAGAAAATCTAAAATTACTCCACCATTTGAGATCCACATGTTCAAAAGGCAGGGTTTCTCAAACTTTAAAAATCACAGTCTCGCTTGAATTGTTTATTGGTTTGAGTTAATCCCTATTCTTTATCTATACTTCAGTGTTTGATCCACTTCTTTCTTTTACCAAGAATTTCACTTTAAAGGTGCAATTTTAAACTTTTTGGTAGAATTTAAGAACATGCAGTTTTACTATGAGTGGGCCTGCCTCTTCACAGATCTGGCCTGTAACTTTTGTCTAGGAGATGGCAGCAGATAGAAGTTTTATGCTGCACTGTGTATAAATAAATCTTCATGGAGACAACCTGATGACGGAAAAGTGACGTAGTGCAAACAAGAGGTTTTAGTTTTTAGAACAAATAGTGTCAAAATATGTTCAAAATACTGTTAAATATATAGGCTACATTTAAACTGGTGCATTCTGGGCATTGTAGGCCTATTTGCATTTACCTTCAGTGTGTGAATGATGAATGTTAAAGTGACTATAAAATGAAGACTGCACACCAAGGTCAAAATAACATTGATGCTGTACAGCTTTGTGGGATTATTACACGTATCATACCATGTGCTGCATATTTTGCATCCCAATTTTAATCCCCGTTGTCAATGTTTACAATGAAGATTACAGAGTATAATTTCAAAGCTTGTAACACAAAACACAGCCCAGCATGAATCCCTTGTCACCCGCTTCGGCTTTTCATTTTTTCTAGACCAAAAACTGAAATCTTGAGCTGCGGCAACTGTAATTACATTAAAGCCCTCCGCACACACACACACGTGCACACACAAACAAATATTGCTTTGAGCACAGCACGTTGGCTGGCTGCTGCGGGATGTTAGAGGCGTGTTGCCATGGCGACACAGAGGGGACAGGGGGGTTTGGGCTGGTTTTGGTGAGGAGGGAGGTGGCAGAGTTACCGGCGTCTTGACAAGAGGAAGAGAGAGAGGTGTGCAGAGGCAGAGGAATAGTAGCGACACACAGGGAGACTCCAAACGTCAGGGGGATAACTGAGGATAGCAGACTGAGAGAGCAAGGTGGTAAGCACAACATTGATTCATTAATATGGGCAACGTATAACCAAGATGTGTGTTTGTAGCTATTCATTTATAGTTGAAGTTACATTGGCAGTGGAAATTAGTGGAAAGCTTAACCGCGAAGCTTGAAAAATGTTAGCAGTTTAAACTAGGGACTCCAGCCTCTATAGCTTTTTGGAGCAAAAGACAGTAACATTTGCAACTTGTAGATATGATGCATGGAAAAGAAAGCCTAATTTGTTACATATAGTTGTATGAAAATCACTGTTGTTCTTGGGTTTGTAACATTTTATTAAAATTTAAGTAGAAATTGCAATACAAAATTTCATAAAAAAAAAAAAAAAGAGGCTTTGTAAGTGTTTATTCTAATAGTCCTATGAGGTTCTATTGGTCTTCTGTTTATATATATATATATATATATATATATATATATATATATATATATATATATATATATATATATATATATATATATATATATATATATATATATATATATATATATATATATATATATACCAGAGGACCAAAAAAACTTGTATTTACTAACAGCATATAGTGGACTCAAGCTTGTAAATATGCTGAAATATCGATGTTTTACTTACAAAAACTGTGCTCAGAGCAAATTGTAACTGTAACTAAAGAGCTTTGTAAGCATGGACGTGTGTGGTGCAGTCATTCTGTGGACAGTTTAAGTATTCCATGATTGATCTGAAATCTGTCACGTCAAACTCCTCTGCAGCGTAACCAGGCGGGCATGTGAGAGAGAGAGGAGAGAGGAGAGAGGGTTGATTGATTGTTAGATTGTGTAGGAGTAGTGGGTCTCCCTGCTTTGTCTCTCTGCAGTAATGATATTTATTACAATCTTTGCAGCTGCGGATGGGGGAGGGGTTTTCAGGGCTTTATGTGGCTTTGTCTCGCACTATTTCCCTCTAAGTTTCACTTGACTCTTTTCCGTTCCAGATAAAGATTGTGTCAGCTCTCCACTTCCTGCTCATTGAAATTGCATCTCTGTGTCTTGTCACTGCTGAAGGTCAGATGAATTTGGTTGCAGTCGGCACGGATATGCAGACCCCTGCTTTAAGCCCACAGTTCATCTCTAGCACTCAGGGTAAGGTCCCGGGCAGGAAGAGAGGACGACCGCCCATCCGCAAACTGGACTTTGAGAGCTGCTATGTGGAGACATTGACCCCCATCAAGATTCCCAAGAAGAGAGGCAGGAAACCAGGCTTTAAGGTCGGTATTTTCTTATATAAACTTTATAGCTGTGCAATTAATGAAATTGAAATCTAGAGAGGTCTAAAGGAAATCCACAGTTAGTACAAGCATGTGGTTTGGAGCAGAATTCACACTTTGGATGTAAATATTTGACTTTTTTTTAATGTTAAACGACAATGATTAAAAGTCTATCTTGTTCTGGAAAATTAAATTAGAAACCAATTTATATCCGCTTTTAATAATTCAAAATATAATGAAATCAAAAACTGTGTGTGTGATCATTCCGCGAAAAGAAACTGTAATTATTGTATACATTTATATCATGACAAAGTACCAAATGTGTAAGTATAATCTTAAAATATTTCCAGACACAAGATACTAGCTTTATATATGAATGATTTTAGCTCACATCTTTCCTCCTTTTGACCTTTCTGTTTCCCACCAAAGCTCATGGCTGCCTCCCTGTGTGCAGTGATTTGCATATTGATTTGGAATAGCTTTTACCTCAGATGCCCTCTGACTGATGCAACATCTTACAATTTTTCTGGACATGCATGCTCTTGTGAATCTTATTGCTTCATCAAAACATATTGTACAAATGTATTTAAACTATTTATAGGTATATTTACTTGAAATCTTTATGAGCTGTACCTTGTTGTGCATGCGTTTACGATGTGTATATATTCTATTATTATTTATTGTTTTATGTTGTAACACAGCCAAAGCAAGTTCCTAGTTTATGATTTTCTTCACTGAAAATGGCAATAAAACATTTTCTGATTCTGTTTTACTAGTAGCAAAGAGACACATATATTTTTCATAATACGTCTAGGAATCTGTCAATTACTGTTTTGTCTGTTTTGCACAAAAGACTCTTTGAAAATAGCCTCAAAGCTTAGATACATATTTAATGAGTTATATACTGGGTGTTTTTCTTTTACAAAACCATGGTTGAGTTCCTCTTTTTAATACTAAAATATTTATGCATTCCTGTTGCTTTGTGTGTGAGAAGCTCAATAAGCAGTGGTATGACAGTGATGCCTTCTTATCTGATGTCATAGATGCATTCATGTGTGTCTCCTGTGTGTGTGTGTGTGTGTGTGTGTGCAGCTGAAGCCCAGGATGTTGCTGTCCCCACTGGCTAACTCTCCTCCGAACAGCACCCCCGAGCCGGAGATAGGCTCCCTCCCACAAGATGCTGCGCTGGTGCCACACTCAGCCACTCCACAGGTCCTCACAGGTGAACAACACAGCCATTAGTGTATAAAACAGCACGCGTTTTCAGAAAGCGCAGTAGTATTATTGCCATACAGTGTTTAATGGTGCTAGAAAAGAATATTGTGTTTGCTGGTGATACAGAAGGGTGGGCCATAATGACAAAAATGGATCATGTCTACTTTTTATTCTTTCAGTTACAATAATCCTTTCATATTTTGGCAGACCATCAGAAGTAATAATAATAATAATAATAATAATAATAATAATAATAATAATAATAATAATACATTTTATTTATATAGCGCTTTTCAAGACACTCAAAGTCGCTTCACAATACATAAAAGAATAAAATATCACAAAAGTTTCAACATAAAATCAAACATTAAAAGCAATTTTGAACAGATGAGTTTTGAGTTCTTTTTTGAAGGTGGGGAGGTCTGAGCAGTCACGGAGGGGTTTGGGCAGTGAGTTCCAGAGGGTGGGGGCAGCGATGGAAAAGGCTCTGTCCCCCCAGGTTCGGAGCTTGGTCCTACAGGGCAGGGACAGGAGGTTGGAGCTGGAGGAGCGGAGGGAGCGAGATGGAGTGTGGAGGTGCAGCAGGTCTGTGAGGTAAGGAGGGGCCAGGTTATGGAGTGCTTTGAATGTGATGAGAAGGATTTTGAAGTGGATGCGCTGAGGGATGGGAAGCCAATGGAGCTTGTGGAGGACAGGGGTGATGTGTTCACGTGAGCGGGTGTGGGTGAGGAGGAGCCGGGCAGTGGAGTTCTGAATGTACTGTAGTCTGTTGAGGGTTTTGGATGGTGTACCGTAGAGGATGCTATTGCAGTAGTAGTATGCTAAAAAGTGTCTGTAAATTTGTAGGTTGATATTGAACAATGAACCATAACTATTCAATCATTAAACAGCAGACTTTTTTTTTCAAATTTTGGTTTTGTTTTTTTTTCTTTTTCTTTTTTTTTTTTTTTTTTACAACCTTTCAAAACAACTATTTATATATTAACTTGTACACAATATATTGCCAGCATTCCTCCCCCTGTGAGTTCAGCTCCCACAATTGCTATGGTGGGCTAGATTGACTGTTGCAAAGGTAAATTAATATAGTATCGATAGTCTCAATACATTAATCAATCTGCAGTAAGACTCAGTTGTGTTGTTTATGTAGAGGTAGGTCCAGACAGAGCTCTGACCCCCATTGTGGAGTCCTTATATGGAGATGGATGGATACAGTGGTGTATGGCCAACTACTCACTTGAATATTTGCTTGAAATTTACAAAAATATTACCCATTTCAGAAAGCAAACTAAAATGAATATTGAAGTTTCTATCCATGGTTCGCTGCTTTGGGCATATAGAACCAGGGGATATTGCTTACACCTATACACACTCCCAGTGTCTACAAATGCTCTTTAGTGTTTTGTTGACAGCTCCCTTGCTGATCTGCACTGTGGCCTATATTCTACTCGACGTACTCTGTTTGTACATATGTCACTGTTGTTCTTTCTTTGTTCATTGTATACACTAGTGACATGTTGGGAATGCTCTCTTAGATATCGCCTGCTCTTTGTTGGATCAAAACAATAACTGCCAATGGGGGCTTTGAATAGAATGCATGCTTTCAATAAATTATATCAGAATTTTCCTTTATGATGTATTACCCATTGAAACTCCAAGGAAAATCCAGCTTTCTATTCTTATCTAAAATATATTCAGTCATTCTTCATGTCTCCTCTCACTGCAGTCTGCCCTGATATGAATAAGCAAATATTTAAGATAGCCTTAAGAATATTTGAGATGGAATAGGCAATTTGACATGTCAAGGACCACAGCGTGTGCTTTTATTATGGGCAAAAATGGGCGTTTGATGTTAAAATGTTGGCATATAAGCTTCTCCCCTGATGTTTATGTCAAATTGTGCCAAATTGTACCATAGATATTTAAGTCAATAAACAGCTTCATATCATGTGCAATATATATCTGCAGGATTTTATGCTAAGAATTATAGATTCATAATTTTTTTAATTTTTGCATCCAATAAATCTGTCTTCATGCAAATCTATAACTGCATGACCAGGAGGCATTGGAAAAACTCTTCTATGTAAAGTTCTTAGTGCAGGGTCTGCCACCTACTTGTCTAAGTTGAGAGATGTTATTGCTTTGCCTGGCTTGTTCCACAATATAGAATTAAACTAATCCATTGTGTATTCATTCAATTATAGCTAGAAGTACTTTGAAAAAGATGCGTTCTTATTATTGGCTGGGTCACTCCTCCACAGATGGAGATTAATAAAGTTATTCTGTGGAACATTCCAGTCAAATCGATTACAACCATGGGGGACAAACAAAGGTGGCTGCTAGAAAAGTTACATAGTGCACCTTTAAATAAGACGACCATGGACCGTAGTGAGAAGGATGACTGATAGATTTGACTACATTTGTTCATCTAGTTAAAATGATGACTTATGAATAGATTCACACATTGCATTATTTAACTATGAACTGAGGCCTGCTTTTCAAATTTTTTGTAGCAGAGACAACTACTCCAGATGAGTATCTGTGTGACCCAGTCGAGCCTAAGCGCTACGCCCATGACCCCAGTGACTCCGCCTTTACCCGCATGTCGCCTCAGTACCACCTCAAACGCACCTTTGGTTTCCGTAGCAGCAGCTGTCCCACTCCTGTCCCCGTGTGCAGACAGGCCTCAAGTCCAAGATGTTTTCAGGAAAACAACAGGAATGGTGAGGGTTTTGTTTCAATTTTTTTTTCTTTCTTTGATGGGCCCTAGTTTAAAACATCATGCTGTAATCCTATTATGGTGATCCTAAGAGAGCTGAATATGTTTTAAGTGGTATTTAAGAACCACTGGTTTAGGCTAAATCTTCCTTTTGACAGCTCAAAGTCCATACACCTATACGAGACAATATCATAAAAGCTCTTAAATGGCCTTCTCTACAATGCATCTCCTATTGTCAACCTCCTATCATTACAGCTGTATAGGGCTTCCAATTTTTAAATATAGAGATTATAAAGCTGTATTCAAGTCACCCAGAGTTTTGTTGACATGTTGAATGAATGGGATTGTAGAGCTGACAACCACGACAGAAATACAGGTCAATACAGGAAGTAGTGAGTAGTGGGTGGGGCAGAATACGCTTTTTTTTTATGTAGTACTTGTTCTGTTCACCCACATTTTTTCCTTCTCTGTGAATTAGTCAGTGTTTTAGTTTGAATATTCTGATATATTCTTAACATCTACATTACTGACCATATTCTGTTTTATGATCCCTCTCAGGGTACAGCTCAGTGCAAGAAGCTGGAGAGAGTAAGAGGCCATCTGATAAGGATCCTTCGAGCTGGGGGGTAGAGGAGGTGGTGTGGTTCATCCAAGACGCAGATCCACAAGCACTGGGCCCTCATGCAGAGACCTTCAGGAAACATGTAAGGATAAGTCCCTATAACATGCTGTTTGGGTGACCACCTGTCCCTCTTTTTGTTGTCCTGCACAGCTGTTTAGGTTCCTCTGTCCTTCTTCCCACTTTTTATAGAATGTCCTCGCTTTTTCATTTCATTTTAGATGATAAAAAGTGAGATTCATATGCATGATATTTTTGTTTCACAAAGAACCATAGACTCTAAGTTAGACTCTAAGACTTTTGAGACATACTAGCATTCAGGGTTGTAATATGTCAGTGTACTTATTATTGCTATTCCAGTATCTCCAAACTAAATCTTTTCAAATAAAATAAACATATAGCGTTATTATCTCTGAGCTTAAAATTATGTCTCACCACAATATGTCCCTCTTCTTGGTCACCTTATGCCTACATATAACTCACAACAAATCACCACAGCGTGAAATACAGTGTAAAGCCTGTATTTGAATTGATTTCTAATAAAAGGTTTTTGTTTTAGGAAATCGATGGAGATGCTCTACTCCTACTCAAAAGTGAAATGATGATGAAGTACCTTGGGCTGAAGCTGGGGCCGGCTCTTAAGCTCTGCTACCACATCGATAAACTCAAACAGAATCGTTCCTGATTTATGGGAGAGGTCAGACCTGCAACTGTAGCTGGTGCCAGATATAGACTTTACAGGGTGCAAAGCTCTTTTATCTGGCAACAAATGGAACTTATGCGTACAGTAAAAAAAAATGTGTCAAAGTGTGTCTATAGCATTGTCTTCAACATATCATACAGCTATGAATGGAGAGGTCCGATATTTGAGCTACGTTGAACAAATCTGTGCTACCAACAGACAACATATCAATACCTCAGAGCAACAATATCAAGAAAAACAAAATGGTGCTTTAAGTTATTGTCATATTTGTCAATTTTAGGTGTTGTAAATACTTTTTTCAGTTGTTTTAATACTTTTCTATTATAATGTTATAATGTTTTTGAACTCTTTTACATCTTTTGGATTTGCAGCTGAAGTGATTTTGTCACCACTCAATATATAAAACTACATTAAGGACACACAATAGCATTAAAATGTACTGAATAATCTAGCCTGTTTTTGTGATTGCTTTGTCATTGTCAAAATGAATCACCACAAACCACTGCTTAGACCTTCTCACAGCTGTGCATTCTGGCAGGAAGACAGCTCAAGACTATTGCAACAGAATAAGCATTTAGATTTTTTCTGAATTAGTTTTTTGTCAAAACGAGTGCAAAAAAATAAATACATTTAAAAAAATCATTCAAACCAGCACAATGTCAATCAAATATATACAAAATATTGTTATTACATAGGCCTGTGCATTCTGGCGCCACGTGCTACAGATACATGATACATGTTTTTGTATGATTTGAGCCATTAAAATATGTGATGTATCAAACATTATAATTTTTTAGTGTATTATATTAGCTTATTTACTTACAATGTATCCTACTTAAAACGTTATTGTACTCATTAGGAATGCATCAAGTAGGAATATTTGCTTTGGTAGTAGTTTTGATATTGTTTTGTTCTTTTTTCATGAATTCGGAAATTAAGATGAATATCCTTTTGTTTTATTAGGTAAACACGCCCAGGAGGCAACATGTATCATATTCATGATGTGTAGATCTATTTCCTGCTGCTAGATTATGTAGGGTTTGTAGATTTTAAAACACCCTTGGTTTGGCAAAGAAAGTCTCACGAGAATCGCGTTCCTTCTCGCGTGAACAAACACTTCCTGTTTGAGGACCGTCTGATCAGTGCGTGAAGTTTATACAGAAATGCGTGCATCTGTCAGACAGAGGTGAACATGGCAGAAGTCTCGGAGAGGACACTCCAAGTGGCGGTGGTTGTCTCCTTTGCTGTGGGCTTCGTGGCGGGCTGGCAGGCCAACAGGATGAGGAGGAGGTTTCTAGACTGGAGGAAAAAGCGACTACAAGACAAACTGTCCGAGACGCAGAAGAAAATCGACCTGTCCTGAAGGGTAATGGCCTGTACTGTGTGTTTATGTAACACATGGCTACATGTCGAGGCCAAGAGTAAGACTATGTGGTATGTGGTTTACTTATACTTGCCTGTACAGGCTACCTACCTACATTGTAGACAAGATGTGTGTCATTTCCCTGCTCTATTTCATCATTGTTATGTTCTTTCAGATTTTCCATTGGCTGCTGGTGGACTGGACTGGTTCTGCTTGATACACTGGAAGAAATCAGCACATTTCCAGATCGTGAAGGCTGTGACTCTCTATATGGACTTTAACTTTACATTCACAAAAATCACTACATTTGGAGCCCTCAAATGTGTCTAATTGTCCAGTAGACCTAATTTGTATTTTGTAGCTCTGTGGTCAATAAATTATTTTTTACATTTGGTAGACTAAGCATATATTTTTGTGCATCAATACTTCCTAATAATTTGAGTGGATTGTGAATCTAAGATCTGATCAGCTATAACAGTGTTACAAAGCCATCTTAAACTGTGAACAGCACATTTTAGTTTATTTCAGTAGGCCTATTTATAAAGGTATCGTGCTGGCGCCCTCTGCTGGTTGACATGCCTGGTTACATATAGTATGATTCAACTCCTTCAGTGCTGTGATAAAACATTTAAAACTGACAAAAAGAGTGGGCAGGTCAGTGTTTGCTTTTCTAGGTCTTTCAGAAGAGTATCAAAATGATCCATGGGTATCCTATAATATTTTGGAGTTTAATAGTGTTCTGTAAATTATAATGATACGGTTATAGACCAAAATTGTGGGGTTCATTTCACCTTGTGTATGTTCTATTGACAGTCACTGCAGCAGAGGAAACAAACAGTGTAACATTTAAAATATCAGTTTATTTCAATAAGTTTTCATTCACAAGCCTTTCATATTTAATATTAGCAGGTTGATTATTACTATAGTTTATCTGTTACTATGGCAACTAAATATTGTGAAATAGGTTTACAAAAATAAAGTATAGATGCTGTCAGTAGGTGGTGCTACAGGTCTGTGACACTGTCCACATCTTTACTCCACATTAAATTGTTGACATTGCTTCAGGTGGGAGTTTTTAGAAATGGCAGCTTTAACATATTATTTAATAGCACCTCTAGATATTAATATAAATTGAAATGAGTAACTGGATCACGTCAAAATATATAAAAAAACTTTTTCATAAAAACATTATTCCATAATTCTGAATCTTTAGAAACACTTCAGTGTCAGAGTATTTTTAAGTAGAAGTTATAGCTTAATTTGAAGGACCAAATTTGATGCTGTGAAGATATAGGCTCAAATTAAAAGTAGCTGGAGAGTGTGTTGACAAATGGAGGATGAGATGAGTGCCATGGGAGGAGAAGCGTCTGCAGTGTCTGTTTTGGAGAGGCTGTGATTGTCCCTTAGCGCCTAATGCTGGGGCTAAATTGTGATGAATAGCTGACTGGAGTGGGCTCTCAGTGTGTAAACTGTCTGGCTTCTGTTTATTTTTGAAACAGCTCCGTGTGACCAACTGTGGCCGGCGGGACGAGATGCCAAAGATTATTGTTGAAGAGGCAGAGAGACCTATAATGTGCAAAGCTGATATACAGAAATGAACTGCACAGCTTTGAACCAGTGACAATGTATCCCCTATATATCCTATGATCTGCTGCATAGTGTCACTGTGAGCTGTTAGTGAATGGGAAAATTTGGATAAATGGTCAGTGACTGAATAAATACATTGGAATATAATGAGTGGCTTTTAACCTAATCAGTCTTGGTGTTTCCCCTCCAGATATTCAGTATTGAAGATGCACCATGTAACTTTTCAGACAGTACTCCACTTACACTGAAATGTTATAGCTTTGCCTGGCTCTTTACAAACATTCATTCTTACTATAAGCAGGGTTGCTTCTTCAAAGATCTAACCTGTAAGCTGGCTTAGTGGCATCACCTGCTTGTTTCCATGGAGATTGGAGACATTAGTTTAATGCCATAAATCGGCAATGTACAACATAAATAGATCATTATCACATTACATTATCGTCTGAATCTTTTGAACAATTGTAACTAAGTACAGATTGGTGGGCGGAGATAGAGACTAGGTGAAAACAGAAATTGTCTGAGCACTCAAACCTCAAATGCAGAACAATGCAGGTTACGCAAATGCGCATGAATCAATTGAAATATAACTTGGAGTAAGCTGCTGACGAGAGACACCAGTATAACATGGTTCAAAGCTCATAAAAGCTCATATGTCCACTTAAAGCACTCTAGCACTCTTCTTGATGCTTTTTACAATTTGGTGCATTATTCATTCACTCCTCAACGGTGATTCTGTTTATGGCCTTCTGATCACCACTCATCAAACAGGGAAATTACTATATACAAGTGCCCAAGGACATACTGACTGTATGCAATATCGCTGAGAGACTACTTAATGCCAACTAAGTGACTTCACATAAGGGAAGAAAAGCCACAAAAGCTGGATAATATTAATGCTATATTAATATATTCAATGCAAAACTAAACTAGAGGTATAACATGAAAACATTTCTGAGGAGCAAGAAAACAACCTGCACTGACTGAAAAGAGGAGATATTTGCAGGTTTTTAGCAGACCATAATCATGTAATGTCATTCTACCCAATCATGTGTAACCAATATAACCTTTAGAAAAGTCAATTGGGTCTTTGGTCCATTTGTTTGGGCCCTTACAATTTCCGGCGCTGAAGAGAAGATTTGTGCAAAAGACATAAATGAGAGCTTGATCACGTCCGCAGAGATGATGGATCGGATTTTCCTAATTGGCACATGGCCCCGGAGCCCGCGTCCTTCGCCTGTATCGAGTGCGCTCACAGTGTCATGTTTAATAAGCTGCTTGATTGGCTTTCAGCTGGGGTGATTGTGCCCTCCGGCAGTTGGCTCAAACTTGGATGAGAAGGATGCAAGGGGGGCTTCCAGTTAGGAGAGAAACTGGGAACAAAAGCATCAGTCTGGCAACAAAGACTTGTACAAAAAAAGTTTGCTGAAAGGAAAAAAATGTGGTCACTCAAATTGTTTTATGAAGAAGTTTAAAGTGCATGGGCCATGGGTTACTATGTTGAATGTTCCACTGTATGGCACTACATTTATCCATCTCCATGGAGATAAACAGGTAATGCCACCAGGCCAAGTTACTGGTAAGATCTGTTGAGAGGTGATCACGCTCACAACAAAAATGCATGTTTTAAGGTATTTTTGAGTAATAATTGAATAAATACAAGATTCAAAGTTTAATGGCATTCTGTGAAACTTTGCAGGGGCGACAGCAGCTCAGTTGTAAGGGTGTCTGCCCACTGATCTGAAGGTTGGCAGTTCAAACATCATAAACTTCATTAATAGAGAGAATCACTGACCCACAGGTTGGCAATGTAATTCCAGCTCCTGCAAATGAAGGCAAGGGAAGGCAAGTTTATTTGTATAGCACAATTCGTACACAAAGTAATTCAAAGTGCTTTACAGAATAAGAAGGACATTAAAATCACACAAATAAAAACATAAATAATGAATACTGTCATTGTGTCCTGGGCAAGACACTTAACACACCTCGCATGTGTGTATGAATGGGTGTGTGGTTCCTTGATGTAAAGCCCTTTGTAAATTACATAGTACACCAATTAATGTCACAGTATTCTGATCAAACCCATGAGAGGAGCTCAGAGTAGAGATGCTGCTCCTACACGTTGAGAGGAACCAGATGAGGTGGCTCGGGCATCTGTTCAGCATGCCTCCTGGACGCCTCCCTAGGGAAGTGTTCCGGGCATGTCCCACCGGGAGGAGGCGCTGGGGAAGACCCAGGACACGCTGGAGGGACTATGTCTCTCGGCTGGCCTGGGAACGCCTTGGGGTCCCACCAGAGGAGCTGGAGAACGTGTCCGGGGAGAGTGAAGTCTGGGAGTCATGCTTAGACTGCTGCCCCCGCGACCCGACCCCGGATAAGCGGAAGAAAATAGATGGATATTCTGATCATATAATGCAACTATAACTTGCTATATGTTTTCACCTTTTTTTTGCTTTGCATGTTCCAGTTGCCTTCATCTTTCTAGGTCTTTGTTATCTTATAAAGTTCTCTGGTTGATCTCCTGATTACCCATTTAGCTTGAAACACAGTGTATTAAACCAAATGATTATTTAATTCTTCTGAAAAATAATAATGCGTACAATGAGCATATGCTGCCTCTGTTTAGAACAATGTCCCTGATTTCCATTCAAATTCAGATGTGATTATGCATAGTTTTAGGTGATTGAGCTTGTTTCATAACACACTTTTTTTTTTACATAAACCACCCCCAGCCACTTAAAACGACAAAAACATCCAAAATGTCTTACCAACTGAAATGATATTCAAAATGATAATAAATATATTCTAAAGTGTTATTACCTTTATAACACAAGCGTTTTTGAAGTGGGCGGTTCAGGTTTTCCATCCATCGTCTCTCATTTCAATAGGTGGAAAACATTTTGTTGCCCTGTAAAGCAGTAATGGAGGAGAGCAGCATTGCAGCGTTAGGGCCTAATTTCCCACTGGGAGCGTCAATACAAATGGATGCACTTAAGATGCTCTAGATAACAGCGGGAGAATGAATGGCGCTGGTACATGCTGTCTGCTGCAAGATCTCTCCACTCTCAATATTTGGGTCTCAGCACACTGAACAATCTGGACGCACCCAAAAGACTGCATGTTGGTTGTTTACATGCTAAAATTATGAAGTAAACAAGATCTGAGAGCCACATGCCTCTGTTAGCAGATGATTTACCAGAGCAGCTACCAGCCAAAAGTTGTTAGAGAAATGTTTACTGCACAACCGACTGTTTTCCTCGTCTAAGGAGTGTACATACAACACTATTTAGTATGTGTACACCCAGTGTTGGGAAGTAACTAATTATTTTCAGTAACTATATTCTGGTGCAGTTATACTTTGGTGGTATTCAGAATCGAAAACAGCTCTTAAAGGGCTAAGATTACGCTATTTTCAGATTTTTTTTTTCCTGAATGCTGTTTCCTTATCATAAACATACCCAGAGTTGTGTTTTGTTTCATTCACAGAAAACACTCTGTTCCACCTTGTGATGTCATGTGGTAATACAGGAAGTCCTCAGCTGTGTTTTTAAACTCCATACACCTTCACTAGAATGATTTGGATCATTTCAGCCCTGGAATTGCCAATCTTAATTGAACGACAGGTAAAAGGTAGCTATTAACGTGAATACTGCCACTGCACATCACAAAGTGGAACAGGGCATTTTAAGGTGTGGAAATGTGGACAGACTAATAAACGAGGATTACTCGTGTGAAATGAAACAAAGCACAACTCCAGGTATGTTTTTGAAGAGGTGAGGAGCTTTAAGATGAGTGGATGTTCATTTCCCTTCTCTAATTAGTGATAAACAAATGCATAACAAAGGGTGCAGTAAACACAATTTAAAAAAAAATCCTATTCAATTCAATTCAATTCATCTTTATTTCGGACTCGTGGTCATTTTTTTTAAAAAACAGACAGACAGTAACAATACAAACAATAAACATCTATGTTTTAAAAAGACAACCATACCAATGTCTCCACATTCTAGATTGGTAGCGAATTGCACTGCATCTTATGCTTGTGAGTGACAGTATAATTTCATTTTCTGACTTATACAGTCTGCAGATAAACCTGTACATTAAAGTTCTCATTACAGCTTGCAACGTATTCACCCGTGCAGTGACAAACCTTTCAGTTGCACTGGTCCATCGTGGCCTCCTCAAGAGCACCCGCAACGCGTCATTATAAGCCACCTGCAGCCTCTGTAGACTGACTTTTTTGTACTGAGTCCAGAGGTGGGCAGTGTATAGTGGTGTGCAATATGATTTTAATAACATTAACTTTACATCATCAGAGCATGAACTGAACTTGAACAGAAGAGTATTAGCTTGTGCATACAACATCCTGCATTGTCTATGAATATCATCATCATCTGTCATGTACGCAGTGATGATATGCCCAAGATATTTAATTTTAGCTGTAACATTTAATATCAAAATCAGGATACTGCATGTGTTTATCCTCTTTAGTCCTACAAATCATGATCATGCTCTTAGTTGCATTAAACTTGATGTCATACTCCACACCATAAGCTGAACAGATGTTGAGTAGCTGCTATAACCCAGCGGTGCTCGGACTAAACACAACCAAGTCATCTGCATACATTAAATGATTAAGGACAAGATTCCCAGCTACACATCCAGTTTTACATCTTTTGAGCTTTGTAGACAGTTCATCTAAAAAACAAGTTGAACAGAACTGGGGACAAGATTCTTCCTTGTCTAACCCCATTGGTGACTGAACCCTGTTTCCCCACTTAATCTGCATTGTCTGCTGTCCATACCAATAAATTAAAATACACACAATATATTTGGGTACACCATTCTGAATCAACTTCATAAATCATTTTCGGTGATTCACTCTGCCAAATGCCTTGGATGCACCTAAAAAAACACATAAAAACTGATAAGTTCTGCCTCCTGTATTTGTCAATAATCTCTTTTAGAGCATATATACACATGTCTGTGCCCAGCAGAGCCTTAAACCCAAACTGATTGTCTGTGGATTTAATACAGTGGGAGATCCTGTCCAGCAAAATTATGTTGTGTTTTTATCTGAGTTCAACTTCTTTTTTTTTTAAATTTGATTCAAAGACATTGAACTGAATCATTGTCTTTGCCCCAACTGCAGCAGCAAAACCATCAACCTCTATATCTCTTCCTCATCACGTCTTTACCAGTGGTGACATATTTTTTACACAGTATCACTGGGTTTTCTTTATTAAATCTTGAATATTTCTTCCCATGTGAGTCTAGCCAGGAAAGTGCACCATTTTTTTAACTATTTTATCAACTGCAACTTTGTTTGTTTCAGTCCTCGTATCAGACGTACTGTATGAAAGCACACATGTTGAGGCAAGAACCATTTTGTGGCCAACTGCCTTTGATTACATGTTCCTTCATAGATCCAGTTATTTGTATTCTGCGCATGAGCATGTTACACATTTCTGCACATGGGGCACTTTTTAGAGAAACTGTCTTAAATTACTGGAGGCTTAAAAGTATGAACCTTTTAATATATCGTCAGGCTATGTGTGTTCCCAGAGCTTGTTTTTGTCGATAAACATTACACATGCGTCACACGGGATGCTGGTTCGTTGGTGGAAAACTGCTTATTCCGGCTGATGGAGTGTATAATTCCCCAGTTGGAATAGTAATGATGGCATTCTAATTCAAATGGAGGGAGGATACATTAGACTCTCATTTGGAATGTTGTTATTACGCGGTTCTGCACATTTTGTCTGCGGGTGACATGAATTCATAATATATATAGTTTTGCATTTCCAAGTGTATATGTCAAAACAGGTTACGATAAAACTTTTTGAAGATATGCAGTGTGTCAGTATGGAGACAGTAGAGTGAAGGGTTAAATTTGATCTGTAATTTTTTCAATTTCTACATTGCAGCACATATCCTCTCAACCCATCACCATTTGAATCATTGCAGACACACTTGCATTCGATTCAAATTAATAAGTATGAGACTTATTGACTTCGACTTTTGGGGTAGAGATGGGATGGAAAACTATGACAAATCCACAGCATTTGGTACGTGGTTCAATTCTCAGATCAATGGAAGCCTCTCTGTTTGGAGTTTGCAAGCTATCTCTATGTCTGAAAAGGTTTCCTCCGGTTCAGAGCTGACCCTCTTATCTGCACAATTTTGTTGAAAAGCTTTAGAAAATGACAAATCAAACAACAGATATGTTTACAACGAACACCAAAAATATGATCATTATCTTATTCCTAGGGTTAGATAGTCAGATTATTGAAATGCCATGTAAAAAGTTGCATCTGATGTGAGTAATCTGATTTCTTTCTGATTGTTCACAACTGTGCAGGTTTTGCCAAGGAAAATTATGCAAAAAAGGCAAACTACTTTGGCAAAAATGAAAGAGAAATTTTTTTTTTCAGATTCATTGTATTTTGTATTCCAATAATCTTGTTCTCTCTAAAAATCCATGGATTAACTGACACTGGTGTTTTAATGATCAGATTCCTCGTGTGCATCTAAACACACAAAATCAGATTATTCTAGTTATCTGTGCTATTCTATGGTATGCTGACAATGAATTGCAAAAGATGGCTGTAAAACGAAGGTCTTTCGGATTAAATTTAGGCATCACTCTCCCATTTACATAACCATTTGCACATTTGTTACAGCGTAGGCAGAGGTGACGTCTGTGGGCTTTTATTTTTCAGTTTGGCTTTGGAGAACCTGTCTTTGAATTGTCGCACACGCTATTGCTCTTAACAGTCTCCATCTGTCCGCCTTTCAGCACCATTTGAACTATAATATCATCTCAAGGTGACCAAGCCCAAAAGCCATGTTCAGTTTGTGCAAATGGACAAAACAGGACTGTGTGGTTTCTCTGGGCCAAATGTTTGAATGCGTAACTTCAGAATGAGCTTTTAGACTGTCGGCTTTGCAAAGGTCACGGACTATTAGCCCTGTGGCTTTTACTGGAAATGCCTGTTGTAAACCCTGAATGCTCTTTTTACACTGTCCTCTATTCTCTTCTAGCAAACTGACTCTAAAGTGTGCTCCCAAATAGTAAATCCAATACTTTCATTGATTATGTGGCTGCTGTGAAACACTTACAAGTACATTTCTACTAATAGACATCATTATGAGGGGAGTAGTAACATTGGAAACAGTAAAGGTAGCACAAGTAAGATAAAAGCCAAGATACTAGTTGTTTTTCTGAGCTTTAAAAGTGCACTATGTAACTTTTCTAGTAGGTGGGTACCAGCTACCATGGAGATGTTATTGCTTTCCCTGGATGGTATCACACTTATCTACATGTTTGTATTTCCTTGTGGTTGTCTTTATTTATCAGCCTTTATTAGCCTACATATGCTCTACCTTGCCTGGGATCCTGAATACACACTTCTTCAATACTTTACGAAGATGTTTGTCTGGTCACAGGTGAATGTCCCGTTTTCAAATGGGCATGACTCAGAGGTGTATTAGCCAGTCAGAGACAAGCATGGTCTGTCTATATGGGAAATAAAGGAAAGGAAAAAATATCACAGATTTTTGCAGAATCAATGGGGGAAGCACTAAAATCTGTTAATCTGAGCTCACAGGTGACCAATGAGCGTCTTCGTTTCACATGTGTCACTGAAAATGTAATCTGATTGAACAATCACGTTTGACCGGACTTGAGACACAACATGGGTGTGGGGACCAGACTGATATCAATCTGTTTAAAAAATAAAGAGATATTATTCTGGATTTGCCAGGGAAACATTCTACCATGAGTGGGGTCACCTTCCCACAGATCTGACCTGTGACTTTGCCTGATGGCGTCATCTACTTGTGTTTAAGCAATTATTCTGAAGAAAACAAAGGTAAGTTTACACCAAATGTATTACTTGGCTTTAAGCAACACTTTGGTTGAGTATTTGCTTATGCTACAAGTAATATTTAGATTTTGAATTATATATTTTTAGATCACTTGATTTTCATGTCATTCACGTTGGTGTTTATCATGGGCTTAGTTCTAACTTGATGTTGATCTCGTTGGCTTTAACAGAACAACTCAACTCTCTTTCTTTTCTCTTTCATGTTCATATCCCATGGCCTCACTTCCTCTTTGCATTAGTTTTCCTTTGTTTAGTGTGGTCAGTGTTGCATATAGAAGGAGAAAATAGAATTAATGAGCCTCTGGGTAAATACATTGATTTTGGCATTCAGCTCACATTGTGCTCCCTGTTTCAGCGCAGTACTGACAGTTTAATCACTCCTCCATTTAATCATTTAATCAACCATTTTGAGCTATTTTTCCAGCAGCAATTGCCGCAGTCACAGAGTTTTCACATACTGTAATAAAATAAAGTACCTTGACTTTGGCTAATCAAAGACTTTGCTACAAATCTGTCTACAACCTCTTTATGACTACATGGGCAGAAAAGCACACTCTAGGCTCACTTTCATTCAAGAGTAGTGATAAATGTGTGGGTGTTAAAAGTGTCTTGCCTAAGGACATCTCAAGGACGCAACAAAGTGCAATTACGATTGAACCGGCAACCTTCTGCATTACACAACCACTGTACAATCTGAGTCACTGATGCCTGTTAAGTATTTTAATCATGCCATCAGAGCCACGAAAGCTGAAGTCTGCATACAAAATGACCACTTTCCTTTTCATGGCACCCACATCTGATCCTGATAAGCTTCAGCTGCACATTACGCGTTACTGTTTATTGGAAAGGAGAACATATTTGCACCACAGTGATTCAGTGTTTTGGAAAATAGCTCCTTCTGGTTGAGGTGCCCTGATGCTAAAAGCTACTGATGTCTTTTGCAGCAGTGGAGCTCAAACAGCTAAAACTTCTTTCAAATGGACTTTTCGACATTGGCCTCTTTCATCTTTTGTCCCTCATGTGTAGCTTTGATCTGTCATGTCTGACTCTTGTCCCTGTTGGCACCTGCAGACAAAAAGGAGAAGAAAGTGCAAGTCTTCTGTTCCTGGATGTAAACAGTCCTATACAAGCATAAATACTGTATCTTCTATGGGACATCTGCTTGCCATTAAAGGTACCATCAAAGGTTGCTTGTTACTTCTAAGTACACTAGCTTCTTGATGTCTTTAGGCTTTGATTTCGTTTTGGTCCGGAGCCTAAAAACTTTCCAAGAATTTGTTTACAGATACTTAAATGAATACAGATTTGCCAGAATACGGGGCAACATTTATATTTGTCCCCTGAAGTTAAAAGCATTGGGGTGTTTTTTTTTTTTCCCGCTGTTACAGTTGGGGATATTTCATGAGAGAGTGGTTTAGTACATGTTTATCATTACTGACGACAGGCGTTAAGTTTCTCTCGAGGAGCTACAAGGTGTTCGGTAGAGATAAGTGCAGTGCCATTTTGATTTCTTTTTTTGGAAATCGCATCATGTCACTTGGAGCACATGGGTAATTTGTAGCTGTTCACGCCACTCGTCATTTTCTAATTTGGCACTCATGTATTTTAAGAGGTGAGAGGCAGACACCAGTTTTATTCTTCCAAAATTGCTTCATTAGTTTCTCTATTAGTCTTAGCAATTACAGCAAACACTAAAGACTGTTATTCAAACCCAGGTACATGACAAAATAAATGATTTATCTAATGCTGCTGTTGTCATATTTGTTACTAATCAAATGATCACAATTCATTTACTCAATAAAGGAAGAAGCCATTCATGCTTTGAGTATTTTCTTTCAAAGGGCATTTCAATAAGTGTGAGGCAAAATGACTTATGCTGTTTCTTAGTAATGATGATGATTTGAAAAGTAAACATGGCATGACATTTGCAGAGATCAGTGTGCTAATTGTTGCTAATTGCTAAATAAATACTTTTGACTAAACTGCCAAACTTCTCAAATTTAATCATTTATATAATTTATGCTTTTGTTTAATGCTGCCAAACGGAAAAGACTTGATAACAACATTAATTATGTAAAATGCACATGTCATTTATCAAGATGTTGTTATGTTAAGTTATATATGTTATGTGACAAGAGATCTACTTTCCTATCATCTCCTGCTGTGTATTTAATTGAATTATTATTATTATTATTATTATTATTATTATTATTATTATTATTATTATTATTATTATTATTATTATTATTATTATTATTATTATTATTATTATTATTATTATTATTATTATTATCATTATTATTATTATTATTATTATTATTATTATTATTATTATTATTATTATTATTATTATTATCATTATATTTTATTTTTTAAAGTCAATTCAATTCATTTTTTTTTTTTTTTTTGTGCTTCCTGATGCTTCCTCTGACACAGTCCTTTCCAGATTTTAAGATACACTGGCTTATGACCTCGCTGGCTGTATTAACATCATGCAGTATAAATCTTTTTTAATTACAACACTCACGCCTTTTGGAAAATGCTGATTACAAAGATTACGAAATAGTTAGCATAAATCCAATAAGCAGGGCTAAGCAGAACGGTCACATTTATTCCATATAACACACCCCCACCCCCACACACCCCTACACACATACACTTACACACATTCATAGACTTTAGCTCATCATATTATAGCCACTGCTGTGTCCACTGAGACTGAAGTGTTTGATGACATACGGTAATTACATGGCTCAAATGTGGCTTCTACATGAATATTTCAACATTGGCAGGAGCAGATACTGAGTGGACAGACTGGCCACACCACGCCTGCGTTTACTCTTGGTCTGTGTATAATGAAGATCTGCACTGTTCTTCACTCTCCAGATTCAACCAGTAGATACACAAGTGAAGTAGTAGTAGTGAAGAGGAGGAAATGCAGAGGCTGAGGAGGCTCATGGTTTTGCTGCTGTGGTGGAAAAAGGTTTGTGGTACATTGGAGAAATGGCTAACATGCGGGGCTAACAGGGAAATTTACCCTTATAGGCTATATAACCACAGAAAACTCCCAGGAGGTTTCAAAACAAACTGAATTTATAGGTGTAATATGTAACCTTTCTGCTCTTGCTTTGGCTGGAATGTTCTGCAGTATGGCATTAAATGTATCTAAGCAGATGGTCTCACCAGGCTAAGTTAGTGGTCTGATCTGTGGAGAGGCAAGTTTGCTCAAAGAACGCACATATATAGAACACAAACATGGGTAAGTGGATAAATGTTGATGAGTTTAATACCACACTATGAAACATTCCAGATAAGGCAAAAGTTCCATAGTGCACCTTTAAATGTACATCATAGCATCACAATGTCTGTTAAAAAACTGTAGGGAAAGTTGCTTATGTTAACCTATGAACAATGTTTAAACTTGTTTCACCAAATGAACTAAACACAGTATTCATAGATTGCTGCTGGAGTGGGGGTGCTGCTTTGAGCTTGTCTCTTGGAGAAATTAATGCATGGGCGAGATGGAGGCCTAATTTCCCCTCGTATGCACTTTGTTTGCCTAATTAATTTGCTTTGGTTCAGGCACTTTGCCCGAATGCAGTTAGATAGACAGAATTAGTGAAAGAGGGCAGCAGTCGGGGTTCCTCATCATAATGTGTTGTTTTTGACTGCTAAGGCATATGAGTATTTGCTACCACTGTTTTGAGAGCCCTCCCTGGGGCTTCCATCTAATCATTTGCTGACAGATCAATTGAGTATTAATTTTGAAACTTTTTGCCACTTACGAGCAGCATCACCTCTATGAAGAAATCTTGTGCTTTTTGTACCATTGGATTCTCTGTGTGAATACTGACTATTGCAGTCTGATCTCATCGTGTTCAGAATCAGAAATCCTTTTGCAAGAAACCAAGCAGAAAATAAACAAAAAGGTGGCCACAAATGAATTCCAAACTAATTACCTCAAAACGTAAACAGTCCCTCTGGCTTATTGCTCTCTTTATGTTCTGTTAATGGTGATTTCATTTGTTTTCAAACAGAACTATACTTGTTTTCTGTGCTGCACATATTGTTTGTCATGATTATGGCTCTAAATGATCATCAGATGGCCAAGAGATGCTTTTCTAAATGACACTCGTTCTTTGTCTCCAGATGGAAAATAGCCTATATGCAAACAACGATATATGTTGTAAATTTAACAAAACAAATGAACAAATAAACTGTATACATGTTCTGCACTTGTTTTATCTATTTCTGTCCTTCAGTTTTGAACAGAAGGAGTTGAAGAAGCAAACCTCTTCTAAAAGTCCCATCATAATCGAGACAGGCTGGTCCTGCAGGCACAGGTCCATCCGGGGAATACAGTGTACTGGTTTCCAGTGTTGAAATGAATTCTTAAACAGCTGCAGCACTTCAGAGCACACTGACAGTTAGTGCTGGCAGCACTGTGTATCTGAATATTCAACAACAGTTTCCCAACAAAGGAGGTGATATCTGCATACTGTGATCAAACTATCAGAGAGAAAAGTGTGTTTAAAAAAACGGCTTTGGTCCATCAACAGTGTCAGCACTTTCATCACACAGGAGAGCTTTGGGATTTGAATGAAACACTTGGCAACTCTCACGAAACTTGATAAACATGTACTTCACAACTACATTTAAAAATGAACAGAAACTACCTGAAGGGAATGAGCTGTCTGAACTGAGGCTGAGCATCAGCTGTTAATGTGGCCCCAGGACAGAGCTGTTTCTGTGGGAATATGGAGCAGAAAGTGATTCCAACTGTTAAGTGTGTCACTACTTTATGTTCCAAAGAGTTTTCAATAATAGTTTCGTGAGCTGTGGTCAAAATCCAAGTGTTGGGGCAGAGAAGATTAGAAGTAAAAGGTCATGCCATCTTAATTTGCTGGCGTTAACTTTGGGATAAGTCAACAGTGGAGCGAGCAGAGAAATCAAACTTAAAGTAACTGAGAGAAAGGCATAGTCATCTTCCTCATTGACAAATGCACAAAGCGCTTCCCTCTGCATGTTTTTCAAAAACATAATAATCTCTACTTTGGTTCATTTGGCTTCCACCCAAACCACAGTGTCCTTTGGCTGGAATGGCCATCCACTGGCTTGAGCCCAACACAGCAGCATGAGAGGTTCAAAAGGGATTCTCATGAGTTTGCAAACTCACAAATATCGTGAGAACTCATCTTGCTTTGCATATTTCAAAGCCTGCTCATACAACAACTAACTTTGCCATTCATTTGAGACCTGTTGCCAACACCTTGGTTGTTACATCTCCTTTATTCCGATTCTCAACAGCTCTCCTCCGTCCAAATGCCCACTCTCTGTGAATTGCACCACTATTGATTCTCCCGCAGGGGATGATTAGCCCTAACCCGTGTCAGAGCACCGAGCCAGGCCAGTGATAATACGTTCACTCAATGCACAATAACAACCCAGGTGCCCCAGGAACGCCAGAACCACAGCTCGCCTCACAGCTCAGCTCACGCTAGCATGCTAATTTAGCAGGACTGGTGATAAATGCATGCTGTCATCCTCTCTGAACACAGTCAGCCTCTCTGCAGCGGCAGCAGGGCCCATCCGATAAGCTACATCAAACAAATGGGACATAATGGGATTGGTTACAGTGTACCTAATACCTATACACTGTAAGGCGCAGGAATGTAGAGACAGACGACTGCTATCACATTTTTATCCACTTTAGACAATGGAATAGTATCTCTGTGCTTGTGAATACTCAGCTCAAAACTACAACTACAACCCAGCACTAAGCCCATGGCACCTCATTAGTCAACACTTTGTCACTAAACATGCTCCTCACTCCTGATCAAATAGAGTCTTCCCAATAGTGTATTCAGAGGGCAAACACAAAGCATTTTGAACATAAAAAAACAAATCAATATAAAAATCAGTGAGAAAAAAATTGTACCCACACTATTATTATCTGTTATTTAACATGGAGCATCTACTGGGCAAGTAGACACTGATCTGACTGGGACAGCTAACTCATATTTGACCTACATATAGAGGGCAGCTAAGGACCCTCTATAGAACATCAACATTTCTTAAGATTTTGTTGACGTTAATTTTTGAAGTTCATCAGCATTTCCGATATTTTTAAATTAAAATAGTAATTCTCATTCTGCTTAGACATCAAAACAGAACTCCCATAAACCCACTGAGTCATTCATAACAAACTTTCACCCAGCATCAGCACATGTCTCACCTGTGCAAGAACTAGATGATGATAATCAGTGTCGTGGTCAGGTGAGTGTTTGTCCTCTGATTCAAAGGTTGACACCACCTCATGTCATTACTGTTTTTGTGTCCTTGGGCAAGAGATATGAGAGATACCACATTGCTTTTGTTGGCTGATAAATAGATCATAGTTAGGTTAATAAACAAGCCTAAGAAATCATTCTACAATCAAACTATCATAGGCACTGAGTTAATTTTTTAGACAATTTTGCCAACAGGAACACATTTGAAAGGAACAGAGCACTATTTTTTTATTTTTTTATTTTCAGCCTACCAAATGTTAGTTCAGATCAAATTTGTCCAGCATTTTGAAAACCTCATTATGCTGGGAAGATACTGTATACAACAATATGCCAGCAACTCGCCAACTTTAAATTAGGTCTGACCTCCTGACTCCAGTGGAAACTATTGTAATCATGTAGGTTTAATGCAATACTGTGCAATTCTGTATACAGTGAGGTACACAATGAGTAGTGCATTATGGGGAGGAAGCCAAAAGGTGAGCTAAAGGTCATACACTGTGGGAAGAAGTCCAAGGGGTTATGGGTGTGACTGGAAACCAACAGTCTATGAGGTCTGAATCACCTGTTTATTATACAATAGAATATTTATATTTTTGCTTCCCACCTATATCCGTTATGAGGCATCCATCATAATGTAAACTTAACTTTGGTGTATTAATTTCACATTGGTTTAGTATAGCCATAAATCTGATCATTTTATGCAGATACATTTGCAGATCAACTTAAAAATAGCTCCTCCTGTGTCAGTCCAGCACCACTTTACCCCAAGATTAAATTCTTTACAATGTGTAGTAAACATCTTCTTTTTGTTCGAGCTTATTCCAGCGTGAAAAGAAGAGTAGTTAAGCAGAACTCACTTCACGGATTTGGATGAGTGCGTTTGAAGCTTTTGTGCATTTTAGCAACAGCGTATAATGGACAAATAGCTGGTGTGGGTTTCTCTACAAAGACGTACAGTACAAAGAGGCTCGGCTGGCAGCGCTAGCACTTAGCATCAAAAAGGAGCAAAGCTTAAGGAACAAACTTGTGATCCCTTCTGCTAGAACAAAACCCGCACAAACAGACGACAGTGTGACAAATGCAGAGCGCTGAGGAAAAACAACAGATTACACCAGTGAGGAACATGCAGATAATCAGAAGTTAGCTGCTTGGCTCATGCATCTAACAACACTAAATTGAAAAACTTTTTTGTGCGTACCAAACAATTACAGAGCTCAGGAAAGAATCATGCAGAAAATAATTCAGTCTACATGGTCTTGGTCGAGGGTGACGTGGCTACGTGGTTAGTGCTCTCACCCCCAAGTTTCTCAGTTCTTAACATTTAATTTATCAATATAAGGGGAAAAATACATACTTTTCCCATATCCCCCAGCCCTAACCTGATCTATTTTCTTGTCCAACTGGAATGCAAAATGTCAAATAAATTCACCTGTCCTGGTCGAAATGTCCAAACCTTTCCCATTACAGTAATAGGGCACGGTTTAACTGTTGACCATCCAGCCAGTATATTATTTCTGCATAATCTGAAGCACCATATTTATGACTGACAAGTTGTGCGCGCTCGTTCTCCTTTTGCTTTACATAGTGATTCACCAGTTGTGCTCTGAGTCTGCAGCCCCATATGTGCATGTCGTCTCCACTTCACTGTGCCGTCAGTCAGTGGACATGCTGTGGTGAGTGTTCAGGCCCCTGGGCATTGCTTTAAGGGACAGACTGTATGATGGGGACTCATGAAACAAGACTATAGTATTCTCAATGCACTGTTCCTGTTATGAACAATAGTCAGTAAGATGAATTTGTAAGTTCAATCAGTGTGTGATGAATGTGACCTGTTCTGCCACGCCAAAGGGCAGCCTCACACTCAGATACACAGATCTTAAGGAGGAGGTTGCTCAAAAGTGCCCAGCTGGGACATTTGTTAAAGGAAAAAGGCCTTAGTCCAGGACACAAACCATGGACTGTAGGTGAGATATTTTGCTACAGACTCACAACAGATTGTTTACTTTTCTTGTGGCATATATTTGTTCCCATGGAGATTGTCTAAATTTTTTCACAGTATGACAAAAAACGTTTCCCTCCCAAATTTCTCCACATGCGACGAATCGGTGACGCCACCTGGCCAAGCTACTGGTTACATCTGTGGAGAGATGAGCCCACTCACAGTAAAAATGAATGTTTTTAAGGTAGTTTTGAGCCCAGAATGAACTAAATGCATGCACATGTTTGTTTCCATGGAGACAAGCAAATATTCTTCACCAGAAAATTTACATATTGCACCTTTAATCACCATGATTTGTACAACATCAGTGCAAATAAAACATAAATAAATTAAAATAGTGTTTTGATTTTTAATATTTCATTCTTTTGTTGGTTATCATCAAGTTCAGAGTGCATTCACCCAGATAATTACATCTCCTGATCCGTGACATACCATTTTGTCGCCTTTGTGAGCACATTGACCTTTCCACCCTCAATCTAAAAGACAAACGAAAAAACTGCATTGCAACCGTTCCCCACACTGAAATAAACAGATGTAACTATAACTTGCCTTGAATAATGTCCATTCTGCTGCAAAGTCTATCAACTCAATCATCAAACTGAAATAAAACGAAAAACAGCAGACAAAGTGACTGAAATCATACAGTTGTTTTGGACATATTCACAAGTTGTAGTTCTACAGTGTGGCTCTGGTCTCTCATACTGAACAAGATTGCAAAAGGGAAAAATGCAGAACTGTGTTTGGCCCAAATCTTACCACACAGTGTCGCTTCCAATGCAGAGAGGAGCAATATCCATATGACAGACAGGAGGCAAGAGGCTTAAAGTGGGTGTCCATAGCAGCTTTATTTTGTGTACAGCTCAATTTACCTCACATCTGAAGGGCTAATCTTGTTATGGGAGAGAGGGGGCCCGCTGTCAGGAATTATTCTTAGATATGATAATCAGTGTTGTCTCGCATTGGAGATGCAGTGTATAAAAAAGGGATTTAATTCTCTGGAGGGATAGACCAAGTACAGACATGAGCTCAGAGGGACGCCATCATAAAAACAAAGACGACATACAGAGACAGTACACAGCGGATTGCCCATTGCATAAACAGATAGTGTTTATAGTTTATCTTATGGGAGGCAAGGATATGCTTTGATGTTGGATGCAGTTAAAGTAGGAAAGGACTTTAAAAATATATACTTGTTTACTGTATAGTTTAACAATAGACCTATAAGTGTGTGTGTACATTAGACCAAAGGTTTTGCGTTATTTTTAGATGTTTGTAGTTCAGAGCAATTGGTTGTATGACATTTAAGGAAGACAAACCTGGGATACTGTGACTGACAGGTGAATTAGCCAGTGACACACATGGTCCATTGTGTAAAAAAAAATATGGCTGGTTATGAGGGAACAAAAACTCACAGAAGACTAAAAAACATCACAGATTTCTGCAGAATCAATGAACTTTAGCTTTAGTGAACACACTAAACTGTTAATCTGAGAAAATGATGGTCTGATTGCATGATCATGTTTAGTTCTGGCTTGAGAGGTGACAGAGGGCATGACTAATACCAGACTGATACCCTTCTATAGAAAAAAACATAGGGATATCACTCTGGATTCGCCCAGCAACCAATACAACAATTGTTCAGGAGTGGCAAACAAAGATATACTGTATTTGTATTGTATTGTATTGATATTGTATTCAAAATATATGCACATTTGTGAATGAATCCATAACTTTTTTCTCCACTGTTGATGACTATAGACCATTATTAAACAGGCATCACCAGTTACAAAATATAAGATTTCAAAGGCGCACATAATGTTTGAAGGTCATTTGCTGAATCAAAATGGCTACCTACACGAGCTTACCAAAATGAATGAACATTAGGTTTGCTGTTTCACTGGGACATTCACAGGAGCCTGGTGCGCTGCTGACGCTGCGGCTGACTCACACTTGGCATATGAAATTTGTTCGTTCTTTTAAAATGTCTAACACCCAAATCCTTCCTCTTTCTCTCAGCTTGAATCTCTCCAGACTAACTTTGTCCTAGCAGGGCTCCTGTCAAAGGCTGTCTACAGTCTGCTCCTCTGAGTAAAGCAACACTGCGGAGCTTTCATATTAATCAAATAGACACACAGACACAACAACCATAGCCCATATATGCATTGAAATTTTGCCGCGGGAACCTGTCTCAGGTGTCTAAGAAATAAACATTCAGTATTGTGAATTCTACCTAGCGTAGACTTATAGATGAAGAACTGATGTTGTGGCAGAGTGGTTAGCCTAGAAAATGTGCACAAGGCAATTTGTCTGGTCTTCTTGTCTCCATGGAGATAGTATAGCTTTGCCTGGCTGGAATGTTTCACAGTCTGGCATCAGACTTCCTTATCTCCATGAAGTCAAGCTGGTGGCACAGTCAGTTACAGGTCAGATCTGTGGAGAGACAATCCCAATATGTGTTTGTGACAATCGATTATATATGAGGTTAGTTAGTAGTCGTAGTAGTTGAAACGAGGCTTGTAAGCATTTGTTATATAATTGCTTAATAATAAAGTGTCAGACATGATGTTAATGACTATTTGGGGCTGCCACAGTAAATATTTAGTATTTTAAGCCAGATGCCCTACCTATAACCCTTCCATTTGGGGCTGGGACTTGTAGTTTACAGCCGAGCCAGCGTCGTTACGTAATATTCAGGATTTGACAAATGGCGCACAGGCCAAAGGAGACAATAAAAAGCAGTATATTTACAGTCTTTTATGCTTTTTGGATAGCCAGAGAGTGACTCGGCATCTTTCTTTATGAGTAACAAAAAACAGAAATTGCTGATACATCCCTCCACATATCGATTCCTCATTGTTCATCACATCCACTTTAAATCATTACAAATGCATTCTCATCTTTAATACTTTGCCTGACAGTCAGTTGTGCTGGAAAACGTGCCAAGTTCACCCTGCTTTTTTGTTTAGCGCAGTGGAGTAAATATATCTGCGATGGTACCAGCCTTCTCCATCTCATACTCCAGGCTTGTCTTTTCTCTCCTCTCCGAGCGATTTGGCCTGTGGTTGTTGCAGTGAATAGAGCCTCGCTTCGTCAATAAAGCAATCATTAGGAGCAGATAGAGTTTGTGCTTGTGTACTGACAGCATAAGGGCGAGCGGCAGAGGAGGGGGAGAAGGGGAGAGAGAGGGACGCTTCTGGTGAGATTCAATATTTTGATGCATGTCGGCTGAATCTGTCTCGGCCAATTTAAGTGATGGGAAACACTCGTGCTGCTATTGTGGTGCCAGTATAAAAGCTAATGCCAGATACTTTACAGAAGGCACATCTATAATCTGAGGGCTATGTTTAAAGTGGGTCTATTGATTTCAGTTCTATTTTTACAATAGGAATATGAAGGGTCAAATTAAATACCAAAACACATAAAAGCATTATCTGAATACACACCCTTTGCAATGGTATTCCAGTTTGTCGTTAACATCGATTTGCAGTCCCAAGTTTCTTCAGTTTAATTAAAAAATCCCATAAATTGGATAATGATTTCGTGTCCATGGAGACAAGCAGGCGACACCAGGTCAGATAGTTACAATGACTTATTTTTAAAAAGTTGTTGTATTCTTAAAATGATCATTAAAAAACATTTCCTTTTTAAATTGTACATCATGATCTATATATCATTATGTATAAAAATGTTTAAAGAATGTTCCCAGACTGTGAAAAGTCTATGAAACTTTATAATAGCAGAAAAAAACATTCATGCCTTCACTTCATAAGCTCTGTGAACCCAGCCGCTCTGTCTCTGCGAGCTGTGAGGTTAGCCTCGGTCAGCACTCATGGCTGCAGCAGGTTTGAAATGCAATCAGTCTCAATTCTGTGAACTCTCTGTGGTTTTAAACTGCAGAGGCATCACCTGCACCACACAGCTAAAGGATAGAGCATCAGTCCAAAGGGAAGAGGAGAGGAGTTAGTGAGGTAAATCAGTCATTTTAAATGGCCCATAGGAAATGAATGTGTGTCTGTCAGTGTAGAGTCTGAACTTGTTACTAACCACAAAGCCCATGAGGGTGTAGTTGTGTTTTGGTGGATAGGTTCATATAAGGTCTAATTTATATAAGGCCTAATTCTGTAGTGTAGCTAAAGGACTATAATAAGAAGGCTTGATCCTGTCTGGGGGTCGAGGGGGGTCGAGGGCACAAATTGGCAGCCTCACTTCCATCAGAGTACCCCAGGGCTGAGTATGGACTTTGAGTGTCATACTCCAGGCTTGTCTATATTTTTTATTATTAATGAAATATCCAAGTCCAAATTTGGAAGGAAGCTACAGAAGTTCAAAATTCGCTCTAAAATTCTCAATTAATAAATTAATAAATGGAAGAAATCTGGGACATGCTCTGTTTTCATGTAATCAACACAAAATAAGCCTTCAGATTAGCTGAATATTTATACTGTAATCAACCTCCTTGTGCCCTAATTTTGGATCCCCTCTCAATTATCCTCACTATTTGAGAATCAGTGCTTCATAACGCTATTAAAAAGTTTCATTTTTTTAATTTCTAATTCACTGCAGTGATTTAATCAAGCTACATAATTGGCCACTGAGGAGGCGACCAGCAGGTACAGCCAATCATTCAGCCATGCTGTTCATCATTTCTATAATAAAATTATTTTTAGCCAATAATGGCAACATGACACAACTCGCTCAAAACCAGCAGGAGTTTCAGTGTCGTTTGTGAGTGTTCAGAGCCACTGAGGTTGGCGGTTCAGTTCCAGCTTCCACAAACACATACTGTTGTTGAGCCCTTAGGCAAGACACATTACCCACCTGAATACTCGAGTGTATGAATGTGTGCCTGAACTGGTGGTCCCTTGTGGTGAATGGCTACTTGATGTAAAGCAGGTTATGTGCCCAGTAGAGACAGAAAAGCACTAGACAAATGTGACCATTACTATTTAAGAATTACTTATTAATTAAACCAAGACATGACACAAAATGAAGGATATTACCATATTAAAAATGACTTAAAGTACACCAGCTTTTCTCAGTGGAGATGTTACTGTGTGGTCAAATCATCAGATCAAGGTACAGGTCACATCTGTGGAGAGGCAACTCCATTTACAGTGCATGTATTTCTCCACTTTATTTCCATCCATCCATTTTCTTCCGCTTATCCGGGGCCGGGTCGCGGGGGCAGCAGTCTAAGCAGGGACTCCCAGACTTCCCTCACCCCAGACACGTCCTCCAGCTCCTCCGGTGGGACCCCAAGGCGTTCCCAGGCCAGCCGAGAGACATAGTCCCTCCAGCGTGTCCTGGGTCTTCCCCGGGGCCTCCTCCCGGTGGGACATGCCCAGAACACCTCCCTAGGGAGGCGTCCAGGAGGCATCCTGAGCAGATGCCCGAGCCACCTCAGCTGGTTCCTCTCAACGTGTAGGAGCAGCGGCTCTACTCCGAGCTCCTCCCGTGTGACCGAGCTCCTCACCCTATCCCTAAGAGTGCGCCCGGCCACTCTGCGGAGGAAGCCCATTTCAGCCGCTTGTATCCGCAATCTTGTCCTTTCGGTCATTACCCAGAGCTCATGACCATAGGTGAGGGTAGGAACGTAGATTGACCGGTAAATCGAGAGCTTCGCCTTCCGGCTCAGCTCCTTCTTTACCACAACGGACCGATACAGCGACCGCATCACTGCAGACGCTGCACCGATCCGCCTGTCAATCTCCCGCTCCATCCTTCCCTCACTCGTGAACAAGACCCCGAGATACTTGAACTCCTCCACTTGGGGCAGAGACTCACCACCCACCCGGAGAGAGCAAACCACCTTTTTCCGGTCGAGAACCATGGCCTCGGATTTGGAGGAGCTGATTCTCATCCCAGCCGCTTCACACTCGGCTGCAAACCGCCCCAGTGCCTGCTGCAGGTCCTGGCTTGAAGAAGCCATGGACCACTTTATTTATCCACTTTAAATCCACTTTATTTATTTATTTATTTATTTATTTATTTATTTATTTATTTATTTATTTATTTATTTATTTATTTATTTATTTATTTATTTATTTATTTATTTATTTATCCAATAAATCACAGGCTCTTTAATAATATATACTTAAATGCAATACTGTAAAGGACTCCATGCCAAGTAATAAAATCTCCAAGATACAAACATGGACTCCCCCCAGAAAAGTTCCATAGTGCACCTTTAACATTATTCATTATATCTGCATGAGGTCCTTAGCTGAACTCAAATACTTCAGTGTTTTAAATATATTAATTACATCATATTAGAATGTTGCTGTTGAATATTCCATAGAAGCATTGTGTGTACAACTGTTCTCCCTTTGGTGAGTCTGTCAGGTTAAATCACACAATGAGTGAATATAAATACCTCTAATATATTGCGCTCGACGTTTATTGTCTCCCTCAGGTATTCCTCACACTAATCCAAGCTCATTTTATGACAACAGACATTTGATAAGAAATTTTCTGCTGGCTTTTTACCCACAATGCACCACGCCAAGGCAATGATATGTGTCCAATACCAGCATATGCTCTTTCACCATCCCTCCCTATTGCCTCTTTTTTCAAGTTCCATTAAATGTGAATGCAATTTTCACACCTGTACAGTGTGTCTCATGCACATGAATAATGGGTCTTAGCGGATGTGATAGGCTTTGGGGAGCTCACGACAGCAACGCTGAGAGAAGAAACTGGTTTGACATGTTCATTTATTACCCTTGTGATCACCACTGTAGTGAACATGAGCCATGGGCGGAAATACTGCTCACCTGTGAATACCAGATAGTGGGAGCGGGGGCGGAGGTGTCATTGTGTTAGTAATGCTGCAGTTTGGATTTAAAATGGCAAAATGGGCACAGCTTAAAGTGGAGATTAGACTGCTCACTTCACTAAAACACAGTTACATGATTATATTTAAGATTTTAATAAAAAAAAGTTTCCCTAGTTTTTTTCTAGTTTTGACATTTTGGTTAAGTTTATAATTTGACTCCTGCTTGTAAATGGGCAGCAGATATGACTAACATGAACGTGACAAAAGCTGAAATAGTAACCAGTTTGTTTAGTGAAGTATGGGCCATTATGATTCTTTCTCATTTTGTTATTAAAACAGTTCAAATAGGTTGAGTTTATCAATGCCGTTCATTACAAAATGTATTTCTCAAAAGTCTGAACTCTGCTCCAAACCACATGCTTTTTCTGATTGGCGATCAACCTGTTAATTAAAAAGTACCAAGCAGAGCTCTTAGTTGAGAATTTCATTATGCACTCATAGGAACACCCTCAGGCACAGGGAGAACATGCAAATTGTAAATATGGTGTGCTATTACAGTAATATGACTCATTGGAGAATTCATAACGATATTTTGCAGATAAACAAAACCTGGTCTCCTACACTAAAGGATCATACCATGTTTTTATTCCCACCATTTTTATATAACATATGTTGGTTGGATTTTGTTGGAAAATTGATCCAAAACAGCTTAATAGAAACTGATCCACTGACCTCCTGTTCAAAACTACAGAACTTTTTTTTTTTTTTCCTAAGGGGCTATGTGATATATTTGAATATTACATGTATGACCTGCAGTCTGAATGTTTTGAATAATTGCAGTTAAGCTCAGGGCAGTGGGCAGGGATAGGGGGTAGGTGAAAAAAAATTCTTAAGCACTAAAGCCGTGAATGCAGTACAATGTAGGACTACTCAAACATGTACTAATCAATCAAAATACATACCTTGAATGTTATACTAATGATGGAGTAACACCATTATAAGAAAGGTTTATAAAAGTCAATTCCACATGCTGTTTCTTCCTGCTCATGTTTTCTTCTTTCATTTTCATCCTCTGAATTTTCCAAAGACTTCTCTTTGCAGGGTAAGCCCCATCTCTCTTTTTTGCATCTGTCTCGCAATTTTCTTGTTTCGACTGACTGTGCAGGAAAAAAAAAGTGCCTCTATCCTCCAAGATGAGTTTTTAGATTGCATTTTTTACTTGTATATCAAAGTTTGAGAAACACACAGGTGGCTGCAGCAGGATTGGCCCCAGGATCAGTGGAGCTTTGGCATTTGAGGGAGTCCTACTCTAAGCAGGTGCAAGAAGAAAGGACCATGTATGTTGTCTTTGTCCTGGTGACTGGATTTCATTAAGTAACATATTAAGATCCTGTTGTCCCATGTCTCACCTATTAATTGTGTCAGAGGGGGTTTGGCAATATAAATGAAATATAATTGAACAGCTTAGACTGTAGAAAAGTGGTTCAGTAGCGAAGCTGCCAAGCTGTACTATCAGTCCTTCCAACCACCACCAATCACTCACAAACCACATTCACTGAGCAAGGTGTGTGACGTGTTGTGCTTAAGTCAAAATAATCCTGTTTTCCCTTTACTTCTGCTTGTTAGAAGCATGGCTGAAGTCAAGGTGTCCTTTAGTACATCCTACTGGTCACTTTGCAGACTGCAGCAACCACAGTCTATGTTCCAAACTTCTTATTAACTGTTGTTGCCCTATGTTACGGGGGCCATGCTGCACCATTATACTTCCATGTGCAGCACACTCTAAACATACAATTTTACAACCGGAGAGGTCAGCCGGTTGTTTTAGAGGCTTGCGTGCGTACTGAGGACCACAGCTTACTGAAACAGTGCTGCATAAATCCATATTATAGATCCATTTAGAATTTCTTTGAGGCCCACCGATTGTCCTCCTGCATGGCTTCTCTGAACTCCTCCCAACCCCAAGTTTTTGTCTCTGCGACTGCATAAGCGTTGCACACTTGGCCTGTCAGTACCTTGTCAACAAGGCTCGATAGGACTCCTTCTTCAGCCTGACAGCATCCCATACCTCTGGCGTCCACCACCACGTTCAGGGATTGTGCTGTGGCAGGCACCAAAAACCTTGCGACTACAGCTACGAGCAGCCACATCGACAATGGAGTCAGAGAACATAGCCCACTCAGAGTCGATGTCTCCAGCTTCACCCAGGATGTGAGAGATACTCTCCTGGAGGTGTGAGTTGAAGGCCCTGCTGACAGAGGGCTGCGCCAAATGAGACCCTCACGATACGCTTGGGTCTGCCAGGTCTGCCTGCCTTCCTGCTACCTCCTGACCAGTGCACTGTTGTGGTTAGTATCTCTTCATGAGTGCACATTTTGTGAAGTAAGTGCATTGCATATCTGTTGAGCAGTCATGTAACTCATCTGGTTTCTAGATGCATAACGATAATTCCATAGATAACAATACAGTACTGAAGACTAAGCTGCATAAATGAGGTGTAGGAGTAGGACAAATCTGTTAAAAAACAAATAAATCCATGGGAATCGGACGAGGCAAATTGTACAGAGTGTCAAACATAGCCCAATATATACAGATATTAATACACTGTAGATCTAGGCTTTACTAATTTTGATTTAATATATAAAATAAATATACTAATTTGCAATTAGTTTGTATAAAATGTAGTGTTGTATTGATGTCACCTGCAAGTCTGCTTGCCAAACCATATCCAACTTAACTTCCAAAATCAGATGAGATTTGGCTTTGACACGGACATTTGGCCTCCATTACATTAATTTAATGCTGCCTTAAGAGGAAACCTAACTAAAACTGTGCCTTCTGATCTGGTCACATTGATCTGATTTGAATCAGTATCTTTCCCTATCTTACTTTATTTTACATATAACCTACTTTTTATAGTACCAATGACATACAAATTAAAGGCAAACTTTCTATTCATTGGCAGGAGACTTGACCTGTATGTTTTCCTTTTAACCTGTGAATGAAGTTACAGGTTGTATTTAAACATCTGCTTTTAGACCTTCCACTGCTCCCCCACTTCCACACTATCAACTCTCTGCTCCCTCAGCCCTGTGCCTCCTGCTCCACACTATGAGGCAGTGTGCCAGATGGAGAGGGCTTCAAGATCCAGAACAGCCCAGACTGACAGCTTTCCCCAGTGGACGAATCACCCAGACTCCGGACAGTTGCCTCCCCTGCACCGCACATGCCACTCAAAAAGATATCACCAGACACCGATAAACTTGCACTTAATATAATGAGGCAGGAAAATGGTGGACAGGTACAAGGATGAGTGAAAGGCAGCTTATTAAGGAGGAATGAATGGAGAAATAAACGGAGTGTCAAACAGGTCATATTAAGATATTATATTTTTACCTAAAATTAGCTTATTTCTAAAGAAAATAGAGTTATATAGGGTCAAAATCAGACGCTACTTGACACTGAAACTAGTACCGAAACTAGATATTTGAGCAATTATCAAAACTAAAAAAAAGTCACTTTCACAGGAAAGAAATGAACCTTTCTTGAATAGCTTTAGAATGATCTTGAGCTGTATCAGAAATATCAAACCACATTGACTAATATATTCCCATGGACCACTATGTAACCCACCTGGACGACTGAGGGATTACACAGATATAAGGCCAAAAAAAAGAAAGTACTGCGATTTAATGTTGAAAATCAATTGTCTAAACAACTTATTTAATTTTTTTTACAATCATCGTGCTATCTGAATTGGTCCTGAGTATTGAGCCTATTCCTTAGTATCAAAATCGAATTGGAAATTTTTATATTGTATTTCTTAACACTAAAAGACCCCACAACTGCTTTATCTAGTCTGAAGCAAATATGTTGTGCCTGGATGGTGTGTTGAATAAAAATACTGTAGTTCTAGTCATTAATAGCTAAAAGTGCCCAAAACACAACAATAATTTGTCTTCTTACTTGTGGTTGTAGTTGTGGTAATCGTAAAAGTTTTCGGATTTAATTAAGTCAAACTTTAAGGACAAAAACACATACTTTGCTTTTCTTAGTGGAGCGTAGTGATGTGAATAATGCCGTCTGCAGCTGAGTTACTATAGAATACTAATATGCTCCGTGGTATGGAACTGCTCCCTGAACAGTGGGCATGGCTGAAGGAGGCAGGTGGGCTTGTGCTTCTGAGCAGTGATGTTTGGAGGTTGTTGTCATCACATTGTATTTTGAAACCATTTCCCATTAATACTTTTTAATGTCTGAAGAGTAAAAGCATGTTCACTAAGTCAGCATTATGTAACATGTAAATTGTAGTTGCAGATATATGGTAAAAACAACTTGTCCCTATGGGCTTATCACTGTAACAGAGTCTGGTGGTTCCTGGAGTGCGGCGCCGCAGTAGTTTGATATTGATATTTAGAGGATGATGCCATACACATTTGTTTCACTGCAATATTCACCTATTCACGTTTTTATTCTTGCAAAGGTTTGGAGCTGACACACACTTAGCATATTTCCCACTCATCTTTGGTTATTATTCTATTATTGTTGCCTTATTTTAGAGATATCGATCGTTTTGCCTTTTCGTTGCTCAGACTTGTTTTGTAGCATGACTATCTATCCATATGTCTTCTTTTAAATATGTCCTGTGAAAAAATGAGTGAAAAGTAAGTGTCCATGTTGTTGATGTTGATATTTGGCTTTTTTCCTGCCTTAAAAAAACATTCTGACCATCACAATCTCAGTATATTTACCTCCCTCTCTGATGCCCTGTTGCCCTCTGAGTCAGTGTTAAATCCTGTGTATCCCGAGTCCCCCCTCCCTCCTCCTCCTCCGCTCAGCCTTTTAGCCACGGCGGTCAATAGGGCAGCTCCTCCCCCGGGCCCACACGCTCATATCAATCCAGTTATTCGTATCACAGGTGACGGGGATGTGCTCAAGACTAAATGGATTTTCCCCCAGCTTCTCACCTCTCTGTATCCACCCACGACGCTATGAAGCAACTCAAGAACTAAAATAGACAGTTTGAGTGTAAACACAGAAGTAAAGTTCAAAATTATGGCTTAAAAATACAATATTTTTCTTTTTTTAATTACAGAAAAACATACATGTGTGGGTGTATGAAGCAAACTCCAGGCAGATACTTGAGCAACTTTCATCCTAAATGTTATTACTTTGCCTGAAATGTTCCATAGCTTCTTGGTCACACATTTTTATAAAGCGCTTTTCCACCTTCAAGGCACTCAAAGGCACTCAAGGAACCACTCACTCACTAACTCACACAATCACGCAATCACACACCAGTATATGCAGATGCTGACGATGAGGTGGGTTAAGCGTCTTGCCCAAGGACACAATGACAGCATTCATCTGTGGGAGCTACAGTAGAATCGCACTGCTAACCCGTGGATCAGTGTTTATGTTGAAAGCGGGATTCGAACCACTAACCTTCAGATCAATGGACAAACACTCTACCGACTTAGCTACTGTCAATTATCTTAAAAACAGGCATTTTTAACAAGAAAGTGATTTATAAATAATAACTTAGAGCACGGTGTTGTCTGGGATAACGAGGGAATCCCAAGAACTGGTTTCCCCACCATTAGCCAGCAAGTCAATGAGTAAAATTATACAAAGTGGTTTTCAGCTGTGAATTTCCCCGAAATGTAACACAAATTGGTGAGTGAGTATGTTTTAGCTCTCCAAGCCCTATAGCTAACCAACTAATCCTAGCCATGCTTTCTCAGCTTTTCTCATGGACCAGGCCAGAGCGTGGAATAGGTGATGAGCTTACAATACGCACAGGCCCCCAGGAACATTTCCACATAATCTAACTGAAGTACTGACGCGGAACAGCTCCTCGCGGGGAAAATGGCTATGTTTTTCCGTGGTTGTCAGACAAGATATTCCGTCTACCTGGAGAGAGGATGTACCGGACAGAATTCAGGATTTTTGTGAGTTGCTCTAGGATCCTCTTGTATGTATGGGGAATGTGGTTAGTCTTTGGGTGATAGGTGGAGGTATAGAAATCTGCAGCAGAGCGTGGTATGAGAGAGCTATTGTAATGAGAATGGATGTGTTTATTATGCCCCCTATGTCCCACGCTATAGTTTATCTGGTTTACTGCAGAGGCTGAGGGCTGGTACTGAAGCAGACCAATTGTAAAGTCTCAAGAAGAATTTGAGATAAGATAATACTGGTGAATATAGACATACATAAAAACATCTATAATTAAATACATCTGTTTATATGTGTTTTTTTTTGTGTGTTTGTCCACTGATCCGAATGTTGGGAGTTTGAATCTTGCTCTGATCATTGGTTAAGTGGTCAAATCCACTGATCCAAAGATTGGTCATTGTGTCCTTGGGCAAGACTTTTTAACCCACCTCGTCCCCAGTGTCTGTGTACACTGATGTATGAACGTTTGTGTGAATGGGTGAGTGGTTCCTTGATGTAAAGTGCTTTCAGTGCCTTGAAGGTGGAAAAGAGCTATATAAAAATGTTGCCATTTACCATTGACTATTTAATGTATTTGAGCAAAATTGTCTTTCTTTAGTACAGATATATTGTCTAAGTGGCTCTTGAGGAAATACATATCCGCAGTATGCTGTCTGCATCTAATTATGGAGCGTTTTATTGTTGGATCATCAGTAGCTTTACTGTGACAGTAAAACTCTGCTCTGGTCTTTTCAGACAGTAAAAATCAGTTACAGCACCTTAAATAATAATATGTTTTCTATCAAGTCCATTTATCCTGTGACAGTGTAATTACTCACCCCCTTTACTTTCTAGTGATGACTGATAGATCCTTTTTTTCTTCAATGCCATTTTGAGGACTCTTTAACATTCAAAACAAAACAATATTTCATTTTGAATTGTTAATTGCAATGGCAACAGTCCCAATTCTGTGTCACTTCAAACCTATATAGATAGACTATTAATATAAACTGGTGCTTACAGGGGCCCGAGAGTGAAAAAGGTCTTCTAAACGGAGTGCATGTTTTGTAGATAGATGTAAGCTGAAGTGTGCAGTTTGTGTGTGAGAGCTCTGGGCCTCACTGTCCATCTGAGCGGCCGTGTCCAGGTGAAGAGTCTGCAGGCTAATGGGCTGTGGAATCTCAGGGCCAGAGAAGAAGAGCCATGTTACGACCCACTGCATTTCCTGACAGCGCTCCCTCTTTCTCTTTCTCACTTTTTTCCCTCACCTCCCCTTCATCTCTCCTCTCCTTCTCTTCTCCCTATCTCCTCTCACATTATTCCCTCTCCCTTTCACCTCTACTCTTGCTCTCGCCTTCTTTTTCTCTCTCCCTCCCTCTCTCTCTTCCCCTTTCTTCTCACTCTCCTCTCCCCTCAATCTTTTACCTCTTCCCTCACCTCTCCGTTCACCATCTCCTCTTCCTCTCCCCTACATTGCTTTCTTTTCACACTCTACTTCCTCTATCCTTCTCGCTCTCTGCCTCCTCTATGTCTCCCTCTTTCCTCACTCCCGTCCCTTCCTCTTCTCCCTCTCTCCCCTCACCATTCTCTTTCTCTCTGCACTTTTTCCAACTCCTCTCATTCTCTCCCTCTCTTCTCTCTCCCTCGTCACCATTTCCTCTCTCTTCACACTCTCTCCCACTCCTCTCCTCTCACTCCCTGTCCACCCCTTCTCCATCTTCCCCTCCTCCGCTCTCTCCTTTCTTTCCCCCCTCTGTTTACTGTTGTTACTTTTCTGGAGGAGTCAGAGGAATAGAAATTGCAGGGCGCCCTCTTTCACGCATCCTTGTGCACATCCATCGACTGTCCATCCAACTCCAAATCCCAGAATCCCCTGTTCGGCCCTGAAGTCATTATGTCCACTGCGGATTTGGGAAACTGACACATGGAAACACAATTCATTGTGTCTCATACTGCCCTGCCAATAATTTCATATGTGAAAGAATGATTTTTGTTGTATTACTTTGCTCTTTACTTTACTTTGCTCTGAACTTTGTGTTGAATACTATGTGTCTTAAGCATTGAGGTGAACTTGTTTCTCTGTAAGAATGTGACACATACTTATTTTAAGATGTTTACACTGGAACCTGCTACTTCGGTTACATGATACGGCTCTTCATTTTCAGGTTGACAAGGGGTCTTGTAATACATCTTTTGGTAGTCTTTTCAGTGACTGCAAGCATCTTTTTAGTGACGTATTCTACCTTCCTGTAAACAGCTATCTATATATCCATTTATGACCTTGTACGGACAGTATGTAAAATGGGTTAAGTCCCTATAGGACCAGCCTTCTATAGATAGCATCTTTGTCAGGCTATAAGTACTGGAAAAACTCCCTTGGAACACATGTGTCTGCTGTCTGTAACTTCATTCATCTGATCAGATAAACTTTTTCAACTCTCTACTTGGTCTGCAGTCTTTCCTTCACAATTACAATATGTCTTTTGAGCACCACGTGTAAAGGTTTTTGAATCCAACTTCAAGAGGACACATACTTTTTGGGCCAATCAAATGTACAAAATGCTTTGACACTGGATACACAACATAATTACATGACACAGGCCCAAATGCAAAAATACTTTCACTCTAAGAGCATTGACTTAAAATGTAGTTTTTAATTGTACAACTCAATTACTGCTGTAGTTTCAATGCGTTTCAAGGTTTTGGTTTCTGCACTTCACTGTCACAGTTCAGTTAATGCATATGTTTCTAAAAATGAAATGAATAGTAAGAAATTGGTGAATCAGTGCACTGTACTAAATGATGTAATTTATCTTCTACTTATTATTGTGGATGTGGGTGGATGTCTTTGGGTTATGGGAGAAAGTTAAAGGGGACATATTATGTAAAATTGGCTTTCAAGAGCTTTTAACAAATGGTGTGTCCTCATCATTAGCTTACTAGACAGCAGTAAGCTAATGGGGCGACAGTAGCTCACTTGGTAGAGCCATTTCCCCGACGATTGTCTGAGAGAATCTGTGCACTGTTCTGTTGGTAACGTCTCCTGCTAACACTTGAATGACACAAATGAAATCACGTAACATGGAAGAACAGACTGATGGTGATTTCTATGGACCACTGGGTCAACAGATCAATACTGCACCAACACAAACTTGTTTCGCGTTCCTCTTCTTTCTCCTCTCTTCCCGTAGATTCTTTGTAAATTGATTCCGTCAGCTTCATTGGTTTGAAATAAACATTTGCCTAATGGCACCGAAACAAGCAAAGAAGACCCGCAGACTTAGTAATGAGCAATTGATCTTCCATTTGGTCTGGTATCAGTGACCTGCTCGTCCTTCCCACAAAAGAGCTTCATTGTAAAGAATCACTCAGTTCACACTAAACCACTGTGACTTCATTTGTTATTTGGCTTTGGAGTTTTTAGTAATGAGAAACTGATTTACAAGCCTTATAAATGTGAATTAGCTGCATAACTGTTTGGAGCTCAACAGTGACCGCCCACCCCATGGTTCCAAAAGTAAATTTCCCATTCATTTTTCTCATAGACTTTCCAAAAAATAAAAGTTTGAAAGCTTGTTCAGGGTTAATCAGCTACGTGGTAACTAATGACCACAAGACTATAACTATGTAAAATCTGTAAATACTGTGACTTTATAAACCATGAAGTTATTAAAACATTTTCAGAATCTGCCTTTCTGGACTTATAATAACTGTGTTATGGATATTAGTTAGCACATAGCTGCTTTAGCCTCCATAATGCTTTTGAACACTTAATATTTGAACTTTTCGAAAAGTCTATGGGAAAAATGTAAACAGCAAGCCACATTTTACATGATCTAACTAAAAAGAATACTGTGTTGGGTATTATTTATTAAAGCAGATTTCATTGCTATACTTCAGTGAAATGCTATACTTCTTCACTTTTATATCTGTAAAAGCAAAAATGAAGCACTAATTAGCCATTACAACTTTGAGCAACTTTTGAATCTTTTAATATGAAAAACTCAAGATTTGGCCCTTGAACAAAATCTATTAAGGGTTTGTTGAGAAATGAACTCAATTTGAAGTCCTCAAGTACACTTTCTAGGGATAAAAATGAGCTCATAGATTTGAAAGAGTCTTAAAAACTCATAGACAGCTTTTAGCAAATCTAATACTTGGACTGAAGATTAAGACTCCATATTATAATTAGCCTACTCACTCTTAGCAAAGTGTCCTTGAAGGTTTTGCTACTTAAAGAGGGCATATGGTTTTTCTTGGGTATTTAGCTTTATTTTACATTTTAATCATTATAAACTGCAAAATTGATCCAAAAAAGCTGGTAATTAAAAATGGGACCATTAACAACATGAGAAAGTTTCTCCAAGTCTAAAAAGTGCAGCGCTGATAAGTCGTCCCTCTTCCTAGTGGCTCACTTTCACTTTAACAGCAGCAGATCTGTATTATTATTTTTTATTTTGTTTCACCATACAAGTATGACCCAGAATCAGAACTTTTGGAGTAAACACAGGTTAGTATAGGGAGTGGGCGGAGATAGGGGATAGGTGAAAACAGACATTTTCTGTGGATCCAAGCCTGTGGTACAGGACAAACAGGATTACTCAAATATGCCGCATGAATCAATCAAAATACAACTCTCAACTGATGAGGGAACAATACTATAGCATGGTTAAAATCTATTGTACTTTTAAAGATTTACTGGTGAGTTACAGTTTATGGGTTATATTGTGAACAGGACATAGGCGCTAGCTAACAACTTGCCCCTTTAAGAGTATTTTGCTGTCATGGTGTGATGCACCGTGTAATTTTGGCCTCAAACTGTTGGAGTTACTGTGAGACTGGAGTGTCATGGCCGACTGAGAAGGCTGGGCTCCTCATGGCTATGACAACTATGAAAGAAATATCAGACACAGAGCAGAGATAGAAAAGCACATATATGGCTAGGTTAGCAGAAGCACACTCAGTCACACTGTCATACAAAGAACAGGGCCAGTGTACAAAAAGGAGGTGAGGAGGTTCAAGGTTACTGTGCTCTGTGTGGGCTAGTTAGCTCTTAGCTGTTGGCGTAGTACCTGTCACTCAATGCAATGAAGGGTAACCCAAAGGAGCTCATTGTGCACCAAAGCTTCATAAAATAAACAACAAAATGTATTCATGATAGTCAGTCAGTCAACATTTTTTTCTCAATATTAATTTGTAGTATCATTTTCATATGATATGCAGCTATAAGTAAAATGTTCCTCAGAAGTGTACGTGTGCTTGTCGTATGTTTAGGTCCTAAGTGGGATTTGTTGAAAATAATGGTGTTTCATAAAATGTTGGATATTACTTTTCATTATTTAAAAGCAAAGCAAAATCATCTAGCATGAAAGTCCTGAAGCATAGTTTTGGATTTAGTGAGATTTAATTATATGATATGAAGATTACACTATTCATTTTCATATTTTGTATGTCTTTAGGACTTTAGGACCAATCAATTCACACAACAAAGGGGCTCTTTCTTCAGAAAAAAAAAAAAAAAAGATGAATTAGAAATTTCTGAGAAACACACAATTAAAAAATAAAACTGCACAAACTTTGCCTTGCTCAAACCAAAAATTCCAGATATTTTGGAGAAATTAAGATTCTTCATGTTGCAATCCTAAAAATAGCTATTTTTGATACAGATGAAACATGTTTGAGCTATAAATGTAACTGTAGCTGTGACTAATGGTACGCACAGGCTCTGAGAGGGGTGATGTTATTCCAGTGAGCAAAGACTAACATTAAATTGCTTCAGAGCGGTGCTAATATAATGAAGAATAGAGATATTGATCCATACTCCCACCACGATGATCGGCTAACACGCCTGTCAGCTTTCTCTTCTTCAGCCTCACACTGGAGCAAGGGAAGTAACATGTTCAATAGCCTATGCATACTTGTCAAGGGAAAAAGGACAGCTGCACATTTTGAGTTGAGTTTCACCTCTCATGCAAGTGGCATCCTAAAGGAAAACTGTCTACACTAGGTCTTTAACAATCTTTTTTTTTTTTTTTTTTTAGAGCAACATGTTACTGTATATATAGTAATAGCATAAACTGTACAAATATACAGCATATACGTACAAGTGGAAGTTCTAGTTGTATTATGTTGACCTTGTGCTGTGCAAGGCTGACTGTTTGTGCACTGTTTGACGCATGTCTAAATGTGTGTATGTGTGTATAAATGTGTGTATAATAAAGAATAATCACTGGGCTTGTGGAGAAGTGTCCTCACTGTCCCATGATGATGACATATGAAGCGCGCCCGTCGTCTCATGATGATGATGACACTAATGCATTCACAGCCCGTTTGCTCGCTCTGATCTTCACACCAGGCAAAAGGGACAGGCCAATAACACCAAACAGTGCAAAATGGATGTCTTGGCCCAGGTTGTATCCATCTCGAAGAGCTGTTTTCGCAGGGTGAGCGGTCATTAGCGAAGGACTGATATAATGAGACTCGTCTTCTCTGGTGATGGGCAGTTTAATCCAGACTGAGAGCTGCCTCAAGGGCCTGAGGCGAAGCACATTTACACTCATGTAGAAATAGCAGTCATGAGAAAACACAGGGGAAATGGTGTGAGATCGATATGACGCCACAGTGAGTGAGTGACAGATTTCAATAATACCAGATGACAATATAAAGGGGACTGTCATTGAGGGTAAACAAGTTCTAAACAGTGTAAAGTACTTTCAAAATTTAACGTTAACCTTGAATAAATGCTTTAGTCCTGTTGCTTAAGGTAAGATATACATTTTTAATTACCCATCCTTCAATCAGTGCCATTGGGGCAACATGTACAGCGCTCAGGGACTATCTCAGGTCTTGAGCCAGATTTGGTTAAGACCACCTAGCTCGAGAATCTTACTTATAGTGCATGTTTTGTTTTGTATCTGTTTTTTGCTGATTAGTAAAACATTGAAATACTAACTAAATTCTAACCGTGGTGTACAACTGCACTCAAAAAATGAAATGTTTTGAATATTTATGTGACCTTTTCACTAATTTATGTTGATCCAAATAATTTCAGTTTTATTTTGTAAATTTAGCACAATATGATACGATGCAAAACATGTGACCTCAGTTCTTTATTACGGTCAACAGTTCAATATTTTAAGTGTAATTTATTCATCTTCTAAATGTATCTTTAAAATGGCATAATCCTGAAATGTCAGCTTTTCTCCTTGTCTATGGCCAATGGGATTTTCCGGTTAAATTAAAATAATAATAATAAAAAAAAAAACCATGACTACACAAAAAAAACACAGTACATTGTCAACGCATATGTACTCATTTATTTAACCTCTACAGGATTAAACACTTCACATGCTTCCTGTTTGAGTACCAGAGCTGTAGGTGTGTCAAGTCTAGTGCTGTGGAGTGCTGCCTCTCTGAGCGTCACTGATAAGCCCAATGCCACAGACCTGCACATGTGTGGAAAACATACATTCACCACAAACAGCTGAAAACCCCACTGTAAACAAGCTTTTAATCACATGCACACCGCACACATACATACACGGCTGATTTGTTATATTGTGATTTTAATGTTTTTCTTATTCTGTAAAGCACTTTGGATTACTTTGTGTACAAATTGTGCTGTACAAATAAACTTGCCTTGCCTAATAAAGGATTTGTCAGCAGGACTCCATTTGTGCCCCCAAAAAGCAGGTCCCTATGAACTGCGCGTATATAGAATTTTCGTTCCCACAATGTGATAAATACCCGCCCATGTGAGGCCAGGAGCACGAAGACGCAATTTGTACATTCATGCATTGTCTACATTGTTCTGCTGTCACCATAGTGTCCAGTGTTCACCACTCACAGCCTGTGATTTCTGGCTCTCATCCAATCACCTCTCAAGACAATCAAACATATAAATGCACTCTCTACCGCTATCACAATAGTCCTGTCTGTTTCATCCCCGTCCACAGCAGCATAATCATAAGCCTCTTAATTTTTTTCCCTCTTCACACCACCAGAGTCATTTTCAAAGTGATTATACCAAATTATTATATCCTAACACTGACCATTATACTTGGTGATTCAACCTCACCATTTCACACGTCTTCTTTTTCTTCCACTTATATCTTGAACTAGACCAGCAAACACTTTCCCTTTTGGCTTGAAACCCCTTTACAAGACAACACAGAAAATACCAGATGGTGGCTGCATGTATGTTTGTGTGAATGTTTTTAACTTTGAAATGTAAATTAGGCGACAGAATGCCTGATATGTAGTGAACTGACAGAGTGCATGGCAGCGGAGGTGAGCCTAGTACTATTTGAACAGGTCTGAACGCAAATCACTGACCTCTTCAGGGGAAAAAAAGAGTTTTATTGAGCTGTGGAGGCTGCACCAGAGTGTCACAAACCCAGAGATGTATTTAAGGCAATGTGCTCCATGTCTGTGCACAAGCCAAAGGGATACACACAGCACCTAGAACTCAGCGTGGAATGATGTAAAGATATATACGACAGCTTTTACCACTGTCAACAGGGGAAACATTATGCATTGGAGGAACAGCACCAATTCAATTTAGGAGAAGGGGGAAAAAAAGAGAAGTATAGCACCTATAATGACCAAAATAAGCTTTTCTATATCTTTATGTGATGTTGATTCATTGCATTTAGCCTGTTGTATATGATTTTAGTGTTAAGGACATAGGCAAACTCACACTGCTCGGGACTAACACCTTCTTGTTGTGAGGCTTAAGCACTACTGCGTCCAAATGCATGTGAAGAAACTGAAATTATCCCATTGCTAGGGGGTTAGAGGTTCAATGATCTGAAATGGCATCCAAATGAGCTAAGATCCAAACTTAGCTCATTAAAAAAAGCATTATCCTCTCCCACATTCATTAGCCGTGTCTGTAGTGAGTCGGAGCTACTGTTTTTGTAGTCCTTCTGTCATCAGTGACTGTCTAACTCAGCCTGAACCTGACACATGACCTTTAGAGAGCAGCCTTAGCACAAATCTCATGCTGTTTTTCTTCACTTTTGCCAAGTTTTACCATGCTTTTACAAAAAAAGTTGAACTGTCAATCTCACAAAGCTAATATTATGCTAAGATTGTTTTTGTCCTTGCCAGGCTACCATACTCAGCCGAACCGTTTGAGAAAGTACAGCGCCCATGCAGAAGTACAACAGTTCAACGCATGACCTAGAGACGACGTTTTAATTTTCATAAGCAAGAGTCATCATAATTTATTAAATGTATCTCTTCTATTAGAACAAATCAAAGCATTTTAGAGGAAAACAACCCAAAACACAACGGTTCATATGATAGTCATGCCATGTCATTTACATATACAGCAGCATGCTCCTAATGAATAATAAAATCTAACAAGCCTGAAGGAAATGAATCTTTAATGCTTACTGTATCATATTAATTTTCACTTGGGCTGAGTCTGCGAGCTGAAGCAGAGAGAATCAATTATGAGAAAGAAGAGACCAGCGTGTGCACAGTTTTGTTATGATAAGAAAAGCATTCGACACACACAGTGGGAGCAAGCCTGCACTGATAGTTACAGTCACTACAGTTTTATGAGCAAAGACAGATAGAAAACTGTTTGTGAAATATTTAGCATAAAGACAGATTATGCCTTTTGCAATAAATACTGCCATTTCTCCTCAGCTATTACATGCTGCTTCTCACTTTAAAATTTATATCATGGAATAGCTCCAATACAATGTTATGCACTGTAACAATATATAATAGCTTCACTGCATTGGACATTTTTAGACAATAGGACACATTTTTACATACAAAATACTAGTACTTATAATGTTAATTTGTGGTCTTATTTTACAGAGTTTTCATGTTTTTCCTTGTGTCTGGATGGGTTTCCACTGAGCACTCTGGTTTCTCTCATAAACCCAAAACATGTACAATAAATAACATCCTCTAGTCAGGGGTGTCAAACACATTTTCACCGAGGGCCACATCAGCAAAATGGCTGCCGTCAAAGGGCCAGATGTAAAATAAATGTAACTACTTTTTTAAATTGTTAAGGAACTGTTTTCTGTATCCATTACTTCATTAATTCTATAAGTTACAGATATTGCATATGTGTTTGCAAAAATGTAAAAAAAAATATGGCTGTGTAACTGCATGTCTCCTGATAAAATAACATTTTAAGATCATCATACCTTTTAATTTACCCTGTCGAGGGCCACATAAAATGATGTGGAGGGCCACATTTAGCCCATGGCCTTGAGTTTGACACATGTGCTCTAGCTAGTCCTGAAGCCTAGTTCAAGATCTGGAGATGGGTCCCTGGGCGTGGCACCCTCTGCTCCCTGACAGGTTGTCCCAGCAGCGTCGAGGGATGGGTCAAATGCACACAACAAATTTCCCTACGTGGATAATAAGGTACTTTAATACATAGATAATGACCATTCTAAACCTAGTCCGAAAAGATCAAATTTCGGTCAAATTTTCAGTATTGGTACATACAATTGCCTGTCTAGTTTGAGTTGTTTGACTAAAATAAAGTACTCGCTATGTATTTTCAGATTTTGTAACTGCGCTGCTAGGTGCCAGTTGGAATAATACAGATGGTGACTGTTCCCCGTCTCTCTCCTGTCTTCTGTAACCTGCTGAGGTAGCTCTCTGACTTGGCTGCACTGATGTAAATATATCAAGAACAGTGTGTGGAGCGCTGCTGTCTGATAGGGCCTCTGAGGGAATGCTATAGATGAGCTGTATAATGTGTTGTCTGCCAAGTGACCATCTGGAAGCGCCAGCTAAAGCCTGTCAGCGGGCAGTATGGGGAAGCATTCACACATATAGTAACACGCCGCCTGCTCTGTGAGGCCACATATGCATGGGGACTGTATCAGTTTGCTTAAGCTGACCGCAGATAATCCAATCTCATGTTTAGTTGGGAAAGAGTTAGTTTTATGGTGTAATAATGGTACTATTTAATACAATTTTTACAGCTTTATAAGTCACGATGTCTCTCAAACGCAAGAGTAAAATCATTTGAGAGATTTGAAATGGAACAGAGAAGATTTCATAGTAGAAGTGAGGTAATATATCAATGGGAATGAGATAGGGAAAGGGTCATTGCTTTTAGTGGTTAGAATGAGAAATTGGACTGTCTGAAAGGCTCACACTGGTCATGTAATGTCAGTCATACTGCGGCTTAGTTTAGTGGGATTTACTGCTTCAAATTATTGGATTTTATTTTTGCGCACAGATGTGTTGCAATAAATACACTGCAGTAAGTATTCAGTCAAAGAACATATAGTAAGCACATTTCACACTACCATTTCATGAGCATAACTTTGTACTGCATACTAAGATACAAAAATCTATTTTGGTTTACAGTTAGTTTGTTTTAAATTAGTTTGAATGTGTACTTTAAATATATATTATCATCATTCGAAAATATTGTATTGTACATTACTGTTTATGTTTATTAGAACTGATGGACTTGTAAACTTGTGGAGGTTCTAATCACACTCCCACAGGTGTCTTTGGGCAAGTGTTGCAAAAAATAAAGGATTAAACTATCACAGGGGACAGAAAAACATGGCAGATTTCCACAGAATCAATGAATGAAGCACTAAGCTGAGGTGAGAGAAATGTCATTATGATGAGTGAGCTCCTTCGTTTCACATGCGTCACTGAAAAAAACAAATGAGATTTGGTTCTGGCTCAAGACGCAACAGAGGGAGTGCTAACCAGATGGATATCCCAAGTTTTACCTTAATATCTGTGTATACTGGTGTCTGTGTGAATGGGCGAGTGGTTCCTTAATGTAAAGCTTTTTAGTGCCCACTGCCTGTAGAAAATGTGATGCACGTATGAGTATAGAGTTTAACACAGACCAGAACACTTACCAGGAAACAGGAAAAGGGCAGTCGAAGCAGGTAGTTTGTCTTTTATGGATTTAAAACACAAACCACAAGTACCTTCTTAAGATAATTGATCTGCTACTGTTGCCTTGGAGGAGTGGTATTTAGCCCATGAATCACCACAGGTTGCAGCGTTTTCTTTGACACTTAACACCCATCTTCTAAAACCCACATGCTGATTTTTAAAAGCGATTTACACTTCCATCATCCCATGAAGATTTTAAACCCATTTTCAAACCAATGTAACAAAAGCCATCATTATTGGAGACGCTAGCACAGTCAAATTTTTGTAACCTTTGGCATTTAATTACTTTCACAGAAGGTTTTTTGTTGCGAGGAAAACCATTTGCAGAGCTCCGGCAGATGAGAGGCACGTCCTTTGTTGCTCTTAGATCTGTGCTCATGAGTCAGTAAAATGTATGTAGTATTGATCAAACCATAAATCAAAGGAGCCCATATAACGCTCCACTCACACCCATAGAAAAACTCTGCATAACAAATCCACACAGTATGTAGCGTTTTTACTCTCTAACTCAATAATGGCTCTGACCTAATACAGCCCATTGATATTCATGCCTGCATTTTTCTATTCGGTGTGCTTTTAAATAGGTTACCTTTCAGGCATACACAGAACACATGGGAATGCAGACTACCCCGCAAGTGCTTCGTCTCTGCAGCATTGTAGCATATGCGAAAAGACTGGGGAGAGAAAGTTGTGGAAAACATTAAATAATGGTGAGGGGACTGTTGGGGTATTGTCTCGAACTAGGTCAACTGCAACTCTTTTGGCACCAGATAAGAAGAGTGGGTGGACGAAACATGGAGGAAAGCCAGATGTCATAACAACCAGACAATATGGCTTCCTAGCACATAGAATTAGATGTATTTGAGTGTATTTCCTGCTCTTCCTTTACATTTCAGCTAAGTCGTTCGCTGATAATAACCATTTCTGTTGTGCTGGTTTCTGTCTGGTTGCAGAAAGTATTGTAGCTGACAGAGGGCCACAGAACTGAGTCTGTACTTTTTTGGTTGGCTTCAAAAGGCCATCTCTGAAGCTTTAGCTGCAGCAGCAGATAAGAGGCTCATTTTGCAGTAAGATGGTGCTTGGAACAAAGCTACAAGAAGCACAGGTTATCTTCCAGCCTGTGTGATAATGTTATAAGTGACTATAAACGATAGGACATTAGATTCAATTTAAGTTCATCATTTAGACCTAGATAGGTACACAAACTAAGAAGAAGAAGAAATGGTTGACTCTTCATCAATGGCCAAAGTCAAAGAACAATGAATGGTCTGCAAAATAAACCTATTGTCATATGTTCAGGTTATCTTAGGTATTTATTATCTTAGGTATATTTTATTTATTTTTTGCCTGACATGTTCCACGGAATGCCATTAAGTCTACCTTCTTTATAATTTATTCAAATGTTTTTGCTGCTTCAAAACATACTTGTTGCTTACATAATGCATTCTTACTGAGTGAAGTCACCTCTAAATTAGATAAATTGAATGCCATATTAACACTATACACACAACAATAACATCTCTAATAACATCACTTGTCCAGATAGTCACTTCTCAGAATTTCTTCTTCATTACTGAGGTGATCATAGTTCACATAGTTACTTACTTCACTTTCTCTGTAAACAACAACCTTTTATCTATAACAAAAATAAATAAAATTGTCTTGGAAGAGAACACCTATTCCCTCTGCAATGCACTTGATGTGAGTATCTCAAGTGAGAAACTGAGAGTATAAAATTCAAGCTAAACACTTCTATGGGGAGAAAGAAAAATCCATGACTTTGATGCTGTAATCTTCCTTTGATATTAGACCCAACAAAAATCCACATACTTTCACTGAGTACTGCTCCACTCCAAAGAGTGCAGAGGTAGGATTCAAGCCCCCTCAGGAGTCACTATTACAGGACCAGGCAAGCGCCAATTGTGTGGGCAGAAATAACTGTGTGTGTGTGCGTGTGTGTGTGTGCATGTGCAGGCTAACACACTCTCTAGACAAACCCTGATTAGTGGAGTGTCGTCCAAGCAGCGGAGCATGGAGTGATAATTTGCACTGTCCACAAGTCCTATATCGAAATCTGAATTATTTCCAATTAGACCTCAAGCCGTCCATTTCCTTTTGGTTCAAGATTGTAGGCTAGATTCTATGTTAGTAATTTCACCCCTGTTCTCCCCATTGGCTTGGTGTGCAAATCTCAGTGATTTTTCTCCAATCAATGCAGTCAGTTTGTTCATTTATAGTTGTTCTAATCAAATTCGCTGCAGCACAGGCCCTCACACACAGCAGCATTCACCTTGATTACTGCCAGGAGCTTACAGAGGGATCTCAAGGGTTAACTGGTGACTTGTGATCTGAGAGGGAAAAGCCTCATTCACACTCGCAAGCTGTTTGGATTTCAGCTCCATCTGTAACTATGTGGGCAAAATGACGTTAGCTATCCAGTGTTAAAAACAGATATGTATTATTAACCATTGAATATCTGTTTGGTGTGATATCCAGCAATGATAGGTGCAATGTTTTCTCTGATTTCTATTTGGTGGAAATTATAAAAAGACATAGAAATAAGAAAAGATTTTAGTTATATTGTTGGTGAACTTATGTCACTCTACAATGCTCTTGTTTATGAATCATAGATTGAGATTTTGTGTCTAATAAATTCAATGCCCTTATAATTACAGTATATTGCAGTTTTGCAGACAGATATAAGTTTTTATTGTGTCTTGACAGTTTGACGTCTTCAGAACTTCATCCCAGTGTGAGAAAGCGGTAAGCCCCCTCATCTGCGTTTACAGTCTGACAGCACATTTTCTGATCTCTATGGCCTCCCTGATCCAACCATGGTATATGCTCTCTGTGCGTATGACCTTCCTAATCCGTGAGATATTTGTCCCTCTTGCAGTAATGATGTGACTATTAAGAACTCAAATGTCCTATTTCTATTTTTTCATGAATTCCATTACATGATATGATGCTATGTCCCTGCAGAGCAACTTATTAAAGGCATTTTGGGAGCAAGTTCTATAAGTCCTATTTATACACTGCAGTGGCTACAACAACATTGAACCTGGCATTCCCCAAATGCTCTTTTAGTCTAAAATGGGGTCTCGACCGAGTTAATGGAATAGACTGTTTGAAGTCCATATTGCCAAACTTGAGCCTCCCTATCTCTCCTTTCCTTATCTCTCCTATTGACATCCCCAGGCCACCAAGAGTTTATCAAGTCGTACCATGGTTCAGCTTGTGTTTGTTCCGCCGCCTGGGACTGTTTGGTTGTTTTGTCTGTTTTTAACTGTCCCCCGCGGTCTGCATTGTGAGCAGGTTAGGGAGAGGACGCTTGAATAGCAGATTACATTGCCACAGCGAGCTAGACACTTTGCTAGACTTCCCCGATATAGCACAGGCTCTGATGGCCCAAGGCAGCCACATGTCATTTCTCATATATGTGAAGAACTAGCGGGGGTGAGGCGGACAAAGCAAATTGTGAGCAGGGAAATCAGAACGGTGAGGGGAGAGAATGACAGACAGCGGTATACTTCAGGCATATAAGAAATACATGGAAAAAAGGATCTAAGCTAGCAGACGGTCCCAGGCACTAACTTGCAGATAATTAAGGGAATAATGTAAAATAGAGGAGGTCTGGACGTGCTATTAAATCATAGCCAGGAGTGAAAAAAGAGCGGAAAAACATTAATACTGCCCAAAGTGTTTGGCTAAGCTTACAATGTAACTAGCATGAAAAATTAATTAGGCATAGGGGAGATTTCTGCCACTATAATAGGAAAAATATATAGTAGCATTATTGGGAGTTAAATATGTGTAACAAGCTAATGAAAGATTTGTGCCTGCACCTAGCCTAGATAAAAATTATAATTACTTTGTGGGAGGCATCCAGTACGCTATAAAATGTATGTGTCTTATATTTGCAAATTAAATGTGATGGCTTATTATGGCAGTTGGTATATCTGAAAAAAAAGAAAAAAAAAAAAAGAAGTGATACGTTTTAATTACAGCTTTTATTTCTGAGTTTAGAAGTGTTGAGTCAAAGCCTATAGAACACTCGCAGATAGAATAAAGTGCTCTGGAAAGTAATACGAGAAAGGGCTAATTGAATCAGTGGCCGAAATAGCGTAAGTCCATTGATGCATTAGTGCATTAAGGAAACATTACACAAAATTAACATAATACTGAATACATGGATGTATGCCTGCGTACACTTGCCTGCGAGAAGCATTAGCAGTCTCAAGCTGTCAGTGTAGACAATGTAGGGTTGAGCATCTGACAGAATGAAAAATATGCAAAGAACTCCGACTCCTTTTGGCACTCGGCTATCTTTGTTTCTCAATCACTTCATCCATTGTCAGTATGCTATAGATGCTATCTCAATCTCCTTGTCATTTTAACTACATGCTCTTTTCTTTCCTCCTCTTTTCTTTCAAGACATTTTCCATATTAAATCTTTAATACTTCTGCTTCATTACACTGTGACGTCTACTTAAAGCACCACACTGTAACCTTACTAACACCATACTTCTAAACATTTTCTAGGGAGACAGATTAGTTTTATGCTACTGTGGATAGTCAAAGGAACAACATTTCCATGGAAACAAGCAGAAGGAGGCCCTCCCCCAGGCTCAAAGTAAAAAGGCATGTTTTTCTGTGTTTTTCGGTGCAATAAAAACATCAAAAATGTTTCATTACTTTTCATTATTGTCATTGTTTTAGTCTCTGTTTTGGCTAAAAAGGTAAACGGGGGTGCTTTACTGTAAGTATTGGAAGATGAATATGTGATGAAAACTTTCTGCTTAGTATTGAAACCTGGAAATGTGATATATTAATTTGAATGCTGAAGATGTACACAATAGTTTGGAGGCAGCAAAAGTCAAAAAGGCAATATTAGCTAACAAAGGAACAAAGCTTTAGGGGAAGAATGCTTTTCTGTTGTTGTTAAGAAGAAGAGACGAAAGAGGCTGAGCTCCACTGAGGGTGATGATCCGAAGAGCTGCTCGGGAATGCCGGGATAATCCATGCCTCTCGGATCCGTCACCACGGCGATGGAGGCAAGGGAACAGGGGGCAGGACAGGGCCAAAAGAGAGACAGGGCAATAAAGACTGGCTTAATTCACTTCAGGAGACGAAGAGGTGAGGAAGAGGACCACAGAAAACCAACGCTTGAGAGTGATGTGCTGAGGACTTTTCTGGTTAATGACCATAAACCATAAAAAAAAGTACCTTTATTTCAGCAAGGAACTACAAAATGTTCCACAGACATAGTTTCCTACTGCCAGAAAAATGGAGTGCGACTATTTTCCCCATAGCGTTCCTTTTTCATATGTGTTCTAGATCACTGTAGGGTATAGTGATGTGTCATACTTTCATACTGTCAGAAATATAAATGTTCAAGAATGAGAATGCATTTGTCATTTCAGTATAAAAAATACATAGAAAAGAATTACTGTACTCTTTAAAATATTGTATGTCAAATCCAGTGCGGTCTTTAGACAACCCTTCTTGAGGTCATAAAGTACTTCCAAGTCCTTGCTTTTGATAAGGTCCATTAGAGTCAGGGCTACATAACAGAGTTGACAAATCTGTTATTTGTAGAATTGACATGTAACGCTACAAATAACAGAAATCACAAGTTATATTGAATTGTGTCCTAAAATACTTAAGATTACAGGTTACACAAAATGGATTCTTGTGAGCTTTTAGCCATGTTGGAATGTTGTTACCTCCTCAAAAACATGCCCAGAATTGTGTTTTGTTTCATTAATATATGTTTGAGTAATGCCGCATTAATAGTCTGACTACATCTCCCAAACTCAAAATACTCTGTTCCACCTTGTTCAGTAGAGATTGGCAATTCCAGGGCTGAAATTATCCAAATGGTTTTATTGAAGGTGTATGGAGTTTAAAAACATGGTGGCAAACTTCCTGTAATGCCACATGACATCACGAGGTGGAACAGTGTGTTTTCTGTTTGAGACAAGAAAATAACGCAGGGTGTGTGTCTTAAACACGTGTGAACAAAACAAAACATAAGTCCAGGTGTGTTTTTGATGAGGAAACAACATTAAAACAGCGCAGCATGGGCCTTGTAAACACATTATTGCATTTAATATTATCATCTTGGCTTAAAATTGTAGCTGGATAAACTAAAAACAAAACTCTACTTTGCATTATTAACAGAAAGCTATCAATTATATGTCACGCAGTATTTATAATTACAATAAGTACTCCTGACAGCTCTGTAACGCAAAATTCCCAACTCTTCACAGGACAATTATCAGGTTAACATCTTTCCCTGTGTGTCATTGCTGTGTTCAAAACATGAATTTATTAGTCTGTAAAATGTCTTTTCTGAAATCACTTAAGTCAGATATCAACCAATATGTGACCAAAGATATAGCAACCAATGTGGAAACTCCTGTCTTTTCATTTCTCCTCTTATCTCCTTGGTGACGTGAGTAGGTTTCTGGCTCTGGCTTTAACAATCGTATTGGAGGCAGATGATCAATCCTAATTGGTGTTCTCAGAGGATTGACCACTGTTTGGGAATGAGAGAGTTATCTAGTGCCTCAGCTGTCTAATGAACTATTTATCAGGAGATAGCACACCAAAGGTCAACATCCTCACAAGCTGCGAGTGCTAACAACAAGGAATGAAACACGGGAAGAGGGATCTTATGAGTGCAAGATGGATACAAGGAATGCTTAAGGAATCTTTGCCTTGTTCCTTGTAGTAAAAATGTGCCTGGAATATTTTTCTAGGACTAGTTGCCATTACATGTTTAAAAGCCATTTTTGACCATAACGTAATTGTATACAGTGGTGGAAGAAGTACTCAATTTTGTTGCTGAAGTAAAAGTACAGATACTGGAACAAAACTAAATATTCAAGTAAAAGTAAAAATACATGAAAAAATCAACTTAAATATAAGTATTAAAGTACCCATAAGTGTTTTGCGCATATTTTAAATCAAATGTAGTGATTTTGATTTGTATTTAGTTCAACAAAAACAATTGAATCTTTTTTCTTAGCTGTTTTTTTTTTTTTTTAATCTTTTTGTTTGCTCTGTTTTGTTAAAAAATTAAACCTCTCAGCCTTTTCAGCAGCTCTCAAAATAAAAAAAAAGAAAAATACTTTTATTTTTTTAGTCCTGTTAAAAAATGTAGTGGAGCAGAAAGCACAGATATCTAATGTAGTGAAGCAAAAGTAAAATGATTTTCACTTTAAAATTGACTTACGTAAAGTACAAATACCTAAAATTTGTAACTATAGTACTTTACTATTTTACTTTGTTAAATGCCACCACTGATTGTACAGAGACATTCAAAGTCACTTAACAATTTAGAAGATAGATGATTTTTTTTCACTCACTCTGTTTGCCATTCTGTGCCAGCTGCTCCTCCATCAAATAGAAAATTACAATAACGTTTATACAGTCGTAACAGTGGGGGGAGTGTTTTGCTCAAGGGCACAGCAGCTATTACATTTATTTAACAGCAAGGTTCAAAACACCCTAATAAAGTCATCACGGTGATTCATTTGGATGCTATGATGTGGATTCAATTTGGACAGCTGCAACAGTTTAAAATGAACTAATTCTGTACAGCACATTTAACAACAGCTGTCTGGACTTGGAAGGAATGTAATTTAATGAATGTAAATCTTCAGCCAGATCAACTATCAGCAGTGGGGACAGTGAGTAGCAACAGAACCATTAGTGCTATATTGTCTACGTGACCCCAGAGGAACATAAGTGTGCTCATTTGCGCCTGGATTCGCACTACCCAAATGCTCAACATGTTTTCTGGATGATGTGGGCGTAAAAAATGCTAATCATACAGAAAAATGCTAACCACGAGGCATAATCGTGTTTTCCTTGAGTTGTTTTGCCATATGCTGAGTGTGAAGAATTCAGACATACTAGCTAGTCACCCACACACACACACACTGAAATATTACATAAAGACTTTGCAGTGCCAGGCAGTGCGAGTGTGGCTAGAGAAATAGCATCAAAGATAGAAGCTGCTGATATCGAGGAGGGAGTGCAGTCACGTGGTTGGGTCTAGACTCGCAGGCAGTGTCAGGCTGTGGGCGAATCGGCTTGTACAAAGAAAGAAAAAAAAAACTCTGGTACTCCTTTCCAGTTGGGCAGGCAAGATAAGGATTTGGTCTAAGAGGGAAAGAGAGAGAGGAATCCATCGTCAGAAGTCACACATGCAGTGGATACACAAACACAGGAGTCCACTGGAGTTAATGTAATGGTTCACTGGGAGAAGTATTAGGCGCTCAAGGCACAACCGGCAAACAGGTTTTCCTACTGCAGAGGAAGACTAGCACAATTACTCTCCTCGGGGAAGCTCTCATGTCACGCTGCCTTCCTGCAATGGTGCCCATCCCCTCCTTTACTTTCAAATGCTTTCTTTACTTTATGGACACCATGGGAAAATGAACCACGAACGATGCAATGTGGGATTCATATTGCAAACATTTAATGCCAGATGCTCTTCCAGATCTACTTTGTGCCCGTGTTATAGCTTCTAACTTGTTTACCTCCCAAAAAAACCAGATTTATAAGCAACACATTAAAGTGGCTAAAGGTGCACTATGTATATCTATGTATTTTACTTTATTTTGATTGTTTTGTCCTGGAATGTTCCGCATATGGCATTACACTTATTACTAAAAAGTTCATAATAATATTTAATGCCATATTGTGGAACATTCCAGGCAAAGCAATAACAACATAGATTTAAGCAGGTAGAAAATGTGGCCACTGGAAAAGTCGCATGTCCAATATTATGTCTATTGAGTATTTTGCATCTATAAGACACAATAACTCACAGGGTACTTAATATTTTGATAATATAACATAATATTATATTGATTTAAATTGTTACTTGCTATGGCAACAGTCCTAATTTTTCATCATTTTGAAACTCTTGTCCAAAATGACTGTAAATCCATCTTGAATACTGCAAGAGGAAGAACTTGAATCATTGTTCAATTTACCAAGAAATCATCTCAGTGTAGTGGTGTACTCATCTAAAAGCAGTTGCTGTTTGTATCTAAGAAAAACACAACCACACAAAGCCCGCAATTGTGCTATTCAGTTTAGATTTATTATTAATACACAATATATTATGGGATGTGTCTTTGATGGCTCTCACTAGCAAACAAAATACAAGTAGACTACGCAATTTGTGTTTCCCATATGATATTGTACGCATCTTGCTGCTGTGCTTGTTCCTTTTAAATTATATTATAGAAGAAATAAAAATGAATTTCTTACATATACACAGTCATAAACAGATATAGTGACAAGTGCTGTGTGCTTATTAAATCAGAAAATAGAATTTGAGATAGTGTTTGTCATAATAAGTGTCAGCAGATGACAGCCAGGACACAAATGTATGCACTGATATGGTTACACCTCTTGGCGCTAAATCTCTTTGATGGTAATTATTTCTCTCTACTTGCTGCTTCTCTGCTCATCAGCTTCGCACTATACACCACTAAAGGCATATTGTGCATTTCAACTAAAACTGGTTATTTCTATAGAATATAGATTTTATAATGAGCTCATGAGAAAAAGAAATTACCTGACCTTTTCAACAGTATTACAAATCTAGATCTCAGTTTAAATCCTAATCTCTTTTTTAATCATTTTGGAAGTGTTTTTTTTTTTTTTTTAGACCCTGCACTCACCTACGGCAGCCCTACAGGGACATGTTGTAATCTATGTATAAATCAAGTGAATGTAGGTCAGATAGAAAATTCAGATAATTATTGTATCATTTGATTTTATCTATTCATATTTGCAACCTTCATTTTTTAAGTGGAATGAATCTTATCTTTTTAAATGTATAAATGTCTCTTTTAAGAAACTAGAACCTGAATCGGCACAAAATGATCAGAAATGTCATATTAATATTTACTTCTCCCTACTCCTTTTATGCACAAGAAATCTGACATTCATTGAATTTTAATGAAACCCAAATCAAATAAAAATAAACTGAACTGAATAGTAAAAATGTGAGGTGCCTTAAAGGCTCTGTACCTGAATTCTTCTGTCTTAAAAACGTGAAAAACAGAACTAGTTCATTTCAAACTGTTTGCTCTTGCACGTTATTCTTTACTTACTTTATGCATTCGGAGCATCTGAATTATTCACTGCAATACATTTATAAATGCTCAAACTTTCAAAGACCAGAGTGGAGTTTTGCTGTCACTGTAATGCTAACAACAGCTAGCATGCTAACACGCACTTCCTCATTATCGGACAATAAAACTCTTTATAGATGCAGACGGCACACAGCGGACATATTTTGACCTCAAAAGCTATTTATAGAATATATCTGTACTGGGGCAACATTAATTTATCTCAAATACACAGACAACAATCAGGCCTTTAATTCAGACTCTAGTGTTTCAGCTTGAATAGTACACAATAAAACTTTATACTTCACTTATAATAATGTTAATACAACCAACAACAGAACACTTAGCTTTATCATTGCACACTTTCTTGATCTTGTTGAGCTTGGACTGCAAACCAAAAACAAGATGGTGGACTCGGAGAGCAATTAGATGGAAGTTACTGAACTTGAATGGCCTTTTATGGAGATTTCCCTTGAAAATCAGTGAAGCAGCAGAATGAGAAATTGAAACAGGTCGCTGAAAATGAATACAGTGTATCTAAAATGGAATTGAAAGATATCTAAAAGATATAAAGATATCTTTGCAGCTACTGAATGGTTTAAATTGAGTTTTTCTAAGTTAATACACACCCTGTGTAACCAGGAAAAGGTATCCAAGAGCTAAAAATGTGGATTTAATATAATATGTGTCCTTTGATGTTGAATCACTCCTGACAAAGTTTCATTTTGTCATGAGTTCATCCAGTAGGTGGAGCACACTTGTCTGCTCCTGTCAGATCTGCAGTCCTGTTTGTTTCCTTTCTCACTCACATTGATTCTGATCTAGTGTTTATGCTATCATCATTTTTGCATTGCAACAGTTTTCTTTGTTGCATGGTTGAGAGAATGATTCATTTATTTCTGTGAGCCAAATTTCCAATATAACAAAAAACTGCTTGCCAGACTCATTCACTTTGTCAGAAAGGAGGGTCTGTTTTGTGAAGAGTTACGTGTGGGCAGACTGGCTGAAAAATACAACACCAACAACAGTTTCACCAAAAACACAAGTACGGAAAACAAACCATTTACAAAAATGAGTTTTGGTGGCTATGTTACAGAAGTTGAAGAAGTATCAAGAATCGACCAGATGGTGTTTTCTTGTTGGGCTGTACTCAAAATATTGATACAATACATCTTAAAGCTACCATTTGTAATTAGATTGGTTGACTCACCCTTGTTGTATTCTCACACTTCACCACGCAGATGCTATCTACGTTACTACAGTCTGATAGTGTGCCAGCTTTGGCCTGACAGAAGAAGACCAGAGAGCACAAGTGAGCCTGAACTAAAGCCAGGTGAGGGGAGGTGGGAGGAGGGAGTCACATCGAACAGCTACAGGTGAAAAAAAATTGAATAAGCTTACTTTAAAAGTCTGTTTTGTTTTGTTTGTTTTTTTAGCAAAGTTTGTCTTGCTCCAATACAGACATATTGTGTAAGCAGGTCTTGATGTCATAGGTCTGTTGCATGCTGTCTGCATGTAATTATGTAGTCAAGTGTTTGTTGGTGTTGTTTTTTTTTGGTATGAGAATCAGGAAGTGTACATTAGCATGCTAGTTGTTGTTAGCATTACCGTGATGGAAAAATATACCTTTGTTCTTTGAAAGTTGCGAAAAGCGCTTAGAATTTCAGAGCAGTGAATATTTAGGATACCTGGAACACATTGAGAAGAATAAATATGCACCACTGTAAACTGTTTAAAATGGACTACTTCTGTTTTTTTAAGTAAAAATAGACTTCTTCAATTAAAACAATAATAATAATTAAGAACTCGCTTCAGGAACTCACCATCTGATCTTCACAATTTCAATGTATTTATCAGTTTCTATATCTACTAATTGCCCCTGGCTGGATTATTAATGTCATCTGAATCTGACTACCATACACTATATTGACTTTATGAATAAAAGAAAGTTGGAACATTCTATTTTTTTTATTTTTATTTTTTTGTAATTATAAGCACTCGAAAAAACACGAAGGATCTTTAGAGTTTTCAGATGGGAGATTCCTCACACTTTGTATTCCACCCATTACACAATGATTTTGGCGTCCTTCGATGCTCTGCTGTGTGTGCGTCTGTTTTTGCTCCCTGATGTGTAAGTAACATATGATAACAGCCCTCTGCTCATTCCCTCATAATTACCACTAATAGCTGCCACTTCCTGTGACCCACAAAACTCTGCTTTTGTCTGAGTTTAACAGAGGTCTTGCCAACACGGTCATGAGGCTTCACCTAACACAAGTTTAGTATATTCAAGAATTTCTGTTTATCATTTATGTTGCAACCTCTGTACTGCTCCTATTCAGTCTATGCATGTTGTCGCTTGATCCCTTCGCTTTCGTAAATAACATCAGCTTTCTATTTACATGAGGAAATGGAAAGATCTGTTATCGCTGCACCTCTACCAAAAACCTGCCACAATCCCCAGGTGCTAGCTAGATGGGGGTGACTTCAACACATTGCAGTCAATTATTTGATATAAGGAAAAATATTTATATAGATGATACGCTTTACAGTTAGGGGCAAAAGAAATCTTGTATAGGCTTAAGGATTTGTGTTCTGTTATGTGGGTGGTTGCCGTGATAATTGGGTTTTGATTGAAAAGCCCTCGAACCCAAACAAAGTAGACTAGCTTTTGAAAAATGGCGTGAAGAAAATGCAACATGACAGATAGGAAAAATAAAAGGGTGGCAAGTCATTTAGAATAAAGGCAGCATGCATTCAAAATCTTTAAAATATGGTCAAATATGGAGAGTCGTTTGTTGTAAAATGACAACAAAGCAAAGACGCAAATGAGCTATGACATTAAGAGTGATGGGTGGCGGTGTAGGACAAGGCTAAAATGTCTTGTATCATTAATATGTGTGATTGATGTGGCAGCAGAAAGGTAGATGGAGCGCTATTTAAATATGCACGGACACAGGGGCGGCACCGACTTGAGGGGCACTAATCTCCAGTAGAATAGCCAATGCTTCCCTTAAGATTTTTGCCCCACTTTCATAGCACATCCAGTCTCAACTAAAACACGGTAAAGGGCCTCTTCCCATTACCACATTACCTCACGTCATATAAGATTTGAAATTAACATTAACAAAATGAGCTCCTCAAACCAATAATGTCTGGAGCTGCCTGTGCACGGATATGAAACAGTGACTTACATGTAGGGGCCAGAAGAATTTTAGGTAAAAGTGATCATCATAGTTTAACTCATGTCTGCATTTTACAATAACATAAAGCATGGAAAAAGACTTAATACACAAAATAATGACAAAAATAATGATTCAGTCTATTAACTACTTAATTATTGGATTTGGGTAGTAATTAAGTAGTTACTAAGCCTTAATCATTCTTAATACATTATTTATTCACTAATATATATATATATATATATATATATACACACACACACACACACACACATATATATATACACACACACATATATACACAAACACATATATATACACACACATATATATATGTATATACACGTGTATATATGTATGTATATATATATATATATATATATATATATATATATATATATATATATATATATATATATATATATATATATATTGATATTGATATTGATATATATGTATATGTATATATATTGATATATATATATATATATATATTGATATATATATATTGATATATATATCCTGGCCCAGTCCCTCTGTCAAATTTTAGAACCTATTGTGGCCCGTGTGTCAAAAGGTAGGAACCTACGAACAATAGGCCACTGAAATACATCATAGGGGCAAATTTGTATAACACAGCCATACTATATCAGGCCGTAAGCAGTATTATTGTATGGCATCTGAAATGGTACTGGCATCCACTCAACAGTGAGCAATATTCCAATTATCCAAATATTATAATATAAAGGGGGCAAGTATAATGTTTGCCTTGGCCTACAGCTATTCTGGATGCTACGAAATGTTACAAAGGCAAGTACAATTTTTGCACATTTTAACAAGAACATTTTCGGTGCAAAAAATAAATCATGGTTCAACATTAACCTCTGAAGGACTTGCATGGGTGACTCTCAAAATTAAAGAAAAGTCAAAACATACTTGAAAATTGGACATAATTACTGCCAACTCATTTACCAAACCAGGGCCTCTGCTGCGGAGGTCAGACACATTTAAATGCAAATGCAAAATGGCTGGCAACTGGTGTGGGTTTCAGCTTTAATTCAGCGTTTTGCCTGAAACCGTCGTGAGAGTGACGCCCTGGCTGCAAATGGGAGATTAGTGATGTCTCATTGTCTCATTCCCTCTCACTGTCATGGCTGAGTTAAAGGGGAAACAATCATGTATTTTTTTTTTTGTCCTTTGTTGTAACTGTGAGCACCTGCTTGTACAGTGTGAAATGTACAATGACCCAAAGCTTTAGTTTATAGCACGGGATCCAAATTATTCTCTTTGATTGATTGGAACACTGGAGTAATGTATGGGGGCAGCAGCTCAGGTTGGTGGTTTGATCCCTGCTTTGTATGTGTAAATATTGCTTGTGTATATATTGTGTCTGCCCAGCCCGTTCTTGCTACATTCTGTTTGAATCCAGAAGAGCATATAGCGCAACAAATAGCCAATTTTACTTGGGACTGTTCTATCATAGCTGCTAATTTGTTGGATATGTTTCTCAAATGCAGAAGACAGCTCCTCTCGAATATCCTTGCTTCCGGCTCCATCGACTCTGGAAAATTGTCACCCCTCTCTCTGTAACTGCTGCAGTGAGCCTCATCATTTTGGTCTTAAAATGTTCGTATTAACCCACTCTACTTGATCCTGGTATTTTTATTTGGTTGTTGTGTCTGTAAATCAAGATATGAACATTAATAACAGACAAATGAGACACCTTCTTTCCCTGAGGTCACTCCTGCAAGGATTAGCAACAGGTTTGATTGACGGTGTTGCTAAGCGCCCGCTCCGTGCTAAACCATCGGGCGGGAAGGGGCATTACTTGCAACAGTCTGGCTCTGGATTGGCTCTTTGGTTGCTATGAATCCCATGGTCGGAATTCCAAATATGAAACTTGGCTCCCCATAACTGCTAGCCTTGATGAACATCGTTTGATTTCATTTAGAGCCAAACGCTATGGGTGACGTCACATTCCCTTAGTCTATTCTTTTGGCTAGCCTGACAAGTGTCCTTGAGCAAGACTCTTAACTCACCTTCGTCATATGTGCACAGAAAAAACACAAACAATATATGTGCAATTGGATTTTAGTTGGATTTGATCGTCATCCAGCCACCATCATCAGTTTGAAGAAGATGATGACTCACCAGGATGTCACCGGGGACACTATGTCACTGACTTGTCACTTTGAAAGTTTGACATCAACATATTCATGAGACAGTTACATTAGATGCATTTCTTTTCATCTATCCATAGAAATGTGTCATAATCAGATCTGTCGAAAGTGGAGTTCAAAATCACAATAGGTAGTGTCAAAAAATTACTGTTACTATAGAAAGCCGACATGTTTGAATCAGCAGTGCAAAACTCCCACAGAGATGCATTGGCCAAAAGTGAACAAAAGAGCCATGGAATAACGCAACATGCTGCTGGGTCACTGCTGGTAATTACATCTATCAGGCTTGTGTCAGAATCCTTTTGAATGAACGCTAAACTTAGCATCTTAAAATCTCCATGGGTTTAACCTTAGTAAACTGAAAATTCTATGATGTGTGACGCCATAATCCCGAGCTCTATAGCAGACGCAACTCTTCAAACCACCAACCTTCCATTCACTTAAAAGTAAAAAAAAAAATAAACATGCATAAAAACATCTGTTGCGTGAGCCTGATCCTGCCTTATACTTATAAACAAACCCACGCACATTTCACCACTAGCAGCGCCATGAGGCAGTCTCTCTGGGAATATTAGAGCCACTTCGGGCCTGAGCGAGCTGAACTTACTGTCAGCTGGGAGTCTCTGTAATGAAATTGCATCTGCATACAGAAGCATAGGGCACAGTCTGCAGCCTGAACTGACAGAGCAGCAGCAAAAAGCATGACAGGCCCAGCATTGAAAACACACATCACAGAGAGAAGGCTGAAAGAAAGAAAGAACGTGCATTCGAAGAGAACTTTGTGTACTGAGCTGTGGGACTCATCACTTTCAGGTGAGACTAAACAAATACTAGTGTTATAGGCAGATAGCACGGACCTATAGAGCCGAGGATAGGGACTTGGATTCACTGGTTGTGTGCATTTCAGTTTACGAACACGGTAAAAACAACAAAACATCTTTGCTTCAGTCAGTGGGAGACACAAAAGCTAAAAAAATACAGTCAAATTGGTTGGATTGTTGCAGTGTTGAGGTGTGAAAGCAAGATGGATTATAAATAAACATCAGGCTAAAATAACTCAAGTATTTTTGTCAAAGCTGCAGGTTTAAATCCGCAATACGAGTTTGTAAAAGATAACACAATTTACCCGCATTTATGTAAATTAAATGAGCTACTTAAGATTAGTGTTCCAGTAATGCCAGTAAGCTATATGTAGAAATGACTTTAATTGTGTTGTGTTTTTTATGTAAAATCAACACCGAGGTAACAAAACAGACTGCTGCATCTAAAAATATTTCGTAATCTGTTGAGCGCATTGTTACATTAAACTTAAGGTATAGGAGGTTAGCTAGGCAACAGGGATCCATTTAGTTTGTGTCCACTGCTTGAAAAAAGCGTGGACACATGCGCATGAGTTAAAGGGTTTGTGAGTGCCAGTTAGAGGCGGATAACAATTGAAACTACCTCCGCTTTACATGGTTTAGAAACTACGCTCTACGGCATTGAAAAGGTTAATTAAAAGAATACAAAATGCTGTGTTTGAAAAGTAAGAACAGGCATATTATTAGGAGCTCATAATCATATAGAAGCTTTTTAGCATGTCCTGAAGGCGCTCTGACAGGCAGTACTGCTTGAGCTGAGTTACTGTTTACTCTATGCTGTTTTTGTGTGTATAGGTTTTAGTGAGCAGGTGTCACGGCAGGTGCAGACCACGGGAAGTGCCTTTTAGGAACATTTGCTTCAGCTAATGACCACCATTAACTACAACAACAGTAGCTACAGGACAGGACCATCAGCCATGTTGTAAATGCAGGAAATTGGTTAATGATATATTTGAGCTTTTATCTATCCAAACAGAAATTGCCAAACTAATTGTTTTTCTACATTCACACGTGTTTGAGTACTTTTTGGCATTTTTAGGCAGTAACCCTCTCCAGAGCTGAAAACAATAGGTTCCACCCATCTGGACCATTGAGTTGTAACCCAGAATGTGCTCTTCCACGCATCTCCTGCTAAGAACCTGTTTGGGCAATCACAGTTTGTGTTTTGCAGCCTCATTTAATGCGCACTGCCATTTTCCTGCTAGGGGGTCTGCCACCTGCTTCTCTCCATCGACATGTTATCGCTTTGCTTGGATACTTCCCCAGTACAGCCTTAAACATGAAACAAATACAGGTATTTTTCTTGTGCATTGCCTTCTTATATTCATGGAGATTGACAGGTTTGGTGTCATACTGTTTGGGGCGACAGTAGCCAAGTTGGTAGAGCATTTATCCACTGACCCACAGGTTGGCGGTGCAATTCCAGCTCCCTTACATGAACACTGTTGTTGTGTCCTTGGGCAAGACACTTAACCCACCCTGTGTCTGCGTACACCTGTGTATGAATGTGTGTGTGAATGGGTGAGTGGTTCCTTGATGTAAAGTGCAATGGAGAGGTGGAAAAGCTCTATATAAAAGTCTAACCATTTACCATTTACTGTTGAACATTTCAGCTAAAGCCTATACCAGAAAAGTTACATAGTAGATCTTTACTGTTTCACTCTCTGCAGCGTTGCCATCTGAGAAAATGTGCCAATTCAAGACGTATTGAACTCATATACTCAATGTTATTATCATCCCAATAATTTTTACTTATAAAGTTAGAAGGTACTTTAAGAAGCCTGAATAAAAGTAATATGATAAACTTTAAAAGTGCCTCCTTTCTTTGTTACACTTTTACAGAAATTCTACATGTGCATGTGGATATTTTGTGTTAAATAATAACTTCTTTTGTTAGTTTCTATTATTGTCTGAATAATTCACCTTTTGTGTTTTCCCACTTCATATTATTTTTTTCTATACTTCCTCAGCTCTATTCATACTTTTAACAAAGACTTACAAACCCAGCGGATGGGAGATTGAGACACAAATGTGCGAGGGAAAAGCAGGAGCGGTGGCTAGAAAACATGAAATTGAATGATACTGCTGGCATATTTTCTTAAGTGCATTCAGGAAAAAGGGAGAAATGGAGAGGCGGAATGGGAAGTGGTTGCCTGGTAGAAGTTGGTGGAGTATAAAATGGAGGAGAGGAGTGAAGAAGCCCACTCAAGAGTGTGGAAAATAGCAGGGCTTCAAAGGCTTCAAAGAACACTATATGGCGAGATTACTTCCACAAAATGTCAGTGTGAGGGAGGGAAGCATTCACACAGGGCCGGAGATCGGAAAGAGGAGGAGGACAGAACATTATACTTTTCTAATATGGAATGGTTTTATTCAAGGTAGACTTCAATAATTTTTTTTATGATTTGCAAAAAAAAAATCTGAATGAACAAGATGATAGCAACCAGGAAATACATGTTTGAAAATGTGTCTATGTGAGGCTGTAGACACCAATGAAGGAGATAGAGAGGCTGACGGTTCTGCTACTTCAGTGGATATGTGCGCTTGAGAGGTGATTGGCTGAGTGTGTCGTAACGGGTGGGGTTGGGAGGACCAAAGACGTGCAGACTCGGGGCAGATTTACAGTGTTTATTTACAAAATGGTAAAATTCAGTCTTTAATAGTTCATTTAACACACACGGGGAGCAAGGATCGGGAGGCAGACCAGGCGGGAGTAGTGCAGAGCAGGGACGGGAAACCAGGACCAGAACGAGGACAGGATCAGGACAAGACCTGGGCAAGCCAAGCAGGGATGTCCAGAGCGGGCACGGAGACAGCTAGGGCCGGAGCACGACGGGACCAGGGACAGGGCCAGGGAAGATCCAGCAGGAGTAATCCAGAGAGCGGGAGACAGGGCAGGAGACGGGAAGCAAGCCGGAGACCAAGACGGGACAGGAGACAAGGCAGAGGGGTGGACTGTACCGGAGCTGGAGCGCAGAGGCAGGAGCAGGAATCTGGAAGGTGGCAAAAATCCAATGAGTAACAGGCAGACAAGTAACAAAATTGCAAAAACTAAGCTGGAGCATCACGTTGACACACGGACGATCTGGCACGAGTGTCTTCTCCCCGCTCCTCTTATCCATGGCAGGTGGTGATGATTACCCTGATGGAACACAGGTGCACGCGGAGGAGCCGAAAGTTCCGCCCAGCTCCAGGTTCAGGCAGGGGAGGGAGGGGGGAGAGGACACAGGGAGGCAGAACAGGAGCAGAGATACATGCCTCATGACAGAGAGGTAAGAATAGCAGGCTGTGATTGGCTGATGACAACAAACGGATCACTCAGTAAAGTATATAAAAGAACAAAAAAACAAACTCAAATTCAAATTTCTGCTTGAATTACAGAGATACAGGCAAATTTAGGACCCAGGCTTTTGTTGTCATGGGTGAGTACATGGTGGAATTTGAGTTAGAACAAGGGGCTGTACCCGATTTCATGTAATTAAAGTAAAATTAAGTAAAGTATTAAGTAAAATTTGTTCCATGCTACAGATAAATTGTAAAAGCAGCTCTTAGGCTCAAAACGAGACTGCTGTGGACTGTCTGCATCGATTCATAAAGTAATATTATCGTTCACGAACCAGGAAGTATGGTTTGTGCGCTGTTAGCATGTTAGTTGCTGTTAGAATTACTGGCAAAGTTCTGCTCTGGCCACTGAAACCTTTGAAAAGCGCTTATAAACTTAATGAAGAGATAATTAAAATGCAGTAGAAAAGTGAGGAATATGTTTGGATCTCAATTTAGATTTTCAAGTTTAAGACAGTAAAAATCTGTTAGACCCACTGCACCATTAAGGAGAAGAACCACAAAAGATAATATACAAAAACTCAAATCATTATGACACTAATAGCAAGCACATTTGTCAGCTTATAATAAAATAACCCGTGTTGTTTGTGTGGACCACGTTTAGCCCTGGGTGTTCTTTGAAGAGTCCCAGAGGAGAATAGCATCTCCTGTTCTGTCTGTGTCTACAATAAATATCTGCTCAGGCTTTTCACATTTGACCTCCAACTGACGGAACGGCCATTTTTACCCCGCTCCCTGGGACGAGCCCCCCTCTCTGTCCTACATTTACTGACCTTTTCAATGAAGGACCAGGCCAGAAATGGGACATGGTATATATTCAGCATTTTGATTCTGTTAAGTGAAGGGACTGGGTGAATGTAGGCTACTGCAGAGATATTTTTATGTTGGTTTTTTTCTGATCTATTTGGCAGCTTCTACCTTCCAGAGTTTAAGTTTAAAGACAGTTACACAGTGCAGTAAAATCAACTCACTATCCACCAGTAATCTGACCAGAACTGAAGAAGCGGCTTGGATAAGTGGCAAAACATCTTCACTCTTACGATGTTTTGTCCAGTTGATAGATTTAACTTTGGCTTTTACTGTCAACCCCTTTTAGTGTTGCAGTTTTTTAGATTTAAATCTCACTTAAATGCGACAACAACAGACCAATATTCATTAAAAGTAATTTTATTAGATACATTTTACCATGTACATACAATAAGAAACATGCAAACTTATCAATACCAGTGAAAACACCAGAAACAAGATGAATTCAACATCTTTGCAACCTCTTTCTACACAGAACTGAAACAAAATTAGAACTGGAAGTCATTGGGGGTAAAATCAAATCAAATTGTAACAGTTTTACATTTCCTGTGCATGAGTTTTAATATTTCTGTCTTATCCCTACCAATGCATTAACACAAATTATACTGTCACTTCAGATTAACAGCATCAATCCTCTGTGCCAGTTTAATATTTTCTTTCTTATTCTTAGGCCGCCATGTTAGTTTCAGAAGGCGTATGAGGAGGAAATGTTTCTAACCTGATCAATCACACAGATGAGAATTCTGAAATAAGACTCAGATCGCACCTGTGCTTGTTAAAGGCACAGGTTTCTTACAGATGCCTTGTCATATGATACTGCTGTTGTTGTCATCGGCACTTTTAATGTAGTTTTGAAAAGCATGAGAATGTAATTACTGTCTATATGTTTCCCTTAGAGTCTCTCCTGAACAGAACACAGGAGAGAATTACTGCCTTAAAGAAATATTATACTTGATTTGAATGTCCTATTAGCAAAAATGCGGTGACACCTGAAACTAGGAGCTGTACTAATTGTGCAATGCAGATAATATTGTAGTTATAGTATGTACGTCCAGTTTTACCCATTCTTCTGAAGATTGTATGTGAGGGCTGGTGTGTTGAAATCTATTAACAACAATAGAAATGGTTGCCTCTTAAGAACGCTGCCAAAAATATGTTAAACTATGACAAAATACCACTATTAGACAGCAACAGACTTGGCCTTATTATGTGAAGAGTTTGGCACATATGGCTTTGCACGAGCAGAAACTCCTTGACGAAGTTCACAAAGTCTCTAACTTCAGAATGTATGACTAACACTTGAAGCTGTTTGATTGTTCTCATAATAAGCCATGCGGAAATGTACAAGGGGAGACTGTGCAACTCGTGACTTGGTTTGCTTTTTCTTTTTTCTTTTCAGTTGGGGACACTTTGCTTCAGTTGTACGAGACAATATTCATCTCCATCTGAAAACATCTTAAAACATACAAAAAAGAGTCAGCGAGGTTTGAAAGTATCTGCAGCTGATGAATGATGGCTGTATAATTTTGTTTGTTCTACAATAATTATTTCATCAGATTTTGATTTCACTAGGATTCATTATGAATAAGAGGATTTAACAGTGTGTACTTGAAACTATAATTATGAACTCATTATTTTAATCACAATTAAGAATAATATTTTGAAATTGTGTGGGCCTATGAACAACATAAAATGAACCACAAGTGTGGAAGTTTTACACAGTTGATTTATTTGTACAGTTTCTCTCACATCTTGTAAATCAACAGTATTTTTTTCTTTATAAAGTGAGGTTACCTTAGACATCTTTCATTATCAGTTGGCACTATATAGAACTCACTGGGGACAACATAGCTCACAGTTCATCACAACTTTAGCCATGTGCTAACAGGTAATCCCACTGTACAAGCCCGCTCATGTGTCCTTGTGTGCCATTTGCAGACAGCCATACAAAGGTACAACCATCTAAAATAAGAATAAGAATGGATAAGAGATTTCCCTTCTGTCCTGGGGTGAGATCGACTAACGGCCGATCCATAGGTGCTGCTGCTCCCGGGAGCTTGGGCCCAGAAAGGATTCTGCGATAGAGGAAAATGCATTTTTGGGGAGTTCAACTGCCCATGTTCAGCTGACAGGGCGTCCACAGCTTTCACAAAGGTCAGATTCTGTAGGGATTCTTCTCTATTTTCACAACATGAACATTTAAAAAGTGAAAATCCTCAAAGCACATAAAAGATAGCCTTGTAGGATTTAGGGTAGCCCCACTCTAGCCCCAGTTTAGCCGCCATCATGCTGATTGGTTAAAAGTGATCATGTGGTACACGTTTCACAAGGTGGGAGCACAGGCCATTGAAAACACGACATCTTGGGTTCACCTTCCAGATTTTATTGTATTTCCATGGGTACACCATATATACCAGGCAAGCAGGCACATTGAAGACACATACATACTTTTTGGTGACATTATACTGACATACAGTTATTTCCTAACCTTATATTGAGCCTGGCTTAAACATAATTACTACTTGGGTGACCAGATTTTCAAAATTCACAATTGAAACACACCCGGGCTGGGATGGTTGGTATAATTATTGTCCATTCTCCACTCATAATCTGTCATCTGTTGTGCATTTTTTGCCTTATGCTCATTTTCAAGCTTGGTTTTCTGTATTTTGGCTGCACAAATGACCCTTTTACAGCTGGCAGAGATCAGACTGGTCAAACACAGGGACACCTGGGACATTTCTTGTATAAATCAGAAACAAATCACTGGTTTGGGATAAATCTACTGGGACAGGGGAGGCAGGAGTGAAAACTGGGACTATCCCAGGTAAATAAGAATGTCTGGTCGCCCTGTACTTGTCAGACCACAAGGCAAATAATCTTCAGTATCTTACCTCTAAAGGTTCACTATGTAACATTCTGATGGAGTGTACTTTACCTGCTTGTTTTTGTGTAAATTTCTTGTTAGCAAAGTTCCACAATATGGCCTTAAATCTATCCAGCACCAGCAACAAGACAATCTTTTGGTGCCACCAGGCCAAGTTACATGTCAGATCTGTGAAGAGGCGACCCCATTCACAGTACATTTTTTCTTGTATTTTTTTTTATTGATTCTAATTTTTTTGGCAATAAATCGTTAAATTGAATACACGCAAAATAGATCAGTTTAATGTCATACTGTGGAACAATAGCATCTCCATGAGTCCCCCCCCCCCCCCCAAAAAAAAAAAAAAGTTACATAGTGCTCTTTTAATGTAATTTAATGTCATCTAATAGTGAATTTTTGTAAAGGGAACCCAATTTTTGTCCTATAAGCATGCCAAATCCCCATAAAGTGCGTGCGTACACAGATGTCAGTCCCCTTTGTGATACCTGCCCACACACAAACGTTGACTAATCAGTGCAGCCAGGATGGGGGCAGCAGGTCTGTGTGATTCCAGATTAGACAGGGTCTGAGGGGACCAAGCCCACTCAGGAGACAGTCACATGCTTTGAGTGCACTCGGGCAAAAAGAAAATGTGGGTGTGAATTCTTAGGCACAATCTGAAAGCAGCACAAATACTTTGAGCTGTAGAGGGTTTTAGGTTATTTTTTCATGTGCCAGGAAAATGTCCAGGAAGCAAAAAATACTGAGGAGTTTTATTTAAAGCCATGTTTTATTTAATGCCAAGTTTACTTTTGTGACTTTCTAAATTGTAACTACACAAATATTCACAGATATTTATTGTAACGATGTTTCCATAGAAATCAAAACCAAATATTCTATCTTTTGAATGGCAATGCAGGTCCTCAAAAATGCACATTATTGTCCTTGTCCTTTCATCCATTGCTAGATCTCGCACTAGTTTCATGGTCAGGAGTGCCAGGAGAACATGCAAACTCCACACTTACCAATGGAACTGTGAGGAGACGGTGCTAATCATTTTAATTAATTAATCAAACTATCTAACACCAGAATGTCACATAGTCTGTACTCTACTACTGCATTCCTAATGGTGATAAAAATATAAAATTATAACACAGCAACAGTCTTCCATAAATACGTTCAAAGGAAGTTCTTTTTTCTTTTCAATATCAAACAGCCCTATTCACCCCCACTGAGCTCTCCTCCCTGAGATCCCAGAACTGCCACTGGTGTCCCGGGGTATTACTTCCTATTGTCAGAGTTTCTATTCTTCCTTATTCATAGACTTCAGATGAAACCTCCAGCTGGGGTCTAAACACTGCCACTTTTCATTCATTGTCATCTCTGCACTCCATATGACCCTTTTGATTGAAATTACTGTTCCTCAAATTATCATTAGCCCTATATTGTCTTCTAGATCCATAAAAAACTGCCACTTTCAAAAGTTTTCAATCTGTGTTGACCAGCATTTCTTGCAAACTTCCAGAGGCTGTGTGGTTAATGTTGTGGAATATAGTGATTTGGTTTGGGCTTGCATCAGTCACGATGTTATCCCCTCTTTGCTGTGACTCAGTCGAAGTTGTGCACGCTGCATTTCTTGATGAGAACAGGCTCCACCACAGCTGCCACAGAGCCGCTCCTCTCCCCCAGGGAACGACGTGTGCCCTGCCCGAGCTGCAGAATCGCCACTAGTAAATACATGGCACCTTCAATGAAATTAACCTGGGACTAGATAAGGCCTCTGCTCACTGGAGTGTGGGGGTCCAAGGATGATTGTCTAAAAGCAAGTGCCAAAGTTACCATGGGGACACGTAACTGTAAAAAGTCGATTGAGGTGTTATTTTGGAAAGGGTGTAAATGTAATGTGTACACAAAAAATGTCATAAAAGTACACTATCTAACTTTTCTGGTGGATGTTCTGCTACCTGCTTGTGCCCCTGGAGATGTCTTTCTTCTGTTGCAAACATTATGCAACATATCTATCTACCAAGCCTAGTTATAAGTCAGATCTGTGGAGAGGAATGATAAGAATGCATTCTGGGGGGATTTTTGAGATTATAGATCTCATAATGCAAAGGATCTAAACAGATAAGTTGAATGTCATACTGTGGAACATTCTAAGTAAAGCATTAACAACTCCCTGGAGACAATCAGGTAGTAGAAATGTTACATAGTGCACCTTTAAGAACAAAGCCATTTTTACGCGAGAAAACAAATGATATATTCAAGTTAAAAGGCGTTTGGGAGAGATTTAGTTTGAATAAAAGATGGTAAATAACTCTTTCACTGTTGTAATCATTAGCTGTTCTCGAATATAAAGTAAACATGTTCAAATCCACTGATGTTTTCTTTATAGCCATTATAATGTTGATTTATTCCCCGTTGTATTGGTAGTAATAGTATATCAGTAATGTGTTTGGTGTTTGTTTCACAAGCTAATTATCCAGGCACAAAGCAGACAGAGCTCCTCACTTTGGGTTGCCAGATGCTACAGCTAATACTAGTTTGCAATAATTATGATTAATTGTAATTATATGATGTGTCCTCAGTATGAGTATTTATTGTAATTCAATATTTAACTGGAAGGCATGTCACACTTAGTATCTTTAGGACTGCACTACTACTAACATAGTACATGCTCTATATACTAGCACAGTGGTTCTCAAAGTGGCCCCCAGAGGCATTGCAAGGGGCCCCCACAGGTTAAGATGTTAGTTCAATGTATACATTTATACTAGTATTATGTCTATACATGCATAATTACATATTGTTTAACATGTAACTCTAAGGAAAAAACATTACATATTCTAGTAAATGTAGTGTAAATCATTGTAAATTATTGGGGGGCCCCATGTGATCTTCGCATTGATGGGAGGCCGCGGCACAGACTACTTTGGGAATGACAGTACTAGCAGACAGTGTGCAGATTAGGGGTGTAGATTTTGTTATGCATAAGACAACAAAGTGTACAATGTTGTTCATTTGTGTCATTTTATTTATTTATTTTGTTGTAACATTGAAAAGTTGAGTGAATTTTGTAACTCTAGGTACTCTCGCACAAAGAGCTCTTGCATCCTGCAGGCCTTTCATCATAAAAAGCCACTTTGTCACAGAATTGAAATTCATGAGTGTTCATTTGTCTGTTATAGAGGATTATAAAAGCTGACTCAAACACTTGACCTGTGGGAGAGAAAATTTACATTTCACTGATGTTTGACTTAATGAGGCATTTTAGAAGTTGATCTAAAAGATATTTTCAGAAAAGTTTTAGCTGTTGCTCTTGGTAATAACTGTACTCTCTGTCCTATATGTAATAGTCTAAATGACCCACCATTACTGCCATGCAAATTAGCATACATCAGCAGAAATATAGTGTGGGATCTTAACCTGCTATACAACTTTTACCAGTTAAAAAGCTGAGGCAACAATTACATGCTAAAGAGAGACTAAGCCCAAGAGTCTAAGGTCATATGGACACTGGCAATCCTGTGCATTTTACAAACATTCAGATAATGAAGCAGGAACTTAGGGTGAATGTCAATAAAATACCTCCAACACAGCACCCCAGAAGACAGATTACAACGGGCAAAACAATTCCTCTGCCATTTTGAATTAAAAGTTTGATCAAAAATGTGCCACTGTCTAACACTGCATTAAATATTCATGAAAGAAGAATTTGCCAAAAAAAAACAACCCTCTGAACACAACCACAGCGTCTTTCACATAGCAATCAGCCAGCTCTCACTTTGTTGGACAAGAACTGAAAAGTTGAACTGCACTTGTTAACGGTGATGGATTAGTTTTACTCTGCTCTTTCCAAGCTGTTTAAAATCTGTTTATAATCAAGTATCCATGGCTGCCCTGGGGCAGACTGATAAAAACAAGCCTGCCATTTTGTACTGTGTGTCTTTTGCCACCTCAGAAATTATAACGCAACAACACATACCAAAGACGGAAATATAATCAGCTTCCAAATTTCTACACCAATAGACATGAGACTTTTATATTATTATTATTATTATTATTATTATTATTATTATTATTATTATTATTATTATTATTATTATTATTATTATTATTATTGTTATTATTATTGTTATTATTATTATTATTATTATTATTATTATTATAACACTGCACTTGTAACTTGGCCTGATACTGTCACCTGTTTGTCAGTTTAATGCTATATTATGGGACATTCCAGATGCAGCAGTAACATCTTCATGGAGACAAGCAGGTGCCAGGCGCTCCACCAGAAAAGTTACATGGTGCACTTTTAATTGGAATACAGTATAACTCTTTCAATTGGCATTTATTTCCTCATCAAATCAAGTCAAACCCACAAATACAACTCCAGCCACTGTAACTTGTTTTTGCAGTGCACCTCTGGCCGTAGATAGACAAAATGCTTTCTTTTATCCTTGACTTACTGACCTTTCCCAGAACATTTTACCCTTTTGAGTCCTCTTTCTATGAACAACAAACAGAGTGGAGCACAGACAGCGCAATCACAAGTGACTTTACCAAACTCAATCATCCACAGGGAAAGTTCAGGGGTAATGGAGCACTTTGGATGAACAGCAGAGGAGGATAATGATGGCTGATCTCGATGCATTAATGAATGTAACCTTTCTGTACCTGGATGAGGCGCACTTCTGAGCATTGGCATGTAGGAGTTACCAACTGAGCTTAGTCATCCACTCAGCAAGGACAGCGGTGCACTTTATGTTGTATCTTCTGACCAGAGGGTGTGTTCAACTAAGGGCTACTGTCACTTTAAATTATGGTAAGAGTACAAAATTCGGTGAAATTACAACACATATACCATTTTGACTAAAGATCAGATTTGTATCTATTTTAAATAATCTGAAATGTACAAATAATATGTCATAAATATTTGCTGCATTATCTTAGACTGAGTTCTTTCCTCCAACAAAAAACCTTGTGTTCTGTTCCACCTTGTGATGTCATGTGGTGATACAGGAAGTGCTCCACTGTGTTTTTAATCTCCATACACCTTCAATAGAATCATTTGGATAATGTCAGCCCTGGAATTGACCATCTCTACTAAGCTAAACGTAAAATGTAGCTGTTAACTTGAAAACTATGGCTTCATGACATCACAAGGTGGAACGGAACATTTTGAGCTTTGGAGATGTAGACAGACGAATAATAAAGGGTTACTCAAACATGTGTCAATGAAACAAAACACAAGTGAATAAATATAAGATGATTCAAGATTAATGCCATACTAGAACATTCAAGGTAAAACAATAGCAGCTCCTTGGAGAAAAAGACAATTAATTCACCAAAAAAACACTCAAGAAAAATCTAACAGAGCACACGAAACTCATTACCCACGTCTGCCTTTGAGAAAAAGATGGTGCAGAACCGAGTCTACAACATGGCCCTGTCAAATGTGCCTGATGTATGAATGTGAAATCCCTGACTAGTTAAAGCATGCTTCCCAAAATGCTGAAATCAAGCAAAAGAAAGAGGAAATTAGCTGCAAGGGTGATTATTCTGCACAAGCAGCCGTGTCCAGGGAATAAAACACCCTGGAATAACATTTTACTATGAGACAATGACCTCTGCCTGCCCTCTCTGATATTGCTCCCATTGCCTCACACACACATATACACACGCACACACACCCACACACTGTATATATACTAAGCATGGTCTGGTGCTACTGCTGCTGCTGAGGTTGGCACATTTGAGCTCTGGGACGAGATCAGCTTCATTGGCACTGATTAGCGCTTTATCCTCCCCTAGCAAACACTCGCCAGCACCATCCTGCATACCAATGGAGAGGTCCAACAGGGACAAATGAGAAAGAGACTCAGAAGAGGCGGGATTCTAATATACCAAGGATTATAAAGAGAGTGGTAGAGACGGGAGGAAAGGAGGCAAAGATCAGGTATTGTGGGTAGTCAGATTATAGTCTAATTAGTATTGTTATCTAATGCACTTGTTATCCACTTTCCCAGTACAATCCTAACATCGTTCCTTTTCAGCGTGTTGAGTTTATGAGACTTTTCACAACTTTCAGAGGCCAGATGGAGTTTTGACATCATGATAACACTAACAACAATAAGGATGCTAACTGTGCACTTTCTGCGGATGATGAAGTGTCTTTTAATTATATACAGACAGCACACAGCAATCCTATTTCCACCCTAAGTTACTTTAAGTATATATCAGTACTGGGGTAAAGCACATTTTACTTTATAAAAAAAAATTGGTTATAGCCCCTTTAGAACATAAATTCATCCAGGCAGTCCAGGCTGGTTAAGGTACGGTATATTTTATTGATCCACTGGGGCAACCCGTCAGGAGCAGTGGGCAGTTGTAGTACAGCACCCCAGGACACGTCTCCAGATCTTGAGCTAGGCCTGGTCATGACCTTAGCTGGAGAATTAAGCCTATCATATATCTTCTAGGTCAGTACAGCTACCAGCCATTTACAGTTTGTTATGCCTCTCAACCAGTAGTGGAAAACTCAATTTTGTTACTTAAGTAAAAGTACAGATACTGGGGCAAAAAATACTAAAAGTAAAAAAAAAAAAAAAGTATCAAAGTTGCGTTGAAAACTTTTCATGGCACTGCATCTACTTATATGTCATTATTCAGCCAGTTCTGTAGTACCCTTTACTATCCACATGGAAGAAATATGGATCTCAAAGCAACAATAGAGAGTGAATTCAAGAATAATGTTGTGTACCAAACCATTTGAGCTATAGGAAAGTGTTTTTATTTGAATATTTTAGTAACAGTGGTGGAACGTAACAAAGTATGAGTAGTAAAGTACTGTACTTAAGTAAAGGTATCTGTACTTTCTACTTCACTATATTTTTGAACAGGACTGAAAAGTAAATGTATTTTTATTATTGTTTAACACCTGCTGAAAAGCCTGAGGGGTTTATTTTTTATCAAGGTCATAGTTTGAGTAAACGAAGATATACAAATAAAAACAGCTAGGAAAAAGAAATCCACTTGTTTCTGTTGAAAAAATTCCAGCAAAATCATATTAAAATCAATACGTTTAAAGCTTTATTACATCTCAAACTCAAAGTAAGTAAGCAATTTTACTTAAGTACATTTTAAAAGAGTACTTTTACTTAAGTACCTTTTTTCAAGTGATATTTTTACTTTTACTTTAATTATTTTTTGCTCCTGTACCTGTACTTTTACTTAAGTAACAAAATGGAATTGAATACTTCTTAGCCCAAAGACAGATATATTTGTTTCAAAGAATCACAGGACATTCCTCACTGAATTCTAACTGCCTGTCAACTTACTATAGGAATTACACAGTGACTACAACCCTCCAGACCCCAGCATGGTACAGTGGACTGTATTGTAAAGCTGCATGTATTTTTCAAAGGAATAAGTCGAGGAGCACCTGCCTGAGTTAACATTCACCTCCACATGATTGGGCTTCAAAGAGGTCCGCTGAGGGCCTCCAGAGTGAGATAGGGTCCAGGGCTGAGCAGAGCTGATAAGACCTGAGGAAGATGAAGCGTCAATGGGAGACAGATGGGACTCAGTACATGCATGACAATCACACAGAAAGTCCACACCATGAGGCAGAGGTGCAGTATGGTTTAAGGGCTTCACATTTGTAGCATGTACATTACATAATTTGGATGGAAATATTCTTAAAGGACCCATATTGGATATTTTCTGATTTATGTTGTAAAAATACCTGGAGTTGTGTTTTGTTTCATTCACACATGTTTAACACAAACCCTGCATGTTTAGGCTGAGTTAATCTCCATACGCCTTCACTAGATCATTTCAGCCCTGGAACTAACAATCTCTTCAGAATTAAAGGTAAAATGCAGCTGTTAACTTGAAAACTACCGCTTCATGACATCACAAGGTGAAACAGAGCATTTTGAGCTTTGGAGGTGTAGACAGACTAATAATAAAGCGTTACTCAAACACGTGAATGAAACAAAACACAACTCCAAGTATGTTTTTGACACAGTAACAACATTATAACATGGCTAAAAGATCTGTCAGAGTCAGTTTTGTGTAATATAGAACCTTTAAATGCAATAGTAGTGTTTAATTTGACTTAAATTCCACAGTGAAATTGAATACACATTATAAAATCTTTAACTTGAATCAATCAATACAAACACCACATTAAAGTTATTTTAAAACTTTGACATTTGGACACTCATACATCACAACAACCAACACATTTTCTGCATAAAATGCAGCTTGTGTTATGTTTCCTCAGATGGACAGTGTTGCAGTTAATTACAATGAGACTTGCCAGTGTATTTCGAGGATGGAAAAGTCTATTGGAGACGACTGCACATTGCCAATTCAATCCTCTGAGCTGGCTAAAGCAGAGTATTTCGTGACCAAACAGTGTTTGTCCCTTGTTGAAAGGCAAGTTGTCTCGGGACAGCTTGGTGCCATATGTGGAGGGTTGGATACGGACCAAGGTCTTTAAGACAGAGTTGTTTTGGGAAAAAAAACAAAACAAAAACAAGTATAAACAAAAAAAAAAAAATCTTTATTAAGAATACAAAACTAAAGGCATACATGCTCAGTTTATGTTTAAAGGTGGAGAGTTTGCCACTTGCTTGTCTCCATGGAAATACTACTGCTCTGCCTGGAATGTTCTACAGAGCAGCATTATTTTTTAAGCAGGTGACACCATGGACAAGGCCAAGTCATAGGTCAGATCTGTGAAGAGGAGACCCTGAACACAGTATTTTTTTTCGCAATATAGTTTGTCTGTAGTACCCTAAACTATATACACTGAAGAAATATGTATCTGAAGAGGTGACCCTAAATACAGTTTTTTTAGCTATATAAATTCACGTAAATGAATAAATGCACAACAGATAGGTTTAATGCTATACTGTGTCACATTCCAGATCAAACAAAATATCTTCATGGGGACAAGCAGGTGACTGGCCTCCCTCCAGAAAAAATTACATGGTTCTCCTTGAAAAATACAGTTACTACCACCAGCAAGATTAAGACTTACTTGCACACAGGACCTTTGTTATTATTGCATTGATTCCCTGTGCATTTCTTATTCCTATGCTGTGTGTGCTTGCTTCAGAACATTAAACTCTACTGTAAATCTAAGCCAGTTCTCTATCATCATTTACTGTCTAATATAAAGTGCTAGGTAACTCCTCATTCATAATTTATTCTTGTTATTTATGTTATCTTTTATGGCTCTGATTGCTTTTGTAATAAAACTGCAATCTGGAAGTATTGACGGGGAGATTAAAGGATGATAGCAGACTGTACCAGGCGCATTAATGTAACCTTCAATACGGGGATGAGAAGAGAGGCTAATGAGCAGGCTAATTGGCTTGAGTTTACACCCTCACCTCCTCTCACAAAGCATTTAGCCACATGATAGAGATCCATGCGAACTCCTGAGAAAGAGGAAGGCGAGGAACCGTGTTATGGTTAAATAAATGCCTGTTTGTTTTTGTTATAACATGTTTAGTACAATGGCAGTGCGTGTAAACAATATGATCAGGCTATTACACCGTGCAGCCAAGCAAGCCCTAAGATCACATGCAAGGAATGCTGGGATAAAAGATTCCAGATGTGATGAGAGACATGTGATGATGATGTGATGATGATGCCAGCTGTAGCACCTATAGGCTTGTAAAACAACATCTGCGGGGGTGACAGCACAGACACACCCCTCTGGAGACAACATGGATTAAAGAATAAAATTGGGCATATTACCGTTTGGTTGGAATTTGTAGAAAATGTTTTGGAAAAATCAATACCAACAAAGCAATTCAACTATATGAGATACAAAATATATATATTTCAGACCACCAAGTGTTACTGCTACATAATATTATTAAATAACTTTTTTTGTCAAGAAATAGACCCAAAAAAGCATGTTTTATCAGTATTTATCTGTTTGTATTGCACTGAAATGATTGAAAAACATGCGTCCTTACAGTGAATGGGTCACAAACCTGACTCTTACTCGTACTTGTTTCTATGGAAATAGTGTTCCTTTTGCTATAATATTCTCCTATAGGACATAACGTATCTGTCTCCATGAATACTATGGTTTTAGCGGTACTGGTACACAGTGTTTATTGTACTACAATAAACACTGTGATACCTGCATCTTACTGAATTGTTAATCTATGTTTCTTGTATCTATCCTTATTCAAATAAACAATAAAAAATAAATCCTGTATTTTTCTGTAGTATCATGCAACTAAAGTACCATCACCGGAAAGTAGCATACTGTCACTTTACATAAAAATAGTTAATATGATTGACTGAGGCATAGGTGTAGGGACTCCTCCACCTCCTACACCTCCTCACCAGCACATCACGCCTCACGTACTCAACCACACCTTTGATTACCCAGGAGACCTTCCCAACAACACTGTTTGTCTTCATCTACAGAAGGGAGTCCCAAATCGTATGTGCCGACCACCTGAGACAGAGCCCCCCTCCCCTGTGTCACCTTTATTTTATCAATCATATACCTGCACAATACTGTCATGAGGTGGTTTAAGAATACAACAAATACTATAAAAAGATATGAAGGGGACTGAAGATAAAGGAACAGGAAGTATGTGGTTCAAAGTGTACAATCTCACCTTGAACTTCACCGCCTTTCTGTCAGCTGCACAGGCCCATGCTTGTTACAAAAAACACCGGCCCATTCAAGCATCGACGTACAGTTTGTCCACAATAGAGGCTGCTGCGCTGGACACTGCTCCCACGCTACTTCCTGGTGAGAAACAACAAACAGACAGATTATTGTCACCACAGGGATCAATATAGTATCCAAAAGTGCTGAGTGTGCTTCTGCTGCTACTCGGCTTACTCTAGACGTTTCACAGAGACCCTTCACAACGCTCTCTCTCTCATTTCTCTCTCATTTTTCTCTAAGTGCATTAGCATTCCATATCTCTTCATTCACGCTTTGTTTGTTTGTTTGTCTAGAGCACGTCATTCCAACTGCTTAACAACTGCCTCTCGTGCCTCAAGGGGCGATGAATTAATGAAATGGTATTCCTCATGCAAAGTTTGTAGTGTGCTCTGTTCAGTGCTGGAGTAGTGGTTTAGTCAGTGGTGCATCCAAAATAAATCATAACATAATTAAAATAAGAGTGAGACTGGGGGTCAAAGCTATGGATGAGATGTTGGTCAGGAGCTCATCGAGGATCTAGTGGTAAATGTCAATGGAAAACAGGAGCAGACATCATGATGTTGATTTTGAGTCTAACTGAGGAACATTTTTGTGTCTTGTGCAAATTTATGTTTACGCTATGAGTTAATAACAAGCTTTTGTGTCAATAAATTCCTCTTGGTTACTGGTGTATATGCTAGTAAATTGAAAATCTTACATTAGCAACAAAATTCATGATAAAACTCTGACATTAGTCTACTGTAATAACCAGTTTACTTGAGTGGGAGGAAGATATAGGGAACATGGTAAAGCAGAGAGAGCAGCTCATCTCCACCCAAAGTCAGAGAATTGAACCTAATATCTTGCTGGAGAACTGCAGAAGCACTAAGACTATTTCACTGTGGAGACATTAACACAGACATGAGAAAATGTTCAAAGAAAAAAATCTTGCCGTTATGGGTCTGTTCACACTTGTCATGTTTGTCCTGGTTTGAGCCTAATTTAGTCCTGATGTAGAGCTGGTTTAGTCCAGTTCTACGCTTGTTTCAGTCCTGAACTAATCCAGCTTAAGTTAAATTTTTTGTTAGACCTGTTTTATTGAGTTATCGTTCAATATATGATAGAAAGTATATTTGTCAGGCTCTTATTTTCTTGTGGTATTAAACTTATATGATAACATTTGAGCATAGTTGGTTGAATAATTAACATGAATGCCACAATATAGACACTAGAATGAATTATCACGTAGAAAAAAGTTGTAATGTGGTATAATGTAGTTTCAATATTATCATTTATTATGATACTTTTCTGTAGCAATATAGCGGTCTTCGGATTTTGTTATCGAGACAGGCCTATGTTTAGTAACAGTTTTGATCAATGAATCTCAATCACCGTAAGTCTACAGTACGATACACTTTGAGAATCACATTTCCCTTCATTTACTAAATAGATCATCACTCGATATTTGTCACTCAACCTAAACATAGGCTGCGTATTACAGTGGAAGTACCTTGAAAGCACTTTAGCACAAGAAGGACATATAGACTGTACAGAATTATGCAGCTTCTGTTGAAAACCAAATGACAGGTTCATATTAGCACTCTGATGTGATCTCATGTTGTTTTATCAGCCTGGAGTAGCACTGTAGTGTTAACATTTAGTTTGTAATTAGGGGGAAAGGAGATGCATCCAATTATTCATGTTGTGAAATATCACCCTCTCTAAGCGGTTATTCCAGCAGAGACAACACCTTCACTGTACATGCAGTACAGTGTATACTGTGACCAAGAGGAGTACATTAACTTAATCTTTAGAAATTTGACCACAGAGTCATCATTATTTGAGATTGGCTGGATTTAGAGTCCATACATATTGGGCAAAAACAAATTTCCCTGCAGTAACTTCCCATTCTCATATATTTTATTTATATTAATCCACAACTACACAAAACACTAATATCCTGCACTACTCAACCTTTCTGGTGGGGAACAGTCTGCCACCTGCCGTCGCCATGGAGATATTATTGATTTGCCCAGAATGTTCCACAGTATAGTATTAAACTCATCTAAAACCTAGGCCAAGCTACAGGTCAGATTTGTCAAGAGGCAACCCCACTCATAAGTAATGAAACTGAATATAACCAAAAAAGATCAGTTTAATATCATATGTGAACCATTCAAGTCAAAGCAATAACATCCCCATGGCGATAAGCAAGTAGCGGACGTCCACCAGAAGTTACATAGTGTACCTTTAAATCCAAGCCTCACTACTAAAGTTTTAACACCCCAGTTTATCCATTTTTGTTCATGACTATGTTGCCTATGCCTCTAGTGTATGTTTGATGCGCTGCTAAACTCAAAATGGGTGTTGTTGTGGATGCTGATTGAACAAATATGCTTTCACTTCTTAATAGCAGTTGTAATGGTCCATTTTCTATTCCTAAATGTAACATATATGATCATTATCTTACACAGTCGTGCCCCCTGCTCCTGTCACCGGGGAAACAACAACCAGTCAGCTCCTCTTCGTCACAAGACCCAACCATCTGGAGCCCTGCGGTGGGGTTCTAGTGATGAAATGCGGAGGATTGATGGAAATACTACAATCTGATCTGAGAGAAAAAGGATGGAAATAGATACAATACATTATAATTACGTCATAGTTTCCTCCTTTATTTCTTTGATGAGGCAGAATGAAGGCCGACGCTTAGCTAGGTCACAAAAAAAATATAGTTAATGTTCTTTTAAGAGCTTGACAGGAGATGGGAGGAAAAAGCAACAAAACCATTCTGTTGATTTTGAGGTGCTCATTTGAACAATTTAATTAATTTCAGTGAGGGTTGTGCAATTTGCTTTGGTCTTTTTAATTGATAGGTCCACAGCCAGTCCTCAGTAAAAGTGCTTTGGAGCAGAGTTCAGACTTTAGTGGTAGAAATGTCACTATTTTTGTGTTAAAAGGTCTTTTCACAAAATGTATGCTCAAAGCTATTTTCCTTGTTTTAATAAGACAAAATAAATCGAAATTCCTGATCAACCCATGTGAATGCTTCCTCTGTTCATTCATAAACAACTCCAAATAACTATAGGCTGCATAGTAGCCAAGTGTTATTTCCTTTGATGACACCCCTCCCTTAGTATCCTGGCACAAACAAGCAGTAACACATTGGAGAAGATAGTGATAATAGTCAGTAGCAGATGTAGGGAGCAGGTGGGAGGATTTTACTATTTACACTTGGGACCCTGAGTACAAGGTATAATATATTCAAAAACTGAGAACATGCTACTTCCTCTGCCAGCCACAGTCGTAGAGTCACATTAAAATGCAATATAGCCCTAGCCTAAGCCTTTCTTGTCTGCTACTGTGAGATATACAGCGTGTTATCACCGCTCCCTCCTCGCTGCATCGACTTACGCTCGTGTACAGTCTTCCAGCGCTCTAACAACAAACACCATGCCACAGTAACAGCCGCCTATCGCTGCTGGCCAAACCGCCTGGCTATAATTGGCTAATACTCTTACCAAGACACAAACCGAAGAGATTTCCATTGGATTTGGCGGTGCTGGAATCCTAAGCGCGGACCAATGGCAGCGCGCAAAGGCGGAGCTCTCCGTGGTGCTTAAAAAGGGGAGCTTGTGCAGAGACAAGTAGTGTAGAGGCGGAGAAGCGGTGCCAAAGTGCGAGACTGATCCTAAAGGGGCTTGTTTGGGAACCGGACAGGGGGAGTGGACTTCCCGCTGTTCTCATGGACCACACGGATGTTTAGGAGTTAGCCACAGGTACAACTTTAACTCCGAGATATCTTAGAGTGGAAACTTGGTCTGTGTACTTTTAACTGGATAAATGATTAACTGAGTTGGCTGTAAAAGAGGGAGTTTCAGTCCAACTTGCTACACACTACTTTAGCTCTGGTACTTTAGTCTTGTGCCAGAGTTTTTTGACATTGTTGTTTTCTCCGGTGCGTATTTTGCAGACAGCGCAGTCCATGTCTCTGCCTTGCGGGGTCATTGATGGGAAACCAACTGGACAGGATCACCCACCTCAACTACAGCGAGCTGCCCACGGGGGATCCGTCCGGCCTGGAGAAGGACGAGCTTCGGGTCGGCGTCGCCTATTTCTTCTCTGATGAAGAGGAGGAGGTGGAGGAGCGCACACCGTCCGACTGCGGCTTCAAAGAACAAGAGGACGGAGACGAAGAGGACAGAGGCCCCTTCACGGTCAGCGAGGTGGAATATTCCGCGTTCTGCTGCCAGGAATGCATCTTCTCCAAACTGCACGAACACGAGGACTTGAACGTGTACACGGTGAAAAGTTTGCTGACTATGTGCAAACCTGGAGACCTGCTGGAGCTGGTGGGCACGGCTCAGGCGCCGCATTGGGTCATCTACGAGCAGGATGACCGGGTTATCCACCTGCACAAGGGGGAGATCCGTAAAGATAGTCTGCTTGAGCTCAGCAACGGGCGCCACGGGAGGATAGTGAACAACCGGTACCGTTATCGGCCGCTTCCCGCTGATTTGGTCATGCAGAACGCGGTCGGTCACGTTGGACTCAGCACTGAGGACATATGCTGGACCAACTCGGAAAGTTTTGCCGCGTGGTGCCGCTTCGGTAAACGCGAGTTTAAAGCGGGGGGAGAGGCGCACTCCGCGGAGCACCAGTATTTCCTCAAAGTGCACCTGTCCGGCAGCGGCGTGCACACGCTCGTGTTCCGCAGCCTCGAGGACATGATCCGCGAGAGGAGGCGAGTGGACGCCTGTGGGATTCTCAAAGAGCTGTCTTTGGTTAACGGGGGCAAGGAATGATCAGGGATTCCCTTTGATATCGCCCTCTATCTCCCCCGCACAGCCCTATTAGCTCCACACAAATAGGGACCTGTTGGTTTTGACTGCGCCTCGATCCTGTGCCATGCGTCTGGACGCAAAGACGCACAGTGGAATTCCAAAAAAGCTGAAGCAGACAACGCCCCTTCTGAATCGTGCAGCGTGGGACACACTCTTTCTATTGTTGCCATAAACATAACCGAGCCACATACAACTACAGGCAGCCTTTTGTTTCCACTGATGGGATCATTATCATGGATTCTGCTTTGAGTGTGCTGTCACTGCGGCACGCACGGTGAGAGCACACGAGAGATAGGATCTGGGAAAGTCTATTTTTTTACTGTTAGCTTTAAGCCCGGGACTGAGCCACACACAAAAGCCACTGAACCATCCCAGCGGACCTCTATGATGCCTATAAACAAACCATATGGCTTGTTCTAACCGTTTCTGCCATATCAAGAGTGTTGTCATGTCATGATGCTGTCTGTCTGTCATCCTGCCCCACAGCACTGGATGTATGTGTAAAGTGTATTCATCTTGATTTCAATTTGAGTCTCTTATTTTTGTATTTGAGTTTAGTGGATTTTTCTGGTTTGGAAATAAACAGAGGTTGAAATATGAAAATGAAATGCTTGGCTCCAGCAGGTGTTGTTTAAGCTCTCAGCAGATGGAAGACACCAGCACAAGATCTTTCACTTTCACACGCGCGCACACATATGAATTATTGATGTTCCAGTGCCTCCTGACCTGCCTTAAGCCAAATAGTCCTCATATATCTCGGCTGTATTGGAACACGGTGAAAACGGCCATCTGCATCTGTGCCATAAAGACTTTATGAAAAATCTATATGTGATCTGTGCGCTATAGTGTGCTATCAAGTCAATAAAAATATGGAGTATCTGGCTGCAGGCATTTGTGTGGGATTGGCTCATTCAGATGCATAGGCTAAACACATCTTTCCTTATGCACATTGATTGGTATCTCTGGTATTCCATAGGCCTTTGTGGTATTTTTAGTTGTGATACGTTTCAGTGGGACTTGCAAGAGACATTTTCTTGGCTGCAGTTTGGGATCTATGCATGTGGTGTACTGCATAAGCATAGAGCAGGAGCATTGTGGAGGTGAGGTGTGCGGCTTTCTCTTGCTGTGATGACTGTGGATGGTGAATTATTGATTAAGTAGAGTATGTTTGTATGTAGAAGATGGCCACATAGTAAATGAATATTGGTCAAAGTTACATATTATCTGATTATTAGGCACTGTTATGTCTGTCATTGAAGATGGGGCATGCGCATTTTCATCAGTTCAGTTTATTAGAAGTGGTTTGTTGGGCCTATTTCAAGAAAGAACAGCAGTTTGTTGGGTCTATTTCAGGAATGAACAGCCAAAGTAGTGAGTACTGGTCCAGGATTCTGTGTAATTGCAGTATAATTCCAGCAACCAGGGTTCAGAAAAGAAACAGATGATTATGTTTCTTCATGGATCTTTATATTTAAGTAGATTCAAAAGATATAGGTGCATTGTGGCTTAAACATATCATATAACTAAAAGCTGCTCAGCTTTTCAGATAACAGGTATGTCATGTGCTTGTCTCCATAGAGATGTTGTTGCTTTGCTTGAATGTTTCTGTGTGAAAACATGCATTGTTATCTGAGCAAGTCTAGTCTCTCATGTAACTTGGTGCTAACCTGCATGTTTCCAGGAAAAGAGATACATTTAAAGGAAATCTGTGAAACATTTCAGGAAAACCATAAGATTTCCATGGAGATAAGTAGGTGGTGTACTCTTCACCAGACAGTGCACCTTTAAAAGATATGTAAGATCAGGTTAATGTTATTGTATCATTACAAAGTAAATATACAATCCTTGAAATATGCATTCTTGAGGTGTAAAGACAACACGCCTGTTAATGGATTGAATTAGCATTTAGCATTAGCACCTTTTTGTCCTAATAGTCTCCCATTTGCATAATATTTTGGCCGACATCATTTAGCTGTGATTAAATTAGGAGCGTTTATCCCGTGGCGCTTGCTAACACAGGGTCTATTAGCCTTTCATTGTTTTGGTGCTGCTGTCTTCATGGCCAGATCGGCCTCATGTTTGGACTCCTAATGTTTTCCTAAAAAAGACGGTGCAGCCAGAGGAGAGACACACAAAGAAATGGTGTTTTTGTCTCACTGAGCCTCAGAGCTAGAGCAGATGCAGCTAGCAGCAGCATGTGTGGGTCTGGCTCCTTTGTGATGCACACTTTATGATGTTATTGCCACAGTCAGCTCTAACTCACAGTGTCTATTGTGCCAGGAATCCTCAGACATTAAAATATAGTCTAATAAGCTCTTGTAAACATGTTCCAGAGAGGATTTGGTAGAAGCAAAAATATTCCTTTCGGAGATTTTGTGTGGGCTTAAAAAATGCATTGTCAAAAATACAGAGATGTAGTAATGGAATCAGACTACCCCAAAGGTTTTTGATCATCTACATCCTTGCCACCACTGTTATAGCGTCTTTTGTGAAATTTGTTAATTTGAGGCTGCCCCGTATGGAAAAGTAAGATTCATGGCAAATCAAATGCATGTTGTATAATTCATAATCTGGTCCCACAAGTTATCCATCCCGATAATAACCTTATAGCCACAGACACACCAAGTGCAAAATATATGTCAAATTAATATTCAGAAAGAAGGAAGGTGATTTGTCTATCCTCCCAAGCTAATAATAATAATAATATAGTGCCGTTTCAAAATGCTCAAAGCACTTACAATGCATTATTACATGGTGATGGTCATAAATTAAGTATGTAGCCACAGCTGCCCTGGATTAGACTGATGGAAGCGGAAGCAATCTGCACCATCAGCCCCTCTGACCGGTGTCTTGCTTAAGAATACAGCAACAGCACTTGTCTAAGCAGCCTAATCCAGAGCCAATTTGAAATATTGATGACGATTCTACTATAGGATGCAACTTACAACTATTTACTTAACCTTTATTTTTCTTATTTACAATGCAAGTCCAGATGCCATCACAGTTACTGACGTATAACACAACTTCGTTTTTATTTAAAGTTGTCCCATTCAAATCTGTTTTGCAGGCAACTTCTAATATGTAACTGCCTGACAGAATTCTAATCAATTTGCAACAATTCTCCCCACAGTAAATGCTTGTAAACCTATTCTCCAAACCTCTCTATTGTTCTACCCACGCCTTGCCTAAATGTGATGAATATTCCACCATTGCAGTGCCGTATGAGCTACCTTGTGTTATGGCCCCAGGTGGGCAATTGAGTGCGTCTGCTCATGTGTGCGTCAGGCATCCCAGGCGAGCTCTCCAAATCCAGGGTAGTGGGGCAGCCGCTGTTCTTGCCACATTTGTGCTGTATGACTAACTAATAGGCCGCACATCAGGACCAGAGCGATGTGGTTACGTTGTTAGAGCGGGTGGACGTCCCTGCTGTTTGCCGATAGGATGTAAAGCGGGGATTCAAAGTGGGGGTTGACGGCTGTATAAGTTGAACCGGCCATTAATATTGAGTGTGGTCTATGTCATGTCATGTGTTGGTGGTGCTAAAAGTGACTCATAAGATTACGCTTAAGGTTAAGTAGTCTTGTTATTCATGGATTTTAGTTTTCTGTTGTGGGTGCCATTTTGAGGACTTTTGACCATTCCAAAGACAGACGTTTGCCATCACTCCGAAACCTACGGAAACAGGTTCTTGGATTGCATATAGTCAGTTTGCGTGGTAATAATTAACTATGGTCATTATCATTATAAGTATTCTCCTATATTCAGCAATGTGTGATGCAAAGTGGATTCTAAGTGAATTTGGAACGTATTTATTTTTCAGGGACACTGCCAACAAAACACTGACCTTAAACAAGAAGGAGAGAGGGACATTTCAGCAGTTCTTTTGTAAAGTATGTTAAAATAATGCACCCGGTGTTGTGGACATTGTGGGTAAACTGTCTCATCTAAGGATACAATGACAGTTTCTATTAGAGCCAATGCTGCCCCACTGTGGTACCTGGTATTGCTAATGGTCTCCTGTCCAAGTACTAACCAGTCCCAACCTGGCCTAGCTATAGCCAACCTCCAAACAACCAAAAACATGGCATTGTATTTGATTGAGACAGAGTAGCCTATACATTTGAAATCAGTGCCTATAGCCGACATATGTGCAGGTTGTTAGCCCAAACATCTCGTCACGTAAGACACATGACAATCCAATCTGGTTCTCGTTCCCTGGAGATTGCCTCTTTGTGCGGTGGTGAAGGCTGTGTTCAATCCACTTTGGAGCTTGTTCCTTGTTTTTTTGTTCATAATGCGAAGGGCTAGCATGCTGCCAGCTAAATCAGTGGTCTCACAGGGGATGTTGTGGGGAGGAGGCAGAGAATATCCTGTCAGTATTGTGCCTTTAAGAGCGTCTCTGAGGAGGAGGGGGGTCTAATCTTGACACTGGCCCTAGCTCCCAGTGGAAGTCTTGTTTCTGGTATTTTAGTATAGTCCTCCTTTTGTCCCACTACAATGGTTCTACAGCTGCTGATCTGAATGAAAGAGAAGCAGTTTACATGATGCTGGTTTAGGGTTTTTGGCTTGAACCTCCCGCTGTCTTTGAATGTGCAGCCTGACATTTAGATGTGCTTATACTGCACACACATTATACATTGCAATTACATGGTCACTTAATCGCAGCCTTTAACCATCTAAGTCTAGAGCCTGATGGAGGAATAATTACAAAGCAAATAGGTGCTGGCTGTTAGAATGCGTTCTTCATTTAATTGGACTGGACTGTGTGTAAAGCAAGACATTTACATCCTTTTATATAAACATACATATGTAAGAACAAAGTACACAGTTGTAGTTACCGCACAACCTTGTGGTGTTTTGCCATGTTGTTCACTCATGCAAGGCAGAAAAATAATGAACAAATATAAATACTAGTTTATCAAGAATGATTCAAGCTTAGTACTTATTTAATACCTTGGCCCCAAGTTTGAAGCCGCTAAGTATGTAATTACTAAGTCTATATTACTACTACTAAACTATCTGTAAATTATGGATTAAGTCTTTGTTCATGTGCAGTTATAAAGTGGCACCAAATAATGCAAACTACTAATAATTTAAAATGTTCTAAAATAGTGAGTAATTTCTAAATATTGTGATTTTAAGATTGTCCTCCTGCATATTCTAGAAGGAAAGTACAGGGTGTCCATAAAGTCTCTTAACAATTAAAAACATTTATTACAAAGGCATTTGATAAGATATCTTAATCAGACTTGTGCTATTGTACTCAGTGGTTTTGAATTATTATTTATTTTTATTTTTATTTTTTACCTCATTTAATACACTTCTATATGGGCACCATTAGTCGCATGAAGCACATCAAGACGGTACTCGATTTCTTGCTATGTTCGCTGTAGCATAACCTCATCAGTGGTTGCAATTCCATCTGTTATTTTTATTTTTATTTTAATTGCTTTAGTTCAGTAATGTCTCATATCTTTGTTTGATTCATGATATATTTAACATAACCCCGTAGAACCCATGATACACATTGCGCCTTCTCTTGACGAGTAGCCATTTTTTAGAGGTTAATTCAAAAGGATTCCTCTTTAATCAACAGGATGCCTGAAATACAAAAATGCAATGTGATTAAAAACTTTTACCACCACTGTGTACAATAGAACAAATCTGATTAATATATCTTATCAATTGCTTTTGTAATTAAATGTTAAAATTGTAAAGAGACACCCTGTAAATCTTGAGGGCTATTTATCTCAAAGTTCAATTGGAAATTAAAGGTGGACATTATGTTTTGCACAATAGACCACTATACAACCAAGAACAATAGAAAGGTCGTTGCAACAGACGAACCAACTGACATGCAAATGACTTCCCTGCACCTGCTGACCGTTGATAAGACACGCCCACTTTTTAAACTAGTCTGAATATTTTATATAAGGGCGACAGTAGTTCCACTGGTAGAGTGTTTGTCCACTGATCCGAAGGCTGGCGGTTAAAAACATACAACAGTGTTTGCTTACCCTGGTGTACGTACAGTATGTGTGCGTGGATGGGCGAGTCGTTCCTTGATATAAAAACTTTGAGTGAAGGTGCAAAAGCGTTATATAAAAAATAAGAACAGAAAGAACTTGACAATACAATATAGTGTTTTTTGTTTTTTATGTTTGTAGCTGCGTTCTTGCTATAATCAATAAGACAACAGCTTTTGTAAGTTCTTTGTCTTGGTAAACATCTAAAGGTCAGAGATATCAGACACATTTTTAAAGATAAAGTCAGAAGTGTTGTTGGGTACAGATCACATCATGTATTTCTCCAATGTGGGGACAGTGGTGTAACATTTGAGTAGTCTTCAGTGAGTTTCGCCTCTGCATTGCCTCAGGACCTGTTCTCCACTGCAGCTGCTCAGCCCAGGAACACACTCACACAAACGCACACGCATAAAATACACACTGTGCTAAATGTCAACTTCAAATGTAGAGGGACTGAGACTCAAAAAGAATAACAGTGGAAAAATATAAAGGTTTAATCGGAATCACTAAAGAGATGGTTGGATTTATACCAAAACTTTTTGATCACCTTCTAAATATTGAACTGCTGCTATAAAATGACTCTATAAAGAAGTTCTAAATCTACACAAACGCTAGCCTTTCCTACACTTGTATATCGCATGTTGTTGATCTACTTTCACTTTTTTATGGTGTGTAATATCATTTTCATAGGGAATTTGTCTTCTGCCTTTGATCCACCCTAAAATGGAGTTGCCTATAGAGCTGCCTACATTTTAGAAAAAAGAAGCTGAAGGCCACATGGTACTATTAGAGAAACTAGCATTCTTTGTGTTGTAAATGACACTGTATTGTCTAAAAAAGTATCAAAGTTGCTGTCAAATCTTTCCATATAATGCATTTTTTATTTAATCAGACTGGACTGTGTGTAAAGCAAGTCATTTACATCCTTTTATATAAACATGTATGTAAGAGCAAAGTACACATTTGTAGTTACAGCACAACCTTTGGTGTTTTGCCATGTTGTTCACTCATGCAGGGTAGAAAAATAATGAACAAATATAAATACTAGTTTATCCAGAATGCTTGAGGCTTAGTTCTTATTTAATACCCCAGCTCCAACTCCGAACTCCCTAAGTACATAATAACTAAGCCTAAACTACTACTACTATAAAACTATCTGTAAATTATGGATTAAGTCTTTGCTCATTTGCAGTTATAAAGTGGCACCAAATAATCCAAATAATGCAAAGTAATTTATAAGCATTCAGAGTTTAAGATTGTCCTCCAACATTTTCTAGAGTGAAAGTAAATCTTGAGGCCTATTTATCTGTACATTTTATGAATTGGATATCTAGAAATAGTAAAGTAGTAAACATTAGTAGTAGTGAAAAAGGCATTGTTAAGTTTAGTATAGCCTTTGATTAAGTATTTTGAAGGGTTAAACATATACTTGGGCACCACTCTGAGGACTACTGAGTCAGTTTTCCCCTCTGCCCGAGTGAAAGCCATATTTTCAGGCTATTTGCTGGAAAACACCAGCGATCTCCAATGTTTGCAGCTCCAGTGCTCTCCGTCACACGGGCTGGAGCGGAGGTTGACTGGCTAAAGCGCCTATATTTCACCTGTCTGTCCACTGCCTGGCCTCTGTGTGCGTTTGTGTGTGGGTGTGTGTATTTGTGTGTATGTGTGTGCGTCTTCCCCTTCACTCCATAACGAGCAACAAGAGCAATCGCCCAGCGGCTGTGGCCCTCTGCAATCGCACTTTGATTAATGGCTCGAACCCTAGACCGCCTCATCTCTCCATTGCCGTAGTTTTAACCCTTCTTAAAAAGTCACCATGAAAGGTTACTGTAAATGCCACTATATGAAGTCAAGCACCAGCCACTAAATGCCATTCTCTTAACATTTAGCCATGTTATACTCTTGAGTACTTTTAATAATGCTACTCTTTCTCTCAGATTTCTCCTACATCTTTTAGAGGTTCTGAATAATGCTCTGTGTGAATCGGCTTTATTTTCCCTCTCTTTCAAACTCATAAATTTTTCCGTAATCTGGCTCCCTTCTTTTCCATGCTACCGTGGCAATAAAACAAGCATGTGGTCATTTGACTGTCAGTGTGCGGTCTGCCTGAGCTGTTAAGGGGATGAGCACTGCAAAGATAACCATATTGTTAGCCGTTTAGCATGTTTACACTTGATTTGTTAGCGTGTCAGTGCTAGTGCAACAGATAATGCGGCTACAAGTTATCAGTTGAAGTCAAAGACAGTCTTCTCTTTCTCTCTCTTGTAAATTATAAATGGAACAAGTGGAGGAAATAAACACCTGTAATGAACATTATCAGAGCTGCTCATGTGTATCAGGGAGCATCTCTGCTGTTAGTACATAGACATGGATCACAGAACAGACTATTGTTTATTAATGTGCTTTAACACACGCTAATGTGGAGGGAATAGGTCATACTTTTCACACCAAGTATCAAATAGTTGCATATTTGGATTCTCATGTACCTAGGGCTAGTCGAACCCTAAAACTGGTTTAAAACAGAGCTCAAATTGACCTTAGCCTGGAGTAAATCTTGCCTTATATATGCCTCAAAAACACTGTTCTCACTCATCTGTCTACGTCAACATTGTATTGGCCTTGGGCTGACTCTGTAAGCCAACATGAATGACAAGTAGCCTACTTCCATGTTTGAAAATATGAATAGGAACAATGAATCACACAGACAAGCTCCCAATTTGCAAGTCTAGTTGAATAAATATTCTTATAGTTTGTATTGTTGTTTGCCTTTAAATGTGGTCTTATGTACCTTTGTTTGTGCATTTTGTGATTTAGAACTTAAAATAATGTCTAATTTACAAAAAAACAAACAAAAAAAAACAAAAAAACATTATTTCAGAATTTCAGTGCTCCTCATATTCTGGTGCAATTCGCCATCTATTGGTAGCAGTTGGAATTGCCATATTGAAAACCAAGTAAGTAAAGAGGAACATTCCTGGACACGTTGATGTAAGCACAAAGTCGCAGTGAATACAATTTGATGGCCGAAATGTTTACAACTAGTCTGGCGATGATTTATGGATGTAAAAACTTTTCAGGGTCGCTACCTCTGACATCACAATCCTGGGAAATTTCAAACCAAGCAAAAAACTTTTCACAGAAGATTTAATTAAACCAGCATGAATGATATGAAATACAACTTCAGGTATGTTTTTACTGAGGGAACAATTTTCTAATACGGTTAAAAGACAGAATATTTTGCATGTGTTCTTTAACAATAACTGCATTAATAATATCCTTAATAAAGCATGAACAAAGACTTAATTCATAATTACCATATAGTTTGTTAAGAATGATTCTTGACTTAATTAATACCCTAATTTCTTAATTTACTAATACAAAATTTGTCCATTAAGTCTTTGATCATACTATGTATTAATTATGAAGTGGCAGGCTTATTGTCAAAAAAAGCTATTTATTTCTTATCAGTTTGTAGCACTAACCTCATGACAATTATACAAACAGCGTTTATAAAATGAAAATTTCTTTGTGTCTTGGAGAGGAAATTTGAAACAAAACTAAATATTGGGAGGTTGTGGCCCTTTTCACCACACATCTTGGTAACAGCCTTGAATCTCACACTGAAATGAAAAAGGCTTGAATGCTCTCCTCCCTGATGTACTGCGGCCTTCACACATACATTTCAGCGCTTTCCATCAAAACCTGTCTGCTCCAGTTCTCTTCAGCGCCACACTCACCTCCCTGTGACCCAGGCCAGGCTGCTATTCTCGCCCACCATCGCACCACCAGAACACAGACGCTTCAATCTGACACTGAGGTCTTCCTCTGTGCACATGCCTCCCAGCAACTGCTTTAAATACTCATATCTGTTTGGTTAATGTGCATGTCCTTTGCTATATTGAATTTACACATGTCAATAGACGTCACTCAGGGAGCAGTCGGTGAAGAGCGTTATAGAACATATGATGAATCTAAGGTTGTTTGAACATAAAGACCTTGTGTGTGAAATGGTTTCCTTTATTTTTAACTGAAAAAAATGTGGCAAAGCATCGACTTTAGCCTATCCAAAACACTAGCAGGCCCTCTGCTAGTGGTTTGGACAGCACCTCATGGCACATCGAAAAATGAAGCAGTTTGAAACTTAAAACAATAACAGTAAGCAATATGCTTAAGTGTGCAATGGAGTAAATTTGAGAGGTTGATTGACAGTTTCATATGGTATTCATGATAAATCATAGTGAATTCATGAATAAATCAATAACTTAATTTATCTCTGAGACGCAATTTAAGCACAAAATCATAATAGAAAAGCTTAAAGAAGGTTTCCTATTGCAACTTAACTGAAGGCTTGGTCAGATAGGGTCAGTGGATTCTGTGTCAGGGGAGTTTGAGACAACAACAACAGCAATGCAATACCTTGTATACATTTCTAAACTATATGTATGTGTCTTGTATATTATGGAATACACTTCCTGGGAACATAGTCAAACTCGTAAGTTGTCTCTTTCTGGCTCCCTACGCTCTTAAGGGCTTCACAGCTCCCTCACTTCTCATGATGCAACTCCATACGACACATTGCTTGAAAGAAAAGACAGGATCCTCCTCTAAGAAAAGAAGAGCTTTTGCTGTCAATACAAGGCCGTAGAGATGTGTAATCACAAACAACATGGCCTTGGAGTAGACCAATCATTACATAGCACAGTTAATATGTTTTTTGAAATGCACTCAGGAATGTGGAACTGAAAAATAAAAATCAATTTTCAGTTTTAAACAGAAAAGTCCAGTTTTCTTTCTCTATGCTCTTAACCTATATAGGCAAGGACACTGGAGCAAGGACTAGTATAGATAGACCATGGTACTATAGATATGGCCATAGTAAACATCAATAATATTTAAAAAAGTAAGAAAAGTAGAAATAGCTAGTAAAGAATGTTGAGATAGTGAAGCTCCTATGGTAGTAGTCGATTCAGTAGATACAGTAATAGTAGTAGTAGTAGTAGTAGTAGTAGTAGTAGTAGTAGTAGTAGTAGCAGTAGTAGTAGTAGTAGTAGTAGGTAAAATGCTAGTTGATGTAACAGCCATCAGGTTTATGATATGTTTTATTAGAAGCAGGGTAGAAGTATTTGGGTATGTATAAATATTTTTCATTTTATTTTATACACCATTTAACCAATACACTCACAAGCCTGTTTAGTAGTTTTATAATAGGCTTATGATCAGATTGACATCATCGGGAACATTTTAAATATATACATGACATATTTATTTTTGTCAATATTGCAACAAAAGAAGCAACAAAAGGTACAATGGTGGCAGCTCAAAATCTTATGTTGCAATTACCAAAAATAATCTTGAGCAAAATGTTATATAATACCATACTGCATACTAATTTCACTTGTATAAATATAGGGATATGAATTCCTTCTCCCCTTCTGCTAATACCACCCCAGCTCTCAATATTCATATCTTTTCTCCAAATGAGCCAAATGTACCAGACTGAAAAAAGACACATAATCAGACGCTAATGTAACATGAAACCGAGCAGAAAATTGTGAAGAGAAAGAGAAGGGAATGAAATACAGCCCTCTGATGGTGTGTGTCCTTATACCAGCAGCACACTACTAATGTCCCTGTAATCACACCTTTATCCACATAGTGATGAAAAACACAAACAGCCCTCTGCATAATGAAAAGACCATGTAATTGGCCATCCCTGTCCCCCGTGCAATGTTCAAAACCAGTCTGGTGTGCGTGCGTGTGTGTGCATGTATGTGCGTGTGTGTGCATATGTGTGCATGTGTGTGTGTTCAGACTACTAAATAATGTATACACAATAAGATAGATCATATCACAGTGTCACAGTGGCATGGACTTTGCATAATGGTTTAATACTTGCATACAATATTGCGATGTTAGGGCTATCATGGGAAAAAGTCATCTGCATTTTTAACACACGTCTTTAAAGGTGCACTATGTACTTTTCTGGTGGGGGGTATGCTACCTGCTTGTCTCTATATGTTTTTTGCTTTGACTTGTTTGACATGTTACACTTGTCTTTCTGGGAAATCTTCAGTTACAGTTGTGTTTGTATTGCTGAAAGAAAACATGCATTATTGCAGTGAGCAGGGTTGCCTCTCCGCAGATCTAACCTGTAACTTGCCTTGGTGGTATCTCCTGGTTGCCTTCATGGAGATTGATAAGTTTAATGCCATGCTGTGGAATATTTCAGTCAAAGCAACATCATCTCCATAGAGACAAGCTAGTGGCACACCCTCCAAAAGGAAAAGAAAGAAAAAAGTTACACGGTGCATCTTTAATGTAAAACAAAGTACCTGGGCTCACAATATTAACGCAATAGCTAACCAACATTACGTGATATTCCACAAAGACCTTTCTGATTGACCACTTATGTTTACTAATAAAATGAAATCATTGTTACAAATAAAAGAATGTCCCAATGGTGAAATAAAAAGATGATTTAAACTTCACTTCCTTCACTTTACAGGGAGCTCTCTACTGCATTTGTCCAGTATCCAAAAATGATACATTTCAAGACTAAAAGAAAGCATTTAAACTTTTCAATCACATAATGGACTCCAGCAACTGAATAAGAAGAATCAATAGAGTGATTTAGCACAGTACTCTTTTTGCTATAGCCTCCAACATAAAAACTTTCTAATTAGATTACATCAAGTTGTACAAAGTTTAATATCAATTGTATGGCCTGGTCTCATCATTCAATTATATAGTTTTAAGTCAGGCAAAATAAGTACTCTAGTAGCTAACTCCAATGCCAATAAAATAAACTATCCATAGGTCTATAGTATCCTATCCTATTTTTCATTTGTAACCTGAGACAAACTTAGAAACCTGAGACTAAATACTAGTGACTGGCAGGTACACACAGCCTTGCATATTGTTCTACATTTCTGCAGAATCTGAGGCTGTTCCAGACCAAAGCTATTAGTCAAACAATGCCTGTTTCTTCCTAGGCCTGTTCTTGACCTTGGAGGAAGCCCATAAATGGACACAAAGAGGGTAGTAGCGTGAAACTTCGCTACCCGCTGAGGAATGGGTCAGAAGTTAAACGATTAGGTTTGCGGAGACAAGACCGCACGCCACTATTACGCCTCACCACATGGGGTCTGTGCAGGCTCACCCACTTTCTATTTGTGTGCTGTCATTAAGCCCTGATGGCCTGGCTGGAATAGACTCCACAGGGTGGAGGATATAGATCTGAGTTCACTGAGGGGTGATGATAGGGACACTATATTCACACACAGAATGGCCTCAATGACCTGTCCTTGACCTTTGTGTTGACAGGGGCTGGACAGGTTCAGTGATGGAATGTTTTTAAGGTGCACGGTGTAAAATCTGTGCTGTGCTTTTTGAGAAGTGTGTGTTTATAGCAGCTTGTCAAAGTCATAATAAAACATGATTCACACAAGAACAAAGTACACTTCAACCTCTCAAAGAAACTTCATTATATATATATATATATATATATATATATATATATATATATATATATACATATATATATATATATATATATATATATACATATATACATATATATATATATATATATATATATATATATATATATATATATATATATATATATATATATATATATATATATATATACATATATATATATATATATATACATATATATATATATATATATATATATATATATATATATATATATATATATATATATATATATATATATATATATATATATATATATATATATATATATATATATATATATATATATATATATATATATATATATAGGGGGGGGGGGGTTTAGGCTGAAGTAAAGAAAAAAAATACATCTAATGCCTAACCCATTTTAACAATAACACACAAGAGTTCAAGGAAAAGCAGCATCAGTTATATGACTAAATATGTAAACAAAAGAAAAACTACAAACCATGACAGTTCACATGAATCATTCCTGAGTCCTGTAATTTTCAAAAAGTAATGTTTTATACCTCTTTTTAAATGCTTCTATTGTGTAGGAGCTTTTTAATTTATCATCAAGGTTGTTCCACACACTAACCCCTCGAACAGAAATACAATGATGTTTTTTATTGGTTCTAGTCTTAATTTTTTTTGTCTGAGATGATATTGAGTCTCTCTCTGTTAAAGAACTCTGTTAAAGAACTGTTGAATAACATCTGTAAACAAGAGGGGAGCTTATGATTATATACCTTGTACATCATTACGGCTGTGCTCAAATTAACAAAATCAAACAATTTTACTAGTTTAAACTTAACAAAAATAGGATTTGTTGGTGCTAGATAGTCTGCTTGGTTAACTATTCTAGTGACCTTCTTTTGGAGTAGAAAAATAGATTTTATGTTAGATTTATAAGTATTACTCCAGATTTCTACACAATAACTCAAATATGATAGAAATAGACCATTGTACAATAATTTAAGTGAAACCTGACTCAGCAAAATTTTACTCATTTTACATTTTACTCATTATAGCAGCAATTTTAGCTAACTTTGAAGAACAGTAATGTGCACTTTCAAGTTTTTCATCAATATGAATACCTAAGAATTTAGTCGCAGTAACTTGTTTAATTTCCATGTCATTTAATTTAACATTAGTTGGGCAGTCAATTTTTTTATTCCCAAAGATAATATATTTAGTTTTATTTAGATTCATTGAAAGTTTATTAATATCAAACCACTGTTTTATTATGCTAAGATCATTTTCTACTGTATGTATAAGATTTGGTAGATTCTTCCCCAAGCAATAGAGGCTGGTCTTCCCAAACAAAATACAGCTCAGGTTGTCCATTGCCTCACAGACATCATTTATGTACATGATAAATAATTTGGGTCCTAAAACAGAGCCCTGCGGAACCTTTTTTTTTTTTTTTTTTTTTTTAAGTAGTGTATGATCAATGGTGTCAAAAGCTTTGCTAAGATCTATAAATATACCTACAGTGTATTCTTTATTGCCTTTTGCTGTAGATATCTTCTCCACAAGCTCCATGATGGCCATTGAAGTGGACCTTTTTGGTCTAAAGCCATATTGATTATCATTAAGTAGATTGTACTTATCAATAAAATGATCCAATCTTGACACAAAGGGTTTTTCAAAAATTTTGGAAAATTGTGGCAGAAGAGATATAGGTCTATAGTTGGTGAACTGGTGTCTGTCACCACTTGGCTATTGGCTATTTTCAGTTTGTTTGGAAAAGTGCCAGTTAAAATTGCAGATTGCAGATAAATGTAAACGGTGTGGCAATGCAGTTAATGATGTTCTTTATCAAATCCATATCAATATCAAAGCAATCAGTTGACCTTTTGTTTTTTTAATTTATTAACAATTCCAATAATTTTATTTTCATTTGTACCATTTATAAAGAATCAATTTGGATTTTGATGTATATATTTTACAGCTGATCCATGTGACTCTGTTGATTCTGTTATTTTATTTGCTAATGTAGGTCCAACATTTATAAAGAAGTTGTTTAATGCATTTGCTATTTCACTTGAGCCATTTAAAATAACATTTTTATCCTTCATAAAATATTCTGGGAATGTGTGTCTTTTCTTTCCTTCTTTAATTATACTGTAATATTTTCTGAGTTCCTTGAATATTATTTCTTTGTTGTTCTAATAGTGTTTGGTAATAATTCTTCTTATTTAGTGTAATTATGTTTAGCAGCTTATTTTTATATGTTTTGTATGTGTATTCTGCTTCTTTAGTTCTGTGTTGTAGGTAAAATATATACAGTTTATTTTTCTTTTTACGTGCAGTTACAATTCCACTCGTAATCCAAGGACTATTTACTCTGTTTTTGTGTTTAATTACACATCTGAGGGGACAATGCTCGTCACAGACTGTAGTTAAAGTAGACAAAAATGCATCTAAAGCCATGTCGAGATCTGTAGAAGCATAAACCTTATCCCATGTCTGTGCATTTAAGTTTTCTTTTAAAGCAGCAATTGCTTCAGGTGTTCTGAGTCTGGTCATTTTATAATGTTTAGTTTTTTGTCATGCAGTTTTGATGTTTTGGAGCAGCTGATGAAAGACACTAAATATGGGTAAATGATCACTTATGTCATTAATAAGTAGTCCAGCTGTAATTTGACTGTACTGACTGAAGATGTTATCTATCAGTGCAGCTGTGTCATTTGTAATTCTCGTTGGTTTAATAATAAGTGGAAATAGATTATTACTATATATACCTTGTTTTTGCATTTGTTTGGTGATTCAAGACGTTAACATTAAAATCACCACACACAATATGAACCTTTCTTGAAGTAGTAAACAGTATTATAGCGATCTTACATCTTCTTGCCATTTTCCAGTTTATGAAATCTTTCAATTCCAAAATTCAACAAAGCTCTGCCTTGCGAGTATTGTCAAGGTATTTTGCATACAAGTTTAAAGAGTGTGCTGCAAAGTGCAAAGTGGCAGAGTGGTTAGCGAGCAAATAGGGTTTGATGGAGTGGAGCTAAACTGTGAATATTGTGTGAAATTGTGGACTGTCAAAGTTGTCTGTCATCACAAAGTTCACCACTGGATGTAGACTGCCTCACAGTTACTGTTTTTTACCTCTCAGCTCCTAGATAAGAGCATATTCAATGCATGTGCTTATTTGCTTTAACTAATGCTACCCACAACAAAAGTAAACAAAAAATAAACCTGAGTGGCTTCTTTTTACTTTAAACACAGGTTGAAAACAAATAGCCAAAGGATTGCATTTCAACCATCTGGCAATGGCAGTTCCTTTATAGCTGCAGACACAACTTATATGTTCCCAGTGGGACGGCAGCCAGCCAGGCCTTCAGTGCGTGTGCTGGAGCATAGATAAACCCAGCCGTGATGCCCGCAGAGGACGGAGCAGTGAAATATTGATGAGGGAATGTGCCGCGCAAAAATAGAGCGCTGTGCATTTCCAACCAAGGGCAAAGGACAACGGAGAACATTTAAATAAGTGACTCAGCTAAAACTGACATGAAAACAAAAACTGGCCCTCATCCAATACTTTATATATTTTTGTTGTTAATATCAGAATGAATTTTATTGTGTAACAAGAGCATGAGGTCAGACAATTTACAACAAAAGAGCACTTTCAGAGTCCTTGGTCCTCCACAGCAACTCGAAAATAATGAAAACAAGAAACTGAAAACACGTCTGCCCACATCTACAGCCCAACTCTTTCTGTGTCTGTTTACTTAATCCAAATGCCCAAGCGGCCTTTAAATAAGCATTAGGCCTAATTTAAACTTAAATGCCAGCAAAATGTAATCAGTTTTGCTTTTATTATTGTTTCATTCTCCACCTTCAATACTGGAGAGTAATTAATTTGTTTGCAACAGTCTAGCACTGATAAAGCCCCCAGCTGTAATTTAGATGCCACTGGAGGCACATAGCGACTGTTTGGAGAGCGCTAATATCACGCCCCTCTTGGCCACTCCACTGACCTTTACATCCAACAGCTGCACATAATGTGTTTTTACTGTGCTGTGCCCTGTTTTATAGTGAAGGCATGTTTATAAACTGGTTTACTGAAAATACTTTCTCAGAACGTTTTGTTGCAATATCAGTAGCTGTGGTCAGAGCATTCACCCATCAATTAAATGTCAATGGTTTGATCCTGGAGGTTGTTGTGTCTTTCGGCAAGACACTTTGCCCACTTCACCAGTGTATTAATATAGTAAGTCATGAGGCTATGTAGTGTGGCCTACAAAGCCTCAATAGTGTGGCAGTGTAGTAGTGACACAGATTGTCAAGCACACTTCCATCAGAGCAGCTGTGGCCATAGAAGTAGCTTACCACCTTCAGATGTGGAGGGAATGAATAATAACTACAGTGTAGCACTTTGAGACACTTGGCAAGGTTGCATGGCATAATACAAAAGTAAGCTATAATTACTATCTTTAAAAAAGTAATTAACTAGTGTAAACTATCACCAAGACATTACAATAATGCTGGCTGCAGACAGGAGTTGAATGATAACTCCTATTCTCAAACAGACAAGGTCCCCTAGGTCATAAAAGCACTGCAACAAGGACACTGGTAAAAATAAATCTAATAGACAAAGGATAAAGCATTGTAATAAGTTTGCATGTTTTGTTTTATTCAGGCTAATAGGGTTAAAGATTCATTTACATAGTATGCCTTTGCTGGAAAGAGAACTGAACAAAGTTCTAAAGGAAAACACTGAAATGTTGAATGAAATGAAACTCTCTGTACCTCTTTTTAAAAGCTGTTCTTAAATGACCCATGCATTGGTTTAATTCAGCTATTCTTTTTCCTTTTCAAACCAGCCAATTAAGGCAGAAAAAAAAGAAATCTTGACAACCAAGGTCCATTTACTATTTAACCTTATTTTACACAAGACCATACCTAAGAATCCTTTTACACTTTTGAATTTGTGAATAATATTACTCAACTTCCCCAGAGTTTTAACTGTAACCAAACGCAGTTAATGGTACACAGCCCTTGTATAATGTTCCATCTGCTTGACTTCTAACTTGCACTTTCCCTCTTAGCTCTTAAATGCAAGTCCACACAAATCCTGTAATAACCACTGGACAAAACAATAACTCACCGCACCACATGTACACACATATTATCAACAGAGAACAATTCCCATTCCACACCCAGCCTTGGCCAATCGAACTTGATTGCCTGTACAAATGACTGATTGTTACTGATTTCTCGCACACAAGGATCAAGGAGGTAGGATGAAGGAAAGGAGATGAGGAACTACAAATACAAACATCCACATGGTCACAGAGGAGCAATTAACTGCTTGATTTGCTGAGGATCTTCCTGAGCTCATCTACAAGTCTGTGAGCCTGCCAACCACATTACCTCTGCAATCTGGACAGAATACTGCAGGAATCCTCAGTTAGACCAATGAAGTCATCGAAATTTGGCATTTTATTGCTTCACTTTTTAGAAAAGATGCTGTGCAATCACTGTGACCTGTCTGGGACCTCATTCCGTTGTCATCATCTTGTTTGTCTAGTCAAACTTGGACAGAGATAAGGCAGTCAAAGGGCAAAACAGCTGCAAAAGTAGATGAAAGAAGTAGACTTGAAGGCCCAGTACCCATTTTGTTTCACATGTATTTGAGCAAAATTTGTCCTAGTACAGATATATTTGTATAAGTAGGTCTTGCAGCCAAAATCTAATCTATTCTATTCTATTCTATTCTATTCTAATCTAATTATTCAATGTTTTATCGTCAGCTAATCAGGAATCCACTATTAGCATGCTAGTTGTTGTTAGAATCAACGGAGGAATTTTGGACAGTTGCAGTAAAATGAACTTGTTCTGTTTTTCACCTTTTAAGGAAGGAAATATCAGGTACAGTCACTTTAAATTGGTATTGAACTGATAATAAACACTACCTTGTTCCTTTTTACACATATGTAGATTCAGTGTAGCTAATAACTCATATCTTCTTCTGCTCTTTGGTGTATCTGACTAAAACAATAATATGATTAAACACATTCTTCAATTCACAGAACCTCAATATATAGGCTAATGTCTACATTTCATACGTCACATTAATTCACTTTAATTCATTCCTGCAATTAAATAAAAATACTGTGGGCGACCTAATTCATAGTCTTTGTATTCAAATTGTTTTTTGATGGCAGTATAATTTTACTACAGTTATTATGACTGAGCGATAGCATAGTGGAGAGTAGATGAGGTCAGAGATTTAGCTTTAACTGAATAAAAGAAATAGATGCTAAGTAGATACTATCCTCAAAGCACCATACTGTTGCAACATTAATGGCTAATGTGATGCTAGTTACATTAGGCTATCTGGTGTATATGCTCCATGAACTTTGCATATATGGGTGTGAAGGACTACTTTCCACTGAAAATAAAATGAATAGGTTTATATAAAATGATGAAAATCCCAGAGACTTAAAGGTGCTCTACTACTGAAGGAGGGTACACCACCTGCTTATCATGGGGAGATGAGAGTGTATAATATTCCAAAGTATGCCATAATCTTGCATTTATTCAATCACACGTGTTATTATAGCTTAAAAATACATTCAGAAACATGCATTCTCTATGGAAACGTGCAGGTGGAATGTACCCTCCTCCAGAAAAGTTACATAGTGCACCTTTTTATGGCCAAGTACAAAACAAAACCTTCACTTGAGCCTTACCTTTATATAGTATATTCAGTCCTTTTTATTTCAGCAGCTAATGAGCGCACGAGCCTCTTCATACATAGCCTGCATCTACTTATAGTCTTTTCACACTACCATTCATTCAGAACCATATCCCCTTATTCAGACACCTTTCAACATCAAACCTGCGAGTCGGGCGCACGTGTTGGGTCCCAGAATGATGGGTTACCTTGGCAACATAGCCCCTTTTGCACATTCTCTGTAGCACTGTGGGAAACATTAGGAACAGAGACGCTGGAGGACTGACAGGCGAGCAGACAGTTAAACCAGGCCAGAGTGTATAAGGGAGAGAGAGTGAGAAAGTGGGTCCCAATTAGCACACAAGACCCAAGACAAGTCCTGCATGGTCACTGATGCAATGTAGTCGCATGTGGTGGAAAACAACAGAGCTGAGGATGAGGAGGGAAATGAGACGTTAGAATATAGTCTAACTGGGCAGAGGGACTAGTATAGGACAGTGCATACCATATTTAAATATTGCTTACCATTAAATACAAATTGAAACTATGAAACTAGGATAGTAAGTAGGACATGTAGTCTACTTATAGTCTGATTTCAAATGCCCAAAGCAGTTTAGTAAAGACAGATATGATTGAATAAGCTTTAGAGCAGTGGTTCTTAACCTTGTTGGAGGTACTGAACCCCACCGGTTCCATATGCACATTCACCGAACCCTTCTTTATTGAAAAATAAAATATTATTTTTTTCAAATTCAAGACATATGTATGTTTTACTGGTGCACAAAATAAACCGTGTATTAACATCACTGTGTTCAAAGAATAAAACCAATACAATGCATAAACTCACAACAAATTACATACATACCTTTTAACAAAGACATGACCTTTTTTAATACTACCAAACTGAAATTATTTAAATTTTGTATTGTATTATGTATTCCAATAATGAACTTACTGTATTTATGCTTTTTATTATTTTTAACATTTTAACACACACTCATCATCTAATTTCCATTAGGCTACAATAATGAATATTTACTGCAAATCAGTGTGACTTCTGCTGTTGCCTTTGAGAGACCAGGTCAGAAAAGCATGGCTTCACCTTGGCCACTCTCATGTCATTTTCACAGCAAAGTCTGTTCCTTTTCTTCGTTTTTATGCCGTTCGAAGTGACAGTATTCAATGACCAATACACACTGAGAGGAATCTGTATCTGCACACCCAACTGCTCTATTACTGCAGATTGGCATTAGCTAATGCTAATGATTACACATAATACACATTTGACCCACAATTAAGTCTATAGCAGAATAAACCACACTTACCGATCAAGAACAGCATCCAGTCCATCAAATCATAAGGTCCTCTGCTCCTCAGTCCATCATGAGATCTGCACTCGGTTCCACGAACCGCTCCAGGTCCGAGATGCCTCTAGTTTAACTTGTACATCCACAGTGTCCTCGGTCGCGTACTTCGTACTTGTTTTGTCCATTTCGTCAAGTTTAAAACGCAAAACTGCTGACAGTTGCGTAAAACGCAATTACGCGCGTGTAATTTTATGCGCGGATCTTTGCCCGAGGGCGGGCCGTCGGAACATTAAGGGGTTAAACAGCACTTAGAATCTTCAGCGAATTTTCACTCCACGTCGGTCACATCGGCTAAAACTCTGGTGGCGGCTCATGAGGACGCAATGGTAAAGGTCAATCTGACATTGCGTCCATAAACAACCCTTCTTATATGCAAAGATTGTTTTGGGGTACCACAGGGCTCAGTACTTGGGCCATTTTACTTTATAGTATTCAGAGTAAAAGTTACTAATCTTAATCCAGGATGTTCTGATATTTCAGCAGAATACAAATAAAACATTTTTGTGACAAATTCTAGTTTAGTGAGGAGATTATACAATTGCCACCATGTCTTTGCAAAACGACATAAAAAGTATGAAATAAACAACTTCATTGCTTCAGTCGTGCTTTGTGTCCAGACATGTCCATCTACTCTCTGAAGCGCTCTCACACATTTACTGAAAGCCCAGTGGAGCCCAGTCTACTGCGCCTCTATGGCCTGGTATAAATCAGACAGCTTCCACAGACACACCTGGCAAACAACTGATAGCAAAAGGAAAGGGAGCAGGGCAAAAGCAACAATAGATGAGCTGTAATGGAACAACAGATACAAGGAGAGAGGGGAGCAGAGGAAAGGCCAGCATTAGGCCAAACTGATAAAACATTGTGTATGGCGGGGAGCAGAGGCCATGTTACAGGAGCTGACAACTCAATTTCACAATACTTAGTGTAAATGTACGGCATATAGAAAACAAAAGAGAGTGCAGATAACTTCAACAACTGACTATTATATTTGATCTCACTATGCTTTTTTAAGACTAGAGTGTCTTCTTACTGCGCGTATTGATTCCTTTGTGTGGTAATATGAACTTTACTCTCACAATCAGAGACATGCAACAATATACCAATGATTTGTGTAAAGTTCAGATGAATCAAGGCTTTGAGACATCAATTAAATTTGAGAAGAAAAAAAAAAAGTTTACATTTCTGTGATAAATAAATGTCACTCAATCTTCACAACATTTACAACACTTTTTTGCAACTTGTATGCGCAGAAGGGGACAAACGTGGTGACAAGCATGGGCCAAAATGGGGCGTATCTGGGGAGAAATGATACCTGCTTTAAAACCTTGCAAGAACATCAGTCTGAACTCAGTCTCCTTGCTGTGAGGCAGTGCCCTAACACCCTCCACTCTCTTTCTCTTCATGTGTTCCTAGTTTTGCCCACACAGCAGACATACAGCGCAGCCTTAGCTCTAACCTTCTACAGAATCCCTCTCCCAAATGGTCCCTGCTCATTACCACAGGCCCGTCACATCCACCTGTTTTTACACGGGTCACTCCTCTGTCTGCCTCTAGCTACCACTGTACATCATGTTTTACACTGGCCTGATGGGAATGCTGCGTCAGTGCTTCTGCTTGCTAGTCAAACAATTACTTCCTCCTAATTTAAACTGGATGATATTCCTCATTTGAAATCACGTACAGACACCTGGCAAAGATGTGCACATTTAGTACATACCTGACACAGTGACTTGAGAGAGCTAACAGTATAATTAAACACCAACAGACTTGATTCAAGAGCAAGGCTGCAGCTGTTAAATGACCGTCTTATCTGCTGCAGTCTGACAAACTGTCAGGGGCTCCTCTCCATTGGTACATAATGGGACGGCACTGGGCCAATGACAACACAATGATAGGTAATTGTGAACAGGAGGAGGTGCATGCAAGGAATTGTCAGCACCAACAGGGCGCCATGATAGACACATGAAATGCAAAGAGGAACGAGCTGGACTAGGAAGATGACCAGGCTGCAAAGAACTGTCAAAGAATCCATATTTCAAGCTTATATAAGTAATACCTGAGTTTAGATTAAAAACGTATGACATTAATTTACAGGTGGAAAACTTACAAATGTTTACTGGTATAGTCACTGCTACTTTGGTCTTTGAATGTGGGCAGTAAGTTACAATATCAGTTAGAATAGATCCCCAGCACCACCCTGTACTGTGTGTGCGCAACCCCCCCCCCCCATATATATATATATATATATATATATATATATATATATACATACATACTATTACTTAATAGCTGCAAATATTTACACAATACATTGCATGATTTGTTTTAGTTTGGCCGATATTAACATATCAGTTTTGTTCATTATTTTCATTACAGTTTTGTTACACTAAAAGGATCATAGATAAGGTCCCTCAGCTGTGGGATTTGACACAGAATCAATAGACTCACTGAAAAGGTTCAACCAAGGTGACTTTTTTTAGACACAAATGTCAGATTTTGGAGAAATGACACTCAGAACATTTGGGTGTGTTTTGGATAATTGACATTATCCATGGCAACAGATGTCATGCACTCAACCAACTTGACTCAGGTAATGGAGTAATAATGCTGACAAATACAGTAAGTCTGTTCAGAGACAGTTTTTCACATTTCTGCTATACACTTTTTACAAGCACGACTTTGAAATGGTCACTGTGGCTCCAGTTACAGTTTGACATTAAAATTCATCAGATTGACTTGTGTCTCAGGGCTGAGGAAATTAATTTGCCCTTCTTGTGATGCAATACTTTCAGTCAATTTGTTTTAAAAGAAAAAAATTACATCACCAAAATTTTTCACATGCCGGCACACTCCACAAGAAGAATTATAGTCATATTTGAAATTGTATCAGCTTTAATAAACCTAATTCTTTACATTTACCCTCCCCAAATTTTTGATACTGTTTTACTATTTGGTCTTTTTTGTGGTCTTTTTCTGTTATCATCTGAACCGGTCCACACATGTATTGGACATTTTTGTGACAGGAGAGGCTTCAAATCATTATTTACATGAGTCAGTAACACACATTCCAATGAGTGTCTCTTTGTCTATAATAATAATAATAATAATAATAATAATAATAATAATAATAATAAAACCTTATGACTCAACTTATTTGACTAAGCTCATCTGTGGGGAAGCTGGCCCGAGTGATCAAAATAGGAGGCAGACTCAAAAGAAGTCCCATTAGACACAATTTATTCCCGTGTAGTGGTACACCGTGAACACAAAAATTAATCCATATTTACAAAAATTAACGTTGCTCAACGAAAACTTAAGCAACCAGACTTAAACAACTGAGACAAAAGCCACGAGTACCCTGGCTACACTGGTGTTTTTCATCTGTCTAATTACCCGGGCTAAAATACTTTCCCGTACCGGAAGCTCCGCCCCCGGTATACTCCATATCTTGTCCAGGGGGCGGTGGGAGTAACATCAGCACTATGTTCCATAAAAACATCTCTCGGGCTCAAGTCCCTTTACTAAAAATGTTTTAACTAAATAAACTATAAACACTTAGTTCATGAAACTAAAATACACAAGACATTAACACAAAGAAGTAAACAAACTTAAGCCAGTTTTCCCCTCCACATGGTCCGGCCCACAACCCCACTCAAGCCTATAAAATGGCCGACATAGGGCACGCCCCCTCTTTGTCTGGACCATGTGGAGATGCAGGTAAGAGGATTATTGGTTTGAACTGAATAGACACATTTAACTAAATAAAATATATTTAACTAACAAATGTGTGGTGATTTAACTGATTACAACTAAACAAAACAAACCCGGGATAGTTCTATTTAGTTTAGTATTGAAGTTATTGAAAATGAACAGACACGTGCAAAAACCAAATCATAATACTATTAAAAGGGACAAAGGCCCACTTTGTCACATCATCCCAAACAGTATTCAACACAAATCTGAAAATGTGAATCAAACTTGAGCAGAACTTTCACAAAGTCCACAGCACACAACAAAGAGCTGAGATTAAATGTCACATGACTGTTACAGAGCAGAGGCCATTAGAGGAGCCAACAGAGTGTTTTAATATTCCATCTCCTCGCACCTTAGGAAATGCCATTGCTTTGTTTGAGGCTGCTCTGATGGAAAGGTACTATTTGATGATGGTGATTATCCCTTCAACCCAAAACCTGAGAACACATTCACTTAGGTCGAGTCGATATACACAAAAAGTTCAGATATTTCTTAATCACATTTTTAAGATTTAAACTTTTATGATGAACTAGTTTCAAGCTTCTTATTTTCATATATTTTTCATAGATGGAGGTGTGGTATAGGATAGGCTTTATGCAGATGTTTTTGTTAAAGCGACACTATGCAACTTTCTGGCACATCACCTACATGATTCCCTGGAAATAGAAAGTTAAAACCATTCTTCCAAACATTCTCCATGGAGATATACACATTTTATGTCCTACTGTGGAAAATTGTAGTCAAATAACATTTCCATGGAGACATGCCAGAGGACACCTTCCTCCAGGTCAAATAAGAGTCAGATCTGTGAAGATGCAAGCCTGCTTGAGTAAGGAACTGTTTTTCTTCTCCTTTTCAGAACAATAAAAACATCCAAAATGAAAATTAAACAAAAAAACAACCAGCATGCTTTGATTTTAGTCTGATGGGATTTTAATCAAAAGATAAGTCAAAGGGCTCTTTGAGACTTACAAAAAACTAAAATAAATAACTCAGGTGATACGTGCAATAAAATGGTAGGGCTACTTGATATATTTTTGTAATCTTTCCAATCTGTTGATATTGACACTACCTATGCCTTTGTATACCAATAATCAAAAATTAATTCGACTTCTGAGGCCTTGTTTTCTCCTATGTGTACTGTAAGGCCAGTTTTATTACAGCGACCCCGGCCCTTGTTCTGGAGTACAGAAATGCATTTGTAAACCAGAGATTAAAGGCTGCACTTGAGCGAGGACCAGTGCTTTGTGTTCTCAGAGAGGAGAGTGCTGATATGGTGTCCTCTCTATTAGTCCTCATAAATCCCCCTTTGCTGCTCCAGCTGACAACAGAATTGCTATTTACTTTCATTTCTGCTCCTAATTTTACCCAATGAGAACAATGATTTGATGAAGTGCCCGTCAAATTGTTTATGCACTCAGTTACTATGACGATGAATGGCACGAGCAAATTGATAGAAAGGTTTTGCATTATCGTGTCCAGTGCAGAGAGGCTGTATTCCCCTGTAATACGTGCTGGTAAACAAGAGATGTGAGCTGGAGACTTCTTGAGTCTATATGCAGCAGGGACATTGGTCATTCATTACTCAGAGCTGTTCATTAACTGTGGGAGTGCTGGAGAATACTGCGTGTTTGGATTAGGGGACAAAGGAACCACAGATGTTGGTGCAATGACAAGCTAAGAAGATGCCTTATTCTGAACAACAGGAAACAACAGGAAAACTTAATTAGACGTTTGGAGAAGATACAAGTAGAAAAGGCAATGAGTAAATTTGGGCTTCTAAAATAATCCTTTCTCTGTTGGATGGATGTGTTAGAAAATCCTGAAGTGTTAAGGCTATGTTAAATGTCACTGTTGTGTTCCACTGGTGTGTATACTATCTTTATAATTACTTTATAGACCTTGGACCCTCAAACTTACTTAAGTTGCCTAAGGACTCAATGGGAGTATTGAACCATTAACAAAGTCGCTGTACCACCTGAGGCACAGTCACCCTTGTAACCCCTCTAGCCCCTCTAACCACCACCAACACTCCTTTCATTCTAGTTAAGGTGTGTGAAGTGTCTTGCCTGAGGACACAACTACAGTTTTAGATATAGCCACTGCTGCTCCACTGTGGCACCTGGTATTCTCCCATCCAAGTCCTAGCCAGTCCCACCCTTGGGTATCTTAGAGGATCTGATGAGATGGGGCACGGACAAGCAGGTATGGCCACAGGTATCATGAGATGTACCATAAATGATTATATATCAGCGTCAGTTTGGTGTTAAGTTTTTTGGTTTTTTTTGTAATGGCTCTCCTCTGTACACATTACAGATGTAGTTGAAATCATTACCAGTGCCATGCTGCCACTGGACTCATCCCAACAAAAGGATACACTTTTCTGTCTTGATCCGTTCATGTTTGAATCATGTCCAGTTAACACTCTTCGATTCACAGCTGCTCCCCAAGGAACCCGGCCATGACCTCAGCCAATCAGAAGCTTTGTCTCTGTGTGACCACATTGACATCTGAGCCTCAATATATTTCAAATACGAACCTGCATTGATTTGTGGAGTGACACTGCAACTGAATGTGCTCACATAAAAGGACAACAAACAAGATAGGAAAGACTGACCATTTTAAAGTTTTTGTCACCTTATTAGAAAACAAAATCTAGTGTTTTTATTTAAATACATAAACTGCAGTTATTCATAAACCAAACTAATTTTTGTCTAAGCAAGCAGTCTAGCTGGCCTGTATTCTATAAATCTATGTTAAATATGTTTTATAACTGTTTATTTGTTTATTGAATTTTAAAAAATATAAAAACAAAAGCATAGCAGTCAAAAAGCATTCATAGCCTGGGATGACTGCAAACTCAAAGTGTGTTTGTATGACTCAAGCTGCTGTCAGAAATCCATTCTTGGCCTGTGAGAACTGGAATGCAAGGAGTCGTACAACATTTTAACCTTGAAAAATCCAAGTTGATAGAAAAGCACTGCAGCTCTGTGTGGTCTATGAGTGAGAGACTGTCAGGAGTTCCAAGCTGAAGGATTAATATTGTGTATATTCAGACGTGAGGAGAACAAGCAAATTAAAGGCCCAACATTAAGTGGCATTTGGCCATTAAGTTCGCATTGTCTGCAAATGGTGCATTTACATATGTTCTGGTTTGGTCTTGATATAGACTTGGTTTGGTCCTGTTCTAGTTCTGGTTTAGTCCAGGTGAAGTTCTGGCTTCAGTTTAGGACACATATATTGAACATAGTGTTAAAGATGACATAAAATGTTTGGGGTTTTTTGTATTAAGTATTGACATTCTGTTCATTGAAAACAACAGGAATCTGAAAGTGGATTATTTCCTTCCTGTTGAAAACTGCAGAACTGATAAGCCCTGCCTCATCATTGTGGCATTTCACTGTAACAAAACAATGTCTGTCATTTACGTGTTTTTATTTTCGAAACGTGGAATTTTTAGAACCTTACATACATTACTTGGAAATTTAGCACTCAGGCCTTTGAAATAAATAAATGTTTTATATATTTTATTTAGTGCTGTATAGTTTGCCAGTCATTATTATTGTAGCCAGCATTAACCCTTTTTTTTTTTGTCTCACTAGATCCTTTTCCTCGTTTATGCACAATATTGCAGCATTTTATCTTGTGACATGAAATATTGTCCCATCCCAAAGCTGATTTACCGATGAAGTCAACAACAACTTTGACACCCGGGCTGACACCACATCACTTGTCAGTCAGAGTGAGGAGGAGAGCAGAGGACGAGGCGGACGCTCTGATGCCGATGACAACTTAACTACCCTCAACTCCTATGGAGACAAACAGACATGATCAATGATTCAGAGAGGTCACGGGCATCTAACAGGGTGAGATGATGACCCCAACAGGAAGTGACACGGGGGCGCGGCGGACGGGCTTGTAATTGCACATATGAGGAGCGTATGGGAGCAGGCTGCCGCACATGCATGACAGAAGGCAGAAACAGGTGAGCTGCCATACATATACGAGAGACAGACTGTGGTTTTGTGACCAGTACAATGACTTGAGTGGAGAGGAACTTGTCAACTGCCATAGTAATACAGTTTGAACCTTTGAATACAATTTACATATGTTACCATACTCAGGTTGAATGTATGTGTAGAAAAAATAAGCCTAGTATTGTCAGAGTCATTAGTAACTCATGTTTTTCAACCTTTTTTGAGCAGCACACTTTTTTGGACTAAAAGATTCCATGGAACACCACTCACTAAAATACTACCAAATTACACAATTTAGAGAAAAAAAGAAAGAGCAAATATTTTTCTTGCCCCGGTGTCCAATTCTTTCAATTTGGTAATGATGATTGATTTTCTTTCTCAACTGGTTCAAAAGTTGCACATTAGTGTTTCCTGGAACACTGGTTGAAAATCATTGGTCTAAGCAACAAACAGAAAGACAAGGAGACAGATAGATTGTATGTAATGTAATGCGTGTTAGCAAATAATTTAAACATGATCTACTGCAGCGCATTGGCAAGCTTTTCAATAATTATTCCTATAAATAGGAAATGAGCATGAGCATGTTTCTGGCTCCATCGACACCGGTTCAAATTCACTTAAGATTGAAAAGTTGTCGCCCCTCTTTTCGTAATTGCTACTGTCATGATCATCATTTTGGTCTTGTAATGTTCATATTAACCCGCTCTACATGATCCTAGTAGTTTAATTTCACTATTGTGTCCATAAATCACGATATAAACATTAATAGTAAAGAAATCACTAGCATTCCACTAGCATTAGCAACAGGGATGATTGACAGCATTGCTAAGCCCTCGCTCACTGCTAAAACAGCGGTGCAGAAGGGAAGGGGCTTTGTCGTCAACAGCCTCACTCCGGATTGGCTCTTTGGTTGCTATGATACTCACAATTGGAATTCCAAATATGGAACTTGGCTCCAAATTTGCCTCTTGAGCTTCATTTGACTGGAGCTGAACGCTATGGGTATGGTCACACTCCTTAAGTCCACAAAACCAATTCAATCTGGAGTCAATAGGCACGAGGAGGATTTTGGATTGGATCACCAACCATCTGGCTATAGGGCTGATCATGCTAAAGTCACGGTTGACCTGTAACTTGCTTCTATAATCAATTTAGCACTAGCAGAATAAGCAGCAGTAACAATTTGACCCAATGGTAAAAGTACAGCTAAATGTGAAGTTGGGCTAGCAAAGTTAGCTTTTTAGCATGTCTTTCACCTCCTGTCACCTGTATCTAACACCTTTATTAGAAAACAGGCTAAAATAGAATTACCCTGGTTTCCACAGAGAAAAAGACTGAATATTTTGCGAGTAGGACAAAGTCAAACTATTCAAAACTGCTTTCACACTTGGCTGAGGAGCTGAAATTGGAGCTCTGAAAAGATAAAAAGCAGCAGAGTGTAATAGAAATCGTTTAAGGCCTGAACCATGACTAAGGTTGGGGACAGAGATGTGAGCGTGGCAGATGAAAGCCGCTACCAGGATCGCTCTGATGATAAAACTCTTGCACGACACTGTATTACGGACTGTGCAATTTATGCTCTCGGCTTCCCAGTCAAGTCCAAAAACTATACTGACGTTGGTTAAACTTTGGGATACGACAGAAAAAGAATATAGCTTTACAAGTGGTACATATTAAACTTAAAGCTGCACTATGTATCTGCTGGCTGTATGGATCAGAGGTTATTGCTTTGCCTGTAATGTTCCACAATATGACATTAAAGTTATCTATCTTGGATTTGTTTAAGTACAGGTGTTTTATCGCAAAGGACTTGACTGTGAAGTGGCATCATCTGACTTTAACATGACATCATCTTTTCTTCATTGAGGAAAATAAGTTTAATGCCGAACCAAGTTACATATAGTGCACCTATGATGACAGTACAATGTTGTAATACTGGTCCAACCACTTAGACATGAAACTAAGATCAAGCTTTTGTTGAATACTCAAATTAAATGTAAAGTTGAGGTAAATGAACCCTCATAGATTGTTCTTGTATCTTGATATTGGTGTGAAAAGCACATAATGGAGTATTAGGAATCCAACCCATAAGCTCCTTGTTCAGGGTCAGGAGCACTATGCACTATGTCACCATGCACCACACTAACTCGAAATGTTCAAAAATCTAGGCAACTTTAGCATAGAATACAATTAACTAGAACAAAGTAGTATATTCCTATAAAAGACTGAGAGAGTAGGTTTTAGATCAGGCTACTTTTAATCATTTTTACAGTTTCAATATTTTTTAGCTACAATTTCCTTTCAGACAAGCAGCCCATTTCGTCACTTGCACACATGGACACGCACGCTCACAGCAGTTTTATTTTCTTAATTAGCCTAAAGCCCTGATGTCTGCTCCTCTCTGTGGGGTGCCAGTGCTGGTGTTACTTAACATCTCAGCTCACTGCCCCTTTGTCCCTCTCTCTCTCTCTCTCTCTCTCTCTCTCACACACACACACCCACACGCACACACACAAACCCCTCACTCGCCCTACACTTTCACATGGGCCTTTTTTTAATTTCTCACCCTCCCACTCTGCTCAGATGGGTTCTGTTATCTTTTATAAGTGGGCTATGGACCAGTGTCTAAATTTCTTCACACTTTGACAGAAATGGAGAAGTAAGACTGTTTTCAGGTTTGCATGTTTAAAGCCAGATGCCCTCTTTTATGCAAAACTTAAAATGAACAAAGTTATATAATGAAGTGTGAAATTGAAGTACAACTTTAATACTTGCTCTCACCTCATAGTTAGAAGGTTGTGGGTTTTATTACCACATAGGGCTAGTCTGTCTTCATACGCTTTTAGTCTGGATATGGATATCAGATATAAATAATAATAAGACAAAGACAGAGCACCTTGTCTTACTTAAAGTTGACGTCTGTAACTTTTAATATATTTCATTTTTTTAAAGAATGCATATTTTTAACCACCTGGCCCTGTACTATAATGTAAAGTCAGTAATCTGTAATAACAAAATACTTCATGGAACTTAGACCAAGGGCATGAGTGTTTTGTCTGAGTGCGCAGTGCGGAAGTGCCACACGCAGAGCCGAGGGGGGGAGGGGAGCCAACCGCAATGGAGCAGCAAACTCTCGGACTGAAGCTATTGACTCCTTCCTGACTTGCCTTCTTCATCACAAGGGACATCTCACATTCTAATTCAACAGTTAAAAAAACATCTACAAAACTTGTGGAAAAATGTTTGAGGTTGCTGTTGGATTTATACAGAAGTTTGTGTTTGGAAAGCTACAAAAGCTAAGAGGCTTCACATGTGATGAAAAGTTGGTTAGATTCCTTATGAACAGGTAGCAACATGATTTGTTGGGAGAAATGATCATAAAGTAATGTGCAAATGTAAAATGAGGAACTATGGCATCAATCGATCTAGCCACTTTCTAGGAGTAGGACTACTGCTTGTGTGTAAAAGGCAAAGCTGCATCACCAATGATGATGACTGAAGTGTGTACCCATAGTCTACAGCTGTGCAGACAGCCTGAGGGAGCTTTCTGTCATTGACAAAAGCCTACACCATCAGTACATAAATCATACATTTAATAGTACCTACTTAAGTAGCCTCTGTGTCCTCATTCTGATCCAGCATCAGTCTGACGCTCTTCTGCTGTTATTGTCACTGATCTATATCTGTGCATAAAGGTGCTGAGGGGCAGTGGTAGGATGGAGCGTGTGGCCAGATGTATGAATTGCACGGCCTACAGTGGATGATACATTTGGATGAATAGTGTTAATCCAAATTTGACCATTATGTTGGTCCATGTTTTCCTCCTGGAGCAGCCCTCTCAGACCAAGTTGTCAGAGGCAGAGAGGTAATCACTCCCCGAGGCTGCTAGACGGAAGTGTACGCTCAGCAGGGCTAGGGATCGCCCTCACTAGCTACTCTCTGTGGTTGACTTGCTGCAGAGAATGGGAGTTTGGTGGTTCACTGTGGACACTTTGCACACCTTATTAGGATTTCTGTGAATTAAACTTTTTCTTTACAACATTCAGAAGTTTGCTGTGCCTCATGGCTGGTCCTGAGTTTTAGTTTGAATGTAGTTGACACAAGTACACTGTGGGGGTACTATGTTACAGCAGGGAGGAGCTCATGAGGATTGGGTTCAAACTTGCAGTGTGGCTTCACATCAGCTCCATACCCTTCAGGAGACCACGTGTACACAAGAGCAGTGACGTGCCATATGGTCAGTTATCTACAAACGGAGCTATGACATCCACAATGGACTCGGCTCTAAATCAAGACTGGACTAATCCAGGGCTAACCCCGCATACTATGGCTCGACCAAGAGGAGCTCCATGCACCATGATGTACAAGTACAGCTACAAAAGTCCATTTGCTCGCATGCGTGAATGTTGTAAAAAAGAGACAAATCTCATGAATGAGGATATGCAGTCCACGTACAATCCTCCCACTGTCCGTAACGAGGCAGAGCACCCGCGGAAAACAACCCCGACCCCCTGCTCTCTGCTGTGAGTCAACCAGAGAGAGTAGCTGATGAGGGTGATCCCCAGCCTTGCTGAGTCAAAGGGACAGCATGGAATCCTGTTTAGCAACAGCAGGAAGTGATCATCTCTCTGCGTCTGACAACTTGGTCTCAGAAAGAGGGAGCCTAAACCATAGACAACCTATCCACAGTCTCACACCTGTAGCCCTTCACTTATTTGTGGCTTTGCCTCTATGCAGTGCTAGGTGTTGAGTGGTACTGCATAGAGGCCCCGGGAAGATGAGCTGCACTGGACAATGGACCAGCAGGGGTTGTAGAAGGGCTTTTTTAATCAACACTATTCATCCAATTGTAGGCTGTGCAGTTTATACGTCTGACCACATGCTCCATCCCACCACTGTCACTCGGTATGAGTGTCTGGCTCACCTTCACACAGGGGATATATTATTGGATCAGAATGAGGAGACATAGGCTGCTTACGCAGATGCTATAAACAGGTAGCTGTGGTTCTCCTGTGGTAATTTCAGTGCTCCCTCATGGGCTCATCTTATCATTGGTGATGCGGCCTTGCCATTTACACATGAGCAGCAGTCTTACTCCTAGAGGCACTACTAGTAGTACTACTACTACTATTATTACTACTATTACTACTACTACTAGACAACTACTACTATGGGTGGGAAAAGTCATGCCAACATCAGTAGCATAGCCTATATCTTGTCATACAAATACACGAATAAGAGAGGATAGAGCCTCCACTGATGCTTAGTTCCCCGTTTTACATATCACGTTATTTCATGATAATTACTTATCACATTTTAACATGAAACCATCACGTAATTCAGAGATAGTATCACATAATTTAAGGATAGTATCATGTCAAAGCTTGATTAATGGTGTCCCATTCAATTACCAACCAGGCCCAGTCAAGCTTATCTTCTGAGATCTGACAAGATCAAGCTTTGACAAGGAAGTTTGGCCACAATGGGCACAATTCACATGTTTGTCTTTGGATGATGCAAGGAAGAACCTACTGCACTACAACAAAGTACATAAAATAAGTAATCCTTGTACAATGCTGACACACCAACATTTTATAAGAGCACAAGCACAAAACATAAGGCTTTTATCATAAGCCTCTACCAGTTCATCTAAGGCCTTTCTTTGTTTATCCTTTTGAACAAAGCAGAATCCCAGTGTTCATTTTGTTTACCCACAAACCACTTTAAATGTACTGAGGGGAGTGCAGAGTTCTGAAAGCCAACATATAAATATATTTCTATTCTATTGCACATAATTAGTCAACCATGAATATTGTTTAAGATAATGAAGGAAAGTAGACGTACAGAAATTGGACAAATCATTTTTTAATGGTATAAATTAACTCATTAAGGATGCCAAGTTTGCTGGCACGCAGTGGCTTCAAAGACTGAAAAACATGCCATCCAGACTGGGTAGATGTTTTTGGTGAACGCTGCCTGAAAGTTCCAGCTGCATTCTTAATTAGAATATAATTAGTTTCTAACATTCTGAAGTCCCAGCCAAATTGGGAAAGTAAAAATATTTTTGTTACATTTTCCAAGAGTACAATTCTGTGGATAATTTAATAGACACCCACCATCATTTTTATTTACTTAAAGGAGCATTATGTAACTTTTTTTTGGTGAGGGGGTCAGCCATCAACTTCATGCATAGAGATAGCATCAATATATGTAGATGCATGAGGTTGATAGCATGTACCTATCTGGAGAGCTTTAGCAATAAAAACATATGTAATTCAATAAATACAACATACATGAGTTTAATGCCATGCTGTGGATCCTTCGAGGCAAAGCAATAACATCTCCAAAGAGACAAGCAGATAGAGGACATAGTGCACATGTAATTTGCATTATACCAGTTCTTGAGTAACTACTTTAATGTGTGTTGTTTTTGCTTTTTTTTTTTTTTTTTTTAGCAGCAGTGTTGTATAATAATGAGCTATTGATTTTTTTTTGTAAATGTAACACAACCAATTGAATCTTAATTTTAACTTTGGACTTAAATTTCCAAAACCTGTCTTCGTTTGTGGACAGACTTGTAAAAATCACACATTTGTGCCTTATTGCTAATTCCATGGCCACTCAAAAACACTACTTTGGTCTTTTTGTACACACACACCTACAGTACATTTTTGACCAGAGCCCTGACACAAAGCGTTGTCAGAGTGTTTCCATGGTGACGGCACTCCTGGTGGCTCACTACAAGGCCATAGGACACCTGGGGGAAGGAAAGAGCCAGTCCAGTGTTTGTATGGTTTCAACAAAGAGCCTGCAGCCTGTAGGTGTTTTATAATGTATGCACTTTCTCATTGGGTTGCTCATTTTTTTATTAGAAATCTTATTATAAAATTGTACTTCCTGTGCCTTCCCCCTCAAGTCACATTACTGTTGCTGTTAGCCAATCACAACTTACTACCTTTACATCTCAACCAATCACCGCGCAAGCTATACATGCATTGTATTTTGCTGTAATTATTCTATTGTACCAGATACATTTAGCATAACAAATATATCCCACTTTCTTTTGCATTGCTAATATCTAACTAACACTAGACTCTTCTGACAAATCCTGACACTGTTCTCTCTCCCTCCTCTTTTTTGCTGTTGCCATGGTTACAGATGATGCTCAGTACAGTGATGTGGCAGAGCTTTTACTGTCGCGCACCTGTTCCCGCTGTCTCCATGATCATCAGCAACAATTTATCATTATGTTCAAAAAAGTTTCAGAAAGTAGCAGTTGCTAAACACCGTCTAGTGCATCCAGACATAAAGATTAGAGTTGGAAAATGCTGTGGATTGTGGTGTTTGAAGGAGCAAAGTACGCACGAGTACAGAGGATCTTTTGTGTGAGAAGCCACAGTATTATTACCAGTACTTACTTGCAAGTACTGGCTAGTCTGATTCACAAGTACTGACTAACGAACCTCGGTGTGTGGTGTTCTAGACATAGATTTTAAGTTCTCAGAATGCGTCTCGATTTTAGGAAGAAACTGCATGGAAACTATTGAACGATACACTATGTAACTTTTTTGCCTCTCTGTTGACCTGTAATTTGGCCAGGTGGCGTAACTTGCTTGTCTACATGGAGATAGAAAGGTTTTAAGCTGTATTGTACAACATTCCAGGCAAAGCTATTTGATATTGACAAAAGCAAGCAGGTTTTGGACTTTACACTGGAAAAGTTACATAGTGCACCTTTAAGAATAACTTTTTCCAGAAAAGACAGAAGTTATGACATCCATTAGAGGCTCAGGTGTGGTGCATAATGTTGTTGTTGTTGTTGTTGTTGTTGAGCAAAGAATTTCATCCTCCTTCCTGGTTAAAAATTTGGACAATGTACCAAAATAATGGTTCTAATTGTCAAGACTATGAAACATTGGTGAATGAATATAGATTTGAATGGTTCTCCTTCTCAAACCCCTCACATATGACTTTCACTTCTCTGTTACACATGTCATTTTGAGTATTTTTCAGATATAATATTTTGTTTTATATGATTAACTGTCATGGCAACGGTGTTACTTTTTCATCATTCCGAAACACACGGATAGCAGCAGCAAAGAGAACAAAAATAGCGGAAGTACTTAATCAATATCCTCAATAATGTAACACGATTTCAAAAAAGAAGTACTGGATGGATCGGCCATGTTATTTCCCTCTCTGTCTGACACAAAGCTCATGGAGACAGCTGCATGTAACCTCGCACTTCACGTAGATTGTTCATGATCCCAGGAACAGTTTGTAATGATTTGCCAGGTGTTGCTCCTGTTGTTTTCATCTTTTGTACATTCATCCTTTCTGAACAATTCAACGTTTATTAGAGCTGTGGAGCGATTTTAGTTAGTTATTGGTCTCATTTAGTAACTATTTGTAAATAATGATTTCATGGGATGCAGCACCTTTTTCACTTTTAGTCAATCGGATAGAAGAGGCAAGGATGCTCCGAAAGCAAAAAAATACTTATTCTTCATATTTTGCTTTAAAGGTGCACTGTGTAACTTTTACATTATTCATTTGCCTAGAAACTCCCAGAGATTAAACATATCTACCTTCACAGAGACCAGCAGATGATGTTACAAGTCAGATCTGAGGAGTTGTATGTTTTTCCAGGTTGAGCCATAAAAACACCTTTCACAATGAGTGAGTTTAATGCCATTCTGTGGAACTTTCCAGCCAAAGCAATAACAAATTGGTAGACTCAGCATCAGAAAACTTACATAGTGTACTTTTAAATCATTAGAGAATCGAAATGCATGAATATTTCAGATGTCGTCTAGCGTGATGGCTTTCTTGCAATAGGGTTCGGTTCGCCTTTTAAAGCTTCAAACACAGAAATCCATAAGCCTGCACGTGTTTATGTTTTATGTAATAGCTAACCCAGATGCCAGAGTAAACTTAATCAATAACCACTTTGCTTAGTCAGAACCATTGTTTGAAAAGCTGAACGTTTTTGGCTATAGAATGGCTGTGGTGTTGCGGCTTAAACAAACAGAAGAACATAGGGCATAAGAACAGCCAGTGGTAATTTAGTCCACTGAGCTGAGCAGATGCACTTGAATGAATGGCTGATTGCAGAGGAAGCTATGCTAAAACACACAAATACAAGGTAAAGACACTGATACGGCGCGTGGGTGGACAGCGAAGGTAGGACTCTGCATTTAAACTCCAACTGATGCAACTTTTCTAGTCAGAGTTTAAAGTCTTACCTACCTAGACCTCCCTCTTCACTGTAGTCCATGTAACAGCTCTGAAGACAAACAACACAGGATCCCCTCTCCCCCGCTGTTTATATCGATTGAACAAAAGTGTGTCTCTTGTTTGTAGACTCCATCAAATATTCTGCACGCTGGAATGTCCACCCACGTATCGGCCAATTCGGTTGCTTTCCACAACTTTTCTAACTTTTGTTATTTACTCAATTTTGCAAAGTAACTGGGTACTACAGGTTAAAATATCTAGAATTCTGATAAGTATATATTTTGAGTTTTGACTGTGTATGTGTATGTGTTTATTGATTTTGCAGGTAGACAATTCTTTCACTGTATTTCAGATATATTTTAATATATTTTTGTTTTATTTCATGTAAACCAGTGTGGAATAATAATAATAATAATAATAATAATAATATTAATAATAATAATAATAATAATAATAATAATAATAATAATGGCAGCCGAAGAGTACGGGCGGGCCAAGCGTGCTGCAGCTTGTGCGGTTGCAGAGGCAAAAACTCGGGGTTGGGAGGAGTTCGGGGAGGCCATGGAGGAGGACTGTCAGACGGCAGTCTGACAGAAATTCTGGCAAACCGTCAGACGCCTCAGGAGGGGGAAGCAGTGCTTCACCAACACTGTTTACAGTGCGAATGGAGAGCTGCTGACCTCGACTGGGGATGTTGTCGGGCGGTGGAAGGAATACTTTGAGGATCTCCTCAATCCCCCTGTCATGTCTTCCAAGGAGGAAGCAGAGACTGGGGACCCGGAGGCGGACTCGTCCATCACCTTGGCTCGTCCATCACCGAGGTGGTTAGCAAGCTCCTCGGTGGCAAGGCTCCGGGGGTGGATGAGATCCGTCCCGAGTACCTCAAGTCTCTGGATGTTGTGGGGCTGTCTTGGCTGACACGTCTCTGCAACATCGCGTGGCGGTCGGGAACAGTACCTGTGGAATGGCAGACCGGGGTGGTGGTCCCTTTGTATAAGAAGGGGGACCGGAGGGTGGGTTCCAATTACAGGGGAATCACACTTCTCAGCCTTCCCGGCAAGGTCTATTCCAGGGTGCTGGAGAGGAGAATCCGACCGATAGTCGAACCTCGGATTCAGGAGGAGCAGTGTGGTTTTTGTCCAGGTCGTGGAACACTGGACCAGCTCTATACTCTCCATCGGGTCCTCGAGGGCTCATGGGAGTTTGCCCAACCAGTCCACATGTGTTTTGTGGATCTGGAGAAGGCATTCGACCGTGTCCCTCGTGGTGTCCTTTGGGGGGTGCTCGGGAGTATGGGGTCCAGGGCCCTTTGCTAAGGGCTGTCCGGTCCCTGTATGACTGGAGCAGGAGCTGTGTTCGCATTGCCGGCAGTAAGTCAGACCTGTTCCCGGTGCATGTAGGACTAAGCCAGGGCTGCCCTTTGCCACCGGTTCTGTTCATTATATTTATGGACAGAATTTCTAGGCGCAGCCAGGGGCCGGAGGGGGTCTGGTTCGGGAACCACAGGATTTCATCTCTGCTGTTTGCGGATGATGTTGTCCTGATGGCTTCTGCAGATTATGTTGTCCTGAGCCAGGACCTGCAGCAGGCACTGGGGCGGTTTGCAGCCTAGTGTGAAGTGGCTGGGATGAGAATCAGCTCCTCCAAATCCGAGGCCATGGTTCTCAACTGGAAAAAGGTGGTTTGCCCTCTCCAGGTGGGTGGTGAGTCTCTGCCCCAAGTGGAGGAGTTCAAGTATCTTAGGGTCTTGTTCACGAGTGACGGAAGGATGGAGCGTGAGATTGACAGGCGGATCAGTGCAGCATCTGCAGTGATGCAGTCGCTGTATCGGTCCGTTGTGGTGAAGAAGGTTTACCGGTCAATCTACGTTCCTACCCTCACCTATGGTCATGAGCTCTGGGTAATGACCGAAAGGACAAGATCGCGGATACAAGCGGCTGAAATGGGTTTCCTCCGCAGAGTGGCTGGGCGCACCCTTAGGGATAGGGTGAGGAGCTCGGTCACACGGGAGGAGCTCGGAGTAGAGCCGCTGCTCCTACACGTTGAAAGGAGCCAGCTGAGGTGGCTCGGGCATCTGCTCAGGATGCCTCCTGGGTGCCTCCCTAGGGAGGTGTTCTGGGCATGTCCCACCGGGAGGAGGCCCCGGGGAAGACCCAGGACACGCTGGAGGGACTATGTCTCTGGGCTGGCCTGGGAACGCCTTGGGGTTCCACCGGCGGAGCTGGAGGACGTGTCTGGGGTGAGGGAAGTTTGGGAGTCCCTGCTTAGACTGCTGCCCCCGCGACCCGGCCCAGGATAAGCGGAAGAAAATGGATGGATGGATGGATGGATGGATGGATGGATGGATCATCATCATCATCATCATCATCATCATCATCATCATCATCATCATCATCATCATCATCATCATCATCATCATCATCATCATCATCATCATCATCATCATCATCATCATCATCATCATCATCATCATCATCATCATCATCATCATCATCATCATCATCATCATCATCATCATCATCATCATCATCATCATCATCATCATCATCATCATCATCATCATCATCATCATCATCATCATCATCATCATCATCATCATCATCATCATCATCATCATCATCATCATCATCATCATCATCATCATCATCATCATCATCATCATCATCATCATCATCATCATCATCATCATCATCATCATCATCATCATCATCATCATCATCATCATCATCATCATCATCATCATCATCATCATCATCATCATCATCATCATCATCATCATCATCATCATCATCATCATCATCATCATCATCATCATCATCATCATCATCATCATCATCATCATCATCATCATCATCATCATCATCATCATCATCATCATCATCATCATCATCATCATCATCATCATCATCATCATCATCATCATCATCATCATACAAAATTATTGCCTATCTCTAAACAAAATGAATATGAAAAATTCCAGATATTTTAACTTATGCTGAAATTTGCATTGTGTAACTTAAAAAATATTGGTCTGATGTTGCTGCTGTGTTGGAGTGGAGGTGGAGGAGTCTTGTGTACTACCGGTATACAGAGTGACTGCATCTGTTTAAATGACTTGAGAGGTGATTACTTGACAGGCAAAGGTGAAGACTGGAATTGACTGATAGTAGAAGACACGCAACAAGGCTGAAAATGCTGTGTCCCTGGTTTAACTATGCTACGCAGCAATTTAACATTTCCTAAAGACATGTTAGGGTTGTGTTGACAGTCTAGCATCAAATAACATTATATTTTCAGATAGGGGCGGGGCCTGATTTGCAGTCTCGAAACAGAAAATCAGCAAATGTTGAACCTGTTTGTTACTTGCCTCATGAATATTTTGTTTTGACAACAAAGACAACAATCATGCCTTTGGGATTTAATAATGGCACAACTTTCTGAAGCTACTGTGACTTTTGTGTATTTATGGTGACAGAACGTATCTGCTATCTGACAGTTAAACAGCAAATTCTACCATAATATTTTGACCTATCCTTCTGCACCCCATAATTTCAAGACTATTCAAGCTGTGATGTCTCATGAATGCAACCTACTGTGCAACTTCACCAAAAAGCGTAAAGAGTTGCCAGTCTACGCAACCACAGTTCTTACTACTGTTACCCAGTGCCATTGATCTGTACAATAGCCCCATGTTCCAGCCTTTTCTTGCACTGTAAAGGAGACATTTTCCACTTAGCACACAGTGTACCGCGCTGTTAGGACATCTATAAGTGTGGTATACTGTATTGATGTATTATTGAAGGTTGCACCAGACAGAATATTGAGCAGATGAGGGATCAGATGTGTCCATAGCAAATCATCGCATCAGTTTGGAGAAATCACACGTCATCTCTGTGTGTGTGTGTGTGTGTGTGTGTGTGTGTGTGTGTGTGATCGGCCTCATTCTGCCATGTCACATTTGAACTGCTTTAAGTTCAAATGTGTTCTTGTTCCATGGAGTTTACAGACACTTTAGACTTGCAAATGAAAGGCTGATAATAGGAATTTTCTATTAGCCGAAATCTTGAGTAGAACAGGATTTTTTGCAGAATGTTTCATAGACTTCATTCTCTTTGGTCCAGTTGGAACTTTGGCTAAAAATTATAGGACTTGGATGATGGAATGAGATGAGTAACTAAATAAAGAATAAAAATTACTCTTTAACTTTGATCTAGGGTTACAGCTTTGCACATCATTGTTGTGTCCTTGAGACACTTTGACCAACTTTCCTATTCATTACTTTGATTGTGTGACAGAAAAGTAAAAAAAACAACTGTAATTTCAGCACCTATAAGCACAATGATGTAACTATAATTATTAGGGCTGTAGTCAAGTACAAAATTCTGATTGTAGCCATGCCAAAGGCTCTCAAAATATTTAGGATCTAGCAGTCTGCCATCACAGCAGCGCTACTTATTGGTTCATGAAGCATAAAAACATGTTAGTGCAGTCGTATTTTGACCCTAAGCGCAAAACTAATTTTGAAATTGGGCACAACTACAGCCCTAATAATGTTGTCTTGCATCCTCCATTTCCCTTTTCTTAAGACCTGTTATTTCTGAGGCCATCAATATATTTATACGCCCTAAGCTCTTCTGTATGTTCTCCACTATTATATGTATACTGCAGTAGTTGTGACCCTGCAGATAATTGAGGTGATGTGGCCACAGAAATTTGACAGGATTCCTTGTAGATGTATGCGAGCGTTTGGGTGAAGGATCTCCTTGAATGCAAACATCATTTCCTCTGTACTCTCTTTCATGTTTTGTTGTCTATCTCACGAGTCCTCCAAGGCCACGGCTAAACGTTGTGATAACCTTTGATGGAGGGCAGGGTGGGAATGATTACATCCCTGGTTGGAGGCTCTTCTCTGGGGAGGTTCAGATCTTAAGCATCCTTCTTTCACCTTGTGTTTCTGCAAAGATGGTTCGTACAGAATATAGAATAGCTTATATATGTCAATTCTATTCTAAATCATGTAGGTCTAATTATGTTGTTAGGCTAATATGTGCTTTGTACGGAAGCCATGAGAGGCAAACGAAAAAGAAAAAAAAAGACTGTGAAAAAAAAAAAAAAGATTGGGTTCCAGTTTCTAAGTTCAAGTGCTGTTTTTTAACCTGCAATCTCTTTAATTTTACGTTTAGTGTGAAGTGTATGTATTCACTTTGATTAAAAATACCAAAAAGCCGCATTGTGTTTATTTTCTTTTATTTTCTTTATGAATTGTCAGGGGGAAGTAGGAAGCAAACATTACACAATCACTACATTGTTTAGGCAAATATTATCTCAAAACCAATTACCAATTTTGTTATGACACTAAATTATGTTATATGCTCAGGACTTATCTTCTCTGGGACACAGCGACTCACTTGCACCAAAGCTCAGTCACAGATGAAGGACTGTAAAATGTCCCAACCGTTCTACAAGGAGTACCATGTTAAGCTCCACTGACTACCACAGCTTTATACAAAGTCCAGTCAAAGTTAGAGCCTTATTTCCCATTTGCATTTTTGAAATGTGTGTATTCAGTCTGATTAAAAATGCTAAAAAGTCACAATCTTGTTTTTTTTCACAAATTTTATTTCCTCTGTGAATAGTAAGGGAGAAGTAAGAATCAATGATTACACAATTACACACTGTAAGCTGGACAGAGGTCAACTCAAGATTTGATATTTATTTTTCATCAGCCACACCAACAGTGCGAAAACAACTTTAAGAAAAGAAACAAAATCATCAGACCCAGCAACAGTAAAAAAAAAAAAAAAAGAAGAAAAAAAGAAAACTAAATATATATAGAAATAGAGCCCAAGTTGCCACTCAGGGCTTCCCTAGAAACATTAAAATCCATAGCCTCTACAATACTTAGCATTAAAGGTGCACTTTGATGGAGGGTTTGCCACTTGTCTCAGTGAGTACATTTACATGCACGTGAGTATCCGGGTTATGACAGTATTCTGATGTTTACATGTGCTCAGAGAAACCAGGATAGTCATGTCCCTGTAAACCCGTGGAATAAAAGTATCCTAGATATATAGAGAGGTCGTTATGACAACCATGGCGCAGATATGGTAGAGAGCTAAACATTTTGGTGACCTTGCTAATTTAAGATTTTAATTCTGTTTCTAATAACAAAGGAACAAGATATACTTTAAAATAAGTTGTTAAAAAGGCGATTGTATTAACATAGACTGCTTTATTTTGTTTATAGGTATAAAATAATATTATTTGAGTTGTTTTAGGAAAGTTGCTTCTCAGTATTTGTTACTTCATTTTGCACAAGCTCAGTACAGCACCAGTGTGAGTAATCAGTATACTGCGTCTACATGCCACGGTATCCTGGATACTATCACATACTATCCCAGTGAGAGGATGCTGATTTCTCATAATATCATATACATATCAGGATACTGACTGATCCAGGATACTGAAATCAGCATACTGTGTACACATGGACACACAAAACCAGTACGCTCAAAAAATGCGATCATAACCGGGATGCTCATGCAAAAGCACTTCATCAAGATGTTATTGCTTTTCCTGGAATGTTCCACAGCATGACATTAAACTTCTGTATCTCTATGGAGACAGAGCAAGTGATACCAGTAGAGCAAGTTAGCAAGTTACAAGTTACATCTGTGAAGAGGCTACCCTGCTCACAGTAAGAATGCATATTTTCCCTGGTATTTTTTAGCATCCAAAACTATTTTGTTTGATAAATGCAAGTTTAATCTGATATTGTGGAAAATTTGAAGAAAAGCGATAACATGTTCATGGAGATAAGCTGGTGGTGGAAAAGTTACACAGTGCACCTTTAAGCAACCTTATAGCTAGCTAAAAGTACAAAAAACACATTATTTCCTAAACTATTTTTCTATTCAACATTGTTTTTCAGTCAAGGAGAAACCTAATGCATCTATATTGTCATAGCAACAATAGAAGTTAAACGCAAATGCTGAATTATAATGAGGCAATGCATTTTTATGGAAGGAAAACACAGTGATAAGTGAATGTTTACATATGGTGAGTTTAGTCTTGTATAGAACCAGAACTGTGCCTTTGGTTTATTGTTGTTACACATAAACATAAACAGGAAAGGCCTACTACAGCACTATCTAAATGAATGCTGTTTTTGTACACACACTAAAGGAAATACTATGTAGAGGACACCAAGGCTGAGGCATTATACAAGGGACGAAGTGCACAAGAACTAGACTTCTTAAGAACCAGACTAAAAGAAACAGCTGTTATCACTGGCAAATTGCTAATTCATTTAAAGCTGCATTACCCAATTTTCACGTAGGCACATCAATAGTATTCACATGAATGAATATTAGTGTGCACAGCTTTACAACAGCTTTTTCAGACAGCCATAGGGGTGGACCATGAATGTTCAGTCAAGTTTAGTGCTGCTTACAGCTCCTAAAATCTTTCCAGGTTTGCAGTGGCTCAAAAATACTATTTGTGCACACACACAAACACACAAACACACACACATATGTCTGTGTAATCTCTCAGTCATCCAGGTCTGATCCATAGTACAAGCCAAAAGTAAAATCTATAAAAGTTGTAAGAGTGAAGATGTTTCGCTGCTCATCCAAATTGCTATACATTGCTCACCTGGTGGACATACGTATATCTGTCCACCAGGTAAGCGCACCTTGGCTGTTGCAGGTGCACTTACCTGGTGGACTTTATAAGCGCTCCCTCTCTCATTGCTCCCATATTTCCAGGTCCTTGTGTAGAGGCTCTGTCCTCCATGGCCAGGCAAACTAATCCTTTATATGTTCAAATTCCCAAATCACTGGTCCTTTTAGTGCTGCCGTCTGACTGTGAGCTCGACTCTTTACTTCACAGTGCGTTCTTGTGCGCCCTCGCCTTTGGCGACAGGTAATCAATGTCCATTACTCCTGTCAATCACAAAAATGACCAAATTCTCATAAAATCCATGTTTTACGTAGTTTCTCTGCTTGGCTGAAACACTGCACTTTGAGCCAAGTGTGGGTCGCTGTGTGCCTTCATCTGCAGTGACAGGTTATGCCCCGTGTAACCTCTTCATTCATAACATTTCCAAATTCTTGCGCATCTGTCTCTTGTAGTCCTGCTGCTCAGCTGTACTCGCTGTGCCAGGCCCATTACACACAGTGGTGCACTTTCATCAACAGAAAAAAAGTAAACGCATCCCAAATATAATTTCAACTCCAAGCATGCGTCCTTTAAGTATTAGTGTGGTTGTATAGTTAGCATTGTGCCAAGGACGACGCAAGTCACCCCACACCTCCTCATTCTTAACTCCACAAAGTGAGCTGCTTAAAGCAGATTCCCAGCCGTCAAACCTGAGACTGTAAGTAAAATAAAAAATTATGTAAACTGACTTGAGATGCTGACTTGTGTGCCTTACACTTAGGTTCTATTCCCCAAACTAGATTGTTAACCCCCTGACTGCCACATATGCATGTATTTATGTATGTATTTATTCAAACATTAAAGTGCATATGACTGGTTTTCATGTTTCTATAATTTTTTTTTGGTGGCGTAGTACCCGTGGTTACATCAGTCAAGTGACAGTCTGTGGAAAGAAAGAAGAAAAGAAAAATACAAAAAACAGGTAGTAGTGAGTTCTAAAATAGAATATGTCATATCAACTGTCTGTGTCCAACCAGGAAGTAAACTGATAAACTAGAAAAAAAAAAACAAAACAGGCAAGAGCTTTTTTTGTGTGTGGAAAATCTTAAATATATTTATGTTAACTATGTTTTAAGGAAATGAGTAGTCTAACCTGCATATGCTTTAAGCTCCTTAGATGGTGCACAGAACCATGTGGTATATAATCACAATACAGCTTTTATGTGAAGTTGTTTTGTTGCTCCACCTACACCACATGCAATTACAACAAATATATAAATATGAAAATACGCCACATTTTGAACTCAATAAAAGTGTGCACTGTGCTTTTCTCTAGAGGTTCCTTGGTTATTTTTAAGGTCTTCTTTCCTTCTCTATAAATAGGGTGGCGTCAGTCAGAATACTTGTGGGACAAATTAGCTCTCATATCCAGCACACAGCAGCTTAAAAGGGAGTAAGCATAAGTATAACCGGAAGCTCATGTTATTTCTGACAAAGTGGTCTTCACTGATATGCGCTCTATGCTTTTGTTCCTCCACGGCCCACAGGATTAGCCCAAGTCTGAGGAATAGCTTAGCAAAAGCGCTGGGAGTGGAATGCTAAATCAAGGTGGGAGTCAATAAAAATGTAATTATATGTCAGTTTATTAGGAACGGCTGGAACAAGATGAAAAGAGAGCAAGATGGCTGAGAGGCACGGAGACTGAAGCTCTTTAATTCTCTGTGGGATTTGTCAACACCAACTTTTTGTTTAGTTTTTTACTTTGTAGAAGTGTTGGGATTCTGGAACAAAAAGTGCACGAATATTAAACCTGTGGAATGGGAAGTGAGCAGAGTGGAATCATGATTTGTCAAAGTCTATGTGAACCAATGAAGAAAATTAATACATGACTGGACTGATGTGTGGCGACTGTAACTATGACGACTTTAGTGGAAGTGAATGAAATTGACTGAGAACAAGGTTGACAGCTAAATGGTTTCCAGGCACCATTATGCTAACTGTAGTCCATAGTTGACGTGTATAAGGACTGCTCAGGAAAACCCTGACATTTGGCTGGTCAAACAGAACATTTCAGTGTGTGGAAAGTACATTTAAACCAGCAGGAAATGGGTACTGAATCCAGCTCCCATAGGTCTCACAAACACTTGGCACAATTTTAGTATTTATACACATAATTTTTAGGCATGTGGACATCTCTAGAACAGAATTTTTTAGATGGTGAAGTGATGTGTTAGGTAATGTCAGTCCTAGTAATGCTTATCAGTTTTTCTTCCAAGTTTGTGATTGATAAAATATTTTTATTAGCAGTAAACAATGTGGAGCGATTGGATTGGATTGGATTGTCACTGAGTACTGCGTCATTCTCTTTATATACCTAGATTGTACGTCAATGTAATGACATGTCATTTCTTTGTATGCATGTTTTAAGAGGTTGTATCCTGATATGGTACAGAAACCCAGAGATTCCTCAGCTTCTTACATTTACATAAAGCTAATTCAAATTCAATAAGTTCTAAAATAACTTCAAAATAAAGATACTGACAAACATGTAGCTTCCTCTACCTTACCGGTCTAAAGTGAGAAATGAACAAAAGAGCATGCTCCTTGTACACAATGTGACTTTTTCAAGTGCCATTTTAAGGATTTTTGATCATTCAAAAGATGTAATATTTAAGTTTGGCAGCGGTTCAAATATTTTTACCACTTGAAACACCCAAGGATAAGAGCTCACAGAAAAGGTCAATGGAATTATTGCATTTTTTAAATGATTAAATTAGGTTGATATTTTGATTAGAGAAGTCTCAATAGACAGACAAACAGAAGGCCTCAGCACAATGACATGCAATTACGTTTAGTGTTAAGATAAAATTACTTATTATAAAAATGATTTCTATGCTTCTTCATTCATCTTCATTATGTGGGATTTGATAGGACATTTTCTGTATTTGCTCCCAAACAAAGCTGTCTGCTCCAGGGAACATCCTTTCTAATAGTCAATGACAAACAACACAAATAAGTTTTTTCCATTTTGCCCTCAAACTATATTTTTACAAGTAATGTATTTTCTTTTTGCATAAATTGTATTAGCATAAATAGAAGCACAAGCCGTCAGTGTTTTCAATGGCAGCACATCCAGGACCCTCAGAGGAGATGAGAATAAACTGTCTGATCAGATACTTTGAACAGACTGGAAAACAAACAGAGTGCAACTGAGACAAACTCATGAAGGATATGTGGGTCAGAGGGCGGCAGTTATCTCAAGGCAAACAAGATAATTATGGAGCAAATGGATGGACTTTTTTACACAGTGAAACTAAGTCAAATTAGCTCCAATGCCATCAAGGTTTAAGTGTTGATCATTATACAGTATTTTATGTTGACTTTTAACAAATATTTTATACTTGGACAACTCTCGACTAAAAGGTTGGGCTAAGCACTGCTCTATAAATGTTTAATGTTTCTAAATGAAAAAAGAAATATATGCAATGACAACTCTTGGTACATTAGGGTCCACTCACACAACTTTGCCCAAGCACAGAAAGCTCCTAAAGCACACTGTGTTTATCCACAGAAGGAGAAAGTGGGCCAAAGCTTGACAGGGTAGCCTCGCTTTCATCAGTCTGCCCCAGGGCAGCTGTGGGTAGAATAGCTTACTTACCATGACCAAGTATGAAGTGAATTAATAATGACTAGCAGTGTAGCAAGTGCATTACATATGTAAGGCAATAGTATTGTTATTACTACCAATTTAGCTGAAAGGTTTGAATACTACTGTCACATCGACCAGCTGTACCTTACAGCTCATATGAACACAATGAAAAACAAGCCACTCCCTCGATGTCATGATTCATGAGTCTTTATTAGATATTTCCCATGTTCCAGACTCAAAGCTGTATTTCTAAAGTCCAACTAAGCATGCTCTGTGTAAATGTTTGTCATCACCATTATCCCAGCGTGAAGTGATTGGGTCGCTGTAGTCTTAGCACATGCCTGTAACACAGTTGGGGGCTCATTTGTTTAGAGAGAATTAATTAGGCGCTATTAGGGTGAAAACAATGGAAAACAATAGGAAAGAGGCCGGACTGTGCACAGACCAAACCTGTCACGCACCAACAGGCAAATGTGCACCTATGCTTCCAGGCCACTGCAATTACTACTAGACAAGCAGTACATGCGCAGCTCTGAGGGGGAGGATCTCAGTATAACAGATGTGGGTGTATTAGAGATATCCGGCATTGCTTTAGCTGGGAGGCAGACAGCTGTTGTTGACATGTTCACCAACCAAACCCAATTACAGAGCACAGGCTGACGGCTGCTTCATTGCTGTTCACGCTCAACACAAAACTGGACTAATTTCTCCTGGTTTTATTACTTATTATTTTTTGGTTGACAATGCACCAGAAGTGTGAGAAAAACAACAGATTACAATATAATGGTCCAATAATGTAGAGAAATTACACAGATCTGTTACAGTTGTCTCTGTCCACAACTACGAGTTTGTGGTGAAGAATGCAAAAGTCATAGGTCAAAGGTGTCTGAACAGATAAATACTGATAGTTTGTTTATGTAACACAGGGCCACCTGTCATTTTTTTCTTGTGCCCCTGTGATAAGAAAAAAAGCAGCTTTCACTATAACATCTTCTGTACACGGGATTTGGTCCAACTTAGCATTACATATGGCAAAACAATGAACAGAAAATGAACATCATAAGACTCAGATAACATATCTGTGACATGATGCAGAAGTGTGCACATGTGAGAGTGAGGTGCAACAATGACAGTTAATAAGTAATTTTAACTACTATAATAACTATAGATTAAACACTTTCCTAGGTAGAAGGTCTGGGGAATATGGCTCCACCGTGGTGTAGGATACCAGGATAATGCCTTAAGTGAGGTTTACAATTTAATAAAGTACTTAAAACCTATTCAGTATTTGCATTAATTACACTATCCTTTGCTCCTATCCTAAATACTGAATTTTCCTAAATGTGTTTGCAGCACTGCACCAGGACAGAAAAGCTAACATGTGGCTAATCCCAAATAACAGAAATAATTATCCCAGATTTATTAAAGGTGAACTATGAAAATGTTTCTGATGGAGGGTCTGCCATCTGCTTATCCTCTTGGAGATTTTATTGCCTTAGCTAGAATGTTCCGCAGTATGGCATTAAACTTATCTCAGAGGCAAGTTCCAGATCAGATATGTGGAGATTTTAGCAATAAAATCACCTGTAATAAAAGTAGATAGGTTTAATGCAATAATGTGGAACATTTCAGGCATAACAATCCTTGTGCAGACAAACATGTGGTGGACTCACCACTAGAAAGATTACACAATGCACTTCTAATATAAATAAGTAAATGGACCAAAACCGTATCTGCTTTTGTAACATAGCCCCAGTTCCCCCTGATCACACTGAGAGCCTATGTGCAGCTGCTGTTCTGTCAGAGCCACTTCTTGAGCACCGCGAGCGCCGTGTTGAAGGTGAAGTGTGACTGATGTGTTCCCCTGTGGGCCAGCAGCAGGGAGCCCGCCTCTGCAGCGTGCCCCGCAGACAGGAGGGCGGAGGCGGATCTCTCCACGTCCCAGCCCCCCTCACTCTGGTGGGCCAACATGTGGGAGCTGAGCACGGGGTAAAGAGGAGACGAAACACACCCCACTAAGAGCCCCGCGTCCAGGAGCAGAGACAGGAGCTCAGCATCACACTGAGAGGCACAGTCCTGGGGAAGACACAGAGGCAAGAGAGGTGAGGTGTTTTATCTAAGTAAACAATGTTATAAAAGCAAACCATCGTAACAGACCATATAATGTTAAAATTTTCAGATCTGTTTTGACATTTATCAGCAGGTACGGCTACAATTTATTTCACAAATGAATTGGAAAGACCCATTGAACACTGACAGTTTGGTGCTGTCAATATTGTAATCATTTGAACTGCCTATACAAATGTAATAAAATAAATGAATAGAAACAGGTTCACATTATATTATTATAATTTTATGGTGATACTTTATATTAACTGCACCTTAATATGCCTTAAATTCATAATGAACAAAAAGTTTAATAAGAATGATTCAAGCTTGCAGTTGTAAGTTGTTAATTACATAGTTCCCAACATCTCAAAACTGACTACTGGAGTGAAAAACGTTGGGCAATTTTCCATAGCTCTTCTATTATTGTAAAGAAGCAGGAGATTCTGAATCACAAGTTAATTTCGCATTGTACTGCAGCAGGAGACATGTACATTCAACTCACATAGACCAGTTCAGTCTGAGCATGTTCATTGTTTCCATTGTCTGGAGTAAAACATGGGATATGCACCAAGCACAGAGCTGGAGGTGTCCTTGGTAACGATGCAATGCAACGGAACACTAGAATAACTTGAGGCTGGATTTCCACAGTCAACACAGCGCCCAAGCATCACAAACTGAATTCATACCTTGCATCTTCAATAAACGTCCTTGGATACGGGAGCCATTGTCCTGTGAAAATACCGAGGCGTTTCTTGAAGTTTTATAGAATGTGGACATGTTGTAATAGCAGAACAGGCTATAGCTAGTTTCAGTGCGCGTGTGTGACAACAGTGTTCACGCTTCAGGAGCCATGATGAGGACCTAGCACAGGGTCACGTGACATCTGACCCCCCGCTCAACATAGGCTGTCCTGGGGCGGCTTTCTTCCACACACCAGCTATTCTGCTCAAGTCGACACTTTTAGCAGAACACACTCCGAGTTACATTCAGATCACGTCTTTTTGCACACACCATATGCTCTATAGTGGGAACGCTGAGCGGGAATACAAAAGGAAAACATCATGTCTCCAGTCAAGTTGTTTTTCATATAAAAAGTTGAGTATGATGCTTAACATGAAAAAAAATATTGAAACATAGAACAGTGTGGAGAGATGAATAGCTTTTTCTTGTTTCATAACTCTGTTCTATTTATTGCATTTTACAATGTTACTATACTTTTTAGTCATTTTAAATGTGTACAGCACTTTGGGCAGATGGTGACTGTATTTTAAATGTGCTTTATAAGTAAACCTTGACCTTGAGCTAGCTGTTGTTTTTCATGGTTCATTCCCACTGCTGCCAGGAGATGGTGTGCTGACACCAAACCAAAGTATAATGAGGGCAAATGATGAGTGTTTTCTATACATAAGCATTATTATTTTATTATTATTTATTATTATTCCTAAAACATGAAATGCCAAAGCAAACATGCACAAAAGCATCTTTAAAGGTCAATAACAATACAAACAATGCACAATATGTCTGCTTTAATAATAGCTGCTGCTGTTTGAGGTTTTCCCAGGCCACATGTGATTAAGATGAGTGTAAACATTTATCTCAGTTAAAGCAAAGCACTAGATTAGATGTAAGCAAAATAACTGCAACCGCAATCCCACAAACCAAATGACAGGCTAGGTCCCTAAAACACAACAGCTCTTCAGACACAGATTAAAATATCAACTGCTTCCTCCTAACTTTGTGGTAGCACAACAAGCTAATCCCGTACGGCCGCTGTTTTTGTGGTTACGGTTTGAGTCGGCGTCACGTCTCACCTGTTTACCGTCTCTATTATTAAGGCCAGCTGACTTTCACACACATATTTGCACACTCTTATAGACAACAGCACATCCCTGTTGGGGTATTTCTGGCACTGAAGTGGAGATGTATTATGAATGTGCTGCTCATGTCTGCTCATCTGTGGTTGAGGAGAAGAATAGATTTCACAGCCTCAACTCAAAAAACAGCTGGCCATGTACCACTTTTCCACTTGAAGTACAAGACGTCTTTAAACATAAACATAAAAATGAGCAGTGTGTCCTTTGGGGGGAAGTATCTACTCCATCTTCACCTGAACATCAGTCTGTCTAGCGCTCACACTTGTGTAACTACATTTTGACGGCACTGACATATAACAGCTATAGAGAATACTATGTCGTGCATGAATAATGATTTAATTTGCCTTTTTGCCCATGGGGAGACAGCTTGGGATGAGTCACGACAGCCGGTGGGAGGATGAAAGCAGGAAATATAAAAATTTAGGGTGACAGAGGTTGGTATGAGCAGGTCACCCAGGTGTAATAAGAATTACGTGGAGAGAGAGAGAGGCCAGAGAAGGATAGAAAGTGGGATAAGGCTGGCGAACGTGTTTGGAAAGCATCAGATAACATACATTTTTAAGGGCGCCAACTGTTACTAAGGGCTGAATGCAAAACCAGAGGAGAGAGAGGTACTTGACAACAGCACGGCTCTTCAGACTAGAACTATGCTGGCGGGAGGCAGCGAGGCAGGGTCCTTGGCAAGTGTTTTCTGCGGTTTTTGAAAGAGACAAACAATGGCCTATTCTAAAATAGTGTGAAAACAAAATGAACAACAACTGTCTAGTCGGGTGGTGAGGATATGATAGAACAGCATTACTGAGATGTGTCTACATACTAAAGCTGTTATGATACCAACATTTCACTATTTCAACACTAAAAAAGCACACCTTTTGAGATAACATTATGCAATTTTCAACACAAAAGTACAGTAGTTTCTTTAATAGTACAATGATAACTGCTCTAAAACAAAAAGTATTTTCAGTATTGATAAATAATAAAATCATAACAGATCTAGAAGAAGCTACCCCTACAACATTGAAAATATCTGGTAAAAGATACACTACCTGTCAAAAGTTTTCTACATTTCAGATGCACACAGAAGACATTATATATATGATGTAAGATATATGGAATTAGCAAAGAAAAAAAAAAAAAAGTTAAATAACTAAACTGGATATTTTATTTTCAAATCCTCACAGTAGCCAGCCTTTGTTTTGTTGACAGCGCTGCAAACCTTTGGCCTTCTCACAATGAGCTTCTTGATGAAATGGTTTTCACTTCACAGGTGTGCTGCATCAGGGTCAACAAATGCCAAAAGTGCAAATCAAAGCAAAGAGTGGCTATTTTTTTATTTATTTATTCTTAATCTATAACAAGTTTTGACTCATTTTGAATATATTTTTTGTCTGCTGCATTCCACATGTGTTCATTAAGGGTTTTCTTGTCATCAGTGAAAATCTACAATGTAAATGATCATAGACATAAAGAAAAAACATCAATGAAAAAGTGTGTCCAAACTTTTGACTGGCAGCGTGTCTATATAAGAGGCTTGGCTTGGTGTTTTGGGATTTTAATTTACCACACGTCTTCCCTCTTTACTGCCTCTTCCAAAGTACTTTCTAATACAAATTCAAAGATTATGCTTTCACTAGCACAACATGTGAGTACCTTTGGCAAATACAGGCCGTGCAAGGACATGGTGTAAGGTCAGTGAGCTCCTTAGAGACACAAATGTGGTTCATGTTGTATGCTTTTCTGTGCAATAGGAAAAGCACTGAATGTATTTAGAGATTTACAATGCTGTTGACCCAGGACAGCTAATAGGGGCTTTATCTAGAAGAAAATACATAAATACAAATATCTAAATGTGTGATAACCTAGCTACTTCTGCATGCCTCATCTTCTCAAACGTTTAAGAATGCTATTTGGAGGAGTTAGCATCATTTAAAAGCAGTACAAATAGATGTGCCTTGATGTGACCCGGAGGCAGGCTTTGAACTGAGAGCATCCGTGTCTGTAATGAGCAGTCTCTTACCTACAGCGCCCGCCTCACACTAGACTTATGTATGCGACTTCAAATCCAACGTGTCGTTTTCTGCAGCAGAGGGGAGGGATGAGACAGGTGGCAGACTCGACGAATCTTACCGCTGTGGGCCACTCTACTCGGGTTTAGACTGTGAACCATAAATGAGCACATCCACAGATAATATATGCAAACGCCAGAGTTGGTTTGAGCATTAAAGTACAAGGGGCAAAATATGGATTGTAAATACTGTCTGGAGGAGTGGGGCTCGCTCATAACTCCCAGGCTATTACTCAGGACGTGTCAGAGATGGCACATTTGAGCATCCAATTGACAGGTGAGCTGAAAATAGATGTGAGGAAATACAGCGCAGAGTGACGGAGAGGTGTGGAGGAGAATGTTGATATCACAGCCCACAGCACAACTTCAGGTCCTATTTCTCAGGACTGGCACATTTGAAACAATGCCATCGGAGGGACTGAAAGAATGAGTGAATTACGAGACAGTCACAGGTATAATAATGTATAAAGATGTTTGAGGTAAAAGTGACCACCTTACTTGATTATTTATTCCATAATTAATGATTTTGAGCTTTCTAAAAATAAACATCACAGTCTACACCACAGTCACCACACTCTTTATCGTCTGTGTAATCCCTCAGTCATCCAGGTCTGATCCATAGTAAAAGCCAAAAGTAAAATCTGTGAATTGGCTTTTACTATGGATCAGATCTGGATGACTGAGGGATGACACAGATATCTTCTAAAAAACTACGGGCAAACCACCGTCAAACTGGTGAGAGCTGGAAAATATTGCCAAGAAATTAGAAGAAATTTCGCTCTAACAACTTTTTGGCTTTTACTATACTTTATGGTGTCAAAGTTAGGACCAAAAATACAAATTATACTGTACATGGGTCAAATTCATTTTCCACCTCCTATATTGTAAAGGCTTTTTCAAGACGTAATGCGTAGCCATGTACAAAGCCCGGAACTGATATCCCATTCATTTTAATGAGGATTTTTTTTGTTTTTTTTTAAGACTGTGGAAAGAGTTCACTCATTTAAAAGAATTTCTGGTGCTTGATGAAACGACAAACATCTCATTGTCAAATTTTTGTGGCACATTACCTTTTTGGTGCAATTTGTCCAGCCTAACTTAAACTTAAGAAATGTTTATTACATAATTGCATTTGACGCTAATTTCTACATCAATAAGTATGGTTTTCTAACAAGGCTCTAGTGTTGGCAGGCGTGTGATCGAGTGGTTATCAGGCATCAAAAAGCCCTGTTTAGTGGGGAATGCTAACTCTCCCACTGAAAATGCATTAGAGCCAACGTTCCATTAGGTACCAGCCTTTAGAATGCATTTGCTGTTTACAAAAGCTGAACGGCGCTATACAAAGAGCATTTTCTAATTCGCCACCTTGAATTTATGTTTGACCTGCATAAGATGTCGGACTCTGCAATTTATAATACAATCAACACACACACATTTTTCCCCCTATGCTATTTGGAGGTTGTCAGTCCCAACAACCCTCACTAGTCCTCGTCTTCTCCTCCATCACCTGTCTCTGCGCCTCCCCTGCTGTTCCTGCTTGAGGCCGTACCAAACAACTCAGACCCAATACAATATGATTGAAGTGGGAATACATCCGTCATGCCCTCCCTTTTTCTCTCAAAGGTCAAACGCTCAGGGAACATTAAAAGCTGTCCATCGTGTATGTACTTTTGCTGTGGTCCGCCTGAGTGCGTACGTGTTGGTGAGGTTAAGAGCCTCTCCTAAGTCTTGTCTAAAGGCGCAAACAACAGCTCTCCTGCCTCTCCAATCAAGCGCTGTCTTCCTCGCCGCACACTGTGAGAACAAACAGTCGCCGTGACAGCAGCGGCCCGCATCAAACCGCCTCCAGCTCCTGCCATTACCTCCTCACTTCACTGTCAAGGTTGTCTCGTCTCCCGCTAGTTTTTCCGCGGGATGCTAAATGATTGCCGATTGGTCCGATCAAACTTTCGAAGCCTCATTTCAATTCCGCCTTCATATCCTGTGTTCCTGCTGCCCGGCCTGGTTCCCCTCACTTCACCTCAGAGCAGAGCCTAATTGGACTTACAGTACACGTACATTGGCTAATACATAATGCATCCCCAAGCATTCTCTTATCATTTAAATCACAAAGTGTCTTCAACAACACACAACTGTATGTGCCTTCTTTGAGCTGTCCTCCAGTCTGACTACACACAGTTGCTGCTAACACAGTGAAATGATTGGAAGTGACAGAGGAAAAGGATGTGAAGACGTATAAATAAAAAATGAAGCAGGAAGTGGCAAACACCAGTAGACACATTTAAACATTGGTGAATACCAGAACAGCACAGTGACCATAGAACAAACATACCAATAACAAGTTCAATGTGTAGAAAGAGCACTAAAAAATGACCTGATATGGATTTTTTGGGTCAGTAATGATATCTGATAGTCCTCTTGCTGCTGTGGCCAATAACCAATATTTGCTGATAATGAAAATAAGATTTTGAAATAAAAAGAAGAGTTACATACCGGTAAGTAAGTACAGGTCTATGAAACCCTGTGACCAGCAGAGGTTCTTTGGTGGTATTAATACTTAGACTGCGCAGGTGTGAAGGAAATCACCAAGTGCTTTCAGCACCGCTGTTACAAAAGCAACTCTCCATTTATTTATTTTTCAAATATTGAACTGAATAATTAAGAGTACTACAGGCACACACAGTGATGTGGAACATACATCACACGTGGAGCTAAACAAATTACTTTTGCACAGCCAACACAGTTTAATTAAAAACTAATCTCCAGGAATTAATCCTTTTTTGAATTCCAATCTAAAGTGCATCTTTCATACAAAAATAAATATGGTGCGTCTGTGAGATTATTATTATTATTAATTTATTTTTATTTATTTATTTATTTATTTTTTTTATGACAGTTGTGACATTGTACAGATAAGAACTATAACTCACTACATCTCCATTCTGTTCTGTTCATGGTAGAATACTGTAAAAGTCAACCTTAGGCACCACATTGTTTCTGGCAAATTAATAACAGCAGAAAAAAATCCAGTCTAATTAATGCGGCCTATATTTCACTGAACGGTTTTTGAAAAGTCATTTGTGGCCATGTTTTGTTTCCATTCTCAGTGAAGCTGGTCAAAGAAAATTGAAATGTATTTTTGCTGGTTTGTATTGAATTTGCTCGTGGCTCCAAACAATGAGCGGCTAGACGACAAGCGACATCAATAAAATGAGCCAAAGAACATAACAGCATTACATTCATGGGTCCAATCAAATCTAATCTTATTGTACCATTGGTGACTCACAATTTCTATTTCTGTCCAAATGGAGACAGATACATTGTTCAAGATCTCAAAAAGCAAGGTTTTGACAGCGCAGGAAGGATCCATCAGATCAATTTGAAATGTAAATCCCAGACTCACATTAAAAGTACTAGATTAAGTATGCGTTTCCATCATCTGGATTTGATAGAACTGGGTTATGTGATCACTCATTTTTGGCAGACAGTTTTGACAGAAGAGGGAAGTAGGAGTTGTACTTTTCTTTGCACTTGTTTGAGGAGTAAAAAAATGGTTAGATAACATAAGTTTCTTCTCTGTGGCCACTGGGCCATATAACATTTAAGTGCCAGTAAATCAATTTCTATTTGGACAATATCTTTATATGTAATCACATATATGTGTACCAAAGAGAGTACAGTGCCTCAGGTCAGCTCAGTGGTTGTCTTTTAATTAGTGGGTTGGTAGTTGGTAGTGATTTTGTTGTTTTGTGTGTGATTAAGTGATAGGTGAATGATCGCAGAGGCTGTTGGCCGGTGAAGTCTGTTTGGGATCATTATTTCTGTACCTACTAAAAAGGGCAGATGATAATTTTTACATATACATTTATTGATAGGGCTGTGCAATCGATGAAGTGAATTTGCAATAGAGACTGAATCCTGATCTCTTTTGTCTATTTAATCAAGAGGTCCACAGCTAGTCCTGTCAGTAAAAGCTTTTTGTTTGGGGCAAAGTTTAATTGTTCTGTGTCGTCTTTTTTGTAGGATTTTGTAATTGCTTTCTGTGTGACTTGCCTAGGGACAACATATGGAAATTAGCATCTTTGCTATAATGTAATATTTACATTGTAATTACAGATGTTCATGAATATGCACTGTTCAAATAAATTAATAAATAAGATGGAGATGAGTTTAATTAAAAGACCGTATTGTTATTATCTTTTAATAAGACGTATTTTAAGAGATTTTGTCTTGGTCATATCACCCAGCCATAATAAAACTGATAACCTTAAATATGCAATTCACATTTGTCAGTTACACCAAGTATTTCTCTATTTGCATTGAAGTTTGATGTGTCCCCATTCTCATTTGTTTCCTTTTGATATATAAAAGTTTTCTAACTCCTTCACACAAACCGCAATAAACTGCTTATTCTCACAACTTGTCGAGTGTGAAAATTACACCAGTTAAACACTATGCTTATGTTTCTGTGGCTTCAAGTGACTTCAAACCCACTGTATCAGAGCACTCCAAAACACAACAAGTGGTCTGTCTCATAGATGGAAGAGTCCGCAGCTCCAGCACTGCAGTATTATCAGATGTATTAGAGCTGAGGGTCTTTGTCTGTCCTGATGTTATCCCGATGAGTGCTGTTCTACTCTGCTCCGAACAAGGCCCTGTACGTTCCTCCCACAAGACTCCACATTTATTCTGAGCGCTGTGACACACTACCTGTCTCCCCCTGCTCCCATAACCCTGCTAAGTCCCTCTGATTTGTCTTTGTCGGTTTCCTTCCAACTTTAAATCCCCCGTTCAGATCTTGCCTCCTTTTTCTCTTTAACTTTACATTATCATACATTTGCGGGGTAATTTTCCTTCACGTCTCGGCTCTGTCCCAACCGATTCCATTTTCTCTGAACACATCTATTTTCTCTTCTGGAGTGGTACGGCTCGGATCAGGTCAGCGCAGGTGAGTTTCTATTACCAAAAGGTGTCAGAGTGTCCCCAGAAAAGCAAATGGTGAATGGGCAGTAGATTTTTCAACATAGGAAAGATGTAAAAGAAAATGAACATAATTTAAATAGAGAAATATTAGGTAAAATCCAACTATGCTCTACTATCTCATGTACTTGTCCCAGTTGGGATAAAGGGAGGCTCACATTGGGAAGGGAATCTAATATGTAAAATTGTGCCAAATTAGGTCAAGGTACAGGTTAAATCTGTGCAGACGTGGCCCCTATTTAAAGTAAGAATGCATGTTTTTCAAGATATTTCTAAGATCTGAGAAGTTTAATGCCATACATTCCAGTTAAAGTAAATTACAGCTTCATAGAAACAAGCATGCAGTGGACACCCCACCAGAAAAGTAACATATTGTACCTGTAAGTGGAAAAAATAGTGAAATGAAAAAAATGAACAAATGCTGCAGAGGTAAATATTTATAGTCTGGTCAAATGTTAAAAATAGAAATGCACCAGGAAGGGAATCAGCCTGCTACAAGAAATAAATGAATATCTTTTTTTAATCTCTGTATGCTTGCATAACAGACCTGCAGTATGTGTGGCTTAAACCGTAAACTGAACCTTCTTTAGCAGTTTCATCCTGTTTCTTCAGATGGGATGAAAGTGCCCCATTGCTTAGGTGTTGTGATCCAAAGAGCTTAACATTTAATAGGGCCTCTGTTTCGTAATAGCGTGGCTTTCTTTTATCTGATCCTACAACAAACCCAGGGTCCATCGGGTCGGAGAGGCCTGCTTTGTGCCTGTTGCTTATCTGATGCTGAAGTGGAGTGCAGCCCACACACTTGAGGAAGATTATTCACTTATCTGATGGAGACTCTACAAAACTAAAGGACAGTTACGCACTAAATCAAAAGTTGGGGACATCAATGTTGTTTTATTCATGACTTTTATGTTAAGATCTCGAAAAGTTTGACAACGGTTCAAAACTTTGGACCAATAAAAATTACAATACCAATTTGTTTTCCTTATCGTTTGACATTAATAAGCACCTTTAAGCATTTTGTCGTGGCCTCTTAAGATCAGATAAAACGGCTTCACTCTATATGCAAATACTGGCTTATCAAACCCATCTAAAACAATGTGTCTGTCCTTTTCAACTGTTCAAGTAAAACGAAAAATAGTCAGGTGAGCAACAAGTATAAGAAAAAAGTTTTAGTCTAACTGAATAGTTGTGTCAAGACCCATCTTAAAGTGAATCTTTGTGTAACAGGTTATTAAAAATTCATAGTTTTTTTTAAATCACTAGATATTATCGAATTCCACTATTATTAGATATTTTGTTGTTATTATTTGATTTGTGTACTTGTGACGCTGAAAAACCGTTGCCTCTCTCTTCATAACTGCTGATGTCAGGCTCGTCATTTTGGTTTTAAATATTTGTATCAAGTTTTTTTTTTGCTATTGTGTCTGTAAATCAAGATATGAACATTAATCAGTAAAGTCTGGACTTAAACACCTGATCAAGATCTGTTCCAAGACTGTGGGTCAGCCATTAGAAGGTCAGTATGAGGCTGCCTATCACAATAACACAATACGACTGGCAAGAAACATCATTTCTGACTCTAACCATGTTTTGAACTGTGAATATGCATTGCTTCCATCTGGGCGACGGTTCAGTGTTCCACGATTTAATAAGGTTAGGCTGAAGCATTCTTTTGTTCATCAGTCAATCCTTAAAATAAACAAGGAGCTTAATCCATAGCTATCAAAGTGCTAGAAAGTGACTTGAATTAATGTTTGTATCGTGTCTGTGTCGCATGTGTGATGTTAATGTGTAGCAACGGAGCCACTGTTTTTATGTGCAAGACAAATTTCAGATCTCTGATCTGACAATAAAGTATTATCTAATCTAATCTAATCTAATCTTATCTAATCTAATAATGGACAAATCAGATGACTTCTTTCTCCAAGGTTGTTCCTGCTAGTGTTAGATACAGGTTTGATTGACAGCGTTGCTAAGGGGTTGCTGTGATCCTCACAATCGGAACTCTGCTCCAAATTCATCCCTGCCAGCCTCGATGGGTTTCATTTGACTGGAGCCAAACGCTATGAATGATGTCACACTCCCTTAGTCCACTTTTTTATACAGGCTATGTACAAACTAATTTTGGGCCAAGACAAAATTGTTATTTTCTGCTAATCAGTGTTTATTAATTTACTTTTATTGTACTTTTCTGTGTTAAGGAGTATTGGTTGGACCGCCTCACACTCACAGCAGTTTGTGATTTGTCTTTTTGTTGAATAGTAAACCTTCTGAACTCGGACTGAGCCTCTGTCATCTTAACTGCAACACTCGCAGAGTGATATCAAAAGAGGTGGACCGGTCACATTTGTAGTGGCAGATTTTAAATAGTGTAGCCAGACAGAGGTTAGGTCAGCAAGTTTAAGTGCTGTTTTTCATTGACAGAAGTACGACATAAAAAGTAGTGCGAAACAAAAAGTAGTAGATCTTTTAAGGACAAAAAGAAAAACTGCACTATACTGTGACATTGGCTATTCCAGTCACAGTAATGTAGTGGATACGAAGGAGACAGAGGTTTATCATAAAGGTTTTAAGAGATTAAGAGTCAGTTTACAAAAACAGAATCTTTTTAAATACAACCCAACGGGGATTCAAGAAGTCAACAATACAATTCTACCAAATTACTTAATTTAAGTATTTTAATCATATAAATCGGGCTGTCAAGTGCCGGTAAGACAGGACTGGCTGGGTTCCAGCACAAACTGTGGTGTGTTTTTAGTATAATGCTAACCACTTCCTAGCCAGATCACAGTCCAATTCGTATTTGGATTTTCACCGATGACCCATCTCTCTACAACTTGGATCTGAATAACCGCAGTAGGCCCCATTTCTGGGTTAAGGAACCGGTTCTGGTATTGAAAAATAAAAAAAATAAAATGGTGCCCTGCTCTAGTCACTAGCATGATCTGCAGCTATTCATCAGAAGGGTCGACCAGTCTAATTACAGATGGTAGCTTTAACGTACTACCATGATTAAATACATTGAGTGTATTAGGTAAGTATAGTACAATGCATCGGTATTCAAATTTCTTTCATGATGGTATGCTGCTTTCAGAAAGGAGAAATGTCTAAGAAAATGTATTTAATTCAAGATTGATTATAAAGGCCATGTTATTTCTATGTAGCTGTATGTGCTGCCTGTGACACTTACTGCGCTGATGCTGTTGACCTGATCCAGGGTCAGTTTGAGCAGCTCCTCGTCCCCGCTCTCTGCCATCAACTTGAGGGCAGACTGCTGTAGGCTAGGCTGCTCGAGCAACATTGTGGCTATGCTCCGGATGCACTACAAGAAGGACAATGGGAAGGTTAGGGCCAAGATATGGGGCCAGAGAGATAAAAAAACAAAAACAAAAAAAACATTTGATTCAACCAAAGCCAGTTGAAAAAGGAGAAATGTAATCAGAAAAAAGGGGACAAAAAATGGGGGTGGAGTGAAGGGACAGTAAAGGTTAATCGATGTGCATATATATAGTGCGTACACGTAGCCACATAATACATCTAAAAGGTCTACTATGCAGGCAGCAAACACACAGAGGCATCCTGTAATATATGGATATCACAATGCAATCTGACTCCCCATGCTCCGCCGGTTTCATTCCAGCAGATTCAAATTAAAGCTGTTCTGAGCAGAGTAAAAGGCCTTCCTCTGCTTCCTCTCACCCCGCCCCCCGCTGCTCCTCTTCCTTCTATGCCACACTAATATTAGAGACAGCCGAGCCGAGGCTAGCCCATTCACGCTGAATAGCATTAGTGCTAAACTAATATCACAGTCAACTGCTGCTAGACACATACAGAATGTCATTAGGTGAACCAGTGCTCAGTGGGGCATGGATAGCATCAGGGGGGCAGGTGTCAAAGCAGTGGCTAAGGCCCATAGTATGTTGAGCTAGCATGTTGCCCCGGGTAACATGCTTAATAGTGTTCTTCTATATTAAAACGCTGAGCTCAATACAGCCGCCCGAGGTCTGGTATTTTTCACACCAAGCATGACAACAGCGCTATAGCATGTTAAAGGGTGTACATGTAGTTTCATGAATATAAAATGTGAATTACCTGGGCTGGGAGCTTGTGCTTGGTGTTGTATAGAGACCGGACCATGGTGACGACCTGCTGACCAAGGTCCGATGTGACCTCTGAACCCTGACAGTGGGTCAGCAGGGCGGAGGTCAGAACTACCCATGGGTTACGCTCCGTTGTCGCTCTGGGGAATGAGAGGAGGCACAGGCATGGTCAGGCCGTGATCGAGGAGGTTTAGCTTTCATCAGCAGTTATTGAGAAGAACAAACAGAAATAAAATGTAGGAGATGAGAAGTTTTTTTTCCCTTTTCATTTCCATATTTTTACATCCAGGAAATAGACTGATTCTTTGTTGATTTGTTGTTATCCAATTTATATGGAACCAACAAACAATATATCTCCTTACATAACACCCAGTACTTAAAAAAGTACATTCAATAGGCGTCATGTCTCCATGGAGTTTGATAATTTTCATGCCATACTGTAGAACATTCCACGCAAAGCAATAATATTTGCTAGCATTTGGGCCTGAAAGTAAGAAGGTTATGAATTTATTTCTGGGGGCGCTTCCATGTTTCTCCCCATGTGTAGTTTCTGCCCCATCATAACACTCAGCAGTCAGTAGTAGTAGTGGTCCTGACCAAGCCTAGCTCAACATCTGGAGATGGGTCCTGGGTGTGGCACTGCATCAACCACTGCTCCTGACAGGTTATCCTAGTGCCATTGAGGTATGGGTTAAATGCGGACAAATTTTCTTATGGGGATCCTAAAGTGCACCTTAATCTTAACAACTCCAGGGAGACAAGCATTCTGGCGGAACAACCACCAGAAAAAAAGGTATGTAGTACACCTTTCAAATGTGATACAGGCAATTCTATAGAGACAATTTATGTTGATTTGTTTGACCCCGGCTGAGTTAAAAAATGTACAGTGAATTGTATTTCTGAAAAAAAAATCTTGAGTGATTTGCTTTAATATGCAATATATGTCATCTTTTCAGACAGAATCACCCACAACTATAATAACCTAGCGTACGCAGTGTATTTTGCTAGTACTACTTTGCACATCCCCACAGAAGCAGTGATCAGGCCATAGTTGTGCATATAAAAAAGAAACGCTAATATAATAACAGTCTGACAGAGCTGTTGATGCGCCGTCACTTCGAATAACGTTGTGAAAAGCAGAGCCCACAAGAGCCCTGCAGTTAATAGCTCACACCTCCAGAGTTGATTTCCTGTGAACACCGGGGACAGCTCGGAGCAATGGCAAGTGTCAGTTTGTTTACACACGTCTGCACGAGCTTCGGTACACCTCCAATAATGTCTCCAATGCAAACTGATTAGCCTTTAGCATAGCATTGCAAATGTCAACTGTGAAAAGGCAATAAAAACATCATCCTTACATCTGCAGAGGTCACGGGGTTATTTTAGTCCGTGGTTGTCATGACTTCAGGAGGCAGGTTGAGCCATGGGAATAACAAGGAAATAACTGCGAGCAATTTTTTCAAAGATGTCTGTTGGATTCAATTAGTAGCATAACCAAGGTTAAAATATGCGCGCCACTAAGTACCCTTGTAGTTATTAATACATCAGTCAAAAGAAGGAGGTAGTTCATTATCTGTTAATTATATCTTAGCTGAGTGATGGATCCTATGGAAGCGATTTATTTTATTAATTAACATTCATTATTATTCACTTTGCATGGCAGTATCGCCTGTCTATCTCATATCCCTATTCTCCTGAGGCGGTTTTGGGGCTGGGCCAATGATTGTGTGCCTATAATTGCAAACCAGATTATTGTTTTAGCAGTGAAAAGGAACCAAGCGAAGTATGAATTCTTCAACCTGGCACACGCATTTTATAGTATCCTGGTAACCTTTGTTTTTTTGTTTTATTAACAACAGTTTGTGAATTGTTTCATTAAATTAAATGATGAGGATAATTGTGACAGGGTTGCCAATTAGAAGAAGGTGACCACAACAATAGCACTAAAATATGAACCTTTAAGTCTACCTCAAAAGAAAATGGCACCAGCTATTATGTCATTGTAAGGTGCTGTGTGCAATGGCATTTGATTAACTACCTCTATGGAGACAAGAATGTTAAACAAGAAGGCCAAGTTACAGGTCAAGCTTGTGGAGTGGCGACCCCACTCACAGAAATAATGTTTGTTTAGCAATAAAAGCACCTGTAATTGAATACATGCAAGATACATTTCACGAAATATTGTGGAACATTGCAGACGAAACAATAACATCTCCATGGAGACAAGCAAATGACAGAGCCTCCTCCAGAAAAGTTACAGAGCATCTTTAAAATGGTCATCACTTAAAATGTTTTCCTCAGTTGTTTAGTGTAAACACGGTGTTGTCTAAAACTAAGTACACTGGAATATTTGCAGTGAAAACAGCATGTTTTCCCAGTGTAATCCATCTAAGCAGTGGTAAACCAAATGTGAAGGGGAGAGATGAGACAGGAGGTAAAGTGAGGAGACGCCATCTGAGGTGACTACGCTTTTGTGGAGCCCACACACCAGTATAATAAGCAGATGGCAACATGCTGATAATGCCTGCCGTAGAGGAATGCAATGTTTAAAGCTAAGATTAGCCTGCTTAAGTGTGTCTTAAAGCGGTGCTCGGTTATATCACAAGAGCGTGTGGTGTGATTCGAGTGAGTGGGTGAGTGGGCCAAGGCGAAGGGGAGGATTTGGAGAAGAGGTGAAGACGGAGGGCAGACGACAGGATCCTGGGATCTCAAACCACTTCACCTTCATCGCATACACAAGAGAGCAGCTGTGTTCCTAATATCATAGAAACCGTAGGGAGGGCTGTGCAGTACGGATTTGTATTTGTCAGTTACACTCATAAAGTTTGGGGTCTTGAATTAAATAAACCTGTTAAGCTTGTTATGTTTTCTGTATTTAGACTTGAGCTATGGAGCTTTTCTGGACGCTCCACCAGAAAAGCTACATCTTTAAAAAGACTTACTACAGTTCTATATACATACTACTTTATCAATATAATGCAAAAATTCAATTATTTTTTATTTTCTTTTATTCTTAATTTTGAAATGAAATTAACTCAAAAATATCAACATGTTTGCTTAAGTACAATGTGTTTAAACATTTATTGTGTATTAGGGGCATTTTTACCATGCAGACTGCTTAAAGGTGTCAATCATCCAAACCACAACTTCAGTATTGCCCGTAGCTGCTCCCAAACTAACTTTGAGATGCAGACTTTTCATTTATCATTCCATCAGTGTACCCTATGCTCCTCTGTGGGCCAGTCATCTCTGCTCCTCTCTGTGTTGTGCTCCTCTCTATGAGTGACTGTGAGGGGGCCAACAGCGTCCTGGGGTCCCAGCCAGCCCCACAGTGCTCAGAATCATGACAGGGCTTATGTTGCTTCACTAAAGGATCAGTACTATGGCTTCTAAGTGCTGCCTCTTGTGGTCTCAGACAGATCTGCTCTTGACAGTCAGTAGCCATCCATGATTTAACGCTGAGTCAATGTCTGCTTATGCCGATAAAGTTTGCTTCCTGTCTTGCGTCACTGAGAGGCTTGAAGGTTATCCTGATTTAAGCAATGACGACAAGAAACAATGTTATGTAAAGTCAACATAAGTCACGTGGATAAGACAATACCTTTGAACAAAATGTGAATTAAAACCGTGCAATCCACTACCAGGCGCCAGTAGAAAATACTGTATATCTTTTGAAATGAGTTAATTTATGTACCAAAAATCCCAGTGTTATATAGTGTAACTTAATCTGGCAAACAGAAAACATTAGCAATAAGATCTTTTTTAAACTAAGGATAAGGATTGTGTGTATTTTGCACAGTTGTTACTGGTCTTAACGTTTAATAGCGGCCCTTGTGACAAATTGTAACAAAAAAATTAACCAATACAATCAGAAAGCTGAGAAAGTCTGGAAGAGAGTGGACATCTGCTAAGGCAGTGATGGTATCCCACAATAGTAAAGATGTAGTGGCAAGAACATGCTCATACACGAAAAGCTCATCTTAGGGTAGCTGCACTTTTAATGTAACAACTATCACTTAATTCAAAACAACTAAATCAAGTTATGTATAGTTTATTTTGAATTAAGTATTTTATTTTAGTGTAACACCCAAATACACAGAAAAAGACACGAAAGTCAGCTAAAGGAAGTAGTTCCTGTGGAGACGATGACTCTGCAGCTGTGCGCTCAGTCAGTGGAGCAGTGGCAGGATCCCACAGTGAACTTGAACCAACTGAAGCTAATCCCGGCTCTCCCGCTGCTCCATTCAAAAGTGCACAGACAGAGGCACTGACTACAGTACTGCAGTGTACAGATGCGCCGCCATACAGGGAGGTTTCGAACTGACTTATTTGAGCATGACTGAGCATGACATGACTGAGCTACTGGGATTTTTGACATTGACATACAATTAATACTGGGTGCCAAGGTACAAAAACAGTGTGTGACAAATCAATAATCTCACCCAGAGCCCTTTACAGTGTTTTATTAATTCACTCCATATTTGGTACTGGTAAGCTACTGTAGCCAAAGGAGCCTTGGGGTAGACTGACGGAAGCAAGCCTACCAAGCTCTTCTGACCATCACCAATCATTCACACACACCATATTCATGTTAAATAAGGTGGGTGAAGTGTCTTGCCTAAGGAAACAACAACAGTCTACACTAGAACCACTGCTTCCCCACTGTGGCATTTGATATCCCCAGTACTATCCAAGTACTAACCAAGCCCAGCCCTGCTCAAAATCTCTGTACATTTAGCAACTTGTATTGTAAGACTTCCCATTGTAATTAACAATTTGTACTGTATTTAGGCAGTAGGCTATATATTAGAATATTGCTTGCTGTACACAGAATACCTACTTCAAAGAGAGCTTTAAAACTTCAGTGCCGTGTTTAACTGGACAATTCAAATATTATATCATAAAAATATTAACATTCAAATAACTTTTTTCAAAACCCTCTCCCTGCCACAGTTGGAGATCATGCCCAAAGCTGAGTCACAGTATGTAGAAATGCGCCTATCCCCATCTCGCCTCTCCTCGAAACAAACACTTTAAATTGCAGATCGAAGCTGCCTGATGCCGCGTGCTTTGATTGAGCTGGAAGGATTAACTCCTGATAGCGGTGCCGTGCAGTTCCCCTGAGTGACGCAGACTTTTAATGGAGAACAATGGAGCGGCAGAGGAGCAATCACACCATTAGGCACTTATCGATAATCCTGGCAGCTCCCAACGTTCCAGCTGCTGTCGGAAGCCCCCAGCCTCCCGCCTGTTGTGAAGAATCCTTTCTCCAACTTTTCAAAGGCTCCGTGCAACATGTGCCCCGTCGCGATTAGATAGTTCAAACCTAACCTTTGCCAGACGAAAGCACAAAGCTCCAAAGTTGTCATTAAAATGTAAATGTATCCCTATTGTTAACGAAGACACCGCTGTGAACGGAAGATAGTTATGATTTTACCCCTGGGTCCCTTATTTGAGGGAGGCGTTAATGAAGAGTAAACAGAGCCAGAGGAACAAATAGTGGCCCCTTCTGCTGCACAACAAAGAGACAGACGTGGAAGAGCAAAGCGAAAGGACTTACACGTCGTCTTTGATCATGGGGGGCCAGGCTTGGAGCAGAAGTATGATCACTTGGAAGTCTTCCCACTTTTGGGTCGATCCGAGCAGCTCCAGGAAAAGGGCGTATCTTTTGTCTTCATTCTCCACGTCTTCAATCTTGAACTGTAAAGAACAATGCTTTGGTAAGTGTGTTTCCCCATAATCTAAAACAAAGTTTGATTTGTGATCCATTGTTGCTGCATAACAAATATAAAGACATAACTTTATTTCATCGTTAATCAGTCCTTTTTTGATTAGTAAATGCAATAAGTGACATATTTGCTAAAAAATGTATTTCATAAATAATTCCAAAAGGACTGCTTGTATACTATCATATAAACTTATAAGAAACACTGTACAATAATAACACCGTATGGACTGTTAGTGCTAAGAATATGCAATATGAAACCTGTGAAACTGCCAAAAGGAAAATGGAGTGTCTTAGCAGCTCACCCTGTAAGAACTGGGTGTACTACATCATGACATAACCCATGTTTGACTCTATAATAGCTTTGAAAGTTTTTACTTAAAATTTTGCACCAAACTAGACAGCTCACTCATTATCTGGAACACAAAATTATTATAATGTGTCTTAGGAACGAACTGTGTGACCCGAAATGGTTTGACGCAATGTGCTTTGACAGAAAATTGGTGGAAATTTAAATGACATGAGTCAATTTAAAATAAATTCAACATCTACAAAAGCTACAGACAGGCTTTCAGTGTGGATATGCATTGGTTATTCCATGTTCAAATCACATCTGATTTGCTCTCAGATGTGGATGTCAGTTTTCCACTTTCATACTGCGCTCTTATCTAAAAGACCCCATGACAAAGTTCACATTGATCTCAAAGTGACCCTGACTGTGACAAAGATACTTGACATCTATTGACTGCAGCACGGATTGTGGGCAAGATGTTACTAACCAAAAATCAACATTCACAAGGCTCAACTTTACACATTAAATCTAGGAACAAGATGTCAAAAAGACTGAAAAGCAGTTTGCAGGCAAAAGTAATAAACAGAAATAGGTTAAAAGAGAATGAGGCAAGCCTATAATGCACACAGAAAACGGGGAAGGCAAAGTAATTAATTTTCTCCTCAAAGACTGGTTGGAGTGTGATTTAACAGTTGAGGGAGCAGCTGATTTCTGAAGGGAAAGTTCTCTAACCTGCCAGAGACAAGTCTCACACACATGCACACACGCAGACACACATGTGCATGCATGCACGCACACAAACACACACACACACAGAGCCAAACAAACTTAGATATTTCGTGCATTTCAATGTCCCAATGCAGCAACTTCACTTGAGTGGAGCAACATTTATTACAATGAAGATCCAATTAAATCATTTTAGGGACTCAGGGGCAAAGAGATATTGTATTGGTGGCTGCTGAGCCGGCATCTTTGGATATGCCATAACAAAAACAGTTTAAATAAATGTGTTTTAGATTATAACGGCAAGACAGATAATCACTGCCATTAAAGTCTCCTGCTACTGCCATTTCTTCTACACCGAGTTCACAATTTTTAGCCATCTGACTACTTTGCTAACTAAATATCTCATAAATACCTCAATAGCAAAATGCCACTGGTGCAAAAATCTATTTTCTTTAGAAAGAAAGAAATTAGATATATTATGTTGTTGTTCCAAGTACTTAGTATTGAAATGAAACATAAGTTACATTGTAAACCAAATATTGATCTCAAATGGCTTAATAACAGAAATTGGACGACTGACTTCCTGTTCAAATCTGCAGAGATTATAGGCCCAGCCTCTCTAGAGGGGGATTTCACTGTAGCAGTTGGTAAATTTTAAGTTAAATTTGACACTTCTGGACCCTATGTGTACTATTCAGAGTAGTAGTTTTTCTAATAATTGCAACAAAGTAGAAGGATGCATGTCGGGATAAGGGGTAGGTGAAAACAGAAATTTTCTGAGCCCTCAAGTCCCAAAAGCAGGGCGATATAGGATTACTCAAACATTCACAAATCAACCAAAATACAACTCTGAGTAAGGCGATGATGGCGAAGACCATTATAACATGGTTAAAAGCTCAGAAAACTTGAATTTGCAAAATATGTCCCCTTTAACCAATACTCAACAACCAAACCCAATGACTCCCCTCCTTAACCACTTTGAACTAACAGCATGGCACCTAGCCCATCACATCATCATCAACTCACCCCTCTGTCCCTCATCAATATCTGAAGACCAAACCATCTACTTTCACTTCATCCCAATCTGAGCCCAGAGAGTATGATTATCAGACCCCTCACTCCCTCTATCCCATCACCACCTCAGCAGGGGGAATACTTCACATTTGCAGTGCTGTCACCACCTCATGACAGGTTACAATCTCCTCTAGCCCCTCAAACACCTCAGCTACAGCACAACTGAACCTGCCTCAACATGTGAAGCCACGAGGAGGAGCATTACTGTATCTAACACACACCCGTCTCATCGCCACAACACCTCCATCACCCACAAGAATATCACTTTATCTCCTACCAATACCAGCTGTTACCTACAATGGAGCTCAGCAGTGAGAGGAAGGAAAAAATGCAAAAAAACAACACCTCTTATATCTTTTTCCCAAATATTTTTTGGGATAAAAATTAAATATTTAAAGGTGCACTATGCAACTTTTCTGGGGGAGGGATCAACAGCTGCTTGTCTACATCGAGATGTTATTGATTTCCTACACTGAACTTGTATACTTTTATGGAAGCAAGCAGGACATAGAGATAGACATGCTTAATGCCATACTGTGGAACATTCCAGGCAAAGCATTAACATATTCTTGGAATCCTCCAGCAGAAAAGTTACAAAGTGTGCCTTTAAAAGTTTCCAATCCCTAATCTCCCAATCCCTAGTATTTTTATATATATATTTTCTGTGGCCAAATTGTACCCAGCACCACATACAGAGCTAAAACAACTCTATCACCCATCAGTTTCTTCTACAGCAGGGGTGCCCAAACTCTTTTCACAGAGGGCCATATCTTGAAAAATATTCTACACGGAGGGCCATAGAGCAGTGGTCAATACAGTGGATAATTCAGATGGTGCATTTAACGTAGTTTTGACGTCATACTTTAAATAAGGCTTGAAATATTATATGACAAGGTTAGGTTATATTGGCAGGATTAATCAAATTTACCGCAAAAAGTACTGATTATGATCAATTGGGCCAGTTCAACTGAAGGCATAGTTTGGACACCCCTGTTCTACAGGAAAAAACACAGACAAAGATGCTGCTTTTAGCCCTTACAATCATACACACATCATGCATACATGTCATCATTTATTACATTCAGTAATCTACTTGAATGTGTATGTCACCCCTTTGCACTCTAGGTTACACCAAGTTCATTCAGAATAAATTATTAACCTGAAAAATGCATTTTGTCTCATAAATGAGCTGCAGTACACATTTATCCCACATTAAGCGGCGCTCACCATTATATGAATCCCTAATGACAGATCCACATTGTGATTTGCCATGATGAACCCTTATTATATGCACGCTAAATATCCAGGCACTATACGGCACGTTTAGAAATGTGTTCCGTTGATGGAGGGATGGGACGATAAATGAGCAAAGCTGGATTTCAGGACCTTCTGCAAAATGGAGGTCATGAGAGAAACAGAAATGGAATCTTAACTACTTGTAAAAAGCAGCGCGCCACAATCTAAAGCTTACAAATCCATCAGTGAATGTAAACTGCAGCCCAATGCTGGTTCATCATTGTTATTGCTTTTACTGATATGACGGCTGAATACTGAACATTTAGAGGCTATATTCAGGCACTCTTACTGGTGTTGTATGGAATAAATATGGAATGGGTGATTCTGGGAGTGCTTACCTCAAATGGGATTGCAATGGGAAAATGCAGCACTTAAAGATATTGAAGAGTGCTAAACAGAGATGTATGGTTTAGTAACGCACAATAGCTTTTCCCATTAGAATTCAATAGATTTACTGTATTTGGATTGGGACGTTTGTTAGAATTTAAAAACCCAAAAAGAGACTAGTGCTGAAAATGTTCCACTTTCACAATTGTAATTGATGTGACAACCGGCTGATTTGAAATAATTAGGAAAATAACAGTGATTTGGCTTAATTTTGAAATATTTGAGTCTAACTCTGGTACTCCAATAAACACCTTTGAGCAATGTCAAAATGAAATTTCACGAATTAATTAAATGTGTTGAAATATTTCTGATTTCTGATTTGTTCCATCTGAAATACGTTAAGTTAGAGAATGTACAATTTTAAAATAGCTAAAGATTGAATGCCATTTTTTTAAACATAATTTTTTTTGCCTAAATTGTCCAAGCTATGCAAACCAAGTGTGCAATGTTGTGCAGAGAGCAAACCATATTTCCATTACATACACCTCAAACCTGCCAATTTTTCTGCACCAAACAGCACCAAAGCTCCTTACCTCCATTAAAACACAGATTAAATCAAAACCAATTACTGTGAGGTAGCATGGCTTTTATTTCCTTAACAAGGAGGGATGGCAATTAATTATGTGCCTATTAAAATGTGCATTTCCTCTGTGGTTCTGTACAAAACCCCAAGCGCACAAGGCCATGAGGGCATTGTAGGGGAGCTAGGAGGAGGAGCTAGGAGGAAGGAGCTAGGAGGAACTAGAAGGAGGAGCTAGGGGTGAGGAGCTAAGAAAAGGAGGTAGGAGGGAGGAGCTAGGAAAGAGGAGCTAGAAAGATGAAGGGAGGAGCTAAGAGGGAGGAGTTGGGAGGGAGGAGCTAGGAGGAAGAAGCTAGGATGAAGGAGCTAGGAGGAAGAAGCTAGGATAAAGGAGCTAGGAAGAAGGAACTAGGAAGGAGGAGCAAGGAAGGAGGAACTAGGGAGGAGGAGCAAGGAAGGAGGAGCTAGGAAAGAGGAACTAGGAGGAAGGAGCTACAAAGAAGGAGCTTGGAAGGAAGGGAGGAGGTAAGAGTAACAGCCGCTAGCACCACATCCATCTGGGCCGCTGACAAATTCGATCAGACAGTGGGGTTCTCAGTCACTCAGCCCATCTGAATATACACTCAGAGTGGCTACCTATCAGTCCCCCTCCATACTATTTATAGGCCTATCACGCAATGGCTTCCCGCTCTTTAGTGTAATCTATTAGCTTTCTGTTCCAGTCGTCCTGCTCGAAACACTTCAAGTCTTCATTACCTTCAGCTATTCCCATACGAAAGGCCAGAGAAGCAGTTTGTTAAAGAGGAGGTAATTGCAACAGTTTACGTTGTTTAGACCAGTGGTTCTCAAACTGTGGTGATAGTACACAGAAATTGTTAAAACAAGATTCTACCTGGTGTGGGCAAAATGAGAATAACAATCCATTACTCTTATATAGCAATTATTGGTAAATTGTTTGCTCAGTTTACACTCTGATTATAAACTACTTGTACTACTTCTGTACATTCATAGGCAAAGTGGGTGAATTGTCTTACCCAAGGACACAATGACAGAAAGAACTAGTCCAAGCGGGGACAGACTTTGAGACAAACAACATGCACTACAACCAGACCTTTTAGTTTACTTTAGACCTTACATAGTGATATATTCTAGACATAATATTGTACTGAATTACTCCTTGGTAAGACCTGGTTTAGTTCTGGATTAGCCCTGATTTAAATGTGGTGAATATGACTCAATTAGTCTCTTCCAGTCCATGGATCTAAGCACAGATGGTATTTTGTGTCTTTTGCCCCGTCTCTGTGGGGTTTGTGACAATTATTACATATGAGAGCAGCAGCGGTGTGATGTGTCACTGTGCCATTAGAGATGCTGAGTGCGGGGTGGGGTATGATTCAACTACGGTCAACAACAGGCTCTGTCAGCTCCAATGCTCTTCACCAAAAAAAAAAAAAAAAAAAAAAACACAGAAGAGGAAAAGGAATAGGAATGACAAATTTGAGTGGAGTCAGGGTCCAGCTCTGAAATTCAATTTGCAGAGAAATCTTGCTAAATTACTGAGACTAATACTATTTTAATTGTAACACTTATTAAAGATACAAATATTGACCCTTTGGCACACACAAAAAACATATTTATGAGTGGCACATGCATATTTAGATGGTGTTGTTTTAAAATTTCCCATAAAAGCTGTTGTTAGCCAAAAAATGTCATTTAAAGGTATTACTCAAGCATGTAGTGACCAATATAATGCAAGAATTGTTAAACACTCACCCAAATCACAGTAATAGGACAAAAGGAAAGACAAATCTGTTAAAAGTCACACTGTGGACCGTTCTTTCTTTCTTTATCTTTATTTTTAGAGGGAAACCCAATGAGAGCACATGGGCTCTCTTTTTTTATGGGCGCTCTGTTTAAAATACAATACAAGCAGAAAAACAAACAAAACACACTGTATTCAAGTCCATATAAAAGATTAAAAACAGGGGCAGATGTGTGTATAAAAGTTACCAGATTATTAAATTGCGATTGTGTTAACAAAGTATCCAGTTTTGCTTTTCCTTCCTTTCCCGTCTCAGTTTTGGTGTGGCTGGTCCTTAGCCTTATGCAGTCATGTAAATGTTCTGGTATCAATGATTAACAAGCAGGTGAGGTATTCTCGCAGTTTTTGAACCTTTACATTTCACACAGTGCTGTTCTCCTCTATTAGACAGTGATGGCTGACCCACTTTTTCGCAGACAATACAGATGGGCTTCAAATCAATCATTGTACTCATGGCAAAGCAATAACGTCTCCATCAGACAAGCATGTTGCAGAACCCTCTACCTAAAAAGTAGTGTACCTTTAAATACTACGTAAAACTAGTAAGTAACAGGTAAATATATATTATACATTCCGTAGACACTACATTTGCTGGCTAGTCCACATAGAATAACACAAAGTAAAAATATTCTTTCATGCACAGCCCTCATAGCAGCAGGTTCAAAGAGGCTCAGGCAAACAGAGGACTCATATGTTCCTGATGCAGCTGCTAACACTGAGGGGTCAACAAACAGTGGGATACAATATGAAACAACTGCACTGCCACTGAGCCCCGAGCGTCCACACAAACACATGGACTAGTGCAGCTGATTTAAAGTCAATTAGATTTTTCTCTGCATGCTCCGCAAAGCACACACCACATGCTACACCTCTGAAATCTGGAATCTTTTAGTGAAATGACTCAAAAGCAAGTGGAAGAAAATGGGAAATTAAGGAAGCATGGTGGACTCCACCTGGGCTAAATGAAACATGACAACTAGCAGTTACCAGCTAGCCTTTACAATGTTACAAGGTAAAAATATGGGGTGTTCAAATGGGGCTTAAAGCATGTGTGAATTATGTTTTCCCTTTTGTGCAGTTTGTTGATGTTTTATGAAATTACATGAGGCGTTATTGCTTTGCAGAATAACATGCGGTCAATATGAAGTGCTGCCCTTCACGCTACAATAACACACACGGCAAAGCTAGTCCTATTGATTCATTTTTCTCTCTCAAAAACAATCCATATTTTCAGTGACTACAAATACAAAACAGAGTGCTTTGCCAAAGTAATTCGGAACCCGTAATTATTTATAGATCAGTTATGCAGATCTGAACTCAACCTTAATTGAGACATATTTTAATAACAAAAACATTGCGGCACAGATTGCTTTAATTTTGTTGTGATGTTGGGAAAATAAACATCTTTTCTGCCAAATTTTTGTCTCAGAATTCTAACATTTGTCAAAATTAATTATTTATTTATATATATTTGTTATACAGGAAAAATGCTCAAATCTCAAAAGTAGAGCAATTGGTATCTTATAAGTACTGTATTTTCATGACTATTAGTCGCTCCGAAGTATAAGTTGCATCAGCCAAAAAAAATGCATAATAATGAAGGAAAAAAACATATATAAGTCACACTGGACTATAAGTTACAATTTTTGGAAAAATTTATTTTACAAAATCTGAAACAGACATTTTATCTTTAAAGGCAAGTTATAATAATAACAATAAAGTAGAGAACAACAGGCAGAATAACAGTAAAGCACACTAAATATAACACATTTTATTTAGACAGAACTGAATATGTGTCTGGTATGTTAAAGTAAGATATTAACAGTTAATCAGATAACTAAAACATAAAAAACAAGCTAACAAGTTTACTCTCGATCTCATCCCAAATCACTAAATCCATTGAATGCGTGTCTGTCATACTGGTACACAAGCCTAAAGTGCCCTCGCATGGTTGTCAGTACGACAATGACGAAGCTGTGAAATTATATATTTTAATATTTTCATAAGACACTTCTGATTACATGTCGCACCCCCGGAAAAACTATGAAAAAAAGTGTGAAGTATCATCCGGAAAATACGGTATATTGGCTCAGTGATCATGTAGTGATGTAGTGAGTCAAAGGTGGCCCAGGTTTTTTATAACAGAATGACCCATACAAGCCTATAGTGCAGATAATTGGTAATTACCTTCACATTCGGCCTTTTCAAATGTCTCACATACATAAAAACAAGACTATATTGGGTAACCGCAAACTATAATAATAATGTAAAATTATAATTTAGCATATTTAAGAAGCAGGCTATCCAAGAGGCAAAACTATCTATGAAAAATCTGAATACTACTGCTGTAGATGAGTGATGGTTTAGATCAGCCAATGGATAACAATACAACTGTTCAAACACTTATTTATTATGCATTTTACTTTTCCTTACTCTCTGGAGAAACAGCCAAGAGAAAATAATGACCTCTAGCAATGTCAAGTTTTCATAAGGTTTCAATAGGAGCAGTCCCAAGCAGCAGGGCGACAGCAATTACAACGCCTGCTTTACTTTGGCACAGAAACAGCTTGTGCAGTCAGACAGGGCATCTCCACTCTGATTAAAAACTGCAGTGTGGCCTAACTCCAGCTTCACGATATGATAATGAAATGGCAAAAGACAGAGACTCTAAAAGAATATATTTGCTTGCAACAGATATCGATTGTGGTTCCACTTTTGATTAATTAATAAAAATATGATTGGTCTTGCATAACATGATTACCAAGAAAATATTGTTATATTTTGCATAATTGGTGTAAATTATCCCTTTTTGTATTAGAAAAATTTGTCCTTGTTCTACAAATTTTACATTCACTCCATTAATGGGCTCCAGATGAATGCAACTGCAACACATCTTCAGTAAACTCACGTGAAGTCAATTCCTCTAAATGCTGTCTGCTTTGCTAAAGGAATAAACTGAAAACTGAATAAATATTCTGCCAGATCAAAGCCCAGTTTGAAACGTGAGCCGCTTCTACCGCCTGGGCAACACTTTAAGGTAACAGATAATTTTAGACGTGCCCCCAATGAATGAAAAATGCCCCCGCAGACAGTAAATGTGCATAGGTAAACATTAAAAGACTTTGCTATGCTTAGATCTCAGTGGAATGTATGGAATAGGCACGTTTGGAAGAGTTAACATAAACATTTCTTGTCTAATGGGATTTTGCAGTACTGCAGTGAAGTGTATAGATTTTTTTCCTGACCTAAAAACCTGGAAATATATGCATGTAAAGTACAGATGGGGTTAGGTCACAGAGCGGTTGCATCCCCAAATAAGACATGTCTGATCCTGCATGTGGTGTCGCTGTCCATGGTGCTCGAACACATTTTGCTTGGTTCATCTTCATTTAAACATACCATTTCATATCCTAATTGGGGTCTTTACAACAAAACGTTCCAAAATTACACATCTAAGTTATTAAAAGTGAAAACTCAAAAATCAAAGCTTCAACTGATCTCTGCAAATTAGGAGGATGCTCATAAAAGTTTACACTTGTAGCCAAACTCCTCATTAAAACACATTTGCCATTTTGAGCTGCGGTAGACATGTCCATTTTGCTATTGGTGAAGCTTCACATAATTACGCGTTAAAAATGCTCATAGCTTCTTTGTATAATATTAGCATTTGGTTGCCATACTCAAACAAAATGCAGTGCAAAATAGCATGCTGCAAACTAATGAGGAATCGACTTGTTTTATTTAATAATGGTGCAAATTGGACATTGTTTATTATTGCAGGGATTATAAATGAATCATCAAGGCCTGCAGCATTGACCAAAAACCTCAAAGCATCTAGAAAAAGTCAGACTTGCTCTCATTTGCATGTCTTTTAGTGCAAACCTAAAGAGGCACATCAAACATCACCGCCTGGACTCCAATCCCGATCTGGCTGCAGGCTATCCACTCTGCTGAATACTGCCAGCATTCGCAACAGTTGCAAAAATATTTATGCAATATTACATTAATGTAAAGTGTGTGATCAATCATTCATAACAGGCTTTCAGATGCACTTTTCCAGGGTAATATATGCATTCAATTAACTCTTTTTGCAAATGGCAAGCAAAATCACACCAGTACCGTCAATGTTTTAGCTTGGTTGTGTATCTTGTCCATTAATCATCTTTGGTCTTACACGTGGGGTTTCTATAAGGCTTTTATAGTGTAGCTTCACGTTATATAGAGGCAGTACATGAGAAAATTCCTGCAACATAACAAATACCTGTTATCATAAATTTATTAGCTTACTTGGATATTTTTTTGTCATGTAAAACCTGCTCACAAAAGTTTTCCCCGAAGACCATAGTATTTACACTGTCAAATATTGGGATTATTTGCATAACAGGGACAGATTAAAAGCATCTGCAGTTTATTTAGAAATCATAGACAACTAAAACAAAATCCAGCACTACTATAAAACTGGATCATCAACTGATGATACTAATTTTCACACAGTTTAAAAATTTAAACTACTTTTTGATTGAAGAGCCGTGGCTTACAGGCATATAGTATTCCAGTGCAGGTTTATGGAGTAATGGAAAGTAATGGAACAAGGTTGGTATGACCCATCTTATTAATGTGCATGGACACATGTATTACTACTTTCCACCAAAGGAAACTAACATGTAAAGAGACATGGGAAAAGTCCACTTAACAAAGAGAGTTTAAAGACTGTTTTAGTGAATAGTAAATATACTTGTATGTTAGCTACAGAGAAGTTCTTAAATAAATGTACGCATTCAAGTCAATTAACGCTGTCCGTGGTACAGTTCCCCTCCTGTCTCATTATATTTTATTCAACGTTGCATGAAAACCTGGATCATAACTTTATTGTAAATTTGCAAACTCTAACCTCTCAACAGCTTGCAACCTAACAAAAGGGTTTTCCTGACACAAAACATTGATAAAGATAATCCATATAAAAGATGTATGATCTTTTTACCTTAATATAGTTTTCACTATTGATAATATGACACTACCAGAGTGAGTGTATAAATAACACTGACAATTAAACGCATTAATGGAGCAGAAAAGGCAATCCTTGACGGCCCACACTCTTTTATAGCAGGCTTTTACCTCAGCTGTCACGGCTGTCATCTAATTGATGGCTAAACGCTGTGCCTGTGAAGTCTGCAAGAGGAATGAAAAATCAAAACATGACACCGCAACCTGGAAACCACTCAACATAACATGACTCCTGAGACATGGGTGACGTCAAAGACAAATTTGTACAGGATGTTCAGCAAACAGCAGTGAACTTTTGCCACTGTCAACAGCTAATCTTCTCAGTGAATGGACAACTATCTCACCCTTTGACCTGAGCGAGATGAAGAGGAGGAGTGGAAGGATAGTGTCGGCTATACCGGAATATGGGATAGAGGTGTAAAGTGTGGATAGCTTGTGGGATGTGCCTCAATGCCATCGCTGGCCTTTACTGACTGAACTCCCAACCACCTCATCAATATTCATTGACCCGCGCTGGCTAATGTCCCCTGCGACCGGTGGGATAAAGTTGCAGAGGTCGTACGTTTCATAAGCAACACAACACCATAAAGGAAAAGCAGAGCAAAAAAAAATGGAGGGAAGGATGAAAGGACATGAGGGGCAAAGCAGCTAAATGTCAAGGCTGTGAAGGTTAACATGTATTATACCAAGTAAGCATGTTATGTATAAAGACCAGAAATACACTCATTAGCCATTACATTGGGTATATCCATTTAAAGGAGCACTATGAAACTTGCCTGATTGTCTCCATTGAGATGTTATTGTTTTGCCTGAAATGTTCCACAGAATAGCATTACACATTCTTACCATGAGAGGTCTTGTAACTTGCGTGGTGATACCACTTGCATGTCTCTATGGAGAAGATGTTAATGTCATAATGTGGAACATTCCAGGCAAAACAATAACTCCATGTAGACAAGCAGGTGGTGAACCCCTAACCAGAAAAGTTACATTATACTCCTTAAAAGGTAGTATATGTAAGATATTTCTACAATGTTTTATTCACATTTGCCATTAGTTATTACATGAAGTCACATGAAAACATGACAAGGAATATCAAAATCAAGGACGTCTATACTTTATAAGGTTAGGTTTAGTTGTCTCCATTTTGTAAAGTGGGACAGACCAAACATGCCCTCAGAGAATACATAAGGATACAAGCCTCTGGAGGGCAGTGTGAAAACTGATCAGAGATACCACCACTCAGATGACGAGACACAGGAGGAGAAGTGTCCAAGGTTAGGAAGAGGAGCGGTCATACAAACTGACACGTCTGAGCACACAGTATATTTTAATATTAAACTGTGCCAGCCTGTCCACATTTCCATAATCATGCATGCATACAGATGACAATTAACATTCAAGATTTCAGAAGGATAAAGGTCAGATCAAGTGATAAGGTATTAACGAGGCTGCTAGTTTTACAATGCCTTAACATATCAAACTGTGATCATTGTTTTAGGTGTAACTGCTATTGAGCCTCTGCAGTTATGAATACAATGTTATGTTTTGTTATTGTAACATCTTCTCTGAGCTAATGACAAAAGCAATAGTGACAAGACGACTGGAACACAGCAAGGTAAAATGTAACTCCAAGATCTACCATCTGAGGACAAGTGGAACATAGTGCAATTATTATTGGGTTGATGTTACAAAAATAATTATTTAACAAAAACACAAACTCTGTAGCTAAATGGATCATTTGAAGGTAGAGTAGAGTAAAACAATTTGATTTAACACAGTTGCTTATGGTATTTTTATTTTTTTGTATTGTATCTAAAGTGGCTGAATTGCCTATCATTGTCATAATGATCTTATTGGGTTTAGTTAAGCTACAAGCACAGCTGTTAGTGTGCATTAGCACACTAGAAAGAGCAACATTTCTTAATAAAATAATGAACTAAAACTACTTAAAACAGTTCTCACATGCCATAGGCGCCACAGTTTCTACAGCCTAGTGCACACCCACATTCAGGCTAGGCTTTTACCACATAAGTGCCAAAAAGGAAATATTAAATAATGCTAATAGGTGAAAATATGCTAAAATAATGGGATTATGCATATCTTTAGCTGGAAAAACATGCCAGGAGGATAATGGTGAATGCTTTATCTGGTCTCGCTGCACTTCCTCATCAGTCTGCCCACTCCTGTGTCTCCTCTGTCCTCGGGCTCTCATTCATTCCACTCTCCCGCTTGTTTATTTCATTGCTCTGACGGCAAGTTTTTATACTTTTTCTTGACTGAAATTACCCCACTGTGATGACAAAGTGTTAAGAATGGTGCATAAAAAGTTTTCTCTTGATAACTGCAGCAAAAAGCAATGGAAGTTATTGCAAAACTGGGGCTGCCATATCAATGAGCTCTGACCTGTACCATTGGTGAGGGCCATAAGAAAGGCATTCATTTCTAGTGAGTCATTCATTTGGAAAGACATTTGTGTATCAGTTTTTGCTGCAATTCAAAATCCTTCAGTTTCAATTGAACAGAGCTGATGGCCATGCTTTCAACCAAAATCATTCTTTCTGTGTTCAATATCTCCACTCAGCTGCCATTCATGTTCATGGTCCCTCATGAAAATTCCACTTTTATTTTTCAATTTTGGGTCTATCTTCTCGGTTTGTCAATAAATGTTTCGAAGAAAACGAGGATGGAGTTTCAACTGACTGCAATAATATATATCATTCTCACACTATAAATGCTGTTTGTATTACTGTCACAGTACAATGCATTTTTACTAATAATCGCCTAATTAAGACAGTTAGCAGCATGCTGTTCATATTAAAAGTAAACTGTTTAAGTGGATTGTCGAACATCATTGTGTTCTTTAAAGAGATTTGAAGCATGTGATTTAACATCAGACGCTCTTCTATTAACATTGATCCCGGCGTTAAAAAGCCCTGATCTCAGACTATCAAGGACAATAGTAAAGGCCGATCATATACCTGTTACCAAGATTTCTAGCTCTCACAGACCTGTAACTTCTTCTTTAAGAGGCTCCTCTGCCCTCCACTCATTACCTGTATTAATGGCACCTGTTTGAACTTGTTATCATTATAAAACACACCAGTCCACAACCTCAGTCAGACTCCAAACTCTACTATGGCCAAGATGTCACCCCGTGGGGGCAAAATGATCACAATAATGGTGAGCAAAAATCCCAGAACCACTGGGGGGAGGGGGGGAAGAAACTGCTTAAGCCAGTACATGTCCAGGCCCGTCTGAAGTTTGCTAGAGAGCATTTGGATGATCTAGAAGAGGATTGAGAGAAGGTCCTACGGTCAGATGAAACCAAAATAGAACTTTTTGGTAAAAAATCAACTTGTTGTGTTCGGAGAAGAAAGAATGCTGAGTTGCATCCAAAGAACACCATACCTACTGTGAAGCATGGGGGTGGAAACATCATGCTTTGGGGCTGTTTTTCTGCAAAGGAACCAGCATGACTGATCTGTGTAAAGGAAAGAATGAATGGGGCCATGTATTGCAAGATTTTTAGTGAAAATCTCCTTCCATCAGCAATGGCTAAAACGTGGCTGGGTCTTTCAGCATGACAATGATACCAAACACACCGTCTGAGCAACAAAGGAGTGGCTTCGTAAGAAGCATTTCAAGGTCCTGGAGTGGCCTAGCCAGTCTCCAGATCTCAACCCCATAGAAAATCTTTGGAGGGGTTTGAAAGTCCATGTTGGCCAGTAACAGCCCCAAAACATCACTTCTCTAGAGGAGATCTGCATGGAGGAATGTGCCAAACTACCAGCAACAGTGTGTGAAAACCTTATGGAGACTTACAGAAAACGTCAACAAAGGGTATATAATAAAGCATTGAGATGAACTTTTGTTATTGACCATAAACTTACTTTCCACTATAATTTGTAAATAAATTCTTTAAAAATCAGACAATGTGATTTTCTGGATTTTATTTCTCATTTTGTCTCTCATAGTTACAGGTCTCTCTCATCTTTTTAAATGGGAGAACTTGCACAATTGGTGGCTGACTAAATACTTTTTTGCCACACTGCATACTGCATATATTAAGCACTGAACATAATACTCTGGTCTGCCAACAAAACTACAACTTTCGTACTGAATAATCCATGTTAGATTTTTGCTGTGTCTTACCATCAAAGCTAAATGAAATATTGTATTGTTAGAAATATGCATAAAATACCTAGGGAAATATGTAGCATGGCAAGGTGTGTGTACATTCTCACACAAACATTTGAAAGTACTAAGCCACTCAAAAGGTCGGCCATCACTTCTTCACATGTGATATGAGCAACCAAGTGTTTATGTGGAACTATGTAAATCCTATCATCTGTTCTGTGAGCCCCGAGTCTGTGTACATAACAAAGTGTGGCCCATTTTACATGAACACTATGAATACTAGAAACAGAGGGAATGTGCAATTTTCTGGTTAATTGATGCGTACAAAATGAGAATTACCAGCACAGAGGAAAAATCAAAGGTGGTGTGTGAAAGCAGGGGACCAAGCAATAGGGAAAATGTATTGCTTGTGTCTATTGAAGATGAAACGATGGATTTATGAGATTATTGTTTATTTCTTTCAAAACAACAAAGATATAATAATGTAGGAGAGCATTTGTTTGCATTGCGTGTAGTTAAAACAGCTGAGGCCCAACACTCTGAGAGCACACAACAGCGAACATTGTGTCAAAGCAAATGATCCATGACAATGACAGGAGGGAAATGACTTGTCCCATAAATCACCATTGGCTCGTGATCATTAGATTGTGACCCCCATAGAGGGCACTGCGCTAGCATAGGCACATGTAGCAGAGGGTGGCTAGCTCAAATAAGAGGGGTCCAATACAAACAAAAAGTAAAAGACAATAGGTAAAATGACAACATTATCATATATGTATTGATGGTGAGGATAAAGACTTTGAGCAATCACATAACTGGAGCATTTACCCTTTTGCTAACTCACTTCTGTAAAAGCAAAAATGGTTTACAACTAGTGTCACGATACTAACATTTCAAAAGCTATTTCATGTGCATTTCTGTCCTGTATATGATTTTCAATACTTCTGACAACCCTATTTACTAGCAGTGAGAGGGGCACAACCATGAGCTCTACCTGTGGATTTTTTATATTTAAAATTTCCCTCATACACATCTTAAGTTTATGATTGACATGACTGACCACTCTAAAATAAAGTGTTATTAGTGACAAAAGGCTAAATGCCAGATGCACACAGATCAAACAGAGGCTCTAATCTCGACAGGGGTGACATTTGGACCCTGGCCTGTTATGACTAATCATTCAAAATGAAGTCACAAAATCTATGAGTGGCCTCACCTCCCCCTGCCTCCTCCTTCACTGCCTAAATGTCAGCATTTCAATTGAGCTCATTAATACATATCCTATCTTTTAGGCTCCTCTGTGAGTCTGCAGACTTTTGGGACGCTAAGGTTATGGAGTAGGTGATTTAGTGTGGTGGTAAATATTTGGCAGCTCCTACTTTTTCAATTTCTTTCTTTTCAAAATCTTTCTTCTTTTGTACCACTGATCCGTCATTATTTTCAGCTATCTCCCTCTTCCATAATTCCTCTGCCCCGTTTCCTCTTTGATCCATTATCAGGGAGTTTGTGGGAAGCAGAGGCTGTGAATCATCCACTGGCCTTTTGGCTGACATGGCCTGGTCTGACCCATTCTGGACAGCACCGGCCCAAAACAGCATCCATCATGAAGCCCTGTGTCTCATTCCACGACAGGCGCAAATGCGTGAAGGTCCACTGGAATGAATAGAACACACTGCCACCAAACTGCCACCAGGGCAAAAGATGACCATAGATACTACATAGATAGGACTCTTAGATGAGCAATGGTGGCAATATGTTTCACAAGTATAAAGCATGACTTTCTCTTTTGCCACATAAATGATTTCAAGTTGCTAGTCAGATCTGTGGAGAGGCAACCTCGCTCACAGTAAGAATTTATATTGATTTTTTTCCAATTCAATAAAATAAAACGTTGATTTACAAACAAATTTATCCTAGGAATGTTGGTGCTGCATTAAACATGTAGCTGATGTGGGGGAAAAGACATGATTTGCGCTTTCACAACATTTAATTTGATGTCTGCGATTTGAGAGCATCAGCACTATTCTGATTTCAGAGCAGTGAGTGTTGCCCTGTGCGAAACTCCTTTACTTTTCTCTTCAGTGAGGGTCACAAAGGAAGAGCTCATCACTTATAAAACTCTGCTTGCTGTGACTATAGTGAGCAGACTGTCTTATTTCCAATGCAATTTTCAATGGAAGAAAGTGACAACAGTGATTTCAACTTAAAATGTAATTAATCGATTTTTTTTTTCTCCAGACCAACTGTACATGAATTCCAACAAAAGCTATAATACATAGTACAATTTGATTGGTTGGTTTCTGGTTTGAAGTGTCTCTTATACGTCCCAAACTCATCTGATAAAGAGAGCTGATTTTCACATAAAGGTTGCATACACATTTTTCCCAATTAAAAAATATAAACCTATTCTAAAATATTATTCCTTTATATCTGCTCTTTAAGTAAAAGGTCAGTGTACATGGTCAGGGGAGCTTACAAGTCCATGCCACAGAATGAATACAATGACAATGCCCACACACAAACTTATACCAACTTCTTACAACCACATTATATTGTAGAAAATAACTTTAAGAGTATATGCTATGGTCACAGAATTGTACTTTTTCTTGTTGTCTCAGAGGCTGTGTCAGGAAGGGCACTCGGCATTAAATACGCCAAATCATTTGCACCATTTGTGACTGAATTACAAATCATATATAAGTAAGTCCACAGTTTGTCACAATAAAATGGCAATTGCAAAATGGAAGCCAAATACTTACTTGTGTCAGTAGGTATAGAACATAGCATGTGGCTCAGTGCTTAAGTGGAAAAGAATTTCACGTCTTCGTCAGACACCAACCCACGTGGTTAGAGAGAGATGAGATTTTTAAAGACCTCACATATATACATAGAAACTATTGTTTTTGTTATGGCAACAGTAAGTGTCAATTATTTTACAGTTTTGCTTCTAGATGATATATAGTTGTAATTATACAGTGACATTTTATTTTAAATCAATGAAGTACATCTGTTTTATATAGGCTAAATGCTAAGTATTACAAGTACCATTATAGTTAAATTAAAAGTCTTTATAGTATAACATATCTTTATTTAAAGTTAAGGTTTTGTTACACTACAGTTGTTTTGCCCTTGGTGGAACACAACCATTGATTCATACCTAATGAGATTTACAGTTTCTATCAGTAGTATTGTGCACTGAGGATATTAAGAGGAGAAGCACAAAGAGCAAGTCACACTTCACATCGCTGTGACAGAGCAGACAGCACAATCAGATGTGAACTGCATTTCTTTGATCAAAGCTTGATTCAAATCTCATTATTGTGTAACATTGTTCCTTGGGTGATGTCACCGACAGCAGCTTCACACCTGATTAGAAATAACTGTCTTTTTGTGCTGACAGGAAGGTGGTGTGCTCTAGTGTTAGCACATATAGCTGTTTTGTCTATGTCTTTGATCACAGATGGTGCTGCTAATCAGACGCCTTTGTCGCAACAGCAAACAGACAGTGGCGGAAAGAGAAGATGAGAGGAACTGTGGAGTTTAACATACAGCTGGGATCTGATTCACGGTAAACTTCAAAACAGTACAGTGGTTGTCATGGAAATCACAGCAGGAAGTGATTTTATAGTTGTAATATCCGTGTGTGTTTTGGAGGTGTACTAAATCTGTAGTTGTGGACAGAGATAGAGACAGTAGTATGAAGCCAGTATGATACACTGGGGATCTGCACTGATTAGTCACAGGAGCTAAAATGACAGGGGAGGGGGGAAACAAAAAAAACAATGTAATATTAGCTAGCGCACAGACCACATACTAATTCTGCTTTGGCTCTCTGTGTCCAGTTGTAAAATAATATGATGAGGTCACAGAAGGCCATTATTGAATGCGAGGCATGGCTTCAGGCACTAACACTGCACCATCAGAGCTGAATCTGCTCAGGTCTCCGAGGAACACAGCCAACAAAAAGCGATAGTCCAATTAGGAGTCAGGATTACCAATTATGAGTAGAGATTAAATTAAAAAGTGGACTTTGTATGTAAAAGTACAAACATGAGAGTCCATCCCACGCAACATTAAAGATATTACGCAACCCCGAGCCACACTTTGATTTGAAGACCTTTCCGTAGCCTCTGGGGGACAAAGGCGGAAGAAGTGATATCAAAAACGAGAAGCGGACTTCTTTTTACCAGATTAATTAACTGATGCCTGCGACACACAGTCCCTTAAGAGCGCACGTGCGTGTCTCCGAGCGCGCTTCATCAGAGGCTGCCAAATGTCGTGAGAGCACCCAATTAGTTAAAGAGTCCGGGCCCACACACCTGTCTACCTGTGCTGACAATAGCCTGTGGTGCTGTGCATACATTTACACATTAATTACAAAGCTAGGGCCATTAATTAGTCAGTCAAGAAACTTAATGGCTAGCCACTCAATGCAGGGTTACACCTGGGAAGATGAGGGGACTGGCACAGGTGCACAAGCAACACATGAAGCACTAAAGAACACACGATAAAACGGGTTAGAAATTTTATGAGAAAATGTTTCAATAACTGATAATGCATTGCCCACAGACGATGAAAGAATATAATGTATAGAAAAAGAAGAAGGTCTAAAATGACTCAAATCATTCAATTAAAATAGCTCAGTTATTGCACACAGAATAATGGAAACCTGCTGCAATTCAATCAGGGGACTCATTCAAGGCCCCAGGAAGGCACTAAAGAAGGCGTCACCTCATCTTTGAACTGTTCGGAAGTTCATACAGCAGATCATTGTAATGGCAGACAGACAGAAAAGAGCTTCAATTTTCCAAGTCTTTAAAGTAATATTCGAAGTTACACAGAACTTTCTCAATTATTTTTGGCCTATCACTGCTGTATACACCACTTCCGAAAATGTTTCAATATTGCTGTTCATTTAACCAATTTTCTACAAATTTGTTGACTTGTATTTAAAGGTCGCCAATGCCAATATTGCATTTGGTTTTGCGTAGTTTGGATCTGCTGTAGCCACTACTTACCAAATGACAATACTGCCAATACACTACAGATGCAAGTAGGGTTATGCACTTCCAATATCACTCTTAACCGGCATTTATCTTTAAGACCCACACAACTCCATTTCAACATTCTGGTATTGTTTTCATGGCTCTTATCTCTCCTCTCACCGCCCATCAGTTTGTAGCACCTTTTAAACATTTATAGCGGTATTTTCGGATGTTATGACCTTGAAGAGAACCGAATACACAGACATTTGTATCACACTCTAGCTTCTCCTGTTCCCACTCCTTGACACGAGTCGTTTTGGAGAGTTCTTTAAATGGATTGTTAAGGGCCGACGTGCCGTGTATGTTAAGTGTAAAGTGTACCTCTCTGTCTTTAAGCACAGCCTGGGTCCTGTACAGCAGCAGAAGTCTGACGTCGCTGTCTCTGAGGCTGAAGTTGTTCTCGAGGATCTGAAGCACAGCGATACGCGGGGGAACGGGCAGAGCGGAGTCTCCACAGAAGGGACGCAGCCAGGCCAAGAGGTCATCTGAGGTCACGTCAGTACGGCTGAGAGGGCAGGAGGGTGTATGGGGCCAGTGGTGAAAAGATTGAAAAAACAGGAAAGTAGAGTGAGAGTTAAAGCAAACAGGACAATAATGTGACTGTAAAGGTTCTTAATCGCAATTTAATGGAACCAAATGAACCACTTGCTTAGGCTGCAATAAACTATGCAGTGAAATGCCCTAACCAACCCCAGAGATAAAAGTTGTGAAATGCTAAATTCTTGTATTAGTTAAATGGTTTATATTTCAGATTTCAGTCTTCACTCAAATGTTTGTTCTACTTGGCTTGTGAACTGAATTTTGCTCTTAAAATATTAATTAAAAATCTAATCATAACTGCAATACTTTTTCATTGTTCCCTACTAGACAACAATATTAAAATCTAACAGTTTATTTTATTCAGAGCATTTTATTGGAATACCCTGGACAATGGGCAAGTCAATCACATGGCTATTACAACCATTCACTTTTGTATTTATTCACTGGGGGCAATTTAGAAATGCCAATTGACATACATAGCCCAGAATAAAAATGTGTTCATTGACACATACAACAGCAAAAATATAAAACTTGCATAAGCTGAACAATAATATAACCCCATATAATTTAGGAATAAGATAGGTAAGACAGCAAATGGATATCAAACTATTCTCACATAGTTCCAGATGTGAAAGAGGCCAGTATCCATTAAATTGGCAAAAATTTCCCGGGACAGAAGTCTTTTTGATCTAATTAAATTGTTTACCAGATTCCAGCAGGTCTACTTCAATGCCTCGTTTATCTGATTAGTTGTATTGTCTCAAATAACATCTGCGGTCCAGAGCCCGTTTAATCTGTGCCTATTAGTTCTATCCCTTGAAAATCCTACTCAGATTCACAGCAAAACACCAATTAGAAGATAAGTCCGATGTCTGGCCAAGCTGATAGTTGCAAATAATAAAACAAGTTCCGCAAGCCTTTCATATCTCACATTAAAGGCTCGTATTATCAGACTGTTGTAGAGCTACTCTGGTGGTAAACTGCTTTTACACACAGATAAGACCTAGTTTAGTTCTGGTGAAAGTGTAGTTTTCTTTTTTGTCCTGGTTCTTGTAATTCCCATTTTACTTGTCAATAGGTTAAATTTGATCCTTTTAAGATTATCTGGCTGGGATAGATGTAAGCATGAAAGGCAGTAGAGAGTGGGGAGCGACATTCAAGTACATTTTCAGGAGACAGAAATAAAATTCAAAGCTGCAGCATACCAGGCATGTAGAATTTGGAGTAATTTAAACAGCACTTAAACCTTCACTTTTGGTTAAAGTTAGGCAAAGGAAAATAGTTAGAAGCTGTTTTTGATTAACTATTTACCGCTATGCCATTCAAACATCTAATCCTAGAATGTTTTGCAGTCCAAATGAAATACATGTAAACAACTGATTCTATAATAATTGTCAACACAAAGAAGCTATCATTCAGCAAGTGACAGACAAGTAAACCAGAGGCATATAGACATTGCAATGACATTTGACACGGGATGTGTTTATTTCAGAAGAGCTGAGAGGAGCATGACTTTTACATCCATGACTGATAACACGTCACTCATTCATATTCTGCCTGTGTACTAGCGGCTAGAGGCTAGCACGAGTCAAGAATTAGCCTCTGTAGCTACCTACCCGGTCTGTACGCTCTTGTGCACAGCGGTCACCATGGATTCCAGCACCACCAGGGGTTGGGGGTATTTTGTCAGGGCATCTGAATCTCCACTGAAAAACAAAAATCACATCATAAACAATCAGGTTGCATAATGTGCTAATTAAGTAAAGATTTTCAAATTAGTAGCATGTCAAGGGACAGCGGCAGAGAGTGGAAAAGAATGAAAGACGAGTTCTACTCAGGGACAGTTGAAAATGGGTAATTAAGATATTTTAAGCAAGGTTTGCAGAAATCATAGAAATTATAGCCCAGTATTTAGCATAATGGGAAAAGAAACATGCAGAAATGTGCAAAAAGAAGGCTTCAGAGACAGACAGTAAAGAAAGATATTTATGTGAAAAAAATGCCCTATCCGTGGGTTGCAGAATGATGAACACTTAGGACTGTTGCCATAGCAATTACCAAAATAAAATATATCTTTTGAATGGGAAAAGCCCAAAACTTTGCATATAACAGGAAGGTGAAATCCATGAATACTACTCAATTTATGAAGGTATTTTCCATCTCAACCTGAATATTTGAATATTTTTACAGAGAGGGTAATATTTACACAAAAAACATGGCATGTTAGTTTTTCAAGGAAAGCAATTACTTTTGTCAGACAGGAAGATTCCCTTGCTTTACATGTTTCGGCTACTTCCTGTAGCCTTCCTCAGAAGTGGCACGCTGTAGTGACATGCCTTATAGGCAGCTTTACTTGGTTTTGCCAGACAGTAGGGGAACCTTATGCCCTCTACTGTCTGCTTTTTCCAGGACTGCATCCCATGTGTGCGGTAAGGTGTATGCTTTCTCGTCATGATTTATGCTTACTGGACCAAGTTTACAGATCTTGATGGTCTCGATTGCTTTCAGCATGGATTATGCAATGCCCGCGTCATCTGTGCTAAAAGCAACAAATACCACCGCTGGATCAGAGAGGCCATCAAGATCCACAAACGAGGTCCAAGGAGCATAAATCATGTGAGACTTCTGAGGAACACTACAGGGAGTAGCCGAAACCTGTAAAGCAGGTAAACAAATCCTTCTGTCTGGTAAAGGTTCATTCTGTATGGAAGCCCGTTTCCGCCATAAAAAAAAAAAAAAAGCTCCACAGAAAGTCGAAATTACGAGTTTTAAACTCGTAATTATTAGTTTTAAACTCGTAATTAGGAGTTTAAAACTCGTAATTAGGACTTTTAAAACTACTAATTATGAGTTTAAAACTCGTAATTATGAGTTTTAAAACTACTAATTATGAGTTTAAAACTCGTAATTAGGACTTTTAAAACTACTAATTATGAGTTTAAAACTCGTAATTAGGACTTTTAAAAGTATGAATTATGAGTTTATAACTCGTAATTTTGGGAATGTAACATTTACAAAAAGTGAACCTTATCAATTTTGATTAAATGAATTTGGTATTTTAATAATTTCCTCAATAAACCAGCGGGGTTGTGACCAGCTGGCACTCTGCTCAGACCAGGAAAACGAGCGCTCACAGACACAGAGCACAGCTCATGAGTGGTCAGAACAGCACTCAGGGCCCACTGATTTGTTCAAGACGCCAGAAACTTTACTGGAGCTTAATTTATTCATTTTTTAAAAGTATGTAGGTGATAAACATAACAGTCCTCCTCCTGTCTCCTCTGCTCTGTACACTCAGTTGCAGTGTGCTACAAGCTCAATTAAGACTTTAAAAGTTCTAATTACGAGTTTTAAACTCATAATTAGTAGTTTTAAAACTCATAATTACGAGTTTTAAACTCATAATTAGTAGTTTTAAAAGTCCTAATTACGAGTTTTAAACTCGTAATTACGAGTTTTAAACTCGTAATTACGAGTTTTAAACTCATAATTACGAGTTTTAAACTCATAATTACGAGTTTTAAACTCCTAATTACGAGTTTAAAACTCGTAATTTCGACTTTCTGTGGGGCTTTTATTTTTTTTTTCATGGCGGAAACGGGCTTCCATAATTCTGTCTTCAGTTTTAAAATTAGAATCAGTGTTTGGTTTTTTTCAAAGATCAGAGAAATTGTTAGTGGAGTAAGAACAAACGGGTGGACTCTTTCTGCAGAGTCATTAACACACTTGTGGATTTTGCTGCAGTGTATGTGTGTGTAGGGGTGTGTGTGTGTGTGTGTGTGTGTGTGTGTGTGTATGCACTATATGTTGCACGAGGAAGGTCATTTTTCACTAAGACAGAAATGGGGGAAAACGGGTGATTTCCCCTGACTCGACGCGACACTGTGCTTGAACACAAACACAGCAGAAAACCTAAAGTAGTACTACATGAAACTGAGAGTTTACAAATTACTGTGAAAAGATGATTGTGCACTTTCTTTAAGGGCTTCTGCATTTAACTAGTGCACCCACTAGTGATACATTAAAACAAAAGATTGCCATTAACCTAAGCTCCAGTAGGGTTGTTTAATGATAAGGATGGATTTTGTGGTAGGCAAAAACAAAGCCTCATGTCAGAGTAGGCGATAAGCTAAAACATTAAGATCACAATTTTGATTTTATCACAATTCATGTACACTTAGTGCCTTTACATTTCCTTTACAATGTAAGTAAAGCCACCTGCATCTTCTGAAAGCTCTCACTTCACTGTGATTGGTTAAGTTCATCTGTCACTCATTCAGAGTCTTATAGGGGCTGACTAATAGAAGGAGTGAGTGTGGAAAAGTAAAGAAAGAGTGTGGAAAATCACCAACAGTAAAGCACTGAATTCCAATATGAAGATTTCATCAAACCAGCACACTGTCACACATGTGTACCTGCCCAACCCAAGAATATTCTAAAGCCCCAGAGTTACTCATAGCATACTTCAGTGCATAAAAAGATATTCATTTGCCAAGCAGTGACTGACATTCGAGGAATAGTGAACCCTCTGGTGAATACATAATCTGCAGTGTGCCCCCACATAATGTAGAGTGAAATCTAGAGGGGCACAACTGTATCAGGCTGCATTAATTATAAGACGATAATGAATCAGAAATAGAAGGAAAGATGCGGCATGCAAATAAGGCTGCGTGTAAGGCAAAGTACTGCGTTGACTTCCAATGTGTATGTGGTGTGTTTTTATTACTACAAGAGTGATGTTAATGTGCAGTTGCTTGAGGGGACTAGGCCTCCACATGAGGATAAATGGAGCTAGCAAAACATAAATGATTCAGTTCAAAAGTTGAGATGTTATGAAAAGGCTTTGTATAGGCTTTGAAGTTGCACCACGCTGGTGAAATATGTGAAATGTTTCCAGGTATGGTTGGTAGTTAAATTACCAAATGGTATTAATTGTGTAAAAATGCAAAAGATAAGTGGAGGTAAGCTAGGTAGGGTAATTAGTTTAGCTTCTGGTAAATTAATGCAACTCAATCTCATGTCCCCTGAGCCCTTTGAGGTCCATTGAGTCCATGCGTGTATATAAAAGCAGGTGCCGTCTATCTGCATCATGCCCCATTGAGCAACCATAAAAAGTAGGAAATGAGGCAGACATATAATCAAGGCAATTGGCAGTGGTTTATCACAGCGATCGGCTGGTGCGATTATATCTGGCCCCTTTCTCTAAAGCCTTGCTCACTGGCCCAGCTTCAGCAGGTTCTTCATGCACAAAGGGCAAAACATGCATCTATAAGCTTCTCCCTTGGGAAATGGTTGTATCCTTTTAGCTTTATTATCAAAGCGTTTCCAACCATGGTTTCAGACAATAAATGAGTGAATTTCACTTCTACATGCCATTTAGCAATTGAAATCACTATTTCATGCAATAGTATGGTCATTTTAGTACAAAAATGTGAGATAAAAAGTAGATGTGGTGGTTCTTAGTTGTACAAATCCCTTCAAAATATAATATGTCACATTCAGGAAGGTACAAATTCTCCTAATACCTGAAACTCCAGGATGTTGGCAGAGTATTTTATCAGTAATTAAAGTAATGAAAGTAAAAGTTGAATTCTGTTTGATGGAATGCTATATAGAACAACATTCTGATGAGTTTCTTGTTTGACTCCTCCCTCTATCATTATATAAACTCCATTCACTCTCCTATGATTAGAAAAAAGCACACTTCACGTGTGTAAAGCCAGCTGGAGTGCTTGTCCTGCTCCATCTGTCTGGACGACATGAAGGCTCCATTCACCACTCTCTGTGGACAGAGCTTCTACATCAGGTGCATTGGGACGAGCAGAGCCTTATCTTTAGCTGCCCTCAGTGGAGACAGATCTTCTCTCCCAGGGTGCTCCCGGTCAAAACACAGTGCTAACAGATCTGGTAGAGCAGCTGCAGATTACTTCTGTGCTGGACTTGCGATGCTTGTGTTGAGATGAAGCTCAAGGCAGTCAAGTCCTGTCTGCAGTGTCTGGCCTCATAATCCAGGCGCCATCACATCTCCAGTACTATATCTGCTGTGTGCACAACAAGGTGATGGAGCTGTTCTACTGGACTGAGCAGCAGCGCATTCTGCCTCTGCTCTGTGAAGCTACACAAGAGCCAAAGCAGAGAGCCCCACAGAAAGAGAGAGCTTGGGGGACACAGGGAGCAGCTGTTGCATAACATCCAGGAGACAGTCAGTTGGAGGCTGACACACTCTGCCCAGGAAGAAGGCAGCACATTGGGGAGAGCCTCACACAACTGGTCCTTCTGCTGGAGAGAAGATGGTCTGAAGTGGCACAGCAGATCCTGTACCTGAAGATTATTTAGTCCAAAAGCTTCAGGAAATGAAGATCACCCTTAAGGACATGGGCATATTGTCTCTCACAGAGGACCACAGTCACTTCCTACACAAGTATGTCTCCCTGCCCACCAGCACAGAGGCTTCAGAGGAGCCCCACTTCTCCTTTGAGGAGATGGCAGCCACAGTGTCCACTTTCCTGCATCAACTGCACATCATTCTGACAGATGGTGTGGACAATGTCTCTCAGGCTCTTCGCCAAATACTGGAGCCACCAGCTGAACGCAGCTCCAAAGAGTAGTACCTCCAATACCACAAAGACATCACATTAGACTCAGACACAATGTATCCAGAGCTGGCCCTAACTGAGGGCTCCAGGAGAGTGTCCTATATCCTGGAGCAGCAGCATTACCCTGACCACCCCGACAGTTTCAACTACTGGAAGCAGGTGCTGAGCAGAGAAAGTCTGACAAGGCACTCCTACATTGAGGTGGAGTGGAGGGGTTCAGTGGTGTATATAGCACTGTCTTACAAGACAATTCAGAGAAAAGCCTGTGCAAAACAAACTGCATTTGGATTCAATGATCAATCCAGGGCCATGGCCTAGGTTTATAAGTTCTTTCATAACATAGTTCAGTTTTGGGTCGTCGGGCCTTTGGGGTCCAGAATAGGAGTTTTTCTGGATCATGGAGCAGGGGCTTTGACATTTTACAGTCTTAAGAGATCAGACCATGCACCTGCTCCACAAAGTCCAGACCATTTTTACACAGCCTCTGTTGGACTGTGTGTTGAGTTTGAGACCAATGCAACATTCTTTACTATCTGTGCAGTTATCATGTGGTTTATTTACAAGAAGAATGTATAAAGAAAATAAATGTAAACATATATATTTTACAAACTTTTTCTGAAAATATGTCCTCTTGTCCATTTAAAATTATACTGGATAAACTCAGTATTTAAACAATTAAGCTTTAATTCTTCCAAAATGTATTGTTCAAAATGAATGTGAGTAGGCAAGAAGGCTGTTTATTGAAAATTAAATATGAAAACATTACTGTCAGCATTGTTTTATGTTATCATCTAAACTTTAAAGGTGTTTTTTAACTAAATATTTCATTTTACCTGGTAGGCCTGCCGGATTCAATTATGCATGTATAATATTTAGTATTTAAGTATGCATCTGCTGTCACAAGTAAACAGGTATGAGTACAAGGTTAAAAAAAAGTGGTTGTATAGATATTCACTTAACAGGAAAAATCTGAATAAATATAACATAAAAAGATTTAAAAAAAAAAATAACTTAAGTTTACTGTATAGAATATTTTTCATAATACAGGTCAGTGGACAGTATAAATTCACAGATTTTCCCCATGCATCCTCTAAACACAGCATTGATATTATATATGACACTGTGAATCATCTCTCCATCTATTCTGTTTGTGGGGAGCAGAGAGACACCAAAGTGCAGCTTACTCAACTCCCACGGGCCGCTGCTGTAGATCCAATTCCAGACTTCAGGCATTTTCTATGACTGTTTCTTTCCACTAACTCAAATTTAAAGTGTATTTTTAGGCATCAAAAAGACTTCAGTTGACTTGGTGTGTTCCTGGGTGGTATATTGATATAGACATAAAAATAATACAGACATTGCGATAAACCCAACAGTTTTTGACAGGCTGTTTGATTAAAAATATTAAATAAAATAAAGAGTTATTTATATAATGGCTAACATGACAACAGGATGATCCTATTGTATTTGTTGGATTTGACAGCATGTGGTGAGCTGGCCCACACTAATGTAATTTCCTTCAACACTGTCTTATTCATGCACCTGTTTGTGAAATGCTCTTGACAGGGAGACCAACAGTGCAACGCTGTTTATGATTAATACCTCACTCAAATGCTGTCACATCAACAACTGGCAGCAGAGACTTGGCCGGAATTTCAAATAAATCCTTTAGGTTATAATTGGAAACACATTTTATCATTTGTTCCTCTAGGGTGGTTGAGGGGGTATTAAAGCTAGATGTTGTGGTATTGGGCAGGAAATCAATACACAAAAAAATGTGTTATTTTAGCCTGTCTAAAGTCTTAAGCTCTTTTCAGTGAATCTTTAGAGACACTAAAATACAGAAAGGTCCCTTTTACTAACAAACCAACTACCTTTATCACACCAGCTTTGGCATATTAATATAGACTTACTATAGTCCACAGAATGATTATAGCATTTAATGACCCAAGCGTATTGGTTTATAAGAGCCAGTTGGGAGCAAATGTCATAAGTCACTGTGACAGGATTTCCTTGTGGTAAAGTCAGTAAAAACTTAACACCTGGTTTTGTATCAGTTGCAAGTGTTCTATACCCATGCTACATTTAGGGTTTGCATTTTAGGATATTTTGAACTACTGCGACAATGTAATTTCCCACAAGGAATTAAGTCTAACTATAGCCCTATGGACTGTTTGGTCATATATTGTATAAGTTAGATGAAAAGGCAACAATGCATAAGTTCCCATCTTATCTTTACCATTCATGCATGTGTTGCTAAATATTGCTAAAACTTGTGCCTAATATTTAGCAACAAGTACATGCCACACGATATGAAAGGATTTAGCTTTCTTAATTATGCAAAAATGGCTGGAGATGATTCTATTCAACATTACAATAAAAACATTGACCAAATAAAACTACAATATGGGAATGATCAAATTCCAAGTTTCAGACAGCCTCTCCAACATCACATAAATATGCTACACATTTCTCCTGTGGAAAATCTTGTTATGCATAGCTGTTCAAAACAACAAAATCTCTTGGGTTCAAATCCAAGAAAATAATCTTCCATAACAGCAGGGAATGAGACAACAGCAACTATTTATCATTCTAACCCAGCCTCCCACTCAAGCTTTAATATAAATACAACTTTGGTGTGTTTTCTCCTGTGAAAGCTCTGGGGAGATGCAGTCAAAATCCCATACCTGAGAGCAGCCACCACTCTCCCCACAGCGTCATAGAGCACTGTTTTGACTGGCAGGTCCAAGGGTCCCACTGCCACCCTCAGGACTTCTCCAATCTGCTCCAGAGGGTGCCCATCTGTCGCCATGGTGACCGCCAGCTCGTGAACTTTGGGCCTCTCGGATCGGGACAGATCGTAAAGTCGGCTGTACCCCTGCAGCTGCTCCTGGAATAAAGACAAAAACAAAGAAAGATGGACTGCGGTGGGTTGACATGTTCGACCTGCTGGCCCAATGACACACAGAGAGGGTTTTAGCAAATCATAACAAATAAGAAGTCAGTTTGAGAGGGAAGGAAGCAGGAAATGAAGAAAAGTGAGGAGACAAGTGTGAGACGTTTACTAAGTGGAGTTTGTGTTGGAGAGTGATGTTCTCTATAGGTATTAACCCAGAGGGCAGAGGCAGTCTGTACAGTCTAAACCCACTGTACCAATCGGCTCTGTTTTCACTTTTGATGAAAAAGAGGTAAAGCCTGGAAACAAGTTGTGCTTGAACTTGGCAGAATGTCTTTTCAATTAAAATGCAGCATGTCAAAGTAGTCCATCTATAACTGCAAAATACAGTACATTGCAAGTTACAAAGCAGTTAACAGTGAGAAGGACTGTTCAGAGGAAAAAAAAAAAATCACTCAAGCTGCAAGTCTTACAGTCTACTCTAAATAGTTTCCTGATATTGGTTTCAGGAAAAAAAATAAAATGCTTCACTTTTTGTTACACATCTCCAGTCCCACCATTTACATTCAGTTATGTACACACAGTAAGGGTAGTATTTGAATTGGGATGGGTGATATGGCAAGAAAATTACTATCACTATCTTCTTGGAGCCACAAATCATGTGCACTTTGTATTTTTCTATTTTGTTTAAGAGGTAACCATAGTAATCTGCTTTTCTGAAAGTTGACGCTTCACTGTGATTGTCAGATCCACTCATTGAGAGTCTAGACTGATCAGTTGAAGTTAAAAAGTTTTTGTTTGAGCGAACAGCTGTATTGTGAATCACAATAAGACATTATGACCAAAGTAGAAGATCCTCACATGGATGAAATCACAATTCGATTTTTATCATCATATTGGCCGGCTCTGTTTTGAGATGCGTTTTCATGGGGAAAACTTTTTGAAAGAACATTTGATCCCTCTGATGTGGATAGATTTCTTGTATACATCTTAGTCCAGAGGCAATGTGACTAAGCAATGAGACTGAGACTGGGTATAAGTAACACACATTTGCAATAAGCTTCTAAGAAAATCTGTGGCTGCTTTGAAGGGATTGCTATTTCTATCTGAGCAAGACCATAAAAACACAGTAGGCAGAAAGTTCTAGTTTTTAAATGCTATTGTATGAGAGCTTTAACCATAAATTCATTTCAGCTCCTTGACTCTAGTGTGCAATGGGTAATTTACCGTCCTCATGGCAGGTCAAGGCCCCTGCGGTAGATTCATGCACAATCCACACAGTAATTCCCAGCAGCTGCACACGTACGCTTGATAAATGACTCCAGTGCAGGCAAACTCAGCCTACAGCACTCCTTCTATCTATCTTTCCCTACCTACCTGCCCTTTCCTTGTTCTTATAAGTCGTTTTTTTTTTTTTTCAGCTTCAAGGATACCGCTGTGTCCAGCATGATTGGAGTTGAAAATTAATTGCAAAATGTAGCTCATCAGGATTACTATACCCTACTAACACTGGTTCCAAAACTGGTTCTGGTACTTTTGATGGCACACGGTCATCTTCTTGCTTAATTTAAAATGATTCCTGTGTCAGAACTGCTCTGATCGGGGCTTCGGAGAACTGTGGTGTTCAAAATGATCCTGGGTTTAGTCATGGATATACAAGTACTTAAGTCTTGGTTTAGTCATCCTTTTGTTCCAATTCTAGCACAGTCTAATCATTTACCTTCTGTTTCATTCTTCTTTTAAATGACTGATTTATTGCATGCCTGTCTTCATTAAAATTTACAATCACTTTTTTATTTTATGTGATTAAAATAAAATGGCCTTGCTCAGTACAGGGTGGGAGTGACTAGTTCTTAATGGGGGCACAGTGGTTGCCGTAGTAACCCCCACTTGCTGAATCATAATATCCGCTCTGTGTTGGCTTGCATTAGGCCAGAGGGAGGTGACAGTGTGGAAAGTCAGTGTGACTTTGCTTAATGAGATACAGCATGGGGTACACACTGTATATGCGGTTTTATAAGGCCGTACAAGGAGCAAAGATTTATATTAACATGTCCTTGGCTGGTCCAACTGAGGCCAACAGGAACTTGGTCAAGCAGAACCATCCTAAAGACAACACAAACTCACACCCAAATGCATGAAGGTGGTAGAGCACGTATCAAGCATGCAAACATATCTCAAGAGGTTGATTTGAGGTAGTACTTGTAGTAACTCAGTATAATACTTTATAAACATGGCTGATGATTGATATGGAGTAAATGTGTGTAACTGAATCGAAATCACAATTTTAATGAATATAATTAGCAAATCTCAAAATGTTGTAATTTCTGAAGTGCCATAAGTTACTTTACAAACAACTAAAAATCCATCATATCTTATTCTGCATAAAAACGGCTAATGTCAGCAGCTAGCAGCAAAGATCTGTACCAACATGTTCTGAAATATTCTTGTATTAATTTGTCAGTTCACATTTCAGTCTTTTTGGCAATTCTCCTGAAAATGTTAAAAAAAAACAAAAAACTTTGATCTGAATCCTATTATTAAAACATAAATCTCAAATCTAATCGTGATTGTAATGCTTGGCAGAAAAATTTGCAATTAGATATTTTTCCCAAATCGTTCAGCCCTATTTTGGTTTCCCAAGCCAAATATGAAAGCTAAATGAGCGGTTTGCTTTGGCTTTTCTTTGTCAAAATGGCTAAAATAAACTTTTTCATTATATGACAGCACATGGCAATAAGCTTAAATTGTAAAGGTAGTATTTGGTTATTCTGTAGGAGTGCATGCAACACAAAAGCTTGTTGGAAAACCTGCACTAACCTATGTTAAAATGCAGTGAGAGGGTTTATAGTAAAGGTTACAGTGGGCGTGGGGAACAGATGGGCCGTACCTGTTGGCTGTCCCTCAGAGTTAGGATGCAGGGCTGGCTCAGGGTGTCCAGGTGGGACTGAGACTGTTGCAGGTGAGAAAGAGCCTCATCAAAACCCATCCCCGCTGGGTCATTCTCCTCCTGCTCTCCGCCTCCTCTTTTCCGACTCTTCTCTGCCAGTTGCCGCAGTGCTTTGGAAGCCCGCTTTATGACCTCTGACCTCGTCGAGATGCTCAGCTAAGGGGGAACAGAATAAGTAATGGAGAATGGGGTCATCCTGGGTAAAGGAGCATTGTATTTGAAACATTTATGTATCTGTTTTTGTCCTTCTTTCTCTTGTTCCCGGGAGAAAAACAGCAATTATCAGAGTACAGTGAGGTACTATCTTGGCACGCAGACAATCATAAATTCTTAAATTTAAATGGCTGTACCCCTCCATGCAGTTGAGCAATAATTGTTTTGCCCCAACACAGAGATATTATAAAAGCAGCTCATAGGGTAGAAATGAGACTGCTGTAAACGGTTTATTTTAAACTACATCTGTTTACGTTTTTAAAACAGTAAAAATCAGGTATAGCACCTAACTTTAAGGACTGACAATATTACATTATATGAATTACTATGGGCAATAATCCTTACTTTTTTAAGATAGACAGAAAAATGTAAATTATACCTATTTCACTCAGAAAGAACCAGCAAACCTCTAGGATAAGAGGATTTAAGGAATATTCCAAATTAACCACCCCGTACTACACCACTATCACAATACCTCTCTTTGAAAAGACATTTGAACCAATGTACACTTTGATTTCATGTGAGAGTGAATGAGAGGATCATAGCTGCCTGCTCTGTAAGTGAATCTATTCAGTGGCAGCAGGTTGTCCATTCATTCGAAGGCGCCTTGAGCCTGAACCATTGTCAAACTCAAAGAAGGAGCCAATGATTTCTACAAAACCAATAATTTCTTAAACCCCCACTGTCACTACTATACCTACATAGCACCTGCACTGGCCAGATAACTTAAAAAGGATTATCAGCAGTTATTTCGCCAAAAAAAAGAGATCACTAAAATAACAAATAGCCAGTCAAATCACTGCAATTTGTCTTAAAAGACTGCAGTGGAAAGCCCTCATGTTTGTCTATGTGCATTGTCTGAAGTCCTATGCACGCATGGCCATTAGGCTCCTTCTGTATTGAAGTAGACACAGTATCTCAGTCCACATTGGTCAAAGTCAAAGGTTACAGGGGGTGAGAGTTGATAAAAGAGAGGAAGCTTCCACTAAAGAGTCTATCTAAAATCAATAGATCAGAGGGAAAGAAATGCCAGCACCCTGTTTCCCCAACAACAGGGCAAAATAACTCCTGGCTATCTTTCTAAAGCACTATAGCCTCGTGGGAATGGGATCAATCCATCTCACTTCAGTGTGAAAGGTCACATACTCCGCTAACAGCTGGAAAGGATTAGGGATTAGAAAAAAGTGACCAGATATTTTCCGTGGTAATTTGCATGTTATAAAGCCCAGTACGGACACACTGCCTGCTGGGAATTAGAGTTTAATTGGTACTGAAGAAGAAAAGGATCAATTAGCTCTCAGAAAGTTATTGGATAAAATGGCTGTAAAAAGGTCTAGGAAAAAGGGTGGCAGCACGCCAGTGAAAAAAATTAAAAATCCACAGTTGGAAACTATTGATAAGGGGCACACTGAGGCACTTAAAGTCCACGGCAGGACTATTTTTCAGAGTGATGTAATTATAGGGATGACATTTCATGTGCAATTTTATAATTTCTTTTATAAATCATGACTGGTCTGTGCTTTGGGGCAGAACGAGTTTGAAACTGAATAATATATTTTAAATTAGGAAGAAAGCTTATAACTTTCCCAAAAAAGTAGCCAGAGGCATTAGACACGGCTGGTCAGAGGATGTAGAGATTCAACCTGATACACTGAGCTGTGGACTTTCACACAATATGAATTTTTGGTGGTAGCCTGAAGCTAACCACCTTCTGTGCTGAACTCACTGTGAGTCAAGTTTAAGCTAGTTCATGTCCTGTGCAGTAATAGAGAATATAATTCACTTCATGTGAAAGTTGTAGTCAAGGCCAGGAAAAGATTATGGTACTGAGATTCTTTTGTGATGTTTTGGGCCAGAATGTTAACATTCTAAATTCTTACATGTTCAGCTGCATCAGGGGAGAAAGTGATGCTGTCTACAAAGTCCACTGCATCACTTGGGACCAGCCTGTCGAGGTACTTGGCGCATGTGTCATAGGCGTGGAGGTAGTCCTGGTCATTCTGGGGGGCTCTCTTCAGCAGCTGGGGGTCCCCTCTCCAGAACAGCTTCTTTAGCCAGACGGAATGGACTGCACTGGAGGAGACTGTCTGCCCCCCTCCACCAGGTATGGGCAGACGCGTGGCCAGTTTGGAGATGGAGAGGACATTCTGACTGGTGAGCACTGGTTCCAGGGTAAGGAGTGGGTTTAAGGATTCATCTGTCAGTTTGCGATAGTTCAGACCTGAGAAGACAAGAAGGTACAGAACGTTAAGAAGACTTGAATGGAGCGACCAATTGGTTAATTTTAAGTGCCCATAATAATAGAGCAATATGCAAATGTCTGTGTTGGCAATGAGACAAATTGGCAATCTTATGACTGGATTATTACACTTAAATACTACTAGGTTTTATAGGCTGAAATTGGCATTCAACCAGCTCATTCTATCTGTGGCCTGTGAAACAAGGATATCCTCATTGTGTGGATTTGGTTGGATATACTTTGTTAAAAAACAACCCAAAACACCAATTTTAAGACTTACTTAGCTGCTATATACAGTTTATATTAAATTATATTGTAGTTTATACTATATTATATGTATACCAATTTCAAACATTCAAGATACAAAAGCTTTAATTGTCAAATGCATTCAAAAAAAAAAAAAAAAGGCATGACACTTTTCCGTTTTGACAATGAAAAAGTGCTTTTCACACAACTGTTCTGCACCACTTTGATTGCTTTTAAAAGGCAAGGGTACTTTTTAAGTTGTTTACATGTTAACAGGCCAAATTTCTATTTCTATTTATTTCTTTATTTATATTAGTATTATAGTATTGTTATTATTATGATTTTGATTTGTGTTTCTGCACTGGTTGCAGTCTGTGTGTCTTTCATTTGGGGAAACAGAGAGGGTTGTGTGAATTTATTTATTTTTTTTTCAACCTAGTACTTGACCCACAACTGGACAGGTCTTCAAAAAGTGCAGCAACCCTGTCAAAATCGGCAAAAACAATTCGAACCTTCATAGACACTTATAAGGTAGTGTACCCCTGGAGATCATTATTCCCTGATAAAAGCGAATACTCTTATTTCTATTCTATTATTCCTTTTCGAGGATTGATTTCTTCCTAATCAATCAAGGCCTGTTGTCTAAAGTTTACTGTTGTGACTATAAAACAATAATTTTGTCAGAGCACAGTCCAGTATTATTACATTATTATTACAAATTGCAATTGGACAAATTGCAAAAGGAAGAAATTGAAAACCACCTTCACTTATTTCAAGGCACTAATGACACACCAGATATAGCAAGATGTACTTTATGGGACACTCAAACGGCTTATTTACGTGGTCACCTGATTTCATGGAGTAGTTTCATTAATAAAAAGAGAAGAGAGAAAGAATCCAATATTATTTGCAAAATCAAAGAAATAGATCAACTATATGAGACCTCTCCCTCTTCCGACTTGTATAATAAAAAGCAATGTCTCCAGACTGAACTTAATTTATTGTATAGTTCTGAAACAACCAAGGTATTAACGCAGCTGAGACATAGATATTTTGAACATGGAGAGAAAGTAGGTAGACTCCTAGCATTCCAAATTAAAGAGCAAGAGGCATCAAGATCAATTATTGAAGTCAGGACTGGTTTGGGACAATTAACAACACACCCAGAAGAGATTAAAGATACGTTGAAACAATTTCATGGCAAACTGTATACATTTGAATCAAAGGGGGATTCTAAATTAATTGACAATTTCTTTAAAGACCTCAGTATACCTCAAGTTAGTACTGACCACAAGGCCATATTAGAAAAATCAATAACATTAGAAGAAAGAAAACAAGCAATACTTAAAATGCAAAACTCAAAGGCTCCTTGTCCGGATGGATATACTGTAGAGTTCTATAAAACTTTTAAAGATCAGATCTCCCCAGTGCTGTTGGAGGTGTTTAATGAAGCGCTGGTTAGAGGTTTGCTGCCTCCATCATTCTATGAAGCTATGATTTCACTCATGCACAAATCTGGTAAAGACCCTTTAGAGCCTAGTTCATACAGACCAATAAGTTTATTAAATGTCGATTATGAAATCCTTGCAAAGATCTCGGCCACATGTCTAGAGAATATACCTCCTACTGTGATATCTCAAGCTCAGACGGGTTTCATAAAAAACAGACACCTGTCTTTCAACAATAGGAAATTGATAAATATTATTTAAACCCAAGAAAATAAAAATAATCGGGTGTTGCTGCTCTCTTTGGACGTGGAGAAGGCCTCTGACAGGGTTGAGTGGGATTATATATTGTCGGCCCTGTTGTTGTATGTACACCAAAAAGGCATCGATACAAACTAATGATATTCATTCATCCTACTTCTCTTTAGGTCGATCAACAAGACAAGGTTGCCCATTGTCCCCATTATTGTTTTCCCTGGCAATTGAGTCCTTGGCCATTGCATTGAAGATAAATGTGAGATATTTGGGTACCATTAGACGGGAAATGGAACATAAGGTATCTTTGTATGCCATTGACTTGTTGTTGTATGTATCAAATGCTAAACACACCCTTCCCTATCATAATGTCACAGTTGAAGAACTTTTGGATAGTATCGGGATATAAATACATTTTTCTAAAAGTACCCATTTTTTAAAACTAAGAAAACATCTTAACAGTCTGGTCCCCCTCTTAACTCATATTAACATTAACTCATATAAGAATAAATTTAAATACTTAGGTATTAATATGACACAAGAGTTGTCCTGTCTTTTTAAAAAAAATAAAATCAGCATTGTATGAATAAACAAAACAAAACTTGGATAAATGGATGAATCCCCCAGTCTCTGGTAGGTAGAACTGACATTATAGAGATGAATGTTTTGTCAAATGTTTTATTTTTATTCTATTGCATACCATATTCCATTACCAAATCATTTGTTTTCCAAATTAGATATCTTAATTTCATAATTCATTTGGAATAAAAAGACCCCTCGGATTAAGAAATCATTTTAACAAAGACCTAAAGAGCTCAGGGGAATGGCATTGCCTCGCTTCAGATTTTATTACTGGTCATGTAATAAACGATCTTTGTCCTTTTGATGTAATGCTGGGGAGGCTGATTAGGTTGACATAGAAGAAAAAAGTGTCCATCCAACTTCACTGTGGACTTCTTTAAAAGCTACTATTCCCAGATTTAAGAATCTTATGGTTTCTCATTCAGTAAATTTTGCACCAAATTAGAAAACACTTCAAATGGAAAGATATTACAACATTAATACATAATCATGAGTTTACTCCAGTACTTTTGGAAATCTCTTTCAATCAATGGGCAATCATGGGAATAAATTCCTTACAAGATCTGTTTATCCAAACATCTGCCTTTTTTGATTAACTCTGTGGAAAATATAAGATAGTAAAGAGAGACTTCTTCAAATATTTACAAATTTACAAATATGTAAAAACAATGTTCCCATCTTTCCCTTCTCAGCCTCTTGAGTATGAACTTGATACTATGCTTTTGAAAATCCCACTGAAGAAAGGCTCGATCTCTAAAATCTGCAATGGCCTGCTGGATTTGGAACATATACCTACAATGGACCATCTAAATGAAGCTTGGCAGCAAGACATTGGAGTGAATATCACTGATATCCAATAGACCAAAGCCCAAGACAATGTCCACTCTTCTTCAATGTATGCCCGTTATGGTCTACTGCAATTAAAACATTTACATAGACTACATCTGTCAAAGGTGCAACTCTCCAAAAAGTCCCCTGGAGTAGACACAGCTTGTGACCGCTGTGAATGGGACCAAGCCTCACTTGCTCATACTTTTTGGAGTTGTCCAAAAATATTATATCATGAAATGAAACATGTCCAACTGGAAAAAAAAATAAATTTGATCTTAGAGGGAAAGTGGACATTTTTCACTTGACATGGGATGTGTTTCTGTAGTACTTTGGCAAACAGGTGAATATGCAAGTATAGAGTATGTTTATTTGTCTGTTGTCTTATTTACGTATCTGAGCTCGTCCACTTAGATAGCTAATTATGCAACTATGCAAAAACCTCCTTTGTCATCGCTAGGCCTGTCATGACGATTACTATATCAACTTATCACTAATTATATGAAAGCTGGAACAACATCTTATCATATGTATATTTCCTTTGCACTATTGGGGAATGTTTTATATGATGTAGATGGGTCAAATTAGTAACTTGAAACTGTGTTATTGTGACAGGCCTATTCATCTCCACGAGAGAACATTATGGATTTAGTTGAGTCTACAGCATATAGGAAACTACTCATGACATGACATGGATGAAATGTCCGTGCCCATCCACCACTTTCTCACTCAGACACATTATCAGAAAAACACGCACTCTGTCTGGAGCTTAAATATTTAAAGCGGCCCAGCCTTTGGGGGGGGGGGGGGGGGGGCCCTCCATGGTCGCTGCACCTGGGAATACCACACTCAGACATCCCTTACACTGTGATCAGTTTGAGAGGGGCTTTTTCTGACACAATTATAGACTCATATTCTCAAACCGCAGACTTACATGTCCCATTTCCACAGCCACACCCACCTATGTCTGCCTCCACAAACCACTATGCCCACAAGAGAACGCACTCAGATCATGACATGTGAATAATGACACTAAAGACACTAATACCTGACTTTGTTTATATAAGGAAGGCTTTTGTAACTATTTGATTAAATGTAGTCATAAAGGGGATATTCTTAATGGTAAAGTGTCAAATGGTGAAGAGTGAAGAGAGCTTTGCACTGGTTTTGGATGAATGGAGAGGGCGGGGTCAAGCAACAACAAGAGAAACAACAAGAGCCAAGAGTTTGCAATTGCAGCTCAATTTGTAATACACAGTAAATTATGACATAATTTTGGACCAACATGGACACAGACCAGCCTTCACTTCCCATCCAAATTTAGTTAAAAATGTAAAAATATGATATATGGTAAGGTAATATTTAGGAGTTTTTAGGAGTTGTAAGGTGGGGGTAAATTCCACCAGCCTTTGTACCTGTGACATCAGCGTGAATATGTGTGCGAAGGACAAGGGAGCCAAGAGACAGCACTGCATAAAACAACAGCAATTAATAATGGGGTTATGATTTGAAGCAGAACGAAAAAAGCGTAACTGAAGCATTATCCTTGTTTCACAACCTCAGAATTTGCTGATCAAACCATAAGACTTGCAAAAAGATCTGGAGCTTCTAGAAGGCAGCTTCTAGAACAGTGAAGACAAATAATACCTCTTGATGCAATGTACTGTCCTAAATCTGTGAAGTTTCCACCTCTTATTTGCGTTAGATTTAATTGGATGAACTTGCAAGCTTTTTTAAGTTAGTGTAAAGTGCGGCATGTGTCATCTGTAGAAACTGCGGCGTGATTGGGGAGCAGAAGGAGCAAGTGAGCCGTGAAAACACTGTTGACACTCGCTGACCTTTATCACTGAGATCTGACACTTCCTCCGAAATCGCAACAAAAAAACTTTAGCTCCTCGACCACCGGAGCAAGAACTAGTGACACACCACAACCTGGACATCAAGACTAAAAAAGGGAGCATCTGGCTGACAAAAATGTACCAGAAAGTGCAAGTGTTATCTAAGAAATTTGTGATGCCGGCAAAGTTCACACCTCTTTCATATGTAAATGTGTTTCATTATCACATTGCAAACTCCAAAGACAGGATTTTATCATCAGCCTATAATTTTATTTCAGAGTTTAAAAAATTACTACAACTGCTTTAGGAGAGGTTTGAGTCATAATAAATATGAGAGCATGAAATAATTTGCAGTTGAACATTGTTAGCGAAGCCCCTGTACATCTCATATTGCAGTGACATAGTAGGAAAAGAGTTCTATGTCTTTCTCGTGTAATTCTGAAGCAGCTTTACAAAGTTCATATATATAAAACTGAAAGAATATGGAAGTGATTACCAACTAAATGAAAAAAATACTGTTGGGCACTCATGAGCGATTAGGTCAGAGTTTGCATATAGGGCTGCAGCCTCAAGGTTGTGGGTTCGAGTTCCAGCGTTGACAATTGGCAGAATGTTACTCCAAACTCCTGAAACTTTCATGCTGTACTGTATTAAAATAAAGCCTACTTGCCAAAAAAGACTACAAAGCTATTTATTAAAATCAATGATCAAAATACTCCCCCACCAAAATATATCCAACATTTCTTTTTTTAAATCTATTTGTTCTTCTAAGCCGCAGAAACCCCCCTCTCCCACTCCCTCTAACCCACAAGGAGATATTCAGATATTGTTATTAAAGTAGACAACATTTTCCTCACCGCTAGCCACAGCTCGCAGCTTCTTGAGCAGTTTGACGTGAGTGTCTGGTTTGATCGCCGTAGAGACGTAGGGGTGGCAGCCCGCGGCATCCAGCAGGGTGTAGTAGTACAGCAGGCGGCCCATATCGGAGGCCTCCACGCTGGGCAGCACGTACTTGTTCATGTGGCTGTGGAACGCCTCAGGATCACTTTTCAGTGTCTCAAACAGACCCAGGGAGTCGCTGCGAGACTCAATGTCCTTTGTGGAGAGCCTGAAGAGACAAGAAGTTTGATTATAACCTTGTACTTCCTAAGATTAGTATGTGGTTGCTGAACTACTTTTCACCTAGGGCTGGACAATTGAGCAAAAAATAAAAAAAAATCTGTTTCATTCAACGTCAAAGTCTGAAGAATGAAGAAAACAAGGCAGCCAATCTCCACCACAGTCACCCACCACCTATCACCCACATACTACATTCATAAATATGGACAGTATATGGTAGACTGTAAGTGTCTTTCCCAAAGACACAACAACTGCATGTAGTGATTGAATCTGGGATCAAACAGTCCTTCATCAGGTTGGTGGGCAAATAATACATGAAATTCAGCCAAGTTGGTAGTCGCACCTAACTTTCACAAAGCGTGCCTTGAAATTAAAAACATTTACCATTCACTTGTTTTCATCAATTTGTCAATTTGTTGTAATATCAAAAGTATTTATGTTTAAGAATGAGATGACTTCAGGACATATTGTTTTTTTAAACTTTGGTAGCAGGCTTCTGAAACAGCATGTGAGCCCTGCATTGTAAACAGCACTAATCATATTCACCACGGGGGCTTTAATAGATTCAGCTGCAGAAGGAGCAATACTAGTGATTTTTTTTTTTTTTTTTTACACTAAATGAGCCTGAAGCCTCTGTCAAACTCCACTTCTCAAATTGAATTAAGCCAAGAACAATAGTGTTTGAAGGCAGCCTCTGAGGTTGGCGGATGCTCACACAACGTTGGACCCATTTTGAGTTGTGTTACTATGGTAGTTCAAAGCCAGCATGTCGCCTCTCGTGCATGCTTGTTCTCTCTTTCTGATGACAAAAGGTGCTCTGTGAAAATCCACACTCCTTCTCCCCAGTGAGTCTTTTGTCCCTCTGATAGTTCTTTGCACGCCCGCTTTGGTGCCACTTCTGCTGTTGTGTTTTTGCCTGGCTTCTACATCACAAGACACAAGTACTACTCCTCTCCTCCTTTCCATTATCTAGTGGGAATTTAACCGTTTTGTCCATCTTAAAATATTCATCCTTAATTGGTGCGGTAATCAGGCAGACGGGATTAAACACCACAGAATGTTAGATCATTATTAAGCATATTATTGTAGTCTGATTTTATGCAAGTTAAATTCACCCCATCATTACTGTTAATTTGTTTACAGATTGCAGTTCAGCGGGGGGTAGTGGAAGTGAAACTCAGGCTTCAAAAGAGTGGACTTCACCCCCATTTTAATAGACATTGAGAGGCCTGGAGTTTTTGTAATTAATTTTTCAACAGAGGCACTGTGACAAACTGGATCGGAGAGGATTAATTTCCACTTTTAAAAATACAAGAAACTTGTGCAGTTGAATGATGTTTCTTTTTAATCTTCTAAATAAACATATTTTTGTCCCATATCCAAAACTCAAACAAACAGCTCCCCAATTGTGTCTATCAAAGTCAGACGTGATTAATATTTCTCCAACTGACTAGAGTTTTTCTAAAATGTTACCAATACAACTAGTTCTATTTGTATTCTAGATGATACTGTATAAATAATCAAGATAATTTAGACTAAATTAATAATGGGAAATACTACATTCAGAAATTAATGCAGTCCCATTTACTTCTACATGACCGGTTAGTTCAAGTTATCAGTTTTAAGCTTGGTTCTTTGACTTGTGATTCTGAAGCAGTACTGCATATGCAAATATTGTATACTAATGATGTACACAGTGGAATGTAAATCTGCATTATTTGACCACCTTAAAATACAATTTTAAGTGTGATCAGAGAAGTCTGAACTATACTCCCAACCAACTTTTACTGACAGAATATTGGCTGTAGGCTGTAGAGTAAAAAGACCCCAGATGATCATTGACAATTAAGGACTACATCTCTATTAATAAAAGATTAATAGCACAGCCCTAACCCACGGTTTTCAATAAACAGACCAAACACTACAGTTTATTAAAAAAAGGTCTCATAAGAACGAAGATTTGTTTGCATTTTATTTCAAGAATTTGAGATGTGTGGCTGTGACAGTGTAACAGGGCAAAAGGTGCTAATAATGCTGCAATAGCTTTTGTTTGAAGCGTCAGGCCTGATGAGCCTTCTGTCATTTATAATCAGTGTGAGAGTGGCAGAGGAAATGCTCTTTGTGTTTCTGAACAAAGGATCAGCAGTTTTGGTCTTTTCACCAAAACAATGTAATGTTAACAGTCAGGCTGCATCGGGCTGCCTCAGGCCACTTCACAGCAACATGAATCTCTAATCAAAAACAACACCAAACAGTAATGGCCACTGTAGCAAATGGTAAACAATGCCAACCAAAAATGCAATTATGTTATTGGAAACAACAGACTACCAAGCCCTCAGAACAGCCACATTCAAGTTACTCAAAGTCTACACCAGAAGCGTATATAGAAAATGAGGTCAGAGACAATGTACATTCTATTTGTACTTTAAAGGTGCACTATGTAGCTTTTCTAGTGGAAAAGCCTCCATCTGGTTTGCTCAATGGATATGTTATGGCTTTGCATAGCCTTGGACTATTTGATAGTATGGAATTAAAATCATCTCCATGGAGACAATCAGATAAAGCCACCATGCCAAGTTAAAAGTCAGATCAGTGAGGAGTTCACCCTGCTCATGTTTTTCAAGGTATTTTCTTTGCAACACAAACATCTAACCTAATTCTCCTCACCTACACAATCTGTGTCGATGCCTATTCACTTGCCACAGATGTAAAAGTACATACTGTATAATCCTGCTACATCTTTCACTATACCTTATACAATTCCATCCAATGAGTTTCTCTTCTCCAGTAAAAAAAGCAAAAAATAAAAGCAAGAAATTAATCAACCTAATCAACAACATGGTCCCGCTCAGCTCTACATGTAAACACAGTGATGGTCGCAGAAGGCTGAGCACATGCAGAGATTTCATTTGGTGAAAATATTTGACGTGATTAAATGTTGCATGTCTCTCTTTTCGCAGCAGGATGTAAACAACAGAGCTATCTTAATTAGCTGTCAGAAACTGCTAATAGGAGGTCCACAAAATAATCTTTTAAATTACAGAGGTAAAAATAACTTTTCCACAACATGTCTATAAATAGGATTTAAGAAATGAGAATTTATTAAGAAAAATTTAAAAAGTGACTCATTGACAGACAGTAGAACTTTTTCGTGATGAGGTGACAGAAGTTCGCTCGCACTCGGAGAAGAAATCTTTAATTTGCCAGGTCCCAGAGAGGGCAAAGTGTCACAGGGTAGAAGTATGATTAGTGTTAGGGAGATGGAAATAACACTTACATAATGAATATGATTACATCAAGGGTAGAAGTTTTAAGAAGTAATAACATGAATAGAAATAGTTTTATAGGATTTTTAAAGCATTTAAACGTGTTTGGAGCAACATGTTTCCAGATGAGATGTCCTCATTAGCCCCAAGGCAAAAGAGAGAATAAACATGAGGAAAAGGTGTCACCAAAAAAGCTAAGAGAGTGAACGTCTCATGCTTAAATGCTACTCCTGTTTGTTTCGGAGTGTTTTTATCAACCAAACCCCCATGGCTGAGGGTGGACCAGAGGGAAAATATTTTTGCCTTCAGCAAACACAACAGATATTTAGTGGAAGAACTGAAGAACAGTGTGAGAGCCATGTTTACTGAATACTGGTAATACTGTAAAGATAATCTGACCTTATTCAAAATACTCATTCATTTTGACCTGTTCAAATATTTAGTTTCAAACCAATTGCAAATCCTTATCAGAATCTCTAACTTAATAATTATCACCTTTCAACTAAAACCCTAAGTGATTAAAACAAATTTACTTACATTGTCCTAACACCAAATAATGTTTAAATCATAAATAATGGACGTTAAAGGGCACCTCGGGAAATCATTTAAGCCCATGGATAAACATTACAACTTCCTTTGCTATTTTCAATGACTTTTTCAATTGCTTTATGGGCTGTCATTAAAATGCCAATACAGTGTAAAAAACATGTCCCTGAAGGCTTCCGTACCAATCCACAAAAGTTTATGGAGAGAAAAACGCTGACAGAGGTTGGGGGAGGTCAGTGATTTGCATTGATTTGTCCAAAGAGCTCATTTTGTGTTAAACAGACAGTCAATGCTACTGCGCTAGATAAACCCATAAACCAAAACCCAATCCCCACCAATGATGTAGTTAACAATATAACGTAACACCAGTGAAAGTATGTCTAACCATTAAATTACATAATGATCAATGGGTAAAATAGTAAAAACAAACTCCTGTCTAAATATGTACGGTTGCTTTAAATTAGCAAATAAAAGCATGGTGCTACCTATAGACCTATTTGTATGCATCACTTCCTTAACATTTTTCACCTTCTCTCTATTTATATCGGCCCTGCCTCCATCCATCCGTTAAATCGATACCCACATAGCAGATTCTTCCCGTCAAGATTACAGTATGAATATTCTTTGCACATTTATCATGGTGCAGAGATTTGGGCAGAAAGCAACACACAACCAAGCGGCTATGGTGGGCTCTGAACGGGATATAGGTTGTAATTTATGGTTAAGTGAGGTCCATAAAGCATTTCCTTATATCAGAATGTGACACAGGGATATTTATCTGAGGTGGGTGCGTGCAAACACATACACACATGCACACACACCCTTCTCCACTCTGCTGAAAAGGCATTCTATTAAAACAAGTAAAAGGTGCAGAGCTAGTCAGATTCCCGGCTATGAAGTCAGAGAGCAAATAAATTATGAAAATAGGCTGTGACACGTTCATACCCCCTAAAACACAAAATACACACTTTTAAACTAGTCCAGGCTCTTTTGGGTGAAATTTATATAAACTGTGGATTTTATAATATTGATGCTATTTATATTTTTATTAGAGATGCACCGATTCAGCTTTTTCAGTTCCACGATGTTTATATATATACTTCAGCTTAAAGTATTGGTTGGTAGCTGATATCAATTAATACCAGTTCAAAGACAAGACAGATCCATAACAAAACTGATATGTGTTATGTAACTGATGGGAATCAAATGTGAGAGTGAAAAGAGGTTTTGTGTTTTAGGAGAGTTATGATAATGCAAGTGAAAAAGTACATAAAAGTGAGATGAGCGTAGGTTCCTTGCATTATTGTCACATTTCTCTGATTACACATGAGCATTTTATTTAACATTGTAATACTGTACTCACGGTAGCACTAAGACTCAAGAGAAAGAAGCAACAATGAAATATCAACCAATACACTATAAAGAACATAAAAATGGCAGCCTATGTTGTAATGTTTGTGTGTGTGTGTCTAGCACATATACCCGCTATCGGTAAATAGGAACTCAAGGTGAGTCATGTAGACCTCCCACAGAGGAACACTGTAACGCTTTGCCAGGGACAGCGCAATTTTGTACACGCCATCATCCAGGGTCCTGAAATACACAAGAGCAGAGAGAAACATAATGATCAGGTTGTATTTCATAAAGCAGCCAGCTCACTCCCACACACTTTCAACTATAAAATCCTCCACAGACTATAATTTCTGCCTACTGTTAATACTAATGCACTGCTTTATGTGTTGCCTCACCGTTTTTGTTTATTTATTTTTAATGTTTAGAGCTACACTTTGCAACTTTCTGGACGGTGCACATCACCTGCAAACTTCCATGGAAATACAGTGAAAACCATACTTTGGAACATTCTTCATTGAGATGGATATGTTTAATGCCATACTGAGGAATATTACAGCCAAAGGAACAACAATTCCATGCAGACAAGCAGGAAAGGGCCCTCCTCCAAGCCAAGTACCAGTCAGGTTTGTGGAGATGTAATCCCACTCACAGTTAAGGTATGTTTTTCCATGTTTATCAGTGAAATAAAAATATTTAAATTATAAAAAAAATACTATCACATTGTCATAGTGTGTACAAAAATTCATACTCCGTCAGTCCAAGGATGGTTTCTTTCTTGTAGTCTGCGTCAGAGCTGAAGCGAGGTACGTCAACCCCTCGGCCCAGCCCCTGTAGGACCTGGGCCTGGGTGAAGTCCATCAGACGCTCGTTGTACATCTGTAGCTGTTCTATCAGCTTCTGCAGCTCCTGTGGCCAGCCGGAGTACGAGGAGACGTGCTGTGTAACCAATCGGATCATCTGCTTAGGGTCGGCCTGAAAAGAGGAAAAAGTGGTTACTAAACATGTTGTAGCGTGGAGTATTACACGGATCACATGAGAGCTTATGTCAAAATAGCTTTTTATCATAATGGACTACATGAAAAATGAATGTAACATAAAGAAGACATATTATGGTTTCTGTTTTTTTTTTGCTTTTTTGGAGGGGGTATGTTGTATAAACAGCTTAATCATAGAAACAGGTCAATTAAAAATATAGGGCTTGCCTTTTCATGGTGAAAATTCATTGTAGCAAGCAGCACATTTTCATTCACTTATTGTTGAAAAATGTCTGCGTGCCATTTTTGAACCCTACATGTATGGCCTACAGTCATATTTTTTTTTTTTTTTTTTTTTTTTTAAATAAACAGGTAAGTACAGAGATGTGGGTGGAGAAACAGACTCTGAGTATAGGCTTATGTTGAAGAATCACAGTTATATCATGGTTAAAAGCTCATAAAAGTTGATTTTACATAATATGTCTTAATATTAGGTCAATCGTGGTATCAGTTTAAATCGTACTTAACAAGATTCTCAAAGCATTAAATTAGAGCTTTAGTCATTCAATAAAGGCGTCCATTCCATTGACACACCAAGTGAGTGAAATGTCTTGCCCAAGGACACAACAATATGATCTTGTTAGAGCTGGATTTAAACCACTAAACTTGCGACCAGTTACAGGACCGCTCTGCCACATGAACCACAGTGCTCTCAAACTGTAGTTAAACTAAGATGAAAATGCTACAGCCTATTATGGTCCTATTGAGATTTGAAAAGGCTGTGTGTTTCATCTAAGAACAGAAACCAATTTGCAATTTGACCTGATGAACTTGATGAAAGCGTCTTGAACTTTACATTGTGTCTTTAGTGACAATATAACAAAGCCATTTACAAAAGTGGCAACAATTTTCCATAATAAAAAGTGTGTTGCCTGCCCGGATTCAGCCTCATGAAAAAGCTTACACTGTGCCAAAAATGTAGGTAACAGCAGTTTGGCTTTGGGAGTAAGAGAGCGGGGGTACAGTGATTGAGGGGTGAAGACTGCTCTCATCACATCTGCCTAATTAAACACACGCCTAAATGTGTATTTTTTGGTATCTTGAATGCTTAGGCCCAGCGGTATCATATGCTTTATTTGTAGTTCTCATTTGCATATGATAATTATAGCTGCCAGAAACACTGAACTGATTATACTGCTCCCAACATGCTTTGTGTTTTTAGATGTGGTCTAAAAATGAGCAGATATAGAATTCAAAAACAGTGAAAAAAAAGGTAGAGTTGAAAATGGTGAACAAGATCCAACATGTAAATATGATGTGTGATTATGGTAATGTCTGAGTTAGATGGGGCAAATTGCTGTTTATTTCAAGAAATCTTAAGGGACCATATGTAAAACTTTGATTATACATTTCATAAACATGATGTAGCTGTATCCCCAGATATGAAGTAAACATGTTCAAATCAAATATATATATTTGATTGTCAGTTTCAATGCTGAAGTCCAGTTGAACCTAAAAAGACACTCTTTGATCTGAATCCTCAGTACCTAAACCTCAGCATCAATGATTAAACAGTAATAATGCAGCCTCTGCAGCTCAGTGAGTGATTTTTTTCACGTGAAAGCTTTCACATGAGGCATGTTCAAGTTGTATTTATTTACATTACAACTTAGTAGTTAAAAAAACAAAATAAAGATAAGTAATATTGTAGATTAATATTAGCTCATGAAACTGATGCGAGCAGAACTAAACATTTTCTGAAGTTGCACTTGGTGTGAGAGGTTTGCAAGCCTACCTTACTCTGTACTCTCCCAGAGATGAAACTGTGAGGTTTTGTCTTTATTTTTTAATTAGTGTGTTAATTAGACATTAGTGTCATTAGAAGAAAGAGGAGCAGTGCTGCAAACGGGGAATGGGATTCAGGATTTGTCACATGACGGAGAGCGACACAAAGTAGTGTGCAAAGCCAGAAGAAGAAAGCGTGCCTGAACATTGATGGACAGGCCCATGTTTGAAGAACTTTATTGAAATAAGGCTTTTATGATGAAATGCTGTTTGCACACTCTTGCGCTGTCATTCATCTCCACTACTTTGTCCTTTTGACAATTTGAATTATACCAATGTCATTTTTCTAACTTTTATCCCATAATTCTTTCTCTGGGTTACTTAAGAATATTAAGGATCCCTCATTTTAATTAACTTTTTCTGCCAATCCCAACTGAAATCCCAAACATCTCACATGAAATATTCTTTCTACTATTCTCTAACCGAATACAACACATTCATTAGCGATACTTAATCAAGTACAACTAGACGATCTGTTAGAAAAGTTAATTTTGTTGTATGGAGTTGGAACACAGCCAGTTCTTTTCAATACTGTTAAAACTATTTCAGCAAAGTCACATACTTACATACCACAGCATGTCGCTTATGAGGTAGTATTGTACAAATAAGCCCCATGTGCACTTTCATTTTCATTCAAAATTTCTATGTCATTATATTTGAGTAGCAAGTCTGAGCTTATAAAATGCTTTTGGCTCCTCCCCAAGCTGCATGGTTCAATACAATGTAATAACTCTTGGAGCTCGCCCATTTACTACTGTGATTAGCCTGAGTCTGGTTGAATCTGTTTTTCTGTGAAATTAATAGAAGCCAACTCTCTGCACAATCTGCATGAGTTTGAGTTTGAAAAATGGTAAAAACTTTGTTCTATTCTAGTATACACAAATAAATAGACTAGTTATGGTGAATTTGTAACATGTTTTGGTTCTTCTATGACTGTTGTTGTGTCCTTTAGCAATACACTTCACCCACTGCCATATTGGATACACACTGGATTAAATACTGTAAATAGTCTATGCCTGGTTGAGAAACTAAATGTACATTTTAGCTACTACTACATGTCTGTATGCATATTAGTAGAAATCGGTTTAAAATGCCAAAGTCATCGCCAAAAATCAACAGCACCACAATGCTTTGCTACTGAAGATGGAAAAATACTTTACATTGTAAGTAATGTACTTTTATCCAGTAGTTACAAGTTCAATTAAAAATTTGATAATATAATTGCTATACACAATTTAACAGTACTGAGTGGGTTAACTGACAAATATTTAGTCAGGTCTTTGTCTCGTATTGCGTTGCTGGTATAGATTAAAGTACAGACATGACCCCCCCTCAAAAGTATAAAACAGTAATGATAATAATGAGTTGTATTTATGTCATCCCTCAACACTCATGTTAGGTATACAGTAAACTGCTTCATTAGGCCCAATTCTGCAACGGGTGGTTGCAGTATTCCCATATAATTAGGTAGGAATGTAGGGAGAAAAACACAACCAGTAATTTTAATGGAATAATCATTTATGAACAGAGCCAGTTGCGCTGTGGCTTCTTCGGTTCAGAGAAGTGATGACAAGCAAAATCTCAACAAACTGTTCAACCGGCTCATCAAAGGCATCACAACTGAAAACTCAAATGGACCAACTTGAGTGCAGCAGTGCAATTGGAGTGCATATTTGTCTAATAGGGCCCCCCTTTTTTGCCGCTACAGCTCCCAGGGGTAAAATATAGACTGCTAATGATTGTGGTACAAGGGTGCAATTTGTACAACGTGGAAAGTGAAGTCGAAGGGACATAAGAGTGGTTTTGTCCTGAGGTGGGGAAGTCAGTTTAGCTTATTATTCCGGTCAATTCAACAACGTGTATACAAGGTCAGTGAACGCAGCTCGGTCCATGGACTGAAAAACACAGTGAGGGTGGAGGACATGTCAATAAATGTCCCCGTCTTCAAATCATTTCCGTGGTCTTTAGCTTCCTGTGTCGAAAGCTTAACAATGCCAGGGCATCTTTCTTCTCTGGTCGACCTGAAACTCTGTTAAATACTTTGATTCACATAGTTTCAACTGCAGATTGAAGGAGTTTGAAGGCATGCATAAGTGAAAATAGTTTACTTCTGTTGGCAAGAAACAATGATGAAGAATGGCAACCCGCAATGTATTTTTCTTATCTCCATGAAGACGTTATTATACCATTACATTAAATTACACCATCAGGCCAAGTTACAGGTCGCAGCTGTGGAAAAGCAAGCCTGCTCAAACTAAGAATGAATGTTTTTTTTTTTATTTGAGCCATGAAAATGTGTAATTGAATAAAAGCAAGATAGATGAATTCAAAGCAATATAATTTGCATGGGAACAAACAGGAGATGGAACCCCCCAAGTGAAACGATACAGTGTACTTTTAATAAAGAAAATAAAGAATAGTCTTACTTGATTAGTAAACTTCTCAATATCTACATTTATAATGACATATTCTTCAGTATTTTATGTACTGTGTGTCTATAAACCTAAAAAAAATTATATCCTTAAGCCATATTTCTGAACGAATACTACACCCATGCAATTGCAGTTTTGTGAAATGTATGTGTGTATACAAGGCAAGTGTAAAATCAATAGGCAGAGAAAACTGCATAAGATAAATGAGTGAAAATCTCCATCTTTGCTCTGAGCTCCCCCAGTGGCTGCTCATTCAAACTCAATTATCCAAAAGGCACACAAAATCAAGGCGAAAAGTCACACGTTACAACTGTGACAAGGCCAGGTAAACAGACAGCAGTATAAATACAGGCTTTTTGTGATATTATGTAAACACAACCAAAGCAACAATTACCACAAAGAGTGCCTCCATTTGAGCCGCGGTAATGAAAGCTTCTCTCCTGAGCGGGAGAGAGGAAGTGGCTCATTATGCCCAGAGGAGTAAGAGTCAGTCTCTGTGTCATGGATCCCACTGCTGTTTCGTCACGCATCATGCCTCTAATCGGACGGCAAAGTATGGCTAAAGCCCCACAAAGTCAAATGTATGGGCTCAATAACATAGATTGAAAATGCATGTACCACAGAAAAGGGCAATTGAATTGAATATCGTGGCACAGTCTGTTTACTTCAGAAGTTTGATTTAAAAAGGAAACAGTAAATTCTGTATTGGTGAATCATTTCTTTACATTATTTCTCAAAATCCATGGCAATATGTGTCAGAACAATGCTATACCTCAGGCAATATATCTCATACTATGTTGTAGGCTTATGTGCTTTGTCTGTGATTTTTTTTCTTTTCCAGAGGGCAGAATCATGATTTTGTAAATTGATTTCACATGAAGAGCATGGAATGTTTTACCACTTGAAAAATATGTATTCCTTGACAGTTGTGAATAAAAGAAAAGGCTAGAGGGGTAAATTGGATGGGTTATTCTCAACAGAAAGAACAGATTTATATATGTACCATTACCTTGTTGTCGTATTGAATGGCAGTGTCGCATCTCAGAGACAGAATATTAGCTTTTGAGTAAAATCATATAAATAGCAGATAGTTAAATGAGCTGACAAATAAAATACATATAATTAGCAATGTGTTTATATACCCAGAATTGTCGAAAATCATAACCAAAAAAGACTTCAAAATCACTCTTATTCTTTTAATGGGTCTATACCCCCAGGCCTTTCGCCATTCTTTATAAATGCATGTTAAATACTTAATGCTTCTCCGGTACACTGACCAAAGAACTGACCCTTGGAACTTAAATGGGTCCCCAGACTGTAGCTTCTCTCCTAGTGCCACCCCAATTAGACCAAACGGGATTAATAATACACTATTTAAGCTTTTGACAGCTTCTTTACAGTAGAATAAGATTTAACATATGGATGGATGATAAATGAGAATTACAGCATTGTCTAGTAATAGTGTTCAGGGCTGAAATTGCTTACTGCCACCATTACTCTAGTGTATTGTATAAAGATGAACATGAATCTGACTAATGCCCATGTTCTTGTTATGGCTGGAACCAACTATTGTTTTTAGATTTTTTGTTAGAGGGAGTGGCGCAAAAACAAAGGGCGGGGAGACTGAAAAACGAAAGTGAAAAGTATAAAACAAGTTGATATGTTGTTTTCAGCAAATATAGGATTTTCTAAACAATAAAAGATGACATGCTAATCTAAATATGTTATATGTCAGCAATTAATACTTGATGGAATCAAAATATGTCCTCTTAATGATGACACTTTGTCTTTACAATGTGCTCTTTGGACTGATATGTTAACACCAGCATTAATATTTGAGAGAAGACTGGAATATGACTTGACAAACTAATACAAGAATCCCATGTACATCAGAACATGTTTGTAGAGATCTAAACTAAAGATGGAACTAGATTTTTCCTATAAAAAGACAGGATACTTTTGCAGACGTCATTATATTATCAAAATAAATGCAGCCTTTGCAAGTCAAATTGTGATTTTGATTGGATTACGATATTGTGCAGCCTTACTTAATAGTTACTTACATACAGCGGGACAAATTGCTCGAGCCATAAGAAGTTTAATGCTATCTTCCTATGCAAAATAAATATACTTAGAATCAGAAAAATTACCATCAATTCAATTCAACACCTCCAGCAGACCCTGCAGAGAGCTTGGATGCAATTTGCAACTGAATGACTTTAGTGGCTTGGGTGTTTGGTGTTTTATTGCTCAGGTTTGAAATTATGCAATAGAGAATTGAAGAAAAGGTGCAAGACTTATTGAGATGCCATGTTACTGCTCTTCAAATGCAGAGTAGGAAACACGTTTAGACAGCTTGACATGAAAATACAAAATATACACACTAAAATACCCCACCCGCTGTTACTTCGATAGCAACATCTAACGCTCTTGGCAAGCTACTACACCGCTAACATAAACACAGACAAAACAATGTGGTAACTAACAAACACGGCCAATTACGCGCTGTCGAAAAACATCCAAGACAAAAAAAGCGTATCTCCAGACCTGACTTTGGAATGCAAATGGGAACTAGCATACAGGCTGTCATACTATCTAAAATTAAATATCAGACGTCGTAGAATGTGTGAGCTTTAAGATAAGGGAGAGTGAATGAGCAAAAGAGCGAAAGAGACATGTATACAGTATGCAGAGTCAAGATAGTGCAGCTCAAAAAGCCGCAGATTCCACAAGAGCAGTAAAAAGACTGTAAAAAGAAAGTGGAAACTGATATAGGAGACAGTAACGTAATACTCTAGAACATAAAATTCACTCATAAATAAATAAACCCTTAGTAGCAACTATCAGTGTTTTTTTACTTCAGAAGAAAAGTGAGAGAAAAGTTTCAGGGTCAAGAGAGTAACATAAGGTTGCATCAGGATCTCCCAGACGCTAATTCCCAAGTTATAATATTGTGAATGTTGTTTTGAGGACAAGCAATATTTGAAGCTTGTTTGCAGTGTTTATAATAAAAATAACGCCAAAATGCTGCAAAGAATTGATTAAAAATAACAATGGATGATGCAACTTTTTAAACAGTAAAAAATAATACGTCTGCACTTTTGCGGATCATTTTAGCCTTCAAATTTCAACTAACACATTTTACAATAACGATAAATTACCACATTTGTGTTGACCAGTCGATCGCGATCTACCAGTCGATCGCGAAGGCATTTTGGGTAGATCACGTCCCGTCATCCATCCAGTCACATGACTAATATACAGGACAACCAGTCAGATTACACTTGACCCTAGGTCACATCATTGGCGCTGCACACGCATAAACAAGTGCGAGTTAGTTTAACCCTATAGCGTTGGATCCTATCGTCGCCGATAGAGTGCGGTTGTGGACTTTCCAGCAGCGTAACTCCGTGCCCAGTCGTGCTCTCATGTAAAGTCAAATGGCGTCTCAAAGCAGAGACATGGGGCTATCTAAATATTTTACTGTCATTACGGTAATCTGCCTCTGTTGTCCCTTGAAGGTGACAAATGAGAGCGCGGGTGCTGCGGGGATTTTCCCAGTCATTTATTCGATGCGTAAAAGAAAAAATACGGATGGATGTGTAAAATAGAAGTAGTTGTGTGAAAAAATGCAGTAAATTCTGATACTTCGTTTAACATGATTTTTATGGCTATAAAAAAAGACAAAACCATAATCAACATGATTACCGGTAGCTCTGTTATCGCTTTCAAACGAAAAATGCTATTTTACTCCTGGCTGACTGTCAGAAGCTACTGCCCGAACTATACATCCCTCACTGATTCCATTCAGTGCAAGTCATCAGAGCAGTAATCATCATTCAAGTAATTATGAACATGTAAGAAGTTCAGTTGTGTTGTGCAGTATTATCTCATGACGTTGTGCAAGGTACATCAAAATGCACTGTACATGTAAGAATTCATAATACATTTACAAATAAACATATGTTTAACATTTTTATATTAGGTGGTAGATCTTTCAGACACGATCATTTTAAAAGTAGCTCACATACTGAAAAAGTCTGAGCACCCCTGGAATAGGCTATACTGACAAGCCATCTACAATAATCAATGAGTCTGAACATCTATGGACATAAGAAACACTTGCTTGAAGGACAGAAAAACTTTTCACATTACAACTCCATGTAACTAGAAAGGTTTTTCTCATTTGTACTCCACTTTCAAGGCAAAAGTTGTCTCCACTTGATCAATACCAACTAAGTGAAGACACAACCTGGTACACAAGATAACAAGCTCTCAATCTGGACACAGGAAAGAGGGGACGAGGACGCTCACATAAAAAGGTAAAAGGAATTAGGCAATCATGAAAGTGCCAGAGAGGTGCGGGGGAGGAGAAGCCGGATATATTTTAAGTTAATGGACTTGAACTTCACCGGAGGCAGGAGGTTGTGGAGTGATTACTAGCATTAGGATGTGTTGAGTATCTGTAAAGTGTGACTTTTGTGAATAAAGGACAATGTTGTTTGTGTGTGTGGGGGTGTGTGTGTCTGTGTGTGTGTGTGAACCTGGCCTTGTATGTCATCCAGGACACACTTATGCACTTCTTCTACAGCCAGCATCTTTCCTTCTAAATTTTTACCTCCCTCGTCCACCTGGGCTAAAACCTCCTGAGAGCTGCCGGTCCACTCAACAGAAAGGTCACAGCCATCTTTTCTCCATTCTGCGCCAATCAGCCTCTTACCGCCGTGGCTCTCCTCCCACCGCTAAGGTTTTCTTTGTTTTCCCCACAAAAACGGGTGTCACGCATTACATCTCAACATCTTAACAAAAAAAGACAGACAATTTTGCTATAATCGTGCAACAATAATTACAACAGTGAAGGCAAGGGGAAATAATTTACATATGCTTATAGTGCAAAGGCGCATTGCTTCTCTTTAATTAAAGCAAGTAATTGGACAATAATTTTGATTTGTGAAAGCATAATTGCTAGTAATTTCATCGTTGTTAGTTTCCCAGTTTTGTTCAATTATCATGACTGATTGTATCCTTATCGTTCCTTTTTAAATTGCACTGAAAGCCTTTTGTGTAACCACTTTGGTTGGAACAATGGTCTTGTTCGCTGCAGCCCAACGGCCATTGAAAAGAAAGATTAAAATGTCCCAACTACATAATAATAGATACTTACTAGATGTCTCTTTTTCTATAGTATAATCAGAACAGAATATGCTCTATACTTCACTATAGAAAGGCTGTATAGGAGACTACTTCAAAGTTCTTTCTAAATACAATGAATCCACAAAGGAATGAAATATTGAGTGAAGCTGCTCTATTGCTCAAGCACTGTACCTATTCATTTTCTGCCTTAAACTTTTAAACTTTCTATCAAAAGTTTTTAATTAAATGTTTGGATTAACATTAGCCAATGTGACCTAGTGTCATGAAGGAAATGTGCCCACGAGTCTGCAGAACTTCCAACATAGAGGTAACTCACTAATTTGAAAAGTAGAGTTTTTCAAACAGGGTTAAGTTACATAGAAAAGTCTTCTCTATGCAAGCTACAAGGGGTAGAATGATTAAAGTATATTTTATTACACGAGGGTCACTACTAAGTATTTTTAAGGATCATTTATATCGCTATATAAATGGTTTGTATTAGTTCTGACTATTAGAAGTTTTGTCTTTAAAAGTTGTTGTAGTTGTTCTTTACTACATGTAAAAATAATGTTTTAAATCCCTCAGTCGTCCAGGTCTGATCCATAGTAAAAGCCAAAGGTAAATCTGTCAAGTGGACAGCTGTAGGAGTGAAACCTTTCGCTGCTCATCCAAGCCACTTCTTCAGTTCTAGTCAGATTACCAGATTGACAGTTTCAGCATTAGTGGCTGAGGCCTTAATGGCCTACTTTCAATCTTTAATGCTCTAGAGCTAGCCAGTAGGCTGAAACTGTAAACAATAGCTGTTTACAGCTTCAGTGTAGGTAGCTCGTCCCTTCAGATAGGCAGTGTTCACCAGCAATCTGACCAGAACTGAAGAAGCGGCTTGGATGACCAGTGAAATTTCTTCACTCCTACAACTTTTGGCCAGTTGACAAATTTAACTTTGGCTTTTACTATAATATTTTGATCTTTTACAGGGGTTGAGTGGTACAGAATAATTTTCTCATTTGATCCAATCCTGTCCAGTGCATCCTTGTTACTCACACCAACCAACTTGTCCTCTTTCACAACAATCCTGTTTTGTCTTTCTCTAACCTGGGATCCTATTTTTATTTATCATAATTTAAATTTTCTTACAATACAGTTTTTATCAGTACATTATAGCGAGCCTGTTTACTCTGCAGCCCAATGACTAGTGTAATATCTAGAAGAGAGCCAGTTTGAGCGCAGTTGAACCTTTGTAAAGTCAGCCTTCTCCAGGAGCTTTGAGCTTTTTCAATAAATAATGAACATGCATTAGTCTTGTTTTAGCCACATATTCATTTGATTTTGTGACCAAAAGGGCCCCGGTTCAGTATGCCTGTTTGAACATGTCAAAAGCAATCCGGCCACCTAATTTGGTTTGTTCTATTCCTGCAGGACCCCCGTATAAGATTTAAACCATGGCTGACAGAGCGGTTTACCGCTGTGTTGCCTAAACAAAATATGCTCTGTCTCAAAAGGCAACAAACTTGTTAAGTGTCTTTTCAAAAACTTTGGTCTACGAAGTTTACATCTCCCTTGAAGCACTGCTGTTTCAATACTAGGTGTTCATAAAATGCTGGGTATAATATGAAAAACAAAATGTGGAAATGGTGCAGTTGAATTTATGATCTGGAAAAATGTGATAGTGGAATTTAATATAGCCAACCTTTAGCTTTGTTTTCCTTTTATCAGCTTGGGGTATTGATATATTTTGGGCACAGAGCAGTCAATATCCCATAAGGAAGTAAAGCAAGTAATGAAAGTACTTGAAATTGCTGCCGTACAACTCCTAGACTAGAAGTAAATAAATTAAGTTTTGGATCAAGTCCACCCAACAAAGAATAGCTAGTTACCACTGGCTTATACAATACCGTAAGGACATTGTACATGATTTTAACAGTCTTAAAAATGTGAAAAACAGAACAAAAGATTTTAAACAGTTTGCAGTGGTCCGAAGTTATTCCTCAATTTACTCTTAATCAGGAGGTCATTCTGAACACCCTAATTAGTCACCATGATGAGTTTATAAGCTCCCAGAGACTGTGGGGATTTGCTGTGAAGGATAAACCTAACAACACTTGGCATGCCAACACGCTCTTCCTGATTATCAATAATCAATAAAACGCTTTGTAATTAGATGCAGATGGCACGCAGCTGACTTATTTTGACCTCAAGAGAGCTGCTTATACAATATAGCTATACTGGGGGCAAGACATATTTGCTCAAGTACATGTGAAAAGATTGGTTACAGGGCACCTAACCTTTAATGACCTGAATCAGATAATTCATCTCAAAATACAAAATACAAAAATGTGACGGATTATTATTATATAAATTTTGAAATTTCCCATGCATAATTTAACTGTATACATCATTTTTCACTCACCTGGTACAAAGTGTGGTTCTTGTCCTTGAAACATGGTACAAGGCGCTTGTAAATCTGCAGGGAGTAGTAGTACGCAGCCAGCTGTAGTGACAAGGCCGAGTGACACTGCTTCTCAAAACACTTGTTGGCATCCAGCACCTGAAAGAGCAGAAAGAAATTAAACCTCCTCAGTCCTACCTGTGCCTATTAACTTGGAGAACAGCTTGTTAGGAAGACCAGTCTAATAAAACCACAGGCATTAACAGGCTCTCCTGGACCAATACCAGTTTAATGCTCTCACATATGGGATCATTATACTTTCCTCCTTTGTACACAGACTTGCTTACAATTTGATTACTTGGCATATTTGCAAACAATATCTATCTGTAGTCTAACAAATTATGAACTCTGAAGTAGACAGAAAATGCAGAATAAATTGGTATGGTATTTTTATTCAAGGTAAGTGAATGACTGCTTCAAGTACCACTGCTAATATGCCTATTATAGCACAAGAAACTATGGCTAACAGTGCATTATCCATTATTATTATTAGATTTAAACAAATAATTAAGACTTTGGGAATAGCTATTAGGTCCAAAAGGACATGTCAGTAGGTAAAACTAAACTTGTGTAAGGACGCTCCGAAGTGGACTTCAATCAGGAGAGTCAGTATATGTCATTAGATGATGAATCCCTTGCTCTGAATGGCGGTGATATTTTTGACAATGTCTTTTTGATTTGACACAGTAATGAAACTGTCCACCACAATAGCTCATCAAAAAGGTTAAGTGCCAGTAGAGATGCTGCATTTTGTGTGCCATGTTTCATATAATCATACTAACCATTGTTCTGATCAAGCAAGGGTCTAAATATGTCTCATAAATAAAGCCTGTCATAAGAGTGTGGTACTCTGTTACAGTTATTCTTACATTTTTAAATACAATTGTACTTAGCCAAGTACAGACCATACTACACACCATACTTTTATTTCTACTTGAGTAATACATTTTAGAGTGCAAGAGTACTCACATGAGTAAACATTTTGGGTACTCTTCTTACTGTGAATAAGTCTACAATAACTGGCAAAAGTTAAATGATTTGAACATTCATGTTTCTAACCCTATTCAGATATAATTTATACCAAATTGTGTGATTTATTTTAAGTTCTTTACTCCTTCTAATTATATTAACCTCAAATTATAAAACAGATGTGATGCCCGGACAGCTATTCTAAGAGTGACTCTTACTTGAATAGTTGTATCCCCAAATACTTTCTTAGTTTTGAGTAACTGCTTGGGCCACTACTATGTACTACTTGAATAATATTATTTAACTGTACTCTAACTTGAATACAAAGTCTGCCCACTTCAAGTGAAGAAGTATACACAAATATAAACACTGCAATGTGTAGAGTACTTTAAAGGTTTAGCTTTATGGATGACTGTATTATTCTCACAATTCTATGAAAAGCCATCTTCAAGTGCAGTATGTGTGTGAATACCTGAGGCAAGGCCAGTAAGTAGGACAGAGCCAGCATCATGTCCCTGGGAAATGCATCGTTGGCCAGCTGCAGCAGAACTGGAGAGAGGGAAGAAAAGACTTTAACTAAGACACAAAGGATTAAAACACTACCTCCTCTTTTTGGACTCTGCATATGTTGCATGAATACAGATGTTGTTACCTCTCAACGGGGACGGACAAAAGTAGGTTAGAAAAGTAGAAGTGAGAGCAAGACAATGTCAAGAAGCATCATTATAATTCCCCTATGGTTTGTCCATCTCAGTCGACCATTATGAGCATATGGCTTTGAGAGTTTATGCATTAAATGTCAGCAGTGTGTGTGTATGCAATAGCTCTTGTGCACAGTTTTATTATTCAGAGGACAAGGCTACTTCTAATAAGAGCTCTTCATACAGGTCCACTTCCAAGTCAAAGTCACACCACTGAATGCATAATAAGCCTATAGACATCACAGAAGCAGGGACACAAGTTCTATTATGTTTACAGTGTATACAAAAAGCGACCTTGTCCATCTCAATTTAAGTTTGATATAGTGGTTGGATGTAAAGTTGACTTGGATCATCATTGAGCACAGAATTAAAAATTACAAAAGAGAAAACATTAATTCATATTGGTATTCCTAACTGACTTTGCTTAATGAATATATCAAATTCTATGTAAAAACCTACCTACATGACAAGAGCAACTGCCACAAGAAATCTACGTTGATACAAACAGATTAGATCACTTAAGATATTTTTCCTAACATATATTTTTACATTGTTTAGCGTTTCAAAGTATAAAATGGGAAATTTCATTAGTTTGGACATAGTAACTTCAGATAACTTTAGAGTTATCTGAAGTTACTATGTTCCCCCCCCCCCCCCCCCCCCACAACATCTGAGGATTCTGGAGCTACAACTTCAGAAAGACTGTCTTGTCCTATTCGATCTCATTGCTTCCTTATTCCTTATGCTTTAAATCCCGCCCACAGCGCAAAGAAAGCCATAGACAAGAGAAGCAGGTTATTTCCAACAGACATAACTGACAGTTGAGAAACCCAGGAGGCAAGGAAAAAGAATTGAGACGTGGCCAATTTTCCGAGAGAGGGACAAGTTTGCTAGCAGTACAATTTGTTACTATTGTGTCTCATAGTAAATTCTTTTAAAGTATTTGATATTGTGGGCAGAATGGTTTTAATAATCTTTGACAGTGTAGAAAAGGTTTCAAAAGTAGTCATCTTGGACACTGTTTTGAAGACATTTCGACTCCCATCCAGTAGTCATTTTTAATCTGATGGTACTGGTCTGCGCTGAGCTAAATAAATCCTGCCATAAAGGGAGGAGGTTTAACCTGAGGACTACCTTTCAAACAGCTCTAACTTGGACCTTTCCTGGATGGACAAGGCATTATAGTAGTGTATTGTACATGTAGATAATTGAGAAACAAAAGGAATTTTACTTTTTAATTTTGTACAATTACGACTGAGAGAACAAAGACCCTAAAAGAGTTCTGACTGCGGACTTTTCTTTCAACCTTTCCATCAGCCATATGTATTCTCTTATCTCACACTAGTTTATGTGTCAACAACTGCCATAAGCACAGTTAATCATCCAGTCTAAACTCAGTGAGGAAACAGTTGGCAGTGTGTGTAGATGCAGCGGCCGACAGAATCACTTTGTTGAGTTGGACCCAGGGAGAACAAAAGGGTGTGCGGGTGATGAGAGCCTGAGACTAAGCAGAGCAGACAGGGGAAAGTGGAGCACTGCGGAGAGGAGGTGGCCCACTGCAGGGAAGGACAAAATGCACAGGGCTAATGCATGTGTCAGCATATTGATAAATAAATGATAAAGAAGCTACCGATGAAGAGGTCAAAATAAGGGGTAGTCAGTTATTAGAGAGTGATGCTAAATACTACATGACCAACAAAATAATAGTCAAGCACAAAGAACATTTTTGTGCCTGCTTGTGAAGTGAATTCCTATGTCTATGTTTAGCAAAGCAGTGTACTTTTAGTCAGCATTTACATCTAAAGTCTTGTTTATGTTCAGGAAATGAATAAAAAACTTGCTTAATTTGTTTTTTTTAAAGAAAATATAAAATTTCATAGGCAAATGAATATCACATTGACGTATAATAACAATGATAATCAAAATCTACAGGAGCAACAGGGTCTCATACGCTTAAAACTTTTGAATAGATAAGTGCTAAGTCAAACACAAATCAGTGTTTAGATTGAATCACATAAATGCATTGTAATTAAATGACGTGACAAGTGGAACTATATGCTTTTATTCGAGAGGGAATTTATACAACCATGTCTAAAAGACATTTTGTCATTCATCAAAGTCTTATTTCAAGTTTTATTTCCAGCAGGAAAACTGCTACTCTTGGCAAAGAACTGAACATGAGGATTCTTTGAGACTTATCAGTCATCTATGGTCCAGTATGTATTTCAAACTATAGAGGGACTTCTGAAGTGGCGGTTTAATGTAATTTTAAAATTGGCATGTGTAAGCAATTAAAGTGAGTATTAATTAATTTCAAATTACGTTGCGGATTTCTTTGAAATTTTTGTAGCACTGAGTAAGACCAAGCAACCTGGACTATCAATTGGACAGTTGACTATTAATGAAACAAAAGAAAGAGTGTTTTCTATTATTCAGTCTGTGCATATTCACAGTGTGGGTTCAGTTTCATGGAACCGCCTTCCCTGTCACCAATTTTCAATCACTTAACAGTCTATATGGAGATGCTATTGGTTGGAAGAAGCCATAAAAGGCGTCTTAAGCAGGGTCTACCTTTTCTCTCTTGCCTGCACCCCCCGGGTTTCAATGAGCTACACCTCCGAATGAGCTGATTATACGGCTCTCTAAAGCTACCGATAGCATCAGGACAGGAATTACCAGAGGGGTAAACACACACAGAATAGATAACCCCCCCGACTTAAAAGTGTGCCGTATTTCTGTTTGAAAACAGTAGAGTGATAAAGAGGAGGAGTGGGAATGCCGTCCACACACGCAATCATGATGTCAGGGCTGTGTCAGCTAAATTGGGCACATAGTTAGAGGCTAGCATGGGGAGACAGTGACTTATTGCTATTTCACCTGTGTAGCCAAGGTGAAAAACAACTTATTATGGTCCAGTTAGCATGTGGCCAATACTAATTCTGTAGGCAGTATGTGTGGACTTTGGTCTCCTGGCCAGCTCAATGAGTCACTATCTTTGTGCCACCATTAATTACCTTAGCCTTATCTAAATAAATTAATACACAAATCAATATAACTGCTTTCTAAAGACCTTGGTCATGATATTTTTAATAACAGCAAGTAAATATTACTATAAATCAAAGGCATTATCAAACATTAAGCTGTCCAGATACATTTTTTCAACAGGCAGCTCTGAAAGGAAGGTGACTTTTGTGGAGGAGGAGGGAGGGATGACTGGATGTAGTCTCTGGGCTTATAGCAGCACCATTGGTATTCCAAGTGTGTGTTTTAAACGCACCAAAACACAGTTTATTTTTGTAACACCATTGATTTTGGGCAGTAGTTGTGATCTATCACACGGAGCAGCCTTGATGTTTTGACTTCACGCTATCTCCCTGGTATCTCCACGGTGATGTGCCATTATTTACCGTTACCATGGGATGCGTGAGCTCACATTAATTAATCAATATGAGGCTATTCTCCTCGCAATGTTCCCCAGATCACCGCATATGGCATGGCCTGGTGAGATGAATGGGGAGACACAGAGGGCAGAAGCAGTGCTGATAGCGACTGGGAGCAAATACTGGAGAATTACAGAGATTAGGGGTAAAGTTTTAATTAGATACAAGAAGTTTAAAAGATTAGCTGCATATATTATGTTGGGAGAACTCATTCACCTATTGTTAAGGTGCAGCTCAGTAGTAGTTATCTCTTAAATACAGAATAAAGTCAAAACATGATGAAATCTAAATCACAATCTTAACTCTAGTCTCGAAAGTCTCAACATGTATTTTGTTTTTGTTTATTTTTTGTAAATAGCCCACCCCTATCTCGGCAAAAACACAAACATGCAAGCAAGGAGGTGAAATGTCTTGCCCAAAGACACAATGGAAATATACATAGCTGGTAAAGGGAATAATCTGCAAATTTTTTGACTGAGCTATGGATGCCTCAAAGGCCCAAATCATTGCGACCCTCTATCTGTAATGTTTTCTTTTTGGTTAATTGTTTTACTGCAATCTTAATGAATGGTATTATTATCTCAGATTATGCACACAACATATTTAATGAACACTGATGAAGACTGAATCCATAGTGAGTTGAAATAAGTGGCTGGTGTAATGTTATTTTCAGTTCCTAATGTGTGGGTGTATTTTACCTTCTGTGGCAGGGAACTGAGTCTGTCCCTCTGTCTTCGCTTCAGCAAGTTTTCCTGTCCGTAACAAAACTTCAGCAAAATCCTCCTGCAACACGTCTTCGTAAGATGAATACACATCTTGACTCTACAAGAAAAAAATCAAGATAAAATGATACAGCTTTTCAGTAAATATTATCCCAGTATTGAGGGAATTCCCAAAAGCAGATCAAGATTTGACAAAGAGATGAGATTAGGCGGTAGTGCCTCAAAGCTGTAGAAACATTCAACTTCCTGTCCATCTCAGCACTATAAATCAACCTGTCATGTCAAATTTGCCTTTCCATCAGAATCACTCTCCTCTCATACAAACTGTTAAAGTAAAAACCAGCGGCATTGATCAGCTGGTTGGAAGATGGACGTGCAGAGTGGTTATTGGTAGATGGATGATGGAGAGGGGATGAATGCTTGAGAGGAAGCAGAGAAGAGGATTTGGAGTGGCCTATTAAAATGTCATGAAGAAAGATGTATCGCTCCTCTCTGTTTCTCCGTGCGTCCACTCTTTTTGCGAACCATATGATTTGTGTTTGGGAGTAAAAGTCCAGTCACAGCCCAGGGTAAGCACTTTGTAAGCTAAAAGGTTAAATGATTTTTCTTACATTTCTGCTGTACCTGCTGATGGTCAGATTCCTTCAGTTTAGATGTAATGGTGCTAATACAACTCGCCATCATTGTAATCGATCTTTACGTCGCGTGGGTTAACAATTTGTGCAATGTGATCAAATTCAATGAAAGTATCAAGAGCTTTAAAGGTGCACTATTTATGATTTAGGTGGAGAGTCCGCCACAATGGAGATATTTTTTTGAATGTTGGAATGTTTCAAAGTATGGCATTAAACAGTCTATTTTGCATTTATTCAGTTTCAGGTGTGTCAATCTGTCAAAAATACCTAAAAAAAAACATGTTCTCTTTCTGTTCGCCTCTCCTTTAAAACTACTTTTTTGTTTCTTCTGTCTTTGTTCGTCGTCACCTGTACAGCATCTTTGGGTATCTTGAAAAGCGCTATACAAGCATTATGTGAGTATTATTAATCATCATCGTCATCATCCTCATGTCTGAACTGTCTCCATGAATATAGATACGTTTAATGCCATTATGCCATTCTGCGTAAAAGCAGGTAAGCAGGTGGTAGACCCTACACCAGAAAAGTTACATAGTGTATCTTTCTATCTATCTAAAATAAATGCAAAGGAATAAAGCAAGCTAAACTCACATATGTACCCATGGATCATACCAATCTCTACATGATAAAAATACACAGCCTAATTCTAAATGGATACATAGTCTCCCCTTTAAAATAGAACATAAGCTACCCCTTTGATGTATTCATTTCAAATCCTATCCATCCTGGTCTCATGCTTGTCCTGCCTCATCTGCCAGTCTGTCTATCACAAACGCAAACAAGGAACAGCTATGAGCTGGCTTCAATATGCTTCCACCTCCGCTTTGAACTCCACCATAACACCTACACATTTACAGAATTTCTATATATTGTCTGCCTGCACCTGTCCATCTGTTTACTTTCAAACCCATAGAGGAGTGGTCCTGAAACTCTGGGTAACAGACTAGTACTGGGATGAATCAGTTCATTTTGTTAATGGTTTTCAAATCTATTTTAGACCTTGTTTAGATCTGGTGATACTTTTTACTGGAAGAGGGTCCGGTACCATTTTGTGTCAATGTGTGATGTTACGCACTATGGCAATAGAATAAGCTCCATGAAGACAAGCAGGTGATGAACCTGGCAGATCTGTGGAGAAACAACCCCAGTATTTTTGTATATAGTATTTTTGATTAAGTATTTTATTAAGTATTTTTGAACAACAAAAACCCATAGTAAAATACATGCAAGACATTTAATGCCATACTGTGGAACAATCCAGGCAAATCAATAACATATAGTAATGGACCCCCCCACCAAAAGTTACAAAGTGCACCTTTAAGTATCGAGTAATATTAAGTTTGAGGCCCAGAGAATCTTTCCACTGTCTGTGCTTTTAGAACCCAGATAACCTATATTTATTTCATTCACAACCCAAAACTTAACAATGTATGTTTGTTTATTTAGTGAAGAGATAATGAACATCAGAGTCTTCATCTATTGCATAATGCTTGTTTAAAGCAGTGTGCTTCTGTTACCATACTTCTAAATGGCTTTTAGGCTTTTAACTACTTAGTCTTAAAGTCAAATTTTATTCAGTCTCAACAGTGTTTTTTTAGTCATGGAAGGTAAGCATAATTAAATGCCTAAAGCCATGAACCTACTCAGGCAATTTTCACTGTAATTTGAAAAGGTGTCCTTGGGTAACTTGCAGAAATAAGGACCGCAGCATAGTAAAAAGGAAGAGGAAATAATGAGGCCTGATACGAAGCCACTTACCGGGTCGACATAGGGATCATCAATAAGATCTTGATAAAAGGGGCTACAGCCTTGACGCTGCAGGTTGGAGTTCTCACACGCCCCTTCCCGACTAGTGGCTCCTGCTCCGTGACCCTGAGGAGCCATCAAAACATCATTAAACTTTCACAACATGCCCACAGCCCTGTCATCTCCCTCTGTCTGTGCCCGCATCTAGGCGCCGGCTCCAAACCCCAGCAGCACTGGGCCTTTCCCATCACAATCTCCGCCAAGACCCGAGATACCATCAATCTCCACCTCAGCGACCACCAACAACAGCCGCCGCCGGCAAACTACGAGGTGTTAAAATATTCAACATGAACCAGGATTAATTATGCAGGGGATGGGCTCTTGATTGGTTGCTTTTAGATGAGGACTATAAAAGCCTGGAATGTGTTAGAGATATAAAAGCATGTGTAAATGTGCTAAAATGTGTAGTGCTACAGTATGTATAGAGAAAGGAAACTTGCGCTCCTGTGTGTAGTGCCAGTAGCTTTAATGTTTCTTATTAAACCTCTATATAATGGCCATATAATCTCAATGTTACAACACACAAGATCATACAAAAGCTAATTACACACCATAAGGTATTATTAGTTCCTTGACATTTACAATGCAACAACAATAATTATGTTTCTTTGGTTGCCTTTTTCTAGGAAACCCCTTGAGAGAGACCATGTTTGTGCAAGTGTTTGTCCGGGCCTTTAAAACTAGATCTAATCATGAGAGAACTACAACAAAATGCCTGTATTTATGTGGCGTAAAAGTGTCTTTGGTAAACCACAGCAGCCACAATGAAATATGTTGTGTTAACCTTACTTGTCGCGGCCTCAGATAATTGATGGATTCCTTCCACCAGCGATGGTCACTAACGGCGGTGAGCACAGCCTTTGTGGTCATTCCTGTTGTGGTTAGCACTTCCATGGTTTTTGCTGTTGTTCTGTGCAGTAAATCACCTGCTTTCCCCACAGAAGAGTCTAAGGCTGGGGGACTGACCTGGATCAGAACAAACAAAACGTAATAGGGTCATTACTGCTGAAATGTATAGCACTTTGAACAAGTTTTAGTCGAGGAGGAAAATGTTTAAGTACCCAATTTTATCCCATGTATTTGACCAAAATTTCTCTTGCCTCTGTGAAGACACATTGTATAAGCTGCTCTTGAGGTCAAAATAAGTCTGCTGTGCTCTGTCTGCATTATATACTCATCACAGTGAATAATTAAGATGCTCTGAATGCATAAGTAAAGTGAGGAATAGCCTTGGACCTCGGCAAACATTTAAAATAAACTAGTTCTATTTTTCACTTTTTTAAGCCCATAAAATCAGGTACAGCACCTTTAAGTAAAGAACACAGTAATGAAGCCAAGCCAATTTCTGTTATAGACACCCAAGAAGGAAGAAGACAATTGTTTTAAGTTCCATCTGGTCACGGGACCCATCACTGCAAATTTTTGTACAATTCCGAGTATTTTTGTACATTAATGCACTTTCTTTGTTCACATGATTTCATAAATTTGCCCTGACTTCTGTACTGTAGAACATATCTCTCTCTATCTCGCTATCTCTCTATCTCTCTCTCTCTATATATATATAAACAACTAATTCGTATTCTAACATATCTAAAAGTTTGCCCCCAACAGTTACATTTTGCAAATAAGTGCAGTTCCCAAGACTTTTTGATCACTACATCTGTACTGCTGCACCAAAAGGACAGGACATGCAGGAAAGGTATCTGTAGTTTGAACAGGGGCAGACTCTCTTGTTGTGATTTTAATTAGGTACTCGAGAAGAAGCACTTTAATAAGAGCAAGGTTCTCTGTTGTTGAGTCGGCTGCACTGTTTGTTTGTGCACTGCATCTGGGAATTACAATACACCATTTAAACACTAAGCCTTTTAAGCACTGAAGAAAAGACACACATACACACTGCATTTCTTTGCTAAAAAAAGTCAATTTTGAATGTAAAATTACAAAAGGATGGATAAATACATATTATACAATAACAGTTTATATTTGAAGCTCTAACAAGGATGAGAAATCCGCCTTAATTTGCTGGTTTGTTGATATGTCTGTCTATCATTACAATCAATTTGTTTATTTGTATTGGCTAGGGAGGCAGGCTATTAGAATTGGGAATATTTTTATAGGCCATGGCAAGATAGATTGCTGCATTTTCCACAAGGAACAATTATTGAAGTAAATAATTAATTTTGGTATGTTTTCTGCATTTTCTTCTAATTTTACAAGAAACCCTGGTCATCTACATGTATATTTAATAATGGTTATTGTTCTATGAGATAACATGTAAATTATTCCCTCTACCCCAATGAAAAAATTAAAGACTGATAGGTCTGTGTTTTAGCTGTTTCTATGGTGATAAGAAAACTACATTGTGTCTTATTCAGGGAGCTGTGGGTTAGCGCCAAATCGTTTAATGCCTTTCATTAATTTTTGATGTGACAAGGGGCTGAGGGTCGGGCAATGAAAGCAGCCTGAACACACACACACACTTAAGATGTTTGTGCACTCGAACAGATAAATACATGTCCAGAGCAGCATCCCCACACGGTGAACATGACGGTGGACCTGTGGAGTCGTCAATACAGCAATAAAATGACAAGAGACAGCTCCCAATAAGAGCCCATCCATACACAATGCAAAGTCATGAAACATTAACGCCCACTCAAAGCATCGTAAAGCTGGCAGCGCTGTACAGGAAGAGGCATCATAAATAACCCCAAGGAGCTGAGCAACCTTAACACTAGATATACTGCTCATTAAATATGGAGAGAGGGAAAATACAATTCCAAACAAATGAACCTCCAACAAAGGAATAATACAGACAAAAATAGAATTTAATGTGATACGTACTTTGGCAGCATCCGGCTCGTCACCTGGTGGACTGCTCTCAGGCTCCATTTGATAGTTAACTGCTTGATACAGCACCTGCAAAACACACAAAAACAGTATAACACGTTTTGATTTGTTGGTTTATTTTTAACCTGTCAAACAATATCAGGGGAACTGGTAAAAGCTGTTGCCAAAAGCCAAATGGGCAAAGATTGCAGCACTTTATGAAAACATAATTTTCTCCTTGTACAAAATGGCTGTTATTGTGTTTGTAGTATAGGTCAACTTCCCATGCTGCGACAGCGTGAAATTGGACATAACAGTTGAGTCCGATTGCAATAACACTGCATTTAAACAGACAGGCTTTAATAATGCACAAAAAATAATAAGCATTTGTAAATGGTGTAAGAAAAAATAATTTTGGAACAAAGAGACAAAGACAAAATCTATTTGTTTGTAAATTTGGTTATACATATCCAATATGCATATTTATGCATGCCATGAAAAACGGAACTCATTAATTATAGTATTCAGTAATAATTAGTATCTGGACTGATGTAACTGTATGATCATAACACATGTCACATAATACTAACAACAAATGGAAAAGACTTAATAGAGCAGTGGAATCAGGACCTTGGAGAGCTCCTGAATGCACTGGTCTTTTAAATTTAGGTTTATTACACTTTTATTATAAATGCATGAGAAAATACCAACTTAACTCAACTTTTCAGAGTCCTCATGTTTCAGTTACTTTTGAAACACGCCGAGCTATTTTAGTGAGTGAGACTGAGTCTGACACAGAGCAGTACTTGCTATCTCCCGCTGTGTGCTGCATATGGGTGTCACCATGATATTGTACCAGAACAAATTCTGCTAATATTATGTGTAGTAGATGTGCTTCAAAGAAATTTTTCATTTACTCTGTTAATTTTTCATTTAATATGTTAATTAAGATTATATGAAAAATCTGTTAATCTTGACACATAATATGAGTATATAATATGATGGCGCCATACTGCATGTTCCTACCTGTGTTTGCAGATCACTGGAGGCAGCCAGCAGCGTGTGGATATGATCAGGAGGACAGTGCGTGAGGGAAAAGGCTAACAGCTCTTGCCGGGCTTGTAGGTCCTCATAATCCTCACACTGTCCGAGCTGACTGCACACGTCCCAGGCCGGGCTGTAACCTGCAACAACAACCCCGAGGGAGCTGTCAGACATTACCTGGGTGCCACAAATACTTATTTCAAACATAATTTGACTTGGCAGAGAAAAAGATAAGAGCTTAATCCTGGGAGATGACATGCCTAACCTTCAGAACCTGGAGATATTAATAAATGTTTGTGAAAAACTGCTTCCCTTTTGAAGGAAATATCACCCCAAAGCATCGTAATAATGGCTCAGTATTGTTCCAGCTTCATCATCGTCAGAGTTGAGCGCTGCAGCGACTTCATTGTTACAAACAGATTCAATTATTCCCACTGGCTGGCAGACAGAGCCAATGTGTAATCAGATAAGGACCAACGCTCTGACACCTTTAGTTTCTGTCTAGTCTGTTCTATTACTCAGCAGTGCATGTGGGATTATGCGAGGTATCCCACACTGTAAGATTTAAATAGGGTCAAAACACTATCAGCTTCCTGATCATATAAAAAGCTCTCCAGGAGAATTCTAGGGATATAGATGTAATAGTCACAAAGTAAAGGGACAGTTTCTTTTAAAACATCCATTTTCTGAGAGCAAGATGTTACAAAGCTCAGAGCAATCATTAAAAACCTATCCATCAAAAGCATAAGATAAGTATTACAGGCACCGAACAGAAGCACAAATTAGGGGATTCTGGATGACAACGCCTTCACATACTATGAATTCTATTGCTATGACCAAATTGTTTTACTTTTAAACCTTTTTATGAGAGTCACACAGAAAAATAAAGGGATAAGACTAACTTGTATGGTAAATACTTTTATCTCATCCTGTTTGGTAATTAATCCACAGCAAATATAATTGTCATACAGTAGGCATACTGTGAGTAAATTGAGAATGGGTAAACAATCACATTTGGTACAGACAAATTGCTACGCAAATCTGAAGATAATATCAAGCAATTTATTAATCACAATTTGTGACTTTTGAACTCAGTGGTTCAACACTCATCCTACATATTATGTGGTCTAAGCTGATTTTACAAACCTGACTGAGCCTCTGACCATAATACATACCGTTTTGTTTTTTTTATTTTTTGTTTTGTTTTTTATAAACCAGAGCTTTTTCCAAGTGTGTTTGACTTTCCGTAAATTTGCATTTGAACAACTGAGATTTGAACATGATGTAACTATGTGAAAAGCAGTTGCAGTTAGACTAATATTTTGTATGTGCTTTGTACCTGCAGACATTAGGTCGCGGCAGTGGATGTAAGAAGCCTTGAATTCTGGAGTCTGAAGCGCCTGCTCTGCCAAAAGGGTCAAGACCTGCCCTCTCCTGGAGGCCTCGTCATCCCCTGGACAAACACAAAGGTGAGAGACATAAGTAAAAAAAAAAAAAAAAGAAAAAAAGAAAGAAAGAAAGAAAGAAAAAAGACAGTTAGACAAAATAGTAATAATAATAATAATATCAGAAATACATAGAAATCTCATCATAAGGCAATAGACCATTTTTTATGCATGGCTAGTCAGCCAATACTCAACCAGGCAAATTATCATTTCTTTGTTTCTGAGATTGTTTAAACAATTTAGCCAATTAAAAGGTAAAAAATATGGCAGTAATACACTTCTTGATCTTGAGAATATGTATGATTAGATATAGATTTATAGATTTTTTTAAACATATCTGTTTCATTTTAATGTAACAACAAAGCTGTTTTTAAGATAAAACCAGTTTTATAGCAAATGGTTGTCAGCTTGTTTAAACTCTAGATAATAATTATCGATAAAAAAAAAAATTTCAGTAGTCAGTAAGTCACATTATGCAAATTGGCCGCTGCAGTTCTACATTTACAATTCATGTGACAGCTTGAGACCAACTTTTGATGTGGGTAAATAAAATGATGGATCATGCCGTCAGAACATGGAACAAACGTGTACACTGAGCATCAAAGAAGATGATGGAACACTATGAATAGTATTGTGTGTTTGAATACCACAATGTTGGAGAGGTGGTCTTTTCAGGGGGTCTACAAGGGTGGGACTTCATAACAGATGTGCGCATCATTGGACAAAATCCTTTTATCATCACTTTTGGAGCTAACATATTGGAAATTCAGTTGGCAACATTACCTGCCCTTTATGGAACAACCAAAGAACATGAAAAAAGACAACCAGGAAGTATTACTAAGCTAAAACATGAAAAGCCAAAGTTCTAACATATAACAATCATGGTCTATTTTGTAATAAACTAATGGTCAAAAACTCAATTTCCAACCTATTATTAAAAAACCAAGACCTTAGGGGTGAGTGACATAAAATATTCTGCAGATATTCCCATAGTGGTGCGCCCTTCAGCAGCCTCCCCCTGCATTTATTTATTTAAAAATGTGTTTATTCCGTCTCTCATCTCCCACTCTCTGTGCTCTGTGTGGCATCAGAAACAGTAGAGTCGCCTGCTGGCTGGATGTGAGAAGCAGAAGAAAGAGAGATGCCACAGGGGCAGTTAGCGGGTTTCCTCTCAACAATGAGAAAAAGAAAGGTACAATTTAGGAGACAGAGGAGGTGGTGGGGACTAGATGGAAATGCCACATACGAGATACAGTGATATTTGCTCTAAAAGTGACAGTGAAATGCTTCATCTAGTATTTATGGATTTCTGATTATTTTTAACACAAGAAATAGACAAATAGTTAGAATACCTCTATAGTAAAAATGTCAATTAATGAGTGCCACTTTTTGTGTCTGCAAAGTATATATATTTCAATTATTAACAAAAAATAAACCAAATTAATAAATAAAATGTATGGGAAAAATTATATCCATATTGACAAAATACATCTTCAAAAATTTTGTAATTTTGCAACAATACAAAGTATCCCAAAAATCATGTTAGAAATCAAAGCTGAAGGTAAGAAATTGTCATGGCTGAAAAGTTAACAGCTAGTAAATACTGATGTAACAATAACCCACTACAAATCTTAAATAACTAACTTGGGAGGAGTTTTCAAACTGAAGAGAATACCATTTGCTGCTGCCTCTGTATGTGTGCGTTTGAGTATGGATTTTTGCTCGTAGCTTTAACAGCTCTCATGAAGATAAATTTCCCTCCTGAGTACGACGCGTCACTTGATAATCTCTGGTTCAATTGAGTGGCTTGTGTGGGCGGCCCCTCTCTCTTCATCTCCAGGGCTTTGTCACCACACTGCCACCGGACAAGAATCAGCCTCATCTGATGTTAATCTCAAAGACATTTTCCAAAGGGACAAAATGTTGGTTGTGCAGTGAGACAAGAGTGTACTTAGTGGAGTGTTAATACCTGCCACTCGCAGGAGACTGGCCAGATTGAGCAGAGTAGCAGATTGCTTGTATGCCTTGGAGCACTGGGTGATGCACTCCTTTATGAGAGACAGACGATCAGACCGCAGACGTACTGGGAGGAGACAAAAGGTGGATTAAGTTAGAAAAAGCAAGGTCACAACCTACCATTGTTTTTTGTTTTTTTGTTGGTTTTTTTTTAGTTTATTTTTTTTTTTTACAAATTTTAAGAATTAATTAGGCAATTTCTCTTTGGTAAACACAAAGGTTCGCAAAATAAATACATAAACATATCAAACTTGTATAAGACCATATGATAATTACAGAAGAGACAACTATATTTTGTGGTTAAAATTACATTAAACTGTTTAAAAAAAATAGTATTGTGCCTTAGTATCAAAATCAAGTTTGAAATGTTTGTCTTGTGACACCGAGAGAGTGGGGGGCTAAAGTGTGCAATGTGTCTTTTTCATATAGCATGTAGTGCGAGCCACCAGACAGTTTGTACCCAGGGCCTAGAATTATATATTACACTCCAGCACCATATTGTTAATGGCCATTGCCTCCTTGGAAATTTCACTCATTTATTTTCTCTAGATATTTTTCTGTTAGTTGTGGCAGATTGCTGAAGCCTATCAAGGACAACCCATCATGGGCAATGGGTAGTTAGTTACAGTTCAAACAAGACACAACAAGCTTGGACAGGCATATTTACAAGTGCAAAAAAGCACAGAATCCACATTTATGGATTTTAGAACTACCCACAGTAACACTGGAACATATTAAAAGATAGCATTGCAGGCCATTCTGTCAGTGTGCACCACTCTTTAAATTATTCTACATAAACAATGTTTCCATCAGCTAATCTGTCGCATCAGCATATGTCTCTCTGGTACATTAAACAAGAGAAATGGGTTCAAAATGTTCCTGATGCCACAACAGTAGCAGAATGCCAGAAAGACTGTCTAGCGCTGATGCACTGTTCTTGGCAAAGCTGCCTTTTGATTGGCACAGTCTTGTCCCTACATCCCATCAGAGAAAACCCATTTGTATTGTTTAATTTATGAATACGACTGGATGCATTAATAATAAGCTAAGGCCATTTCAGCTTAGTCAACATAACATTGAGTATTGACTTTTCCTTGATATATTATCTGCCCAGAGTGAGTTTTGTCAGGCTAAGGAGGAATAATGGCAAAAATACTTTTGCTGAAAATGTACTGAATATGCAGAACTAAGAGACAACAATTTCAGCACAGTTGCTTACAAAGATATTTATAATTTATCAGGCAAGACTAACTTTAAGCCATGTTAATACAAACAAAAACATCTTTTACACCACTGTTCTCTTTTTAAATTGCCAACTTTTTTACTAAATCTAAAAATACATTTGTTTACATTGTACTTCCCTGAAACAGGCAGAATTGGCACCCTTAGTGCCTCTACAGCACCCCATGCTTACCAAACAGTTCCTTTGAGGGTCTTAACTGCTTGGCATCACTTTGGGCAAGGCCTGCAGGGAATTCTGGGAAAAGTTTGTGCGTGTGAAGTAGTGCCTAAGGCTCACTGGAGTGTTGTGGGAGATGGATTATCTTTCTGCTTCATACCTGTGGCTGTTTATCTGTGGGCATATGCATGGTACAAGCTTTTTACTAGAAAAAAAGACTCAGTTTATTATAATATATGTGTCCCTGACTTCCAAGGGCCCAAATGCCTCAAATAAGCCTTAAAGGTGCGCTATGTAATATTTCTGGTGAAAGGTCTGCTACCTGTTTGTTTCCATGGAGATCTTGTTGATTTGCCTAAGATGTTCCACAGCATGCCATTAATCTGTGTCATTGGAGACAAGCAGGCAATGCCCCGAGACCAAGTGACAGGTAAGACAGGTAAGAGGAGACCCCGCTCACAGTAAGAATGTATGTTTTTCAAGGCAATAAAAACACCTGCAAGTTTAATGCCGCAATGTGGAACCTTTACCGCAAAGCAAAAGCATCTCCCTGTAAATGAGGATGTTGCAGATCTACCACAAGAAAAGTTACACTGTGCACCTTCAAATAAGCTGTACTACGATCGCAACTCAATGATGAAGACTGATATTTGAACATTTAGCCTCACTTGCAATTTTGGTGCAAATTCTGTTTTATTTTGGTTTTATTCACTAGCACTAGCAGCATTTAACTACAGTTAGGTAATTCACTTCAAAAACTGTTAAATTATTAGTAGGGAAGTAGTTACAAGCCAAATGTTTTAAAAAGTAACAAGGCTATTGATTCAAACATAGCCTTAAGCAAACCTATTCATGGCTTCTTTGTGGGGCAGTAGCAAAAGCTGTAGAGGAAGCAATGTGACCTGAGCGCACAATGAGAAGAAAAAACATGGTGTACAGCTCAGCTCATTTTGACGAGGGCAAAAGGGGGAACAGAACAGGTCCTTGGGGGGCACAAACACCTGGGGTTAAAGGTAAGTTGATAAGAGGCCAAGCCGGTTTATTCTGGCTTCACAATTTCCTCAAAGGGAGACAAATCATACAGAGGTGCAGCGGTTGTGCACTGATATGGAGCCAAGAAAACATAGGGTGAATACTGATGAGTCAGGCTTATAAACACAAATTCAAAAGCGTTACACATACAGTTTAAAAGCATTATACGTTCTTCAATGGTAATTAAGCCATCGCACAGATGTTGTTTGCTCAGCATTTCATTCATAAACATTCATACATTTGTGTACAGTAAAGTAAGAGAGGGCTGACATTTTGAAAAATGCATCGAAGTCTGGCAGCTTGAGTGCTTAAGGAAATTACATCTTCCTTCAAATGACTCTTATTGCAAATGACAAATTAACGACAGATTATGAAAAGTGTTGTGACATAGTATGAGAAACTCCTCCTCGTCACATACAGACAAACAGCTGTGTATTGTTGTTATAAGTGTGCACCGTCGTTGTGTTTGTACCTTGGAGAGGCAGGATGTTGACATTGAAGTCCTGAAGCTGGCTGAGGGCGCTGATGAGGTCCAGCTCCTCTTGGACGGCTGGGGGACAGTCTGTGATCAGTTGCAGACAGGCCCTGTGGGAAAGGTACACTCTCATAAAGCTACAAAGTGTTTTATATTTCTGGTATGTAACTTTTCTGGAGGAGAGTCCGCCACCTGCTGGTCTCCATGGAGATCATCTTATTTGCATGGGTTGCTAAGGCATAACATTTTCCCTTTAGCATTTGTTCAGCTACGGATGATTTTATTGATTAAAAACTACCCTGAAAACATGCATTCTTACTGTGAGCGAGTCACCTCCCCACTGCTCTGAATTGTGAATTGGAGACAGATTCATTTAATGTCATAGTGTGGAACATTTTAGACAAAGTAATAAAATCTCAAATGAGACCCTCGACCAGAAAAAAGCTACACAGTGCTTCTTTAAAGATTTGTACTTGTTTTAATATAGTAGGACTAGCAATTGTAGCACTACATTCATAGACAAAACTTGACCCACCAATTTCCTTATTGAAACTGCTTTGAAAATGGAACATTAATATTTCAACTTTTACTAAACTAACTTAATACAGGAGATGTTAAGATATTGTTGCATGAAAAAGACAGATTATTTGGTTAACTTTGCAAATAAATCAATCTTTAAGTTAGCCTGAGTTTCACAAGAGTCATTTCAGACAGGGTAAAATGGATTTATTTACAAAGTCTAGACTTGTTTGATGGATCTGCCACAGGACTGTTTCTTTTAGCTGAAATCCACACTCATTACTCTAATAGGATTATGTGCTGGTGTCCCCTGCTCAAAATGTAACTCACATTTGCTTGGATTTTCTGTGTATGCAATTAGATAGTGAGAAAGAAATTGGAAGAAGAGAGAAGCAGAATTATTAATTTGCAAACAGCACAAATACCAACAGCTTAGAGGGGATTTTTACAATTCTGCCAAATTAAAGGAAGAGCAAAATCCTGAAGACGAAATGCTTAGTTTTCTTGGGTCTCTTTGTGAACAGAGATAGTTGAAGATGCAGAACTCTGTGTAATATCATTCACCAAAAACCTTAAAGGAAAGCTCTTTGAAAAGGGCATGCTGGGTAAAACAGTACTCCAGCAGTTTCTTGTTTTGAGTAGAGTTATGGTGTTCTTGCCAGGAACAAGAGGTTTGTCCTGGTGAAATGAGACTCGAGGAGAATGAGAGAGCGGAGGAGGCCATGTTGATTATGTACTTAAGCAGTGAAGTGTCCGCAGGCCTCTATCAGAGCAATGGAAAAATAACAAGAAATTGTGAACAATTTGCACTGTAGAGTTTGTTACAAGGACAGTTGGATAGGATTTCAAATCATTGTTGTGATTAAATGCGACGTCGCTCATCAATTCAGTTTGGGAAGATTGAATCTGCGGCAGTAAGGGCTAATAATGTAATAATGCAAATTCCACTTTATACAAGAAAAGTTTTGTTGTTTCTGAATCAGTTGTCCCAAGTGGGATCTATAGAAAAAGAAAGTTATTATACGTAAACTCGACAAAGTTTTAGATGAAAATGAAAACATTTTGCAGATCACTATTTGAATGGCTCTTATTTGTAAATCACGAAAGCTGCACATCATAACATAATTACTTCTGCAAAAACTAAAATAGTCTGTCTTTCTATGACCCGCTAACCCCTTGAAATGCAAAGGATCCGTCTTTGCTCAAATGTTAATCCTCCTCAATGCATTAAAGATGTGCACTGTGAACAGAATCCTCTATTAAATATGATAACATGCTGGCCAGAAATATTGCAATTATAAATATAGCCCTTCTATAGAAACACTTCTATACCTAGGCCTTTCTACGAACTACTATTTTTGTCCATGAAGTGGGGCAAACTGGGAATGTAAATCTATTGACTAAAACATATACTGTGGACTAAGCATGCATTTCCTCCAAAATTTCCCAGCAGGATTCTACTTTTTTCTTTAATGGTTGTAATGCATGCCTTTGTTGTGAACAATAGTAGTTGGGATTCCCATGTTATTTTAGGCGCCTCTTTTATCATGGTGCCCACTCCTGTGTGATACCACTGACCCTCACATCCATTCACGCTGCCATCACGTGCTGTTGTCCTAATATGTGTGTAGCCTTTAGCACATGCTCCATTAGTATGTGTGTCTGTGGGACAGTTATTTTCATCTAGAGGACACTATGCCATGCATTATGTGGACTATTAATTTCATAGCAAAGGCACACGTCCAGACTGGCTTTCTGTCACCCGTAGCTCCAAAAAACACACACCACCACAGAGTCTCAAAGGATTATAGTGTCCACGTCTATGGAGGGGGCAAGTCCGTGTTAGTTACTATAAATGAATGACGACCCAATTACTGCCCCAATCCCCCACTAGGAACAGACAGGAAGGTTACACAGCCACCGGCACCCCTCAGAGATCGGAAATAGCCACAGCTCTGCACATATAAAACACGCCTCCTGTTATGTGCACAGGGAAATGAAACACAAACAGATATTATTATGCCTTTAGCTCAGTCATACAAGCAATAAAACCACACACCCTCCCACAGTGTAATGACTTCAACTAAACTGTAAAATAGTCATTCAAAAAATTAAATTGTTGGGATATTTAATGTGTTGACCATGTATAGACTAAACTGCACAGGATTCAAACCAGCACTGTTAAGATGTAATTGCTTCATTAGCAAAATAAACCCACAACATGTTCATATGCTGCTTGTTTGTAGCAGTTGATGGTATTACATTTATAAAATGCCTCCCAAAATGATTCTTTATGACATTTTCGATAAAGTACTGAAGATTAGGCTTGGATGAGCAGCGAAATGTCTTCACTCCTACAACGATTTGTCCAGCTGACAGATTTAAATTTCATCTTTTCTACGGATCAGACCTGGACGACTGAGGGATTACACAGACACCTTCCGATGAAGAACTTCAAATGTATTAATCACTGAATAATTTAAATTAACAAACTCACATTGTCAAAACTACTTTTACTGTTCTTTCTAAACTTTTTTGGCAAATTTTAGAGGAGATATCTTATTCCCACCTAGCAAGGTGCATGCAGGGGTCAGTTAGCGTTGTAGACGAGTTGAAGTACTCTCGGGCTGCAGCCAACACCAGTTCCACACTGTTATCATAGGGCACTTTCATGGCGTAGCCTTTACCCCGAAAAGACAAACTCACAGGAACATCCTGGTTTACCTGTAGCCACAGTAGATCAGAGAGAGAGAAAGAAAGAGAGAAAGAATTCATTATAGAAGCTTCATAGGCTTTGAGAGAGCCAGACAAGGCCCTTGCTGAAGGCCAGTCTTATTTAATATACCTTGGAGCAGTGCATGAGTTGTCCCGCCAGGCGCACGTTCTCCACCAGGCTGGAGCACAGCAGGGACTCCACAAAGACCTGCAGCAACACACAAAATATTTAACAAAAAGAAGTATCTATGCACAAAGGTTGAAGGGGTTTCGATTAAAAATCAGGTTTTTATTTTTTTACAAACTTGAGGTTGGTTAATTTCAAACCCTAAACATTGCCTATTGCCATACTGTCCTTGAATAAGGCAATCAACTTAAGGGTGTTCATGTGACTGTGATCGACAGTGTCTCCGATGGTAATTGTGACTACCGAAGAATAATACTATGCAAATACTGTATCGTCACTATAACCATATAATTGATATAGTGGAAGCAAAGAAAACAAAGTAATTTAAACTGATAAGATAGCTTGATGAGGTTTAGTAAAGATTTTACTAGTCGGGCACTATAAAAAGTTGTCCATGTAACAATTCCTAAGTCAGCAATTATTTATTGAAACCAGTACTTACTATTGCTAATAAAGATACTCTGGTCTAAATCCAAGTCTGACAGATTGTTTTTATTTTTCTGCCTTGACTGCCTCAAATATTTCCCTGCTGTGTGAATGCCTTTGCCCAGTGAATGGATGCTTTATTTTGTTTTCGTTCCAGTAAAATGGGATTATGGCCAAGGTCTTATTTGTTCTGTTGAAATACCTGATGGCAAGTCTCCGGCTTCAGACAGCTGTAGACGTTTTGTTGCATGTCAAGTAGGTCTTGCAATAGCCCCCTCCACACAGTCTCACTCACGGGAGGTTTTCTGGATCAAATGAGCTTCATTCGTTAGCATGAATAAGACCTTAATTAGCATAGATGAGGTTTGTATTTGTTTATATACTTGCGTCCAGTGTGCCGACACAGCTTGACCATTAGCTGGTATGCTTCCTCTTCACTGGCCTGGCTGTTCCGCACAAATGAGATGGGCTTCTGCAGACCATGTTTTTCCAAGACCTCCACCACACTTTCAAAAAAAAAAAAAAACAGAGGCATTTAGAATCATGAACAAGCACTAATTCTGTACAGTACATATTTTTTTACAAATATGCTTTTTCCAGTTTCTTATCCAAGACATAGCAAGTTAGCAAATCCCACTAAGTTTTGGCCTGGGTAGACTAATATTCCTCACATTGTGTCATCTTTAATTATGTAGCCAGGCGATCTTCTTAGCATGCTTTGTTTTACTTTACTTTTTTTTTTTTTTTTTTTTCCAGTGAAGCCCCTTGATGCGCATGACATTGTTTATAATTTTACGTTTTTATAAAAATGTATGTCTTTTAATAGTAAGGGCCCACACTAACATAGACTCACCCACTCTAATACTTTGGCAAGACTGCAATACAAAATACTTCAAGATGTTTTTGTGCTGTACAAACTCCAGTGATATAGAACTACATGATAAACGGCATGGCAGCACAGCAGCCGCGCTTTTGTAAGCTAGTGTGTGTGTGTAGGTGCATGTATAAATGTGTGCTGTCTCTCATGACTGAGTGAGAGGAGGTCTGTGTACGCGTTTCTGTGGGATTAGCATGGCAACCCCAGTCTCAACAGGGTCGTGCTGCTACAGATGTTCGCTCTCTGCTGCAACTCATTACCATAGTAAACAGGTGCCTAAGAGCTGAGCATGCGAGGGAGACGGCCAAGAGACAGCAAGCCCAATATCAGCCAGCGCTATTTGTCAGTGCGTAAATGCATGGATGGGGACTGCCTCCATGTTCCCTTCACACGATAATGTGGAAATAGCATGGAGGAAACAGCCCCTATTCAGAGGAAAGGCTCTTTACATTTAGAGATGTCTGACTTGGGGCAACTCACAATGTTTCAGCACAGAACATTAGAAAACATGTTAACAGTTCCCAAGGGTGTGTTTGCATATGTTTTAGATGTATAAATGCAAAGCTATAGGCTGCAAGAGTTATACAGCACATTCTGTCCTGGTTTACTGTTGTTTGTAATATTGAGCACATATTATCATTATATTAAATTAATCCTTTTTATGAATGCAATCCCAAATTGACAATTTGGTGATTACATTTCAGGTGCTGTGTTCTAAGTATAATTTATAGAGTTTAGCATTCAAAACAGTTACACAAATATAGAGTGTGCCCTGCTGGATAAAGACTAACATTTAGTTTAAAATTAATTATGTGAAAAAGATGAATATTTGTGTAGAACTTCTCACAAAAAAAAAAAGAAAAAAAAGGTCTGGATACGCTCTATTATCAACAAAAGAAATGTTCACATGTAGGTTAGATTTCTATGTTGATTCGGTATGTTTCTTGTGATGAACAGAAAAGAATAAGAGCTAGCCAAGTTATGCCTGCCTATGACCATATCTTCTTTTCTTATAAAACTTTAGCTCCACCTTTCCTCAAACCTCTGTAAATCACTGCTGGAGGCTATATGGCTATGGCTATCAAGGGACACCCGGGGGTCTTAGGATATTGAGTTAGCTTTAGCGTGTTTCTACGGCACATCGATGTCTCTTCTTTTCCTCAATGTTTTCCATCAGGACACTAATGGGGGAGGGAAGTAATAAGCATCGCCACAAACTCTTCCCAGCAGTGCAGCACTAATCACTGAACTGAAGGGAGCTTCTGAGCAATTTAACAAGACAACAGCCACAGCCAAGACATATGGGTGAAGGATGAGGTGGAGTCAGTCTTCAATGGGGCTGCGAGAATGATTAAAGCTACGAAGCAGATTAAGTTATAATCATCTTGCTAATGTATTTTCTAATATGCATTTGATTTGATGATTAATTGAACACTGATGTCTTGGTGCCTGTACTTCTCAAGTGCTGCAGAGGAATTACCGGTACTCATTGGGAGGTGACAAGCTAGTAGGCAGTACCTGAGGTGTTTCTCCAGTTTGTCCACCTGGTCGTGAAGGGATGAGGTGATGTCTGTCTCTGGCCTGGAACATGGAAACAGAATAATGTTTTGATAACGAGGTTTGACCAATGAGCAACATAATTCTTCATATATATGTAATAAACGGATGTCTTCATAGATAAATATACAATAAATGACCAAATTAAATGTATTTTATATAGTATAGTAATTAATTGTCCTGGTTGTTCTTGTAAAGAAGAGTTGGTTCTCATTCTGGATAAAGAAAGGTTACTATTCTCATCTCACATACTACTAAAGAATTTCTATTATGTTCTTCGCAAGATAAAACCCACCCTGTCAAACTTCACAGTGAATATATGTCTAACTACCCATATGTGAAAGTGTCTTATCATGGACCATGCAGATTCCCTATTGCTGAAGAAAGGCTTCACAGTAAATGCTAACGCAAAGTGAGTGATTGTTCATTTTTGAGGTGGTAATAAAATATGTTATGTTCCAAATATGTTGCAGAGAACTTCGTGTAGTAGAACATATCATTCATCTGTAGAACATATCAAAGATGTCATATGAAACAAACAGTATGATGTGTTTCTGACAGTTCTTTTGACAGTCTGACTGACATGTGGATGGTGCAAGACACCACTCAACCCTGCTCCTACGCGTGTGCCCAGCCTGTTCTGTGCACACCACACTGGTGTGTATATATGCTAGCAGCACTGTGCTCCTGCCCTGTGCTCTCGCCCTGCGCTCTCACTAAAAATAAAACCCTGTGATTCTGTGCCTTCAGGCAGAGGATTCTGGGTCGTACCAGAGTGTCCCCCAATGGAGCACTGACCCTGATGAAACCACTTCCTCTCTTTTTGTGTGTGTGAGAAAGAGCTTGCCTCTCAATCAATTCCTCTGCACCTCTCACTTAATATGCACTGGCGCTTTTCTACCCCACCTTTTAAATACCAATTTCTTCCTCTTTCTCTCCCTCCACACAGCCTAATCCTTTGCCTGTTTTTTTGTATTCCCCACTCTCTAAGGGTGGATACACATGACATTATTCTGAGCAGATTTGGACCTAATTAAGCCATCTTGGAAAAAGAGTTGAAACTACAGTTATGGTTTCTTTCCCAGCACTGAAAATGTAATACGTTTGGCTTTGGGGTGGCAACTTTGGAGCTTAGTAAGTCAGAGAGATCACTCCTGGGAGAAAAGTGAAAGTTTGAAGGCAGTGCACACATAGCAGCAGAGCTCCGTGGAACAGCTAATCCAAATGGCAAAGAAGAGGAAGCCCAAAGTGTAATGTGAGAAGACGGCTGAAATGGAGAAATGCAGTGATTTGGAAAGAAACATTATAGTCGCTTCATGAACAGAGCTAAACGATTATAATCAATATAATGGTAATATATCTTTATACAGCTGAAACATCCAAGATAATATTCACACATTTTTCTTTACCTCCACAATAATGTAGTGATTCTGAAGAAATTCACGTGATCATACTGACTGCAAGAATCAATACTTTGGTCATGTCAAATACAAATACAAAGCATGCAAATATCCGAGAAAGTCAAATTAAAAGCAAGAGGATAAACAGTAAAGTAATGTCTTCGACTGTGTGTTCAAAATATGTAATAAGCAAGTACTGTATGCGTATATATTTATAAGAATACAGTAAGCAGCAATCAATCACTGTAATGTCCATGTAAAAGTAATTGAACAGAGCATTTTATCCCGTTAAAATGTCATAAAACATTGTAAGTGTTGGGAGTTGGTTATAGGACCTCCATCTAAAATAGATTATTTTTTAATGGATTTAAGGCAGAGGAGTGGAAGTAGCTTACAGTTTCTTGGAGCCAACTTAATCATGAAGTAGAAGGAGCAGAGGAATATAGGTGACCATTCAAAGGATTAAACGGGGCAAGTAAGGTAAGAGTGTGGAGAGAATATCTTATTGCTCTCTTGCTATAATGGTCACGCCTCAGTCTGTGTGTGCATTGTTGTTTTAGACTACAACATGACAATGCAGCATATAATGGTGAATGAGTTTCAATTAAATCTTCTGTTTTTTCCTTGTGTAGTATAATTTCATGTAAAGATGGATCAAAGTAAGAGTGCAATATTACAGTTCATGGTACACTAAGCTTTGAAACAACAGAAACTGATATTTGTTGGAATGACATCATTGGGGGTTTGTACATTCTCAGTGGATGCCTGTACATCAGACTGGTAGATTCACAACTTTTTTCTTTTCAATTTTAGGCTGAGTTTTGTATGAAATGATCATCGTCTATTAATGTATTTGTACTTGTTTTTATGAACTTTATTTGAACATAACTTTGGTTAGTTTGGCATTTTTAAAGGCCTCAGTAAAAATTGGATTGAAATGACCTGACATTTTACCAAATGTTTTCTGCATGATGTGTTGCTATGACCATTTCTCTGAACTAAAACTCCAAAATATGTTTGAAAACTGCTTAAATCCCACAGGCTTCTACGGAAAGTATTGGTCCAGTATTGTGAGTCTTACCCATAGCCTCGCTGTGGCAGACACTCTAGGATGTCGTAGCACAGACTGAGCTGGTTGTCCCTCTCACAGCTGTAGATGCACTCTAGCGCCACCTGCATCAGCTGGTCGGGGTCTCCTATGATCTTCTGTTGGCACTGGGAGGAGAACACAGGTCAAACAGAAGGTTTAGGTCTCCAGGTGTGACTTACTCACTCATTTTCTGGAACACGCACACTGTCTGGGACTACAGCTTTCACTTGTCTGCCCTTTGACATGGTATATGTTTTGTAATAGCCAGCAGCTCTGTCCTTGGCTGTGCCCCCATGAGGTCATAAACAAAACATTTACGATGTCGGAGCAAAGCAATCGGCCCTGGCAAAGAGAAAATGGCCTGACATACTGCCTTTTCATCGGGCTGTCTATTCATTCAGGTGGTGGCTGGGATACGTACGTCAGGCTTGGAGTGCTGGAAGATGATAAGGGGGAGGGTGAGGTCGTGCTGGGACAAGCTGACCAGATATTCTCTGAGCAGAGACTTGGAGGCGCCCTCCGTTTCACCCTCGCAGCGGTGAAGAAACGGGACCATCCACTGGAAACAATCCTTCACATAGCGCTCCAGATTTGACTAAAGGAAAAAAAAAAAATTATAATAATAATAATTTTCAGCATTACATCCTGGTTTAGATCATTTCCTGTATCTTGATCATATTTGAGGACTGAAAATATTGCTTTTGTGAAAGACATAGGACTGGGCAATTAATGAAATTTGAATCAAATTGAGACATTTTAAATTCTCAATGATCAGCTTCATGTATTTTAATTGAAAGGTCAACAGCCAATCCACTGTCAGTAAAAGCGTGTGATTTGGGGTTTAACCACTGGAGGAAGAAATTGGGTTATTTTTGTGTTCAATGGCAATGATCAAAAGTCGTAATTACCGTATTTTCATTAAATCAGTTTTGAGAGCCATTTTATCTGTAGAAGGAAAATATTGTACAAATATTTCCCAAACATATAATGGCTTACCAAGTGCAACAGAAAACCAATTAGAGTATTTATAGAAAATCTCTACTGTGGAGATGGACCTTCGTATCTAAAGTACTTGTAATAAAAACGTCAGGGACCTGACAAAGTTCACCATCTTTTGTTTTACAGTCCTTTCAAAGTAATTACAGTACTCTTAACATTACTTCAAACCATATACTTAAAACTTGCTGAACAATAATAGCAGCACTAGGTGGGCTGTACTGCAATTTGAGTATGACAAGTTCACCCAGGGCCACTGCACCACTGAGTCACAGTTCTCGTTTAAGTAAACACCCAGTTTTAAGATTCTTAATGCAAACTTTTCCACCCACCCACACAGACAGCGCCATTTTACCTTGCCGTAATATATCGGTGATTATGAAAGAGATTGGAGGCAGGCGAAGAGTTTGGTAAACACACTCAAATACGCAGACATACACAGACAGAGCCCAAAGGGAGCGGCAGTCAAACAGCATGTGTTAGTGCAGTCAACAGTATTTGCTGGCAGTCTGCCTGTATGAAGTGTACTGGCTGTGGTCTTCTCAGGCTTAAGCTGGCAGTTATTAGCCACAATTTACAGGGCAGCTCATATTGTGTACTCCACAGGGACGAGTAACTATAGTACCTGCTACACACCACCTTTCACTGCTGTCTGAAGGTTTAGGCTAAAGAGAAAATCGATGTCAAGTGCCATGGTGTTCAAAGTTTTAAATTAACTAAACACTAAATCCTTTGTTATTAAACCATGTATATGGTGTTTTAATAGTACTGTATCCTGGTCTAAGTTATTTTTGGCAACTTTAGTGTCATACATTTGCAGCTTTCTGGTCAAAAGCATTCAAAAACTGAGTGAGTGCTGCCTCCAGTGGGCAGAGCAAGTGCTATGTGACATCACAGCCAGGTGTTTTTGATAACAAACACCTAGCTGCAGGAGTGGAGTTTAAAGTGTAGATACCCGTTATGTTAATCACACATGCCCTGTCCCAATTCAATGGCTGCGCACTTCGTCAGATGCTTTTGAGGGGCACTTACATCACTTCCCGCGCAAAAAGGTCTGTCCGATTTTTATGCACCCCACCAGGGTGGCCGGCAAATGTGCCTTGTGTTTCCATGGAGCTCGGCAATGAACCAACACTGCCTGGCCAAAAAAAAGTTGCCACCTGGATTTAACTAAGCAAATAGGTTGGGGTTGCTGCAGTTGATCAGTTCTAGGTTCAGCAACAAAATGTGAATGTGGTCAGCTGACTACCTGAATATACTGAATGACCAAGTTATTCCATCAATAGATTTTTTCTTCCCTGATGGCACGGGCATACACCCAGATGACAATGACAGGATTCATCGGGCTCAAATTGTGAAAGAGTGGTTCAGGGAGCATGAGACATTATTTTCACACATTGATTAGCCTCCACAGAGTCCAGACCTTAACCCCATTGAGAATCTTTGGGTGTGCTGGAGAAAGCTTTGTGCAGCGGTCAGACTCTACCATCATCAATGTAAGATCTTGGTGAAAAATGAATGCAACACTAGATGGAAATAAATCTTGTGACATTGCAGAAGCTTATTGAAACAATGCCACAGCGAATGCATGCCGTAATCAAAGCTAAAGGTGGCCCAACAAAATATTAGAGTGTGTGACCTTTTTTTTTTGGTGACGAGTTTTTTGGCCAGGCAGTGTATATCCCACCATGCACCACACGTCACTTATTCAGGAGTCCCTAGCCACTACAGAATACACTTTTAAATGTAAGCACTGGTGTACCTCATCTACAACGGAGCTACATTAAACTGTTAAAATCTGAATAAAAAGCAGCCGCCACGGTTGGCGTAATGTAAGTGCACAGAAACTGGTTCACGAACGCTCCATGGTGTAGGCCTGTCCCATTTCGGCACGGCCCTTGCGGCTCACGGAGACTACATGGAGGGGCAACCGTTGATTTGGGACATGGCAACTGTTCCTTATACTCCCAGACCCCGTCACTTCTTCATCCTCACTTGCCCAATAGTCCAACAGGTGATGCCCAAGTCAACAGCTCTATTTAAAATGTGGTTCTGGGACAAATTTTTTTAGGTTTAAATTTAATTATGTTTACTTGTGCAATAAACAAATGCATTCAAGAAATGCGGTCTTATTTTAAAATATTATTTTGCATGAGATGGGGGTCTGTCAAGTTTCTCGTTTGACACACATGGTAAGATAATCAGATATGTGTAGAGACCAATAAACTTTGATGTTACACACCTGTCTAACCATGTGTGACATGTCTGATAAGGGAGTGAGCGCATGTCACCATCTGTACAGGTTCTAATCATACTGTATTTGAATAACACTTCAGAAAGTCTCCATGTGATAATTACTGTTCAGTCTGGCTGGTGCACAGGGCTGAAGACTCAACTAATGTAATCACACACTTACGTTCTTCATGAGCAGACGGAGCTTGTCAATGTTGCTGAGCTGCTGCAGGTCTTTAAGTGTCAAACTTAATTCACAGGATGTCTCATATACCAGCGTCTCCATGGTGACCAGGTCATCACACAGGCTCTCCAACCCCGGGATCTCACGCTCTTTTCCCAGACGCACCAGAGACAGAGCGCAGTCCACCTGACAGAAGAGAAGTGCATATAGTGCAAATTGTCAGATTGAGAATCCAAATATTGTGTAAGTGATGGAAATAAATACTGAGATACATAGCTAATAGGGCTGGGTAATATGATAAAAAAAAAAAAAAAGACTTGTATTGATCGATCTCAAATTTCTTCCTCCAAAGTCTGAACTCCCCAAAGCACATCTTATTGCAGACATAGGATTAGCAATAGACTTCTCGATTAAATAGGCCCAAGCATATCATTAGGGTGAGACATGACTGAATCTTGATTGCGATTAAAATATGACAAACTGCCCAGCCCTAATTAATATTTTACATTTTATCTTGTTAGGGTTGTAGGGATGGAGGACAACTTGTGTTATTTAAGGAATTCTCCATAACCTGCACGGGCATACCAAGGACAACTCCACTTCTGTCCTTGCTGGCATCTCTGTGGACAATGTGCTGAGATTACAGTGTCTCAGGGTCCTACACTAATGGTCAATACACCTTTCTGACATCCAGGACATCCAGCATTTTCTTTACAATTCTAGGACAACATTTATTTCCATAACAACAACTTTTGGTTAGACACACAATACATACTAAATAGTGGAAATTAGTTGCAAGCTGACAAATATTGCCTTTACCTAGCAGCATAATGCTACTCAAGAGGAGGGAGAAACTATTTTTATTAATAACTATTACTAGTTATTGTGGAAAAGGACTTTAAAAATGTAATGGTGCTTAAGTCCATCCAATTTGGTCATACTTTATAATAGCTACATCTTAATTAGACGTAATAAAGCATGAAGAAGGAGTCAATTCAAAATGAGCAAATAGTTTACTAATAGCCTTGTTTATTAAGAATAATTTGTAATTAATACCCTTAATTAATATTAAATAGTTACTAAGCCTGAATAATTCTTAATAAATTATTTTTCATTATTAATCAATTCTTTCTTCATGCTTTATTAAGGCTAATTAGGTGTAGTTATTGTTAGTGTTACCCACAATTCTAACTTGAGATCATTAAAGCCCTTCAAAAGCATTTGTCATTACTAATATCTAATCATTCGTCTTTGTGACATAAAGCATGGTAGATTTGGGCTTGTTCCAATGCTGATCAATAGATTTCCATCCAGAAGAGCAAGCGGTCAATATCCGACCACCTATACGCTGGCAACACGCCCAGCCAATCGATGCCCGGCCACCTGTGGATGCCAGCCAATCAATAGCAAAAGCTACAGCTCCCTATAGTGATGATTGCTTTCTCCTCACCTTTTAGACAAGGGGAAGGCCCAGTGGCAGGGCTGTTAGCGTAGCGTGTGCCATTGACACACAGACACATTCACTGGGGCTACAACCTTGTCATTCTTTGCTTACTCAAAATGTTTACGACTGAATAAATTATAGCACTCCACAAACAAAGATGAAAAAAAGCTACAGATTTACCTTGAGTCAGAGGCTATGCAATTAGATACAAGAGAGCAAAGTCTATTGATCTGCCAGTAAGTAACGGCTCCCGCTAAAGCACCTAAACTAGAGGTATTCAGCCCCTGCGCTAAAGTTTTAAAAAGGTAAGGAAATGTCAAAATAACATATAAAAATGCAAAGGAGGAAAATTACAAAACACCAAAACCTATTAATGTGATGTTTTTGAGAGCAAAAGCACAACATATGTGAATAGGATGCTCCAATTAGGCTAGTGTTGTAACAAGTTCATGATGAAAAGAGACTTTAATTAAAATGCTATCAGCGTAGTTCTGGGAAATTCAATTTTTTTTGCTGTGCTGTGTAGCCAATTGTCTTCAAAAATGAGCAATGGACCCTAAAATGCTTCGGCTTCACTCACTTGAAATGGAGAAATGAATCGGAAAAGCTTTGAGTTCACTTCAGTTAGCCCTTTTCCGCTAAGACAAAACGAAAGCGGTGACAACCTTGATCCATCACTGTGAAAAGCCACTATAAAACGCTCGGATGAAGTGGGCGGAGAGAGTGGGCAGCCTCTGTTACATCCCATTACTTTACTAAACAAGTGCAATCAACTCCTATTTTTCAGTTACAGTGACAGAAGCAGTGGTTACTCTTCATTACAAGTCCATATGGTAAGTGTGATAATCAGTGCTGTGGATAGGATCAAAGTGACCTTGACTGATGGGGACTGGCAACATCTCCTCTGCGCCACCAATCCAGTTTGTCACTTGTTTACGCTCCACTCATCCAAAAAGAAGCACAAAGGCAATTATTTTCTGTCCGGACAGACTGCAAGCTAATTCTTTCCAGCATCTGTCTCCTCGTAAAAAATGGAAAAACGTAATTGAGACATTAATTCTGGTTGTCATGTTTTTTATGGCTTACCTTGGTCAAACAAAGTGATGAAAGTGAAATAGTATATGAGAGAAGTTACATAAGCTTTTGTGATGAGATGTGTTGTGGCTAGAGCTGATATTAAGCACTTTATGATACAATATGTTAATACTGTAATAAAAGTAAAGGTACAGCATGTTACTATAATATAGAATGCATACAAATTGTGAATTAAATTTCACTCAATGGTCAAAACCAATCTCCAAACTGAAACATGCATAGGTGAGAAAGAAAAGGCACATTTTTAATGGTCGAAAGCATTCCATCTTTAAAACAAAAAGATGATTTAAATTACATGATCCATATTTTAATATAAACAGATTTTGAAAAACATTATAACGCTTCATTCTAAACAGATATGAATATTGCATTTGCCAGGAATGTAAAAAATGCAAATATATGAATTTCTGGTGTATTATTCACCCCTACTTTATATTCCACATTAAAATCGTGTTTTATCAGGAGTATTTACCTGTCTGGAATTGAACTCGATGTCTTTGGCTCGTGTCTGATACCAGTCGGTCAGAAGCTGGATGGACGGAGCAGCAGATCGAAACCTCAGCAGCTCAGGGGATTCTTCATACAGGAAGTCATCATCAACAAACAAATGTTGATCTAAAACAGCTCTATAGGCCCAAACATAAAGTGAGAAGGTACAGTTAAAGTATAGTTTATTGTCCCTGTAGGAAAATATTTTCAGTGCATTTAACATATCCTTCAATATACCTAAGGCAGTATGTCAGGTGCAGTGGGCAAGGTTATATATTATGTTAAAGAGCCAAGGAAGTTACACACAAGTTACATGGAAAAGATTTAAAAGATAATAATAAATAGGTTGTTTATTGATTATATGGAAAATTGTCTTAAAGTACTGTTTTCACTTTTACCGACATGTGAAACTTAACTTTTTTGTACAGAATAAACTGCAAACTAAACTTGCAAAAAATTGCAAACTAAACAGCCGAAAATATACAGTATATATCGAGTTTAAACACTCCGGGCAGTGGCATCATTCCAGTACCAGCAAACTGGGGAAAATAACCTGTCTCACTAAAGCCACTTCTGCTAATATAATAAATGTGCAAAATAAAATTGTAAATGAAGCTGAATTTCCAAGAGACCAGAAGCAAATGGCAACAGTTGGCATCCAAACAAGATTTCATTGTTGCTATGCTTCTGTGAGCCAGGTTTTGTTCCCAACATTGTCTGCAGCATAAAACTGCAGTGCTTTGGCCAACACTCCACAACATGTGTCAACTAGTTAATTGTGAAATAAAGGCCAGATTGTATTTGTTGTATTTTCCTATCTTTTGTAGTGTTCATCAAAGTAAGATACATTGATGAACACTAATTAAAAATATGCAAGCAAAACAGTCATTACCTGCACTCCTCAGCTTCACACCAGTCCATCTCTCTGTGTCTCTGTTCATCCCAGGGAATCATCACCAATTCACCATTGTCATCCATTCTGAAGAAGAACAATTTTAAAGTTAGTAATCATATCCAACACATATTTTAATTGCCTCAGTATTATTGTAAAATAGTACGAAATGTAATTATGCAGGTCCTGCGAGGTCGTTTTGGTATTTACATTTTTTACTTTTCTCATTTTGCCTTAATGCTTCACAGATCTTATGTATTCACAATATCATGAGTTCTCGGTAGCGACTTTCCAGCTTGTTTTCTACTGCAAAAGGCAAACAAACTCAACCAGAGTTCATATAAAACAATACAGATATTTTTTACTAGCTTCATAACGCCTTCCCACTCTCCTACTGTATAACAGCATCTTATAAATCAGTGCAACGCCATAAACCACGTCCCAACTCGGAGCTGAGCGAGCAACATATGTGAAATGGAACTAGCAGATTGTAATAAGAAAAAAGGTGTAAAAGAAAAGCACAACAATAAATAAGTCAAAGAGCCTTGTGAAAGTGTGTTAATAGAAAAAAAGACTATTGTTTTACAAGTTGGTACTAGCACAGCGTCATCCAGACCTCCTTGAGTTTGACAGGTATTGAAGTTGATAAATAGAAAACACAGAAGAAAAATAACTGTAACCTCACATGTCAGGACTGTCAAGACTTCTCAAAATCCACCGCACAAATGGACAGCACCAAAACAAAATGTCTCATCTTTAATTTTAAAGATTAATGCATGTTCCCTTTTTATCTATTTATTTGGAGACAGCAAAATATGAACCGAGGTTGTAAAAACTCAAGGAGATACCACGGATAACAAATCATCTATATATTTTATTGTAGCTGGAGGCCAAGTGTGCGCTCCAAGATAGCAGACTGGGGTTATTTTCACGCTACTATAAATTGTATCCAATCACAATATACATAACTGTCCAAGTGGTTCATGTGATTTATGTTGTTGTGTAAAACCAAAAGGGATTTTTAGCAACTCTCCAAAGCAAGTCCATCCATTAAAGTTGGACTTCAATGAGGCAATGACAAGGACTGAGAAGAGCCTTTGGTTTATTTAGGATATGACAAATATCAAAGTATTTAACATCAATTTCACATGTTTTCCTCATTGCAGTAGCCATATTTCAGAGTAAGCTAGTATAATGCAGAATGTGTCCAGAAAATAATGAGAAGAAAATTAATTTGGCAATAAAATATTTTTAGTAGACAAATGCTGAAAAATTATCTTGGCTCTGAATGCCACCAAATTTCAAAAGTCCCAACAAAGAATGTTATGTAGCCTACAGCTCAAATGTTAAAATAATATAAATATGCATTTCTCTTTAAGAGCAAATAGTTGACTGTGAAATCAGATTTTTGTTTCCAGAAATTTCCAGAAATATGCATATGCATTTTATAAATATATTTTTCACATTGAATCATTTAAATATTGTGTGAGAAAAAGTTATATCTTCCCTTATCTACTCCATTAAACAAAGTGGCACTTATTTGTCACATTGGTTTTACTTTCTCTGGTCTAATCCTTTTAAACTTTCAATAACCGCTTCCTACCATGCATCTGTAGTTGCCTGAGAGAAAGTATTGATCAATATTACAAGGGAAGGTTTTCTGGGTGCATTCAGGCGAGATTATGGCATATTTTCCAACAGATGGCGTTGGAGGGAGCTGTGTGGCAGCCGTGGTTGGAGGAGCGGGGGAAATAGGAAAGTGCCCCACAGCAGAAGCACCTCTGTGATGGATGCTCACTGCAGCGCCGCAGTCGCCTGACCTCCATACAAACTCAAGACATGGCTAATAAAAGGCAGTGCTGATGGAGAGTGTGAGGGGATAGGTGGGCACCATCATAATTATTTCTATACTCCATTTATGCTTGTGACTTCAGGGGTCTGATACTGTATGTCCCTGTGATTTTTGTACATGTGACAGCAGATTTGAATACATGAAAGGGAGAAAAAGAGAGCAAAGGAAGATCAAATGAAGCAAAAAAGGAACTAAGTGGGCTCCTCAGTAAATCCAGTGAGGGAGGTTAGAAAATACTACTGCAAAACCACATTTCTTCTCTACTATAAAACATATCTTAGTCAACATATACTATATCATAAAACAAAACCATCTAACAATGGTGTATTTGTTTAATGTAAACTTTAAGCCATTATAGAATGTTATTACCTCTTGAAAAACATACAGTTTTGTATTGTTTCATTCACACATGTTTGAGTAATCCTTTATTATTGGTTTGTCTACATCTCCAAAGCTCAAAATGCTCTGTTCCAGTTTGTGACAAAGCGGCAGTTTTCAAGTTAACAGCTACATTTTACCTTTTGTTGAGTAAAGAATCGCAATTACAGGGCTGAAATTATCCAAATGATTCTACTGAAGGTGTATGGAGTGTTTGCAGTTTGAGAGAAGAACTCAGTCTAAATATGCAAAGTTTAAACATGTGTTAAACATTTGTGAATGAAACAAAACACAACTCCAGGTATGTTTTTAATGGGTAAATAACATTATAACATGGATCAGGAAATAGTGTAATATGGGCCCTTTAACGTTGGTTTCATTTTTGAGTGATTAAAATAACTAAACTTAATCAAAATAAATCATTATTGCTTTTAATGGCAAGGTTTATGACCATATCAATGACAGACTTTTTTTTAAATAAAACTAAAACTTAATGCTTTCTACACCACTACTAGTATAACACACAGGAAAGTATACCAAATATTGCTAAATTACAAACACCATGCTTTTCCTGCCATACAATTGTCTCTAAACCTGTCAAAGAGGAAAACAAATCAAACTTTTGTGATCAATAATTGCACAGCCCTCTCTAACCCTGCTCTTCGCTCCCTTTACTGCTTTTACACTTGTTGAAACTTGAAAGTCATTACAGCGCTGTGCGTGTGGCCACCTCTGTCACACTACACTTTGCCCTTTTCCAGGTTTTCCCAAAAGCTCTGACATTTGGAGTCCACAGAGCACCCGGAGTCGGTGCTCACTTTCTCAATCATTTTCAAGGCACACATGAAAGCTGTCACAAGGTAGTTTTTACAAAGGTGGGGAGAAAGTACGAGCAAATGATATTTTACTTTTCTGTTTTTATATAGGTGACTGGATACATTTTAGATTACTCCATATAAGTATGTAATGTTGAACAAATGCATTTATTTATTTTTCCCTTTAACCTATGATGTTTATAAATTGCTAAAGTATATCTCAGTAAGTACAGTTACTAGTTGGAGGGTCTGACCAACTTGGTAAAAGACAGTTGTGCTAATCTCTCTGCCTCTGTGTTTCTTGTGGGGTTTTTTTTATCAAATAAGTCTAAAAGTCTAAAAATTGAAAATAATGATTAGGTAGCCAACACAAACTGAAGATAACTGAATTTAACTGAAATACTGGTACTGCTTGGTGTACAATTTTAATAAATAAATACTTCCGGCATTATAAATTCTACAAAAATAATATTGTAGTCACATATTTGAGTGTGGTCAGTCTAGTAAGGGTGAAAACAACAATATTAAGGGCACATGAGACTCACGTGGCTTCAGGCAGCAGGATGGTGTATTCATGTGGAGAAGTTGTTTCAGGAAAGTTACAGAGGACAGCGAGGCGATGCTGGAGAAGCTCTGCACCGTGGAAGGTACACAGAATATCCAGGGCCTGGACATTACTCTCCTATGGGAACAGGATCAATGCTTTGAGCTTCTATTAGATCATATCAGCTTTCATTTAACGGGCTGTGAAAGTTTAAACTGCACATAATAATGTAAGTTTGTGTTTTACATACGAAACACTTTGTCGGATACCTCCAGGGGTTTTTTTTCCTAAAATGTAAGACTTTTAAAATAACTTTTCAAAGTCAGTAAAAATTTAATGTCCAACATTCAATTTGCATAAAAAGTCTCTATTTTGGCAAATCTCTTGTTGCAGCAGGATTTTAACCTTAGTTCTGAACTAAAAATTAGTTCTTGCTCCATCCTTGACCTCTCTTGAATATTTCATTACAAAATACAAAACCATATTTTTGCATTTCTTAAGGCTGGTCAGTTATAACTTTCCCATCTTATTAATACATTTGGTGCAACTAATATTTATTTTAATGTAAGCTACCATCAATAGTTAAAACGATTCACTGAGATTACCAACTACAAAATATAGAAAAAGTAAAAATAATAAATGTAACATTGTAATGCAAAGACCAAGGACTACAACTCAAAGATGGTGGTCAAGGTAAAGACTTTACCCGAGCATAGTCCCTTGCTGACAACACAATATTTTGACTTCTGAACTTCTTGAAGAACTCTGCATCATATTTCTGCTCAGCTGCATGGGGCCCGCCAAGAATCTCCTAAAACAGGAACAAGAAAGTGTTGAGTTCATGAAGGGAAATTTGTTAAAGGAGCAAAGTAATCCTTTGCAGGAAAATACCATGGCTGTTCAGAAAGTCAGACTAAAAGATGGGTGGAAAGAGGTGAATTAGCTGTGACTGCAAAGTATAAAGAGGAAGCAAGTCAACAGAGGTGCTATTTAACTATTGAGGATGCAGTGTGTGCTAAAGTCTGAATGATGTCTTGGTCTTCAGCCTTAGAGGGATTTATCTGTTGAGAAAAAAAAAAAAAAACTTGAACATTTTCTTTTTTTCCCCTAGTGTGTGTCTGGGCATCTTTATGTGTTTGGGTAGACTAAATGCTGGACTATGTGTCTCCCTGATAGATGATGCTTTGAATGGGCCATATGCAGACATGGACAGACTCAAAGTCGGAATGATAAAAACCTTAATATCATATTCATAGACAGCTGGAGAAAATGGATTGGGGCGAGAGGAGACTTGACGAGCGCCGCAGTTACCATGACAATGTCCGAATAAAGAAAGGGAACGTCATTCAGTGCAAGTGTGAATATCTAGCAGCTTTTCAAAATCTCATCTTTCCAGTCGGGCGAAGGGGAGACGTAAGGTCCTCTGCTGTCAGTGATTTATTATGGATGGCTGTTGTTAACATGGAGGGAATTCGAAATGCGGTGGTAAAAGTTGCACTTGAAGCGTGAATCAATCAGTTCTGCAGTGGCCCTGATGCAATATGGCCCATTAGCAAACACTCATCTATCTCTCGAGTGGCTCATGAGCAAACCATTGCTTTCTTCATTTATATAGCACTTTCTTCTTAATAAATTCTGCCATTGTTTAATATTTCAGAGCAGATCAGTGGTGTTAAGAGAGTGTCGCGAGGAAAAAAGTGAAAATTGTCTTTGGGAGCTTTGAGGCGATTAAATATTAAAGGAGAGTGAATTACACGGCAAATGGAATAAACAACAATAACTTAATGGCATTTAAATTACATTCTCTCTTATAAGGCTCACACTGAAGGATTACTTTTTTTTTTGGACTATAAACAAGCACTTCTGTTAATGTAAGTGTAACACATGCCTTGTTAAACTGCAAGCAATCCCCATAGTTTTGATTACTGTTTGCTAATATGTTTTATTTATTTAGTATTTAGACAAAAACTATATAAATGTTGAGAAGATGTATCTCCTGCTGAATGCTGATCAAAACAGTGTCATAATGTTATACCTGGTCCTGCTGTTACACTATGAATAGGAGGTCGGAGTCTGCTAAAACCAAACACTACCTTTAAGTGCAAGGTTTTAGATTTCACATATCTTTTTATTTTAATTACCTTTTCATTTTTTGATTTACCTCATATGTGGCGAGCCGATCTAGGTAGCAGAGTAATTTTAAACGGCTTCGGCACAGCTCCTTCTGCTCCAAGGTCAGCCTAGCACAAAGAGAAAGAACCACGTGACATATTCTGAAAGCAAAATTGGACTTTTGTCAATACACAGCACGATTACATAGCACTGCTCTAAATTAACTGCAAACTGACTTCCTCCAGATGCCCAAGGGGACCAACCATATATAACAATAGCTGGGCCAGGGGACAACAAAGCACACACCAGCCTCCTTCATTTTCTATGGACCACAAATCAAGACCTTATGACCACACGGGCCCTTCAGGTGTTATGTATGGGACGCAAGCTGTCAATGAGCTGAGCGACTGCCCTCCCGAATCCAAACCATTTTCAAAGTCATTTCATCATGGTTGTAAATAAACGGCAATACACAAGTATGGCCAACAATTCAATCCATCATGGTTTTTAATATGGCCCATGTACAATGTACTCATCTATACATTTGGAATAAGGTTACATGACATCCAACTTATAGGATTTTTTATTTACTACTATAGCTAAATAATAGATAGAAGTTAACATTAGATATTTAGAGCTCCCAGTTAAATTTTTTTTGTGGGTTATTAGCACCATTTTGAGGGATAAAAAATATAATGTTCTGTTTTGAATTGTTACTATTTTTACTACTTTTTACTACTACTGTTACTATGGCAACAATTACTACCCAATTCTGAAACTTATGAATAGTAAAAGTAGCAGTAGTAATAGCAAAAACATAATTATGAAAAGTATTTTTACTCATGCTTGTTTGAATAACAATTAACAATTTAAGGTTGTTCAATGCACAGGGAAAAAGCGGGAGACGGAGCGACTCCTCCGAACAGGGCAAGGATCAAGCACGTGGCACCGGTGGAGATGACCCCTGACTGCTGTCTTAATCCGTAATCCCTCATTACACAGCACACTATCAGCAGACCTTATCGTGGGTCCACTACAGACTAACCACAGATTAACACTGGCTCAACATACCCATAGGCACATCAAAGACCACTGGCTTAGTACTGGCACTGGTGGTAATTATTGCTTTGCTGTGCCTCTTCAGAGTTAAGGAAGAGAAGTGGGGTTGGAGTAGAGACGGGAGCAGAGGGGAGCAGGGGGGAGTGGAGGAGATAAGACGAGATGCTACGTGAGCGCTTTCTTCCCATTCGTTGTCCACGAGGGGCTTGTGTGATGGCTTAATCGTCAAGTTTTAATGTAAACAAAATGGTTGGCAAAAATGTCAAACAAAAAGAACAGAATTTGGCCTTAGGGCTTTTTAAGTATTCAAATCTATTGTGCTCAGTGATAGTTTGATAAATCTTGTAACATTTTTCAGGCATTTGGATTTACATTGCTAAAATATTTCTAATCTTCTCATACTGTACTGGTTTTTGTGTGTCTGCCATTGCAGCAGTACAAATGCATACAATAACTACACTGACTGACTAAAGGCAGTCCAACGAAATATTAAGAGGTTTGTTTGTTTTTTGGCCAGTAGTGTATTATTCAGTCCCCTTGAACCTCAACTCTGCTTGATATGCAATACAAAATTGCATGAACCTGGCTGGTAAAATCACTTTCACTATTTTAGTTGAGTGGGTTACATGCATATTATTAGATGCATTTTTGAACTTTTTAGCTCAGGCCATCAACAGTTAATTCATTCAGCACAGACTGAGTATTGCCATATTATCAAAGGAGGCTCAAAAGTGCTATAGGTTACAAACTTTATATACTGCACTATGCAAGATATTTTAAATGAAAAGGTTCACTTCACAACATTTGTCATAAATATACTTTTGTGTACCTTTGATGACAACAAGCCAATAACTACTTAATAGTAATTTATACCTTGACAGCCACTTGATGAAAAAACGACCTTAATGTGACACAATATATCGTGGCACAATATTCAACTCCAGCCCAAGTCTGCTATACTATTAAACAGCAAATCTTGTAGCTGAATTCCTCTGAGATGCAGCATAAACAGTGTGCAGTCTTTCACATACAAATGACTATTTGGACAAACACAGAGGAGGGCAGAGGAGGTCATAAGCTTATATAAAGGTTTACACAATGAATACTGACCTATGGGGAAATTTGGTGAAGGAAATCGTGAAGGGTGAAGAGAAAAGAAGAATGTGTTTCAGTCATTGTGAATGAACAATAAACAACCACACGTAATGCACTTCTGCTGTGTGAATGGATGTCAAATACATGGCTGATTTGAAAATAATTAATGTAGATTGAAGTGTGTGTAGTGAAATGGTGTTAATTAGTGTGTATAAAATTTGATCATTTTAACAGAATCATCCCTCGTACATACTAGAGAATACATCAAAAAAGATAGTAATTATTGAAAAAGGGTCATTACTTGATATGGATTTTGACACCAAAACGATAATGCAAAAACACACTTTTTAGATAATAGAATGTAATTTTTACCACAAATAATACTGCATAAATACTAATAAAGTAGTTTCTTTACTGTTCTCATGTGGTCTTATAGAACTTCTGGTATGGATCAAGACCATTCAAAAACTATTCAGGAGGAGAAGTCCAAATTTGTTTGTTCATTTTTTTCAGTATGAATACTCAAATGAGGATTTACTAGTACCAACGCTATTATTAGTAACAACCCTATTAAGAATATTGCTATACTGATTTGAGTACTTCTTCCACTTCTATATCTGGAATTGAGAGGTACATTTTTATCCTTGTTTTGTTATTCAGAGTTTATGTACTGCAGTATAACCATTCTTGTATGTGTGAAAACCAGCCACACTTATAATGGCCCTTGGCCCTTTTGGGATGATACTTTGTTATGCACACATGGATATACAACATCTTTAAAATAAAACTGTCTAGATGCAGCAAAAAGTGTGAAAGCTCAAGACAAACAGCCCTGAACTGCATTCTGACAGTTAAAACAGCAATAACTACTGCTCAGAGATAGTACTCAGTGTAACGAGTGTTTTATCTTGTGCCTCACACTGCCTATAGGGAAACACTGGCTGCTGACACAACATGTGTTACAATACAAAATACAATACAAAAGTTTTGTTGTTGTTGTTGTTGGATGTTGAAATTTAAATAATGGATTTGACTTTGAGGAAAAAGGAAAATATCAGACAACAAAAAGAAAAGTACAATAACTCGTACTCATTATTAAAGTCAGAACAAAACAATTCACTCAAGTAAAAGTTTTGGGACTCATCAAGGAATTTTCATATTGTGATTACAATGGCTAAAATTAGTCTTATTAGTCTTAGTCTAATTAGTCAATAACACTTTTCTGTGTTATTGGATTCTGGATATTTTTGTTAACTACTACAAATCTCATCATTCTACTGTTGTTACTACGATACCTACTACAATAAAAGTAATATGTTTGCAACTTTCTGGAGGTGGCATGTCCCCTGCTTGATTCCATGGAAATAGCAAGATAAAACTATACTTCGTAATGTTCTCTTTTCAAATAGATAAATTTCATACCGTAGAACATTATAGCCAAAGAAACATCATCTTCATGGAAACAAGCAGTAGAACTTCTTCCAGGCCAAATAAGAGTCAGATTTGAAAAGATGCAAACACACAGAGCAATGACACATGTTTTTCTACGTTTTTTCAGTGCAATAAACAAAGCCAAAATGAAAAAACATGCAGTTTTTAAAAAGTTACTTACTGTGGCTTTAAATACTCTAATGACTAGTACTACTATTGCACTATTGTGAAAATAGAATGAAAATTGTATCTACTTTATGTTATGTGTTAGATTATGTATAAGAAATATTTTGAGTCACATCCGAGGTTTCACAGTGACTTGTTTAAAGGACAGTGGCCAGTGCATCAGTATTGTGAGATAAAGGGAGATATGACAAACGTAAGTCTCACCCTTGGAGCATGTAAAAGGACAAAAGTGGTGATGATGATGGCAGTCGGTAGTTAACTCGAGCTCTTATCTACACACAGTGACAGAGGAGTAGGAGTGATCGATACCAAAGCGCTTCTGTAATGGCGCCGCAGTTAAAAAGAAATTAAGAGAATTATTATCTGTCGCGAGGCTCGTCCGCGCAGCCTCAAGGCGACATGGTTAGATCCATCAGAGGGGGGGCTTGGTGCACCCACGCGTTTGCCAGCACGCATTCCGAGGCACGTGTACGGTACAAATGGCCATGTATAGGACAGAGACAAATGGGAATATTAAAAGAAGATGATTCTTATGATTTAAAGTAATGGTTTCATTCAGGTTGGTAAAATATGGCTTCTTTCAGGTCTTTTTAATTATCCTTGATCCCTTCTTCATCTACAAAAGTCACTTGATGTGCAATAGAGCTAAACAAGGTCCTTAACTTAAATTACGGAATTAAAAGACTGATGATTTACTGTCGATTACTGTATATCCTATATGCTGTAAGTTCATGGTTTAGAAGGCACTGGAGGCCGATTAAAATTAAAAGTATTCTTCTAGTGTCTATTGTTAATTTGCATCCCCTACAGTTGAGATTCCCAATTCAATCCCAGGGTCATTGAAATGCATTTAAAGTAGCTCAAATTGTCCGTGCACATGTGCCTGAGTGGGAGTGCGTGTATGAGAGGTGATTAGTGATCACTAAAGGCTTTTTCATTAGTCTCTCCCTGGGCACTCCACAACAAAGGCATAAATTACCTTCAGCAGATTACCCACTAATCTGCAGCACTGTGCTCCCCTGTTCTCTCTCCCATGTGCTCATTAATGTCTCTGCCTTTATGATCCCCTCCAAGGGGCCGCGACCTAATCAAACAATCATTGTGAAACCTTCCCGCTCTTGGCCTCCAATTCTGTCCTATCTATAAGTTAAATAACGGCATTGCAATTTTGCAACAGAAGCAGCTCAGTCCATCATTACAGTTCTCAGTGGGGAAATGAGAACTATATTTAGGCTCTCCAAAGAGTAAGTAACAGTCTGCAGAGAAGCCAAATCAAATGGGTAAGCAACAGGGAAACCTCAGTGAGATTTTCCCGCCTACTTAACAACTGCTCCACAAGTCGGAAGGAAGAGTTGCAGATACCTTAAATATATTAATGTTTTATGCATGCAGCTCATTTTTAAAGTATGGAGAAGAAACTCAGGTAAAGAAACTCACAATTTAGCCAGGGTCATGGAGAAGAAGTATGGTCTTTGCAAGCACTTTCGCTTAGATACAATCGTTTCTTTTGTTCAGGTTTAGCAGTCATTTTGCCTATTCTGACCCCACTGTCCACACTATAGGCAGACAGACAGTGTGTTACCTGCTGAAATCCACCCTGTCCAGCAGCTCTTGTCTTTTCTTATTTTCTCGTTCTCTTTTGATAGTCAGCTCCTCATCCTCAGACAATAAATCATCATAGGGAAGGTCATCAAGGTCAACGTCACCTGGCATGATAAATCTTAAACACAGAACACATAGAAAAAAAACACTGCACAGTAAATTATGTATCATATTAATATGTTTCAGAGTATGGCATTAAACTTATCAATCTCCATGGAGACAGGCAACCATGCCAAGATATATTTTTGTACAATACAAGTTCACATATCAAAGTATACAGCTTGGGCAAGGTCTTGAATATTAATAACAAATTAAAATTATCAAGTCAAACTTGCAATTTACAAGGTTGCAATTATTTGGGTAATGCTCTTTCAATGGTGTCTATATAAAATCTGCTAAAGTTGTAATTTAGAAATATACAAATATTTAGTTTTGAATGTTTAGAAAAAAGATGCAATACAAGAATCTCTTTAGCAGTTCTTTTTTCAGTGTGATATCAAGTGTGAAGATATGTTCAAAACATGCATTGTGAAGTTTCTTTTAACTATACAAAATAAATCATCCAACACATTAGACATATGTGCATCATAATTAGCTGAATCGCAGTATTTTTCAGTTCCTCTCACCTGCCTTCGTCTTCCCTGTTTCCAATGGCCACCAGTGCCTCCAGGTCGGTCCCTTTGAGGCCGTACATGAGCAGTTCTTTGGCCGCATCCACGTTTTCCGGGACTCTCTCCACACACTCGTGCAGTACCCACGAGCGCTTACGGATTTTACTCTGGGGGCGACCCGAATGGGATCGAGTTCAGTCGAAATGATGGGGATAAAATAAGATAGAGAATTAGGAGGAGGAGAGTGTGGAAATTCGCAACAAATTGGTAAAAATGATGCGTGAAATAAGAGTAAGGGGGATTTCAACACCCACTCGGCTTTACTCTATTTCTGCAGCTACCATACGCTGATAAACACCTAGACTTTAATAGTATTTTTCTATCTATATCTACACGCTCTTCTCTTATTATAATCCTTTCATTTCCTGCCATACATTTCTCAATTTTGGCTCAATCTCTTACCAGATAATCTTGAATGGAGGCGATGCTCACGGTACTCTTTCTCCACTGTCTCTGGTAGACAAGGTCAGAGTCCAGATTGTACGCATGGGCCAGAGATAGAGCCTCGCCATATTCTTCATTGTCTATCTGTGGGTAAATACAAGGATGAGTTAGAATAATATTGTCAATATAAGATTTATATACATCATGCTGGTGAGGATTGAAGCACTGAATTTTAATGCTTTCGTTAAAGATTTCATGTAGGAGATTTTTAACATTCAGTTTACAACCATGCCTACATTCTCCTGTAGGCACACTAAATCAATTAGGAGCAAAAATGTGATTAGGTATGTGTGACGTCTATGGTTGATTGTCCTGTATAATGGCCAAATAAAAATCTGTGTCCACATCTGTGACAATCTGCCTTTTTTAGTGATATTGTCATATTCTGCCTTTTTTAGTGATATTGTCATATAGTGATTCACTTTATTATGTGTTCAATGCAGCTTTATGCTCAGATCAGACTTCTCATATTGGTCTGTCTCTAACATTATCTACTATTATTGAATTTGTAATCAGTGTTTTTGTTTTTTTATAGTAGCAGTAATAAGGAACATTTATGCTCCAAAGTTGTATTAAATAAAATGATTCAAATACAGATTCCTTGTGCCACCATACTGTCAGCATAAACCTGTGAGAAACATCTTCCACTGTCAACAACAGCTTATCTCTACAGATTTGGCTGATACAATTGCAGCAGCAGGCTAGGTCACAACCTCTAAAAACAAAATGAAAAAATAAAGGGTCCAAGTTGAGCAAGTAACATGGAATTGAATATTCTAGAAGACAAGCAAGATCAAAGATGTTTTTTTTCCAGCTTTTTTTTTAGTTGTCATGCAAATCAACAGCCTCAAGCCTTGAGTGATTCACACTGATTTGGCAAAGGTCTTGACTTTCCATTTATCCCATCTGAGACAAGCACATCCAGTATAGGCTTTCCTCTCTTGTATTTGTACTAAATTATTAAAGTCAAAGAATTTGAATGTGTAATAATTAGGTAATAAAACCAGTGGCAGTTTGTGAAGAAATGTAGAAAACAAAAAGTTAGAAAATACAGGAAGTAGCAGGAAGCTCTAAAACGAAATACATCTACGGTATCTATGTCATCAACTAACATCAATTTCATCCAAAATTTACAATTTAACAATTTACACAAAAAGGCATTTTTCTGACAGTTTAAACATTTATTTAACAAAATAAAGGTGACATCGTGCATTTTTGTTGTCAAACCATAACTTTTGTGTAATTTAGACTTTTGGCTCTTGTTAACATTATGGTAATATTATGGCTAGGTAACCTCTATGTATGTCATATCTGCTGTCCATGTCCAATCAGGAAGTAAAAGTATAAACTTAATCAAAATTACAAAAAAAGACTTTTAGTTAAATCTTAAATATAACCATGTTAACTATGTTTTAGAGAAATTAGCAGTCTAATCTTTCATATCCTCTTTAAATGTTCAAGCAAAGTCAAGAACACTGCCAAGTACAGTGATTTGAATAGAATAGAATACATTTGATATTCAAGAAACAATATCTTCTAAATCAAAATATTTTGTCTATTTTTTTTACAGAATACTATATTACCAAACTGTTAAACACGTTTGTTCATTGTGCCACACTAGAAGCTCCATATAACAGCATGTGCACAGCATTGGCAGGCCCACTCTTTCAGATTACACATGTTACATTTAAAGTGGAAAACAACAGGAAAGGAATACAGTTGGAAAAGCACAATAGCCACCCCAAGTGCTACAAAAAGATAATAGTGATGTATGACTGGGTACCACTCCACTGTTGGAACTCATGGCGATGACTAATGGCGCCTAATGATGATGACAATGATGAAGAAGGCTGGAGATGATGGGCCATAAAAATGACTGATGAACCGTGCTCAAACTTGGGACCATGGAGCGGCGATAGCTCCCTCAGTGCTTTATGACGGTGCATGTTGTTGTCTTTGCTGCAATTTGTATGTGAGCAAGCAGGGACAGCCATATTTCTAATGCAGCAATTAGCATTTCAGAAGAACTCCTGGGATGCAGAAATAGCCTTAAAACAGACTGAACATCTTGCTTGGTTTAATTTTCGACAACGCCACACTTCTGGAGTCAAGCCAACATAACAATAGCCCTTTACTGAGCTGGCATAGGATTTATTTACTCAAAAAAGACATTACACAAATCAGACCATAATGCAGTCATTGACCATGTGGTTTCATATAACTTCTGAAAAGGACTGCAAAATTAAGTAGGAAAATGTATATACTGTATACTAAAAGCGATAAACATCAGTGAGTACAACTGAATAATGCTGCTTCACATTGATGTTGGCAGTGAAGTAAGCAGATTTAAATTAACTTCAAAGTGAATAAGCCCTTGCAATGTCGGTCTTCTAATTAGAAACAGAATAGTACATATTGAATATATATAATTTCACATCAGCATTCCAGTATTTTTAATGCTGAGCGGACTAAGTGTTCAGAAATTGTCACGATAAGATGCCAGTTTTATTTGAAGTTTCTCTGCAGTATTGGAATGTGTTTAACTAGCATATTTTATTTCTTTATTTCAAGAAGCAAACAGAGTGTTGTGCATTAGCCAACAGTGGCACACTAGCCTCCTACCTTCCTCTGGTACAGTTCTTCTGGTGTGGTTGACCTCAGGCTAACCAGGCGGTAGTTCTTGATTACGGTGCGTGGGCGTTTGCGTGGCGGTGCGAAGCGTTCCATCTCGGTCACATAATACAGGCCCTGTTTAATGTAGCCAAAGTAGCGTGCCTTGGCCGAGCTCTCGTCATCTGAGTCAGAGTCTCCTCCATCATCAGCGTCCTCGTCGTCACTGGACACAGTGCTCAGGCGCCCACGCTTCTGTGCCAGCTTCACTTCACACTACATGACAGCGGGGCAGAGAGAGGGGAAAATCAGAACTGTACTGAGGTTTGCGTGATAAGATTTAAAAGGAAATACATGTAAAAATGACCGCCCGTGGAAGGAGTGCACAAGATGGAGATTCTCATGCAAAAACAAAGGAAAAATACAACCTCCTCAAATACAGAATGTAATACATGTAAAAAGACTAAAGTCACATGAGATTGGAATTATACTGCAACCATATGGCTTTAATCATAAACCACAGCTGACATAATTACTTTTATGTACATAAAATCCATCTGTCTCTTTGGTCACACCACTTGGCACCATCTTTGTCCAGAATTAAATGTAATGTAATGCTGAGATTGAACCTGCCAGAAGGAAGAGATGAGTACAAGACGCTGAACAGAATACTGATCTGTGGTCTGCTTCTGCTGGTAAACAGTTTATTTAAGACACTCCTGCTGCATCAGCAGCCAGTCCCAACACAAGACTGAGGTCATACTGCCAAACTGAAAGAGTTTAAACTTTCCTACTCTTCTCTTGCATGTAAGGTAGTTTTGGATTGGACCTATAGAGCAAAAAATATACCGGTATATATTTGGCTATTTTTCAAAAATGAGCTGCAGTGCTAGGCTGGCTCATATTTTGTGTTGACGCCTCTTTAGGTGTGAGCTTGCGGCAGACAAATGTTGGTCCCTCCAGGAAAGCACTGCACCACAACAGAGGTTATGAAACATTTAGCACCTGTAAAACATTCAGCACCTTTATCAATCAGGCAGCTTCCATAACACCTCATACGCCTCTCAATACAGCACATAAGCTTCTGGTCCAACACAATATTATTTCACTCAAACCCATCCCCCTCTCATTGTTGCAGCTGATGAAACCTTTCCTGAAAGTTGGCATCTAGCTGCTTAAGAATGCTCCTATCTTTGCAATCAGATAACATAAAAAATAAAGAAATGAAGTCTGAAAAGAAAGCAGAGGATGATTTGATATCAGAGTTTCTCACTGGAGAGACAGCTCGGGAGCAGACATTTCATCATCACAGGCTTTTGTTGAACATTGCCATACACACATACGGTTTTCACAGCCACGAACAAACCCAGAGTCAAGAAAACCATAAATGCACTGTGCTGGTGGCAAAATTAAAAATACTTGGTTGAATAAAATCATGATTATTGTATTTGTATCAGAACATATTCAGTGATCTGGTAGAATAAAAATCACAAATGCATTTAAATTCAGCTGACTGTGACATAACAGCTCTGTGTACATAATCATTTTACATTCCAAAATGTGTGGAAGAAAGTAAACCTCAGGAAATTGAGCAATAGTGCACCAGTATTAGAACAATAACAGATAATCTAGGGCAAGAAATGCTTCCAAGAAAGTCCCATATGATTTGCTGTCTACACAGCTGCAATGGCATAGCAAAGGTATTTTTATAGTTTTACCTCAAGACTGAGAAAACCCCCATCGTATGCAGTGGTAAGTCTTGGTGAGGGTTCAAACCACTCGCAGGATTTTCCCAGGAGGTTTCGGAGGGTCCTAACTGAGGAAACTGTGACCGAACCGGAGCAGCGGGCCAGAATCATGACATTATCACTCCACCAGCTCACGTCCACCAGCGGGTAGTACTGCTCTTTATCTTAAACACAAAGAAGATGTGTGATCAAGAAGCAGCAGAAATAACAGAATATGACATTTTAATTCAAATATGTCGCGGCCATCTTGTTTACTTTACACCATTTGGTCTAATTCGTCTGACGGTTTGCTTTGGAGCATTTCGCTGACTTGCTGTCCCACTCCATCAGCACATGTTTGCACATGAGGACATACAAATTTATCACATGTCGTGCTCAAGATAACACTCACCCCAGTTATTTAATACGCAACTTGTCACAGCTGTCATTGGAAGTGGCCCAAAACTGTCAGAAAATGGATAGCACCACTACAGACAAGCAACAGCACAGACGCATAAAGAAAGTGTGGACACAGAAGAAGGAGGAATAATGTTTTTATGCTTGTACATCCAAATATCTGTATATTCAGTGTGCCAGGCATGTCAGAAATGGTTATATTGTAGTCAGTGTGCAACGCTGTGTCAGCAACAAAAACGGCCCTCTCCAGCCCGCTAGGTTCAACTACCTTTTATTTTCTTCCTTCTCTCCAGCGACGTCTTCCACTCTGGGTTGATCTCCTCAAATCCTGGCTGCGGGATGGATGGAGGGATTGGACAAAAAGAGATTTAAAAGGAGAAAAATGACTCTGCTAACTATGTTAATACAACACTCATATTCAGAATAGAGGCATCTCATTCATAATATCACAATTGTTGTTTTGCAGATATGTAGAATTAGAATAAATCATGAAATGACCTCCAAAAGAAAGTGTAACCTCCCAAACAAGGGTATAAAATGATCATCACGTGTTAGACACATTTTAGCACATTCCTGATGCTTTGTTAAAGGGTCCATACTACACTATTTTCTGATCTGTTACAATATTGTTTCCTCATCACAAACATTCCTGGAGTTATGTTTTGTTTCATTCCCACATGTTTAACACACAAACCTTGTATATTTAGTTCTTCTCTCAAACTGAAACACTCTGTTCCACCTTGTAATGTCATGTGATAATAGATGAAGTGCTCTCATACACCTTCACACCTGAACTAAAGGTTAAAAAGGTAGCTGTTTAGTTGAAAACTACCACTGCATGACATCACATGGTGGAACAGAGCATTTTGAGCATTTTGAGCTGTAGACAGACTCATAATAAAGTGTCACTCAAACATGTGTGAATGAAACCAAACGCAAAGCCAGGTATGTTGTTGAGGAGGTAAGACCATTATAACATGGCTTAAAGCTCACAAGAGTCAATTTTGTGTAATATGGGACCTTTAAAATATAGATAATGCAAAAACTATTGAAATATTTACTTTTTTCAGTTTAGCCCAATTTAATTTAGACAGAGCTGAAGTAGAACACTGACCCACAATGCAGCATGAACGTCCCTCCTAAACCATAGTTCATTGTCCAGACCAGAAGTAAACTACATTAAAGCAGTCAGTCAAGCATCTAGTGTAGAAACGCAGGATGAACAACTATACCGCATTGCACCCAGGTTCTCTCAGCTAAAGTAGAATAAGCCAAGCATAAAAGACAAATAGCTGAGAGGCGTTTTGTACCTGTTGTTCCTGACTCCACGTGGCCCTCTGCCGGAGAGATGGGACGTCCCAGAGCGAGAGGGCACCGGAGAAGTGGATGACCGCCAACAGGGTGCCATCGGGGCTGAGGCTCATGCGGAAAACACCGTCCTATAGACAAAAAATAGATACATTATGATTAAAAGTGCAGTTGTCCTTAAAAAGTACCCATGAGATGAGAAGAGAGGATTGTACCATTTCGTCCCCTTGTCTGGAAAACAGTCTAAAACTTGGCATCCGGAAAAATCCTCGTTTCGGATTCTGTCAAAAAAGTAGTAAGCAATAATGTATCATGAAGTAAGTCAGTGGATCTATCTCACAAAAAGATAGTGTCCACTACAAAGATTTTGCAGTTCATAGTGTGTTCAATCCATCATCTATTCCGAAAACTATACACAAAGTCCTCTCAAAATGGCAAAGGAAAAGACATTAGGAACTACATTAGGAAACATGTATAAATGTTGAATCTGATTATTCGTGGATATCAAAAAATACACTTGAGTATCTCATTTATGATTTAGATACATTTCCAAAGAAAGGATGACAAAACTTTAAAAACTAATGGCTACCTGCATCAGACAGTAACAAAAACTTTTACATAAAGCACTGTTAATTTAACTTGCTCAAAACTTAATACACTTTTTTTTCCATTTTTCCTACATTTTGCCAAGTAAACTATAATAGGCCAATAGCATGTTGTGATGCTATATGAAAGAAAAAAAAAATCTGCTTTGCCACAGTATACTGATAGCATATGTCTACACTACGGTGTGTGATTCTTACAGTGTTGACGTCATCCTCGTAGCTGGTGACTTGTTTGTAATGTGGAGATCCGGACAGAGCCCTCCAGGCCGTGATCCCACAGCGTGAGGCTTTAGACGGGCTCTCATCTCCCGCCTCACAGCCCCCGACCAGCAGCAACCTCAACCAAGCAAAATCATTATTGTTTGGTGGGATTCACATTAGAAAATCAGCGAGTGGAAAAAATGATTTTGGGGTCATTTCCAAGTCTGGGTTCACACAAGGCTAATAGAGAGCATTTATGTTGTAGAAGTACTATTTAGAGAAGTGGATTAAAATGTTACTTATCAGTTGGCGGAGTTTATGCCCAGAATTAATGGCAAAGCCCAGTTAAGGCGCAGACAATACCACAGTGTGACCGCAGAGGCCCATAGGTCTGGGTTTGCAGTGAAACAAAACTAAACTGCAACTCTGATCTGCTGCTTAGGGGAGGTGAGGATGAGGCAGGGCATTCTGGCTCAATACTGCCCCCTGCTGAAGGAAATTATACTGAGGAAAATGCAAAGTCAGACTTCAATATATGAAACTAGAAAAAACTGATTTGAAAACCCTTTTTTCATGTAATGAGATGAGGAATCATTATAATAATCCTATCCCAAAAGCGAATCATTTTAAAAGGAGAGAAGGTGTGCTACTCAGAATCTATAGTAGGGGATGTCCTGGCAACAAGTCCATAAAGACTTTTGAGACAACCTGCATCTTATTAATTTAAGGAAGGAATTTTCAGTAAATAGTTCTTGTTATTTGACTGAGCAAGACTCCAATGTACAATATAAACAATGCAGGTTAATACAGTGCTGCTACTTTACAATGAATGATGACCGTCCATTTGCCGTAGACTTTCACATGAAGGACAAAAGACTATTGTGTGACTATGTCCTTGGTTGCTAACCAGGCTACTACATGTGGAAAACATGAACTGAAAATCACTGCTACATTCACAAAACATAATTTTAGCCATGCAACTCTATGAATGGTGTCAAATGGACATTGTTTTAATGAATTAATACTGCGTCATAGTGATGCTTGTTTAAAGTGCCTCATTGTGGTTCGGAGTGATGGATTTTTATTTTTTTTTACACAACAACAAATCTGTATCTATATTATTACTGACATGAACAAAAAGAACAATAAGCACCATTGCCATAACAACTGACAATTTAACAGAAAATATCTTTTTTCTTTTGAATGGTCAACAGTCCTTAAGATGTCACCTATTACAAATGGATATGAATAACAATCATTTCAATTGTCATTTGTTGCGATATAATGATGATTATCTCTGTTGCGGACTATTACGATTATATAAAATACTTCAAAAACAATTATTATCTACCTTTTTATCATGACAAGAAACAGTATATTATTGTTTATTGTCCCATCCCTACTTTCTAATAATAATGACAATAAAATGATCAAAACATCTAAATGCACATCTGGGACCACTGCTGACTAAGTGCTACCCCATCTGTGCACTAGATAATTGTGAATAACACTTGCTTCCTCCCTGAGACACTGCTTCAAGATGCGCTAATGTGTTACTTTTTAATGCTCAATCTTATGTCCCAGGTCTCCATTTTCTTGCCCATCTTCCATTCTCTCTGTTGCTGACCCACTTTTCACACAGGGATCATTAAAGTTTCATCTCATCCATCAATTTGGCAAACACTTGACAGAAGCTGCCAGAAGCTATTACACTGCCAAACCAGAGCACCACCACGGGCCAGAACCGGGTTTGTTTAGCGTGTCAGGAGTAGAGCCGTGAAAACACCAGGGTCACAGGTGCAAGTTTAGACATAATTAATCAACCCCTTAGGAAATTACACAGAGAGGGCCAAGGACACCCCGAGCTCCGATAGGGAAATCCAGCACATTTGCATTCAAGTGATTTATTCCTGCCCCATGGCCTCACTCCATCAAGGAACATCTTATCCATGTTCAGTTGTTACAAAAAAGTGTTCCTTAGTTATCTGAAGTCATAACTCTCCATAACACAGCGATCAATATTAAATAATTTAACAATCTTATCAACAAGTTAGCCACTGGCCCCTGATGTGGAATGATGAAAGGGCATGAAAGCTCCAAAACAAATTTACATATTATGCAGCATCAGATTTCGCTGGTGGTAATTGGTAATGTTTTCAGAGATAAAGCTACAGACTGTTTTTGTGCTATCATAACATTGTAAATTGTTACATTTATAGTCTTTATCTACCTCTGTCCACAGACACTTGAACTGCTTTATACCAAGGGACTTACTGATAAGTACAGCCGTAATACTGTACATTCACAGATAGGGTGTAAGTCAAGTGAAAATTAATCATTCTACTAAACTGAAGATTAGGGATGGTCCCATATGGATTTTTTGAGCTGATACATATTTCTGATATTTGGCTTGCCGCTGTGGCAGATAATCAATATTTGTTGATACCAATATTTAGCTTTTAAAATCCATAGCAAGCAAGTTTATCTTAGATGTTGTTATTATTTTAACTAAAATTAAAATAATAACAAATTGTATTTATCTTGGACATAAAATCATTTGTCTAAATATACAACCACATTTTGAGCTTAATTGTTTTTCTATCCTCCTCCCTGAACCGCCACCTTAACGTGGTGGAGGGGTTTGAGTGCCCGAATGATCCTGGGAGCTATGTTGTCGGGGGCTTCATGCCCCTGGTAGGGTCACCCATGGCAAACAGGTCCAGGGGGACGGGTCAGACGAAGAGCAGTTCAGAAGCCCCTTTTGACGAGTGTTCAATCAAGGCAAGCTACGTTGCCCGGACCGGCGTTACCGGGGCCCCACCCTGGAGCCAGGCCTGGGGTGGGTGCTCGACAGCGAGCGCCTGGTGGCCCGGACTTTTCCCCACGGGGCCCGGCCGGGCTCAGCCCGAAGGAGTGACGTGGGGCCGTCCTCATGTGGACCCACCACCCGCAAGAGGATCCGTAAGGGGCCGGTGCATGAAGATCTGGGCGGCAGTCGAAGGCGGGGGCCTCGACGACCGGATCTCTGGACATGGAGACTGGCTCTGGGGACATGGAATGTCACCTCGCTGGGGGGGAAGGAGCCGGAGCTTGTGAGGGAGGTTGAGCGTTACCGACTAGATATAGTCGGCCTCGCCTCCACGCACAGCTTGGGCTCTGGAACCCGACTTCTTGAGAGGGGCTGGACTCTCCATTTCTCTGCCGTTGCCCGCGGGGAGAGGCGGCTGGTATGGGCTTGCTCATTGCCCCACAGCTCAGCCGCTTCGTATTGGGGTTCACTCCGGTGAACGAGAGGGTCGGGGACAGGTCTCTCACTGTTGTGTCGGCCTACGGGCCAAACGGCAGTGCAGAGTACCCGGCCTTGTTGGAGTCCCTGGGAGGGGTACTAGACAGTGCACCGACTGGGGACTCCGTTGTTCTCCTGGGGGACTTCAACGCCCATGTGGGTAACGACAGTGACACCTGGAGGGGCATGATTGGGAAGAACGGCCTCCCTGATCTGAACCAGAGTGGTCTTTTGTTATTGGACTTCTGTGCTAGTCACAGTTTGTCCATAACGAACACCATGTTCGAGCACAAGGGTGTCTATCGGTGCACGTGGCACCAGGACACTCTAGGTCGGAGGTCGATGATCGACTTTGTTGTCTTGTCATCTGATCTCCGACCGCGTGTCTTGGACACTCGGGTGAAGAGAGGGGCTGAGCTGTCAACCGATCACCACCTGGTGGTGAGTTGGATCCGCTGGTGGAGGAGGAAGCCGGACAGACCTGGCAGACCCAAGCGTATCGTAAGGGTCTGTTGGGAACGCCTGGCAGAGCCTTCTGTCAGAGGGGTCTTCAACTCACACCTCCGGGAGAACTTCTCCCTGATCCCGGGGGAGGTTGGAGACATGGACTCCGAGTAGGCCATGTTTTCCACCTCTATTGTCGATGCGGCCGCTCGTAGCTGTGGTCGTAAGGTCTGTGGTGCTTGTCGCGGCGGAAATCCCCGAACCCGGTGGTGGACACCGGAAGTAGGAGGAGAAGAAGAAGGAGAAAAAGGAGTCCTATCGAGCCTTGTTGGCTCATGGAACTCCTGAGGCAGCCGATGAGTACAGGCGGGCCAAGCATACCACTGGAATGGCAGACCGGGGTGGTGGTCCCTCTGTATAAGAAGGGGGACCGGAGGGTGTGTTCTAATTACAGGGGAATCACACTCCTCAGCCTTCCCGGTAAGGTCTACTCCAGGGTACTGGAGAGGAGAATCCGACCGATAGTCGAACCTCGGATTCAGGAGGAGCAGTGTGGTTTTTGTCCAGGTCGTGGAACACTGGACCAGCTTTATACTCTCCATCGGGTCCTCGAGGGTTCATGGGAGTATGCCCAACCAGTCCACATGTGTTTTGTGGATTTGGAGAAGGCATTCGACCGTGTCCCTGGTGGTGTCCTTTGGGGGGTGCTCCGGGAGTATGGGGTCCGGGGCCCTTTGCTAAGGGCTGTCCGGTCCCTGTATGACCGGAGCAGGAGCTGTGTTCGCATTGCCGGCAGTAAGTCAGACCTGTTCCCGGTGCATGTAGGACTCCGCCAGGGCTGCCCTTTGCCACCGGTTCTGTTCATTATATTTATGGACAGAATTTCTAGGTGCAGCCAGGGGCCGGAGGGGGTCTGGTTCAGTCTGCTGTTTGCGGATGATGTTGTCCTGATGGCTTCATCGAGCCAGGACCTGCAGCAGGCACTGGGGTGGTTTTCAGCCGAGTGTGAAGTGGCTGGGATGAGAATCAGCTCCTCCAAATTCGAGGTCATGGTTCTCGACCGGAAAAAGGTGGTTTGCCCTCTCCGGGTGGGTGGTGAGTCTCTCCCCCAAATGGAGGAGTTCAAGTATCTCGGGGTCATGTTCACAAGTGAGGGAAGGATGGAGCGGGAGATTGACAGGCGGATCGGTGCAGCGTCTGCAGTGATGCAGTCGCTGTATCGGTCCGTTGTGGTGAAGAAGGAGCTGAGCCAGAAGGCGAAGCTCTCGATTTACTGGTCAATCTACGTCCTTACCCTCACCTATGGTCATGAGCTCTGGGTAATGACCGAAAGGACAAGATCGCGGATACAAGCGGCCGAAATGGGTTTCCTCCGTAGAGTGGCTGGGCACACCCTTAGGGATACGGTGAGGAGCTCAGTCACATGGGAGGAGCTCGGAGTAGAGCCACTGCTCCTACACATTGAGAGGAGCCAGCTGAGGTGGCTTGGGCATCTGCTCAGGATGCCTCCTGGACGCCTCCCTAGGGAGGTGTTCTGGGCATGTCCCACCGGGAGGAGGCCCCAGGGAAGACTCAGGACGCGCTGGAGGGACTATGTCTCTCGGCTGGCTTGGGAACGCCTTGGGATCCCACCGGAGAAGCTGGAGGACGTGTCTGGGGTGAGGGAAGTTTGGGAATCCCTGCTTAGACTGCTGCCCCCGCGACCCGGCTCCGGATAAGTGGAAGAAAATGGATGGATGGATGGATGTTTTTCTATTTCTACTCATTAGTCTGTTCAAGAAAGACAAATCTGAGGACAAACTGGGAATGACACATGGGCACACAGAGACTGGGGCAGCACCACAAATATCGGTATTGTACTGATATCAGAAAAAAAATCTAGAAAACATTTTGTATGTAAACTTTAAATAAATTAATTAAATAATAAAATGTTTAGTTACATAGCATTATAATATATAATCCCTAAATTAAGTTACCTGTGTCCAGGGTGGTAGACAGCGGAGGTGATGCCATGGGAGTAATGCCCAGAGAAACTGAAGCTGTGGTTCTCCTGAAAGTTCTGATTTGTTCCAACACTGGGTAAAGAAGACGGTGGCATTTAGAACAGGATTAACTAGCAGCCTCAGCCAAATTAAACATCAACGCTCATATACACAGGGATAACAACGCCACAAACTCATTTTGGGAAGAAGATAATGACATGGAAATTTAAATTCAAACTGTAATTAAATGTGACATGGTGAAATATGCAATCAAATTCAAGTGGACTGCTTAAATTAGATAGGGATTACAGGAGATGTTATGTAATTGATTTGGATACCTTTTATAGGCAGGGTGTGTTTTGCTATGCCATATGCAATCTGAACACTATGCAATAATGTGGGTGACAGCGTTAATCAAGTATTACAATATTGCATTAATACAAATTGGTAAATGTATGAAAGTACGTATATTTTTACGTGGCTTTAAGATTTCAGAGATTAGATAAATAAACACCTAAGTGTCTTACAACAAGTTAACTTTGGCATTACCTGATAATAATTGGAAGTTGGCATTATGATTATTGAGACACAGGAAGGGTTGCTAAGGTTAGTACATAATAGGTAGACTTGAGTGAGATGATCAAATACACAATAGAGCTGCCCAAAATTAAGAAAGTATTACAATTACCCTTAGATTTTTGCTCATTTAGAATGCACTTTTTAAACCACCCAGTGACATAAAACTACTAAACTTCAACAATAACTCTGTACATTTCCTGTTTTGTAGATGTTTAAACTACTGGGTTAGCAAGTTTTATTCAGAGTATTATCACCTGAATATCACCTAAGTAATTGCTACTTTTGCATTTTGCCATTTGTGCCAATTCAAATTGCGCTTTTCAATGCTAATGTGATTTATTATGCAGCTCTACTTCCTGATACGTTTTCCCCAGATAGTCTGTGGCTTAATCTTACCTCACCAGGTAGCTCTTAAGCCCACCTCCGTATGTGATCACTAGCAGTTCGGCGGACCACTGTGCACTGGCTGTGTACCCCAGGAAAATCAGGCCTGCCACAGCACAGCTCACATCTCCAGGAAAGCTCACCTCCTGAACGTGGAAAGAAAGACAAGTCAGGTGTAATGTCTGAGTGATGTAGCTGCTAAGAAGAGCTATGTGTATTATTATCTACCATTTTTTTATTTGTACAAGGGCAAACAACAAGGATACATCAGAGTGACTGCAGAAGACAGCGGAAAAAGAAAGCATTGCCACAAAAAGGCAAGGGATAAAAGATGAGAGACTACAGGAGACACAAAGCGTTGGGGGTAGATTTAAGTAGCGTTTTAAACAAGACTTTTTACTTTTTCTGTCACATTTTGTTGCTTTTGTTTTTTTACTACCAGGAATAGCTGTGAGTCGGTGGAGTGTGCACTTAGCAGTGACAAACAAGAAAATGAGTACAGCTGTGGAGTTCATGTGTGGTACTGTAGACGTTGTACAAAGTGGCATAGAGCTTTAAAGCGATGCAGATCAGAGGAGGTGCAAAGACAAGAAGAAGCAAGGCAGGGGCGAGGGATGACAGGCAAGATGAAGGGGAGATGATGGACGCCATAGAAACATGATCATAACAGGTTCAAGCAGGGCAGTTCGGAGGGGTGGGGATAAAGGGGGAGGGGGGGGTTGACCAAAAGTGGCAGTGGAGGAAGGTCTATGGAGGATGAGAGCAGAGAGTGAAAAATTAAACAGGGGTTGATGGTGGTGAAAAGAAGAGAAGAATGGATGACATGTGCTAAGAGAAGAGTTAAAGGGATAAGAAGCAATCCAGGCTTCAGATAGTGACTGGCAGAGTGCATTCAAAGGAACATGAGAGGAGCAATGGTGTCAGTCATCAAGAGTTAACATGGATGTGAACTATTCAAAAGTAGGCTACAGAAATTTGGAAAGTAGAAAAAATGTGCTCATTCATTTCACGTTTCATGCTCTATTAGGGGTTATAAGTAATTGAAGCCTTGCAACTATCACCTTTGGGACTTCCCCTGTGCATTGATTTATTGACTAGGGGTGCTGTGGCAAAAGCTCTCAAAACTACTTATTATCTCTATGATCTGACCATGTATCTGATCCCAACTGCACTTGCAATACCACCAGCTGACAGGAGTCAGCAAAAACAACTATTTATTCAAAAAAGAACTAGTAAATTGCATATCTGTTTAAAAAGGTAGAATAAACTCACAATGAATTTTCTAATCACGACTTTTGCTCACTCTCTGCTCTCCATCTGCTGTTGTCCATGGATACAAATCCTTTATAATCCCAATAAATGTACTATAAAAAATATAGCCCAAGAAAATGCCAGCCCGATGAGGCTATAAGCTCCGCCCATCCAAACTCAGGGGAAAATTGAGGCAAGTATCCAATATATAGCAAAGTACACTGTGAGCATTGGATTTTGACACGACACAGTCAAATTAATTGACTCAAGATTCACTGACATGTCCTTCTATTACACATGTATGAATAGTGCTGGCAGAAACATGAGAAAGACATGCAGTCCTCTATAATTATTTAATTTTAAGAGCAAAGATAAAATTACAAGGTGTCCGATTTTGGAAACTGCCACTTAAAAAAGTAACAAAGACAGACATTAAGAAAAAAAATGGTAGGACTTTAGGAAAAAAAACATGATTTAATCTCTGATAATAAAATGACTTGTTGTTTATGTTGTAATACACAGAATCATGCAAATCAAGCAGTGGAATAGATAGTGGACAGTTATTTGTACATTTACAAATTAGTAAAATTGCTTAGTTTTCAAATGTGATACAGATTGGGAGAGACAGAGCAGTTACCGGAGGAATGACAAACAGCTCACTGCCCATAAGGTCGAATAGTCGCACGGTGCCGGTGCTGTCGGCGTAGGCCAGCAGGGTGCAGTCATAGCTCCAGGCCACACGACGCCACTGCGGGCTTGGGTCCTTGGGCACTGTTTAAATAAGAAAAACAAATATAAGGCTTAAACATTTGCATTTTAAACACACAAGTGAGTCTGGGATTTGGTATTTTACAATAAGTGCGAAGAAAATTCATGTTCTACTGGAATCTGCAGCATTCAAATTCATTTCATTTTTTTCATTTTCATTTTGATAATCAATTCATCTTGTAAATATTTTAATTGATTAACTGATAAAGCCTGTAAATATGAGATTTTTTCCAAGTTTTTTCCAACTGAAGTGTAACAGATAAAATCATATTTGCATGTTGTTGTCATGTTAATGTAATTGCAGCTCTGTTTAACTCATAAAATCTCCTCTATCTGCTCTGTCTGTTAGTAATAATGATTATTTGATTTTTAAAGAGTTGCCAATTCTTTCTTTTTTTATTTTCTGGCCTAAAGCTTTATTTAACAGGACAGGTGTAGTGTGAAATGGGGAGAGAGAGGATTTGACACTGACATTGACATTTGACACTGTGCTGCAGGGTCCTGTGCTGCAGCTTTTCTTGCATTTTCAAGGCAAGAAAGTGGGGAAAATATAAATCAGTTTTCTTGATTTCAACTTCAAATTTGATTAATCATTTCAAATTGATCTTTTGCCCAATCCTAGGCTGTAGTCAACTAAATAAATTCTTGGTCGACTAGAGACATGTCCTACCAATCAATTACTTGACTGAAAAGGGAGTGTGGCAGAAGCTCTCAAAACTATTATGTACCTCTATATATCTGGCCCAAACTGCACTCACAAGACTACACCTGCATAGGAGTTCATGCAATTCATATATAAAGACAGATTAAAACCTGCTTTGTTACATGGAAACACCAAAAAATGCCAAATCCCCATCTAATTCAGTCACTCACTAACTTCTCCTTTCTGTGGTTATTCCTCAAAATCCTTATAATCTACATAAAATGATTAGCCAATTAATACAAATTTTGGTAAACTAAGACGCCATCGACTGATTAATCGACTAAATGACTAAAGGCCTACAGCTCTAATTCCAATCATCAATTAGTTGTGATTAATCTTTTCAGACGTAAATCTGATGCTGCATTTTATTTAAGTAATGACACTGCAAAAAAGAAACCTTGCAAACTCTATGAAATGTAACCTACTTTTGAGAATATAAATTTTCCAATTCCAATTTATTTTTTACAGAATAGAGATACAGAGATGTAATTGAATACTGAACTTTTTATGCACATTGCATTAGTGTTCTTGCCAGTACACAGCCCTTTTAGCCCAGATGAGAAAACTTTGTGAATCATCTCTGGAGCCATGATGATGAATACTGATGGGAAAAGAAGGAGATCTGATGCCATAGATCAACAAAGCATGTCTAAGGCCCTCATCCAATTCATCTATAAGTAAAGCTGCTGTAATGCATCTCAATGATTGTCCTTCAAAGATGAGCACATGGACTCTGAGGGAGCAGGAGAGGGTGAGCGAGTGCACCAGGCCAGAGGAAAAGGAGCAGAGATCATAAATCCAGCTTTTATTGAAGTATAGGCTACTGTTTTAGCCCAGTGCTGGCTCAGCAGTGCTGTGACTGTAACCATATCGTAGTGATGAAGCACATTGCTGCCTGCTGCCACTTTCCCAAGGATTCCCTGACAATACTTCTGTCACATGCAAAAACACTTTCCTGACATTTCTCCTATTCATGAATCACAACATGATAAATGAGGTAGACTATTAAAACATGCAAAACACATTCACAAGTGTTGGAACAAAGAACAAACCAAACTAAATATTTAAGTCACTGCTGCATTCACACAGCAAGATACATAATATGCCACCATGGGTGCTGTGTCTACCAAGCAATAAAGTTATGAAAAGGAAGTTATGTTTTTGTTGATATCACATAACAGCGTTTATTGGCGTTTATTGTATTGGATTTCTTGGCTGCCAAACGCTGCCGCAACCCCTAGTGGGCAATACAGCGCACGAAACGGAGGCGTTGGATATTGTATGACTGGAATTTTAAATGAAGAACAAAGCGATGATGTGGGAGGCGAGTCAGACAAAGAAAGGAGGAACAGGGGAAAGGGAGGATGCTGGAACGATGAATCCGGGCACCCACTGAGAGGAATAATAGCTCACCAAATGTTAAAAGTCTTAAGTATTAGAGTGCACCTCAGGAAGTGGGAGATTTAATATACCTCTGAGAGTGTGAGCTGTGGAAAATCACTGAGAAACGTACAACCATTCTGACTGCTATACCTTTTTATTATGGTTTAAATAGAACAGCATTCACAGTAAAATATGTAAATATTCTCGCCATTCTAGGGCTGGGTGTTATTGATATGTTGCAATTTTTGATCAAAGGAACTGTATGTAGCCTGAGCTCTTACTGTTTTTAAAGAGGTATGAGAATCACAACTGAGCCTTGGTTGACAGTGCCTTAACCTGCATATAGTCGGCACAAGTTTTTTCTCATTCTCAGTATATGGACAGCATATAGGCACTGATTAATGACTGGCTGCAGGCACTGTTGTTTAGGTAGCAAGGATTCAGATCAGAGAGAGTCCTCTTATGTTTAAACCAAATGGATTTCAGCATTGAAACTGGCAACCCAAATGAGAGACTCATGTGAGGCTCATTCTGCTTTCTGAAAATCGTTTTGAGAACTAAAACACCAAATTACAATATAAACAACTTGGCTATCATGTCCAATGTTTTTGTAATTAGGAATAAATCTGTATTTTAATTGTCATCAGTAAAAGCTATATTTGACTCAAACATGTCTACCTCATAACTGGGGGCCCCATTAGATCATGCTTATGGAATTTAAAATGAAAATCTTCGTTCCTTTAAATTGTATTTTGTCTGATTGAAAAATATTTCAATATTATTTTGTCTGATTGACATTTCATGAACACAAACAATACAGATTTTAAGCAGTACCATTTGACTCAAAAATGTATTGCTCCTTAAATACAACCTTAAATACTTTTACGGACATAGGATTGGGTAGAGACTTTTCAATTAAAATGGCCTGAAAACATTATTGACAATTGGCCAAATCTTGAAGAAAATTTGATTAAATGCATTACCCTACACCATTCTATTCTATTCTTGTAATAAAATAAGGCAATAGTCAAATGTTTTAGAATATTATAGTCTGTCCTAAATTTTGACTTGAAATGTGCTTCCATTTAGATGGCACTGCCCTCAAGTTTTAATGGAAATGCATATTTGCTTTTTTCAGTATTTCAATAGTGAATCATTTATTCTGTTCCCTTTTCACTGTGTCCTCTTGGCGTCCCTGAATGTATAGCATCCTGTTTGTTGTTTTGCGTCTGAGAGGGCTCCATTTCCACATAGATGGCTTTCGAGGGGAAGCTAGAATATTGGTCTCTTGTGTTTGTTTTTATTCCAGTATTGAAGGAGGTACATGTTTGGGAGAAATATAGCAATGCGACGAAAACCTGCGATCTAAAGGCTCTGGGATACATTTATCAGAGTTCAACACTTAGGAATTATGTACAGGAGAGAAAGCATCAGCCGTGGAGGAGGGAAAAAAAAGTATAAAAGACAGGTGCAGAGACAGAAAAACACTTTCACAAACGTGGGTAAAATGTGCATATCAATCTCACACTAAAGCAAGAGCCATTAACAGCAGGATCACAGGGAAATCCATTAGGACAAATCTCCGTGAAATGAAGTAAAATGAAAATGAAAAGCAGAAATGAAAAAGAATGAAAAAGAGTAGGAGAGGCTGAGGTTTACACAGGCCTGTAGGCTACTGTTATCCACACTGTATAGGCCATTAGAAACAACAGCTCACAATAGAGCCAATAGAACAAATAATAAGTATCACTACTAAAACAGGTCACATTCACAGGACAGAAATGAACCTTTCCTGAATAGCTTTAGAATGATCTTGAGCTGTATCAGAAGTGTAAGACTACTAGTATATACCCATGGACCATTATGGAACACACCTGTACGATTGAGGGATTACACAGATATAAGACCAGATGGCAATATAAAATAAAGTACTATTATTTAATGTTGAAAATCACATTCTATTGTATAAAGAAATTGTGTTTTTTTTTATTACCATAGTGGTATCAGAATCAGTACCGAATATTGTGTCTAGTCTAGTCTATTATAGTTTTGAAATCAAGTTTGAAATATTAGTATTGTGACAACACTGGGAATTATAGCTTTCCTCTGCTGATTACATTTTATTTCACACACAAACAGACAATTACAACAGGTTTCATCAGATAGTAAATATGGTCATTTATTAATTTTTGTTTGTACTTTTGAACCATATTATTATGTTTAAAAATGGTTAAATGGAGAAAAACAAAAGTACTTAGATATTGCCAAATCTGTCTGATCATATTCCCATTTTCAGAACATATTTGCACAAATTTAATTTTTACTCCGTGATCACTAAAAATTGCTGCGTGTTTCATCAATGCAGTCTATTTAACTAATGTTCAAAATAAGACCATTAAGTGTGCATCCCATTCAGCTATTCCTTTGATCAAGCATAGCAGGGCTGTTTTTGTCTAATTTAATACGTAGCGGGAGAAAGGCTATTATCTGAGCTGCAACAGGTCTTTTGGGGAATGTTTTACCTGAAAACACACACATAAAGCACACACTGACATAATCAATTACATTTAATCAATAAATATAGTAGATTGAAATAGATACCAATGACTTCACGCCCATTCAATCTGCACACACAGCTCGGGAATACGACAATAAAAATCTAATTGTGATGTACTCAAAAATCTTATTTTAGTTGAATTGTCTCTTTTTTGTGTCTATGCTCAATTCATTTTTTAGCATATTGGCCACAGCTGCTGTACAACCAAAAATGCAATCCTGAATGCCATGAGCCTTAGTGAACATTTTGTGGCTTCCTCTGCCCAACAGGAAGATCCAAAATGAGTGCAAGTGTAGTGACAGATAAAAGGGGAGAGGTTACTTACCCTGGCACTTGCCAATGACCGAGCCAAAGTCATCCCTCACCGACCTGTGGAGGACACAGTGAGTGATGGTGAACAACAGCGGCCTTATTGGAGCCAGTACAGAGCGGGCAGTTACAGTCGCTGTCAGTGTGCCAAAGTGGCCCCATGCATCAGGCAGCCTTGGTAGTAGACTGCGCTTAGACAGACACTTACTGATCTCTGAGGAAAAGGCCTTGAGCAGTCTGAACACCCACTCGCTTTAGCTAATACTATCAAGGCAGACTCTAAAGCTCCACTGTTAAAGAACACAGCAGTGAACAACAACATCCCTTAATAATAATATGAGGCAAAGCCTGAGTCGTTTTTTACACATTGCTAGATACACTTTAGATTAGAAGGCTAACACTGCTCTTGCGTTTCACAGCATGTGGGTTTATATAAAAAAATTCAATTACAGAAAGAGTGAAACTGAAATAAGTTTTCTGAAATGAGGCCATGTGTTGTTAACCTCTGGAGAGGCTGGGAGCTGGGTTATAATTGTATATCAACTTAATTTTCATTGATTTTCATTTCCAATTTGTTCAGTTTAAAGCGTTGCACAGTGGCTAGTGCACATGCTGAGCAATATTTGTTCAGAGTAAGAGAAAATGAATTTGTTTCTAGAAGTAATACCAACATGTTCTTAGGGACAGAAGTAAATTATTTTATTTGGTCATTGATATGAGAAACCCACAGTGAGTTGGTTGTCAAGTACAAGCAGCTATTGAGGGCAGAATGACTTTTACACAAGGTTAGAGTTCACTAATTACCTTATCTCCACACACTGGTCCTGCACCACTGCCAAAAGCTTGCCATTACTGGAGAGAGATAGAATTCAGTGAGAAATGGTGACAAGAAAGGGTGATAATTTAAGGGAAAGAAATAGGAAATGGGACCAATGACAATGATTGCTTTACACAGTGCAAAGGTTGTTAAGTGGGATCGGACAAAGAAACTAATTTAAGTTGAGATATTACCGGTAAATGAAAGGTCAAGATTATTTGAAAAGACCCAACATGCTCACCTTGATAAAACCAGCTGCCAATTGATCTGCTTGTTGGACAATCGAACAAGCCCAGGAGGTAGAAAGGAGCTGGTGGGGCTACAGTTCACAAAGCAGAGTAACAAAGTTACATGTATTTTAGTAATTGTCAGCTCTTAGTTAAATGTATAAATAAGAATAAGAAACTCTACATTGTAAGCCTATACTTCTATCTTGATCTAAAGAAGGTAGATCTCTGAGGCTAGCAGACTAATGGTTGGAGGAAACTTTGTTGAATTTTTTACAAGGTCTGCCAGCCACCTGCTGAGAGTATAAGCAGAGCTGGACTCTGAAGTATTACACACTCCCACAGACAAGATTTAATAAAAACGCAGTAATGATGTCAATGACTTAAAATTGCATTTACTGTATTTGGATACCACTGTGCACTAAATCTACTTTCAATTGTAATTATGTACTAAGCAAAACCATAATACTATATTTCTGTCAAGTATAAGAATAAATTAATCATTTATTCTTATTATAATTTTGTATTATTTATTATTCAACTGACAGCATTTGACATCATTCACGTATAAGAATTGTGTATAAACAGACATAAACTAATTACCATACGTGCAATATAATGATAGTGGATGTGGTTTTAAAATATCACAAATAATGCAATACCTACCTGTACCACAAGTAGTGTAGAATCAACCGGAATGGTCCTGTAAAATGTAATTGTCAAACCAATAATTCTACAATCAGTCTGGATCTAAGATTTGACTAGACTTAAAATGAACACATTGTTTCATTAGAACAGACTTGTTGAGAAGTGAATGGTGCGAAGCTGCCCTCTTTTGGCATTTACTGGTCATGAACAAAAGAAGTTAAAACGTACCTGTCACTGCTTTTGCAATAATAGAGTTGCTGTATTCTCTGTTGCCTCGTTGCTGTAAATATAAATAATCTTTGAGCACAACTTGGTCAGTTTTAGAATCATTCCGTGCAATAAAACTTCCAGTTGAATATGATGCTAATGCGACATATTTACAATGCATGACTCGAGGCTACAGTTGGATTTAAATCTTTAGTTGTATGATGAACAATTATTGCAAATAAATAATAATTTTTAGCCAACCGACCATGGGGCTACGTGGCTTTGAGTACTTGACCCCGTGAAACTAATGCTAGATAACTTTCGGCGCTCATTTTTTCTCGCATTTCTACATGGCTGCCTGTATAAAGGAGTTGGACGTTCGCTAAAAGTATTACTTAGCCTACCTGTGTGTCCGTTTCAGGTGGCCATTCTGTAATAACCAGTAAATCGTATAAAATGTTTTCTTCATCGCTTTCAATCAAACTATCTTCAGCCATATTTACTTGTGCCAGCTGTCAAATGTCTACGGCAGGTCGCAAGGGACAAACCAAATTAGTAAATAAATGCTTGCGTGAGAAATATAATAAAATAACTCTAATTGCCTTTTATAATTATATTTTAATTATTCTTATTAATTTATAAAACTGCTGTGATCTCTGTTTTTTTAAAAACTAAAAGTTGAAACAATCCACCGGAACCAATATTTGTAGTTTGTGCATCCGTCCTGTAAATGTGCAACACCAAGTTGCACACGTTACATCCGGTTGAGTTGCACTTCTTTCAGGAATTATGGCAGCGTTTTCTGGTAAGATTTTAACATTTTAGCTATGGAAGCACTTTGATTTTAATATCATAAAGATGGCAGACCAAAATTTAAATGTGAAACCAGTATAACAACCATATAATTAATTCTGCGTTCAACAGAAATGGGGGTTATGCCTGAAATTGCGCAGGCCGTGGAGGAGATGGATTGGTTGTAAGTGACTTTACATATATTAAAAGTATATCAACAAAACAAAACTGTGTTACTAGCTTTGAATTGCCAATTATGCAACTATTTCCGATGCATATAGCATTATAATTACTTGTTTGTTTGTTTGTTTTTCTTAGACTGCCTACTGATATTCAGGCAGAATCTATTCCCCTTATTCTTGGTGGAGGGGATGTACTGATGGTAGGTTGGAAAAAATTTGTTCACTTTCCAAAAGACATACCAATTGAAGTGATTTGATCATGCATTGTATTTTTAGGCAGCAGAAACTGGCAGTGGTAAAACTGGGGTATGTATATAATATATTGTATTAATTCAAGGTATTAAATAATTGAAAAAAAAAGATCTTAATTATGATCTTAATAAATTGTTTTTCAGGCCTTCAGTATCCCTGTAATCCAGATTGTGTATGAAACCCTGAAAGATCAGCAGGAGGGAAAGAAGGGGCGAGCCGCCATAAAGACTGGAGGAGCCAGTAAGGACATATTCATAAATAATGCCAGTTGAAATAGTTATTGTTATAAACCAGTGAATGATCATACATTATTTTATTTTTCAGTCTTCAACAATTGGCAGATGAATCCTTATGACCGTAGTCCTGCCTTCGGTAAATTTATGCTATTTTATGATTCTTTTTTTTTTTTCTTTTTTTTTTTTTTTTTTTTTTTTTTTTTTTTTTTTTTTTTTTTTTTTTTGAGTTATTCATGTGCATGTTTTTTTCTCTCTCAGCTATTGGGCCAGATGGACTTTGCTGCCAGAGTAGGGAGTTCAAAGAATGGCATGGTTGCCGCTCAACCAAGGGTGTCACAAAAGGTCTCAACGGATGAAACAAAATTATACTGGGGGAATCAAATTATTGTTTCTGAAATTGTTTTATGTGTTTTTTGTAATGTCTCCAGGAAAGTATTACTACGAGGTGGCATGTCATGATCAAGGGCTGTGTCGCGTGGGTTGGTCCACTAGTCAGGCAGCCTTGGACTTGGGTATGTTTTTTTTGTATGTTTTCACTTCATGTTTGACCTCAATAACATATAAGCCACAATTATTTTTTTCTGTATTTTATCTCAATTATCATAAATAACTGAGTTTCTTACATTTAATGCTAGGAACTGACAAGTATGGTTTTGGATTTGGTGGAACTGGAAAGAAATCCAACAATAAGCAGTTTGACAGCTATGGAGAGGTAGAAATATTAATAATTCAATATGTAGGTTTATAAAATTATTTTTTTATAATCTGGAAGGTTGACTTTGACATTTATTTTTCTTCAGGAATTCACCATGCATGACGTAATTGGATGCTATTTGGATCTGGAAAAGTACCAGATTTCCTTTTCTAAAAATGGTGCAGTACTCCTAATTCAAAATTATAATGAAATATTTGGTGTGTGCTTTTTGTTTTTTCTCATTATGGTTTATTTCCCTCTACACTTTCCCTCCTGTATTTAGGCAATGACCTTGGTGTTGCATTTGACATTCCGCAAAACCTAAAGAATCAAGCCTTTTTCGCCTCCTGTGTGCTCAAGGTGCTTACAGAACATTGTATGTATGAGTTGTTTATTATTGTAACACTCAGTTCTGTGATTAGAATGCAGAGCTCAAGTTTAACTTTGGAGGAGAGGATTTCAAGCATACACCTAAGAGTGGGTTTGTTGCCTTGGATCAAGCACCAGAAGGTCATGCAGTCAAGTCTTCTCAAACAGGTATGTTATGTTGCAAATAGCTAGAATTGTGAGAACAAGTTACTAGATTTTAGATACAGATCTGAATGTATGAAAATCTGTTCCATCCAATACATGTAATGAAAATGTGTATGAATATTGTGTTTAGGAAGTGCAAAAGTGACCCAGGTGAATACATCATCCAATTTGCCTAAAGCTCTGATCATTGAACCATCTAAGGAATTGGCTGAGCAAACTCTCAACAATGTCAAACAATTTAAGAAATATGTTGACAACCCAAAGCTCAGGTAGTGTATATTATAGTAGTACATGGTGATTGTAAAATTACATTGAAAAAAAAAACATGATCTATCTTTGCAGAGAATTATTAGTGATTGGTGGTGTGGCTGCCAAAGAACAGCTGGCTGCATTGGAGCAAGGTGTATGTAACCCAAATATACTAAAAGCCTTTGCTTTTACATTTACAATATTGCATACATTACAACTTTAATATTTCTTTTCTATTTTCAAGATTGACATAGTTGTCGGGACACCAGGCCGACTAGATGACCTCATATCCACAGGGAAACTTTCTCTGGCCCAAGTTCGATTCCTTGTCCTGGACGAATGTGTATGTCATTGTTAGTTTACTTGGCAACATCAAGATCACCTGTTGAGTTTTTGTTTACACTTTGTTTTAAAACTTTTAGGATGGACTTCTGACTGCAGGATACACAGACTTTATTAACCGGCTCCACAAACAAATCCCTCAGGTCACATCTGATGGCAAGAGGCTGCAAGTAAGCCATGTGAATGCTGTGTTTATTGTGTCGCATCAAAACATTGTTTGACCCATCTATATTTTGTCAGGTGATAGTTTGCTCAGCCACACTGCACTCGTTTGATGTAAAGAAGTTGTCCGAACGCATCATGCACTTCCCCACTTGGGTAGATTTGAAAGGAGAGGACTCTGTGCCCGAGACTGTTCACCATGTTGTGGTTCCAGTCAATCCCAAAGCTGACCGCCTATGGGAGCAACTGGGCAAAAATCACATCCAGGTAAATCACTAACTCACAAAGTATAAAGGTTCATTGTTAGTGATATAGTGATTACATAGTGTAATCATTTTTTGTCTTATGACAGACTGATGAAGTACATGCCAGAGATAACACCAGACCTGGAGCCAACTCTTCAGGTTAAATTATGTTTCATACATTACCAAATAAGTAATAATGCAAAACAGCAGTAGTAACCGTAATTGTCAATACCTTAAATCATATATGATGTTACTACAGAAATGTGGTCAGAAGCCATCAAAATCTTAAAGGGCGAGTACACGGTAAGGGCCATAAAGGAGCATAAGATGGACCAGGCTATCATCTTTTGTCGCACTAAGATCGACTGTGACAATATGGAGCAGTACTTTATCCAGCAGGGGGGAGGTATGATACATGACTTATGGTACTCCACAACTAGATTACAAATATGACAACTTTTTTTGTTTGTCTTTTAGGTCCAGATAGTAAAAACCACCAGTTATCTTGCGTGTGTCTCCATGGTGACCGTAAGCCAAATGAGCGAAAAAATAACTTGGAGCGCTTTAAGGTAACAAACTTGATATAGCGATTATAGTAAATGTGTTTGTTTTGCAATTTTATATTTTTGTGTTTTTTATTTAGAGAAAAGAAGTGAGACTGTTGATCTGCACAGATGTCGCAGCTAGAGGAATTGATATCCATGGGGTCCCTTATGGTAAACTAATTAAAGAACTAGATGAGGTTATATTAGAGGATAGATATCGTTGGCATCATAGGATACTCTCCTAAAAAAATGTTCAAGGTTTTCAGGAAGATACAAAAATAAAACAGATGTGCCAATTAGAAGACTTGGGTGGTTTGCGTTATGGGCTGTAAAAATCTTTCTGATTAGCCGAGGACTGAGTCAATGACACCTACATATTCTGATCCTGCAATTTGGCCAAAATATGAGTTGGGATTATTATTATTTTAGGGTATTCTGTATTAATTTACTTGTTTTGTAGTGATCAATGTGACTCTACCTGATGAGAAACAGAACTATGTGCATCGTATTGGCAGAGTTGGAAGAGCAGAAAGGTCTGAAAATATTATTAATTGTATAACTACCTATAAATGTCACTGTGATACATTATTATTTTTTATCCATTTTGCTTGAATTTACTTTTAGAATGGGGCTTGCTATTTCCCTGGTTGCCATGGAAAAAGAAAAGGCAAGTAGAAATTTTACACAATTTAGTAAATGTAGTTTTACATTATTCTAAGCATGCATGTCGACACTTGTAGGTGTGGTACCATGTGTGTCCAAACAGAGGAAGAGGATGCTACAACACAAAACTAAAGGAGGACGGTGGCTGCACCATCTGGTACAATGAGAAAGAGGTGAACTCAGACTCAATTAATATTCATATATTAATTGTTTTCCCTTTTGTAATGTGCATCATTAACTCCATCATGTAAAATTTGGATACCTTTGCCTTGGATCTTTTGACAGTTGTTGTCAGATATTGAAGATCATCTAAAATGCACCATCACTCAGTGTGAGCCAGACATCAAAGTGCCTGTCGATGAGTTTGATGGGAAGGTTACGTACGGTCAGCGCAGGGCACTGGGAGGTACGTCTCATTTTAAATATGTTGCACAAGATGTAATGCTGTCTGGAAAAAAATCTTGTAGAACTATTATCTAATTATTGTTCTGGCGTGGTGTTTTGTAGGGGGTAATTACAAGGGTCATGTGGATGTCCTTGCCCCAACTGTCCAGGAGTTGGCAAGTCTTGAGAGAGAGGCCCAGTCTTCGTTTCTTCACCTGGGATATCTGCCTAACCAATTATTTAGAGCATTCTAAACTTACAACAAGAACCATTACACTGCTGATGAGAGCTCTGTAGTACGTGTTGCAGTATCATGCATCATACATGAATTTCAAATTTGCAATAAATATAAAATAACTTATATTCCTGATAAGGTCAGGCTATGAAAGCATCTTAGCAAATATTTAATTTCCCAAAAGACATGCCTCTACTGAGACGTGATTTTATTTTATTTTTTTGTAAATCTGTACGACCAATTGGATTAAGTTGTGTATTTAAGTTTACTATTTGGTCCAATGTTGAAAGCCAGATGTTTGGGAGAATACAATGAAAGTAATAAATCGTTTGTCTCATTTGATTTTTTTTGTCTGTGTTACATTTATGCTATACCAATTCACATTTGCCTGTTGTAACACTTCATATGACCTCTAGGTGGAGCTCTCTACCTCATAAAGTCCACTATTTTCATCAAGCTTGACCACACAAATCGCAAACAAGCCCATGTGACCATAGGACAAGAGTTCTCAAAATAAAATGAATTATTAAAACTATAGTCACCACAGAGACTTCTTTTATGTGTTACTGAAAGCTGTCAGATCAAGAGGTATAGCCAATGATAAATAACGCAGCCAATGGTAGAGAGACCAAAGCAGTTTCCAGGCTTAAGTTGGGCAAATGATCATGAAAAACTGCATGATTTCAAACACTTTTGTTGTAGATAAGGGTCGAGGTAGTTGCGTCGCACGTGAAGGTCAGATAGTTACTTTTATTTAGTATGATTTTAGCGGAAGTGTTGCTTGTACTTGAGTTTAGCTTGACCACGGTGGAGCAGCGGAGAGACGCCCAGTGTTCAGCCCACGGTTCAGCCCCTCAGCCCCGGCCGCTGGCTCAGATCCGCCCTCGGAGCCGCTCGGTGTCAGCTGGATGTGGTGGATGTAACAGCACCGCTTCTTTGGACCGCAACAGGTACACACACACGCTGTTTACCGCCTCACTTAACAATAAAAGGTTGTCAAACGCGGATCATGACACCTTTACGCTCGTCTTCAGTGGAGATTTGTATAGGTTTAATTGCTATGGGGGAAATACTGCAGTGCTTTTTATGTAGGCTAACACATTGGACTCAAATTATTATTCTAGGCGTTCTTTTGTCAAAATATTATCTCTTAACCATCTATTTGACTGTTAACAAGAAGGAAAAAAACAACCCATGATAGCTAAAAGGTAGGTCATCAATTGTAAAACTGAAATAAAGCATATTTTTGTACCCTAATCTAATAGCACTAGCCTATTGAATTAAGAGGCTATTGATATGAGCTAGCAGGTGTCAATATTGTAGCAACTATTGGCTCACATAGTAGAGATCTGTCACAACCTATTTACAATTTGACTCACTGGAGACTTTGTTAAAGATGTGAATATTCAGTTTTAAATAATAAGGAGGAAATATATTGAGTAACAAACTTGGATTATACAATGATGTTTGCTGTACCCTATTTGGGCATCCTTCTCCAAAACCTCTGATCACATGTTCCTGTTTGTTTTGAGTCCTCCATGAGTTTGCAAAGCTGTTTCATTCACTGCAGTAGGCTACACTAATTACAGAAATGGCTCCTTGTGCTATCTTTCCTCTGTCCAACTGTGTGTGCAAGACAGTCTTCCTCTGCTGCTCTCATGAAAACAAAATAAGGTACCTGCTGAAGTGGCAGAGTCCACCACCAACCACCTGAGCTGAGCAATTGCAAGCAGCTGCTCCTCTCCCAGAGAAGTGTGTTATGTTGCATATCCACCTGCCAAGGAACAGAGCCTTACATAACATTAAACAAATAGTGCCTGAATTTTATTGTGGCTTATAGAGTGGACAGGTCTTTTTTACAAGTACTGTACTCTATGAAGAAGACTGATTTAGCAAGGTCAAGATGGCATTACTCTTTGAAACAAGAATGATTGCCTAATGCCAGAAGTTAAAGGTAGGACAGCATGTTTTTAGAAGAGACTAAATATTGTAGAGGCTGACCCATAAATGTATACAATGACTATAAAAATGATCTGTGCTGTTGGCTGTATCCCCATTTTTCCACTGCAGAAGATCCATGTGCTTGTGAATAGGAAGAAGAAAGCCCAGTGAAACACACTATGTCCTTTCATCAGGAGGTGCAGCTCTGGGCTTCCTGGGCTGTCTATGCTACAACAGACTCCTTCTCTGTCAGAGCGAGGGAAGTCTGCACACAGGCCTGAGCATTGATAGCCACATCCGAGCCCTCGACACAGGTGTCAGTCAGGGTGCAGGCCAGTCAAAGCTCCTTTCATTCACTGTTACACCAAAACTGCAATGCATCATTATTGGACAAACAGATAGAAATGTGGTTATTTGATTTGGGCTGAGATGTGACAAGCTGCCTTTACAAGGTCGTCTGACAAATTAGTTCATATGCACAAGACTTCAGTGCACAAAAGTGTTCAAACACCGTTTGAAGAAGATATGGGTTGTTTAAGGCCAAGAAATGATGACTCGTGAGAATGGTAAATTAAGGTTTGGGTAGTCTGCTTGGATGTAGAGATTATAGATTCAACCCCTTGGACAGCCAATATATGCAACATTGACCAAAGACATGCTAGATAGGTATGGCAAACTTCTGTTTCAGCCTTGCTTGAAGTTAGCCAGTCTATGATTGAAAATACTAATTAATTAATTCAATGTATTTACCCTCCATATGCTGAGAGGTACTGTTGACTAAAATTAGACTATTACACAATTACAACCGCATAAAACGATGAATATTGTAAGACTCTCAAAGCTAGTAAACTGAAGCCTATAGTTGTGTGTAAAAGGTATTGTGATCCCGGATGTGTCCTGTTTGGTTTGAGTCTTTTGAATACAGGCAGCAGGAGATGTGTATCTTCTTTGTGAAACGTCACTCTCCTCAGAGTACAGTCATGTTTGTGCATGAGGGCGGAGGAGGTGGAGTAGAGTGTGTGTAGGCTTTTCTGAGCTGTTTGCTCAAGGGAGTGAAAACTGTTCATGATAAGTGTAATATAAACACAAGCACACATGGATAAGTCACAAGGCTATTACATCAAAGTTAGGACACCTTTTGAATAGGCTGCACAGTGAATTGCAATTGAATCAAAATCACATTGCACTTTGCCAAAACTAGATGCCAAAAAAATTATACAAAGGCTGAAATTATTTATGCAAAGCTGTTTTCTTCTGAGAGCAGTTATGCAGAAGTGTGGCAATAGTAAAGTGAATGTCAAAGAACTTGTTGATGCATTCATGTTCATTTATGTGTTACTAATGATTTTTTGGCTGTGTTTGTCAAATGGATTTGATTTTCCTCGTCCTAATCTAAACTCCATAACTTGGCAATGTAGGCAATGTAAACAATTTCCACTATAAGTAAAATAGTACATGTTGCTGGGGTCAAAATGACAAGAAATGTGGCACTAAAAATTGGTTCATTGTTTTTAGTTTATTTTTTGGTTTTTTTGGTTTTGTTTGTGTGTTTGTTTGTTTTTTTTGTGGAATGTGGAATTCAGATTTTGTAAACTCCTGCGTACAGACTTATCAACAAATACATTAAGATAATTTGTTTTTTCTATAGAAAACTAATTTAAAGGTCATGCCTAGTGCAATTTGCAGTACTGTATATCACTCCTTGACAATATTGTGTGTAACCTTTTGCTTCACACTTAGAAGCTAAAAATGTCACTCTTGTGTCACTGATCCAATACAGTCCTATGATAGAATTCGTTATAATATTGGAAAGATAAACTGACTTGTCATGTAGACCTCGAGGCAGTAACTCTTGCTTGTTTACTCAGTGACAGCTCCCTTCAAATACTACTGTCTCTTTCGCAAGTAGATTTATGGTGTTTGAAGATTCACACCATGCCATTTGTTTATGTCTTTGAGTATTCTTGGTGTAGCCTATATTCAGATGCATAGCCTATTCTGAATGCTTGGTTGGCCTTAAGTAATTGGCATTGCCGGCATGTGTTGCAAAATGATTTATACCTCAACAAGCGCGCCTCCTCCCAGGGAATCCAGACTACAAAAAGGCAACAGTGATGGAGCAATGTTGTAACATGAGCAGAAAACCTGGATAAGATGAAGGAGTGTCATCAAAGTACAAATGCAGTATATATATATATATATATATATATATATATATATATATATATATATACACACACACACACACACACACACACTAGTGAGGGATAAATACTAAACATACCAGCTAAAATGGAGAAAGATAGAAAAAGTGATTTGAAAAAAGCCCGGAGGAGATTGCTTTGACCTGGTGCTGGTTGGTGGCTGGATTGATGGGACGGGGGCAAATTGAAGCTGTAATGCTCAAGGAAGTGGTCTAATAAGACGCATGGGGGAATGATAGAGGGAGAAATGGAGTTTTTACAAAATGGACTAAGCGTCATAAGCCTGGTTTTGTCCTTTATTCAGTGTCGGCTTAATGCAGAGCCATAATAGGGAGCGGATGCTGTTTATTAAGCCTGATTGTGCTGGCCTGTTTTGGTTTGCATTCCAGTGCAAAAAATCCCCTTAACAGCCTGAAAATGTGTGTATAATTGTGGCTTTATATATTATAACAAAAGTACAGATTATACATTTTGCCTTTCCTGCAAGTCCAAGTGCTGTGTTTGTGTGCATTGGGCAACAATTACAAAATATCTATTAGTTTCATCTTATCCCTTCCCCAGATCACTTCATGAAATTATCTGAATATGAATTTTGCATTCAAATCGAGATTAGCACCAGGACTCTTACAGGGGAGTCTGGCATTCCGACTGCACAGTGAAAGCGCCTATAAATCTTTATTTGTGTTGGGTGTCTCTACACAAGTGCCTGTCCTTGTACATAAAATTGCCTCAGAAATTTGTTATGGAATATTTATGGTAGACCAGAATTTTAATGATGTAAAATGCTTTCTGTAAGTAGAGGTCTTTTTTATTAAACCTTGCCAAGGCTTCCAACTTTTTTCCCAGACTCTTGAACTTGTCTGACCCTCTTCAAATACTGCCGCAATGAGAGTTTGTCCTCATACAGCAATGAGTATACAGTATATAAAACATCAGTTCACTGTACTAGAGGTTGATCAATATGGGTTTGTTCATGAGTGATGTAGATATTGAAGCCAGAAGAGCAGCTGGCAGATCATTTGTAGGGCAGATTTTGAAAAAAAAATGTCCAAAATATATTATATGAGTCTAGTAATTTTCTATAAACTCAATTTCTATGCAGTGCACTTCTGGGCATGGATTTGAAGTTTATGTATTTTCAAGGGGGGTGGCCAAACAGCCTTATATTTTATGTACATACATGTACATACATATGTACACATATATATGTATGTTAATTTTTATTTTTATTTATATATTTTTTTCACTTCATGTAATCTACACAACACCATTTTTAAGACATGACTTCCTAATTTAATCTTGATGCTTTTTACCATAACAGTATATTTAAAAGTTTAAACTTTCTATAACAAGGATTTAGTACTGTGTTGGTTGACAATGACAAATGCTGCCCATTTTACTATATTTGGCAGTGCCTGTATTACCATTTTAGCTTTGCCTTTGCCACTTCTCTCTCTCCCTCTTTTCAATGCTCCCTCGCTGCTAGCCTTTTTACAGAGCCTCCCTCACAATGTTAACTGGACCGTGCATTTATTTATTTATTTCCCAGTATCTCTGTGCACACTTGATCTCTCTCTCTCTCTCTCTCTCTCTCTCTCTCTCTCTCTCTGTCTCTCTCTCTCCCTCTGTCTCTCTCTCTCTGTCTCTCTCTCCCTCTCTCCCAGGCTCTAGCTCATGTTTCTCTCTCTTCTTTTTTTCCTCTTTGCAGATGTCTTAAAGCTAGAAGGCTAAAGAGCAGGACTCTCCTGTCTTCTCCCCACCTGCAGCCATGAATGGTAAGGACACAGTGTAATCTCGCTGTCAATACAAGTGTCATTCCCTCATCTATTTTAGTGATGTGTGTGCACTTTGGGATTCGAAGGCAAGGCTACAAAATGGAATGGCTGCAACATCCTCCTGAACTGAATGAATAGATTGGACAGTTGAAGGGATGACCAACAGAAATCTTCACTGTGATAATTCTGGTTTTAATAATTCTATGACAAAAATGTTTATAGTGTATATTTACAGTTGTATTGGAATGGATAACTTTGCTTAATGGGTTGAGCCTAAATGTGATAGTAACGGGAATACTAGGTCAAAGCGTATCTAATTTATGCCCTTCCTGGTTAGTCTGATGAAGTGGCTGGTGAAGCAGTTGTTGAACCTACATCACCAGTCTAATACATGATCTGGACCTTAGGTCGGTACTGATCCCTACAATATAGAACCCACTGGGAAATAGACAAAGCTAGGCCTAATTGGTGTAAGCTTATATAAAGAATACATATTTTATCTAGGGAATGCAGTGTATGTAGTCTCTTTTAAAATGAAAAAGAGTACCACGCTGTGTCTATAATCATATGCAAATTACACTTTACAAGCAGTTTTAAATGGGGATACACTACTTAGGCCACTTTGTCCTTGATACAATTGCACAAGAATGTGTCTGTTGTTTCATGAAGCAGCAGTTCAGCTCGTGTTGGTCTTACCTTACACAAACTGTTTGTCTTTTGCTACAAGAAAGCTAGAAGCTCATAGTCAACATGGCTAAATATATTGATACTAGATCAAAGGATTTCAGACAGCGGCATCTGTTGCAACTTGATTTAACAGTATCATGACGACAGATTGGGAGGAGAGTCTTTTTGTCATTATGCTATTGGGGATAGTAAAGGATGATACAGCACCAGAGCAGATGTGTATTAGAAATGCAGATGTGCTCAGAGGCCACTGGTGCACACTAAAAATACCTGAAGCTAACCCCCAGGTGAAATGTAAATATTCATGATGCAGTATATTAGGGCTGTGCAATTAATCGTATTGTAATTGAAATGAAGATCCAGTAGTTTAAAATCGTCGGTATTCAACTTGAGGCTCTGTAATAAACTGGTTTGCAGCCAATCCTCAGTAGTATAAGTAAAAGTGGGTTGGAGCAAAGTTCAGACTGGAGGAAAATAATTGACTTTATGTAAGTGGCTCTGGTTCAAAGTCTGTCTTGATTATATTAAAGAAATTAAGACTGAAAAATCCATATGTATTTTGCATATGAATTTGTTTTTAAGAAGAGGAAACACATTTGTGACTGATGATCAATAAGGAAAATGTAGTTTGGTCTCTGAAAGGTTTTCGCTTAATTTGCAAAGTTTCTTAGTTCAGTCAATTTGATTACATATTAAAAGTTAGGATTTTACTAGCATGCACAGGCTTTTCTCGGCCATGAAAGAAATTTGCAGTGGCCCACTTCTCCGATCCGTTTGGCCTGGCTGTTTCCAAACCACAGTGTAAACTGGCTGTGTACTATACAGCCATACTAGCTTCACATCCCTGTGGTGCTGTGCTAAATATCATCTCCCTTGTCTTACTTACAATAGCTTCTAAATGAGGCCTGTCAATGCAGAGACAATGTGGAGGATATTCTCACAAATCTGAGTGAGATTAATTACTCCGTGTTTTTTTATATTTTGCTGTCAATGCTTTAACTAGGTCAGGGACTCATCGGCTATTAATGCTGCCTTTGTGAAGAGAAAATACACCTATCTGAACAAGTGAATGCAGATATGGACTATACAGGTTAGTGACAAATTTAGAAAGCAAATGAGACACTTGTCTGTGTTTGAAACACTAATGAAACTATTTGGCGTGTTTGTACAGATATTTGGGATGGGCAGTGGATTTTTTTAAGATTCCTGTGGTGAATTAGATGTTGTTTAATTTAGGATAATTAGACAAGTGTTTGGGTTAGACTGGAGGAGGAAGTTCCATCAGGGCAGGCTGGTATTTCCTGACATTGGATAAATTACAGCATGGGTGGATAGTTTTGTGGATATACTCCCATAACACAGCCCTCACAGAAATGCAGGGCCAGCAGCATAGTTAGTTAGTTAGTTATATAGAAATTATATAAAATGTTTGAAATTAATGCATAAGAAATGGCTGATCATTCATTAATAACTTAATCCCAAAAAGCGAAATGGTGGAACCAAATATATTTCTGTCTTGTAGTAATTAACAAGCTTTTAAACACAAGGAAAAAGGAGCTTTTATTAAAGTTCTATCTAGATTAAAATTAACATTGCATTTATTGTGGATGATTGTTTCTGTCTAAATTATTAACTATTTCATGAAATGACCTTTATAGACTATGCTAATATACTGTAATATTTGTCATGAAAGATTTATTCACTGGAGTGTCCATTTTAAAGTAATCTATAAGCAGAATCCTATAACATCCCTGCACTGACTTGAAGCTTTAGAGCCACAAACTAAAACCAACTACAAACTTAAACCTCATCAGTATGCAGCAGGTCACTTCTCTGTATCTTCAGTCAGGACTAATTATCTGTCTATGTCTTTGTTTTTATCTGTAATGTAATTATAACCATATGGTGACTCCCATCTGCCTGTAATGTCCATGCAGCCAATTTCCTCTGCAAACAGCTTTGGAGGTGTATAGTTGTGATAGAGGAAATTGAGACACTGGGCCTGGTGTGAATAATGTAATGTATTTCCGGTATGACAAATTGAAGCTACTCTGATGAGATTTTTGTTCTGTCCGCTACAAGTAAGAATTGAGTTTCACGCCCCTCATGAAGCAAGTTGAAGTTAATATTTTATTCATGGACAACCTTGGATTTACCTTTTAATATGCCAGAGTGGAGCAGCGTGAAAAAGCTGACTGGACGTTTTATGCATTAATCATAATCAGCAGTTAGTTAAAGCTTCACAAGTCACATTTGGGAAGGAAACTGCGCAGATTCTTTTGAAAGAGTATGCATAACCCATTTCTTTATGATTACTTGTGAGGAGGAGTGGATTAGTTTTGACTTTGAACTGGTAGGAGTGATTTAATTTGCAATATGTGCCATGCAGCATGTGATTTTAGCATCAGGACTGCGTGCAATACGTAGGCGCCTCAGTGGGGAAATTAATAGGACAGTTGTACAGTGTTGGATTTTACCTTACATGGTAACTGCTCCCATTGAGTTGATGCTCTAAGTTTTTGGTTTAAGTTTAAGTGAATGTGCAGTGATTGGGCAGTCTATTGTCTGTGGTCTTCGTGCCAATTTATTCAACATAAATTTCTCCATAAGGATACAGTCTAATCTAGTCTAGAGATAAGGTCTTTTTTATGTTTGTTTGTTGATAGCAGGTGCTATTTTATAAGCAATGTCAATGTTAAATTATTCTCCACTATTATATATTTGTATTCTATATCTGTTGCTACTCCGGTTCTTGAAATGTCAGATGTGGATGCTATTATTAATGCTTTGTTCTTTGGCCTTGTCCAGGTGGAGCGAGCATTTGGGCCATCACTCCTGAGGAACGGGGGAAACATGATAAACAGTTCGAAAGCCTTGCTCCTGTCCTCGGCTTTGTCTCAGGTAAATCTCCTTTGACAGACCATTTTATATTTGCCAGTGGATGTCCCGATCAAGTTCTAAAAATGCCTGTTGTCTACTTTGAATTCTGATATTGTGATTTATTCTTTAGGGGAACAGGCCAGGAAGTTTTTCCTCCAGTCGGGCCTTCCTCCTTCAGTTCTTGCTGAAATATGGTACTGGAGTCTGCTTATTTCTAAAAAGCATTTGTCTTGGGCCTGAATTAGTTTGGTCCACATCCCAGTACTTCCTGTTGAGAGTTCACTTCCTTCATAGATGGCCCCACCTAGTTAATTGTGTTTGGGGGAAAAATGTGCCTCTGATGTACCTCTGTACTAGGTTTTCAAACTTGAATTTGATACTTAGGAAAAGGGTTGCCACTCAGTACTGATAATGAGAATGATAATAAAAACATGACAATAGTTGGCCATTTTAAACACAACATAGCAGTAGACAAAGCAAGGCAAGTTTGTATTTGTATTGCACAATTGATACGCAAAGTAATTTACAGTGCTTTACAGAATAACAAAGACATTATAATGACTATACAACCAAATCCAAACATAAATAATCATCATAAAATTAACATTAAAAGAGAAGAGTGTAGAATAAAAAACATTCAGTCATATGCACAGCTAAACAGAACTGTTTTGAGACTAGATTTAATATTGTCAAAGTAGAGGCCTGTCTCATGTTCTCAGGAAGACTCTTCCAGGTTTTAGTTGCATAAAACTGAAACGCTGATTCCCCCTATTTAGTCCTGAGTCTGGGCACCAGCAGAAGGCCTATCCCTGAGATTCTTTGAGTGGTTCATATGGCACTAACATGTCAGTGATGTACTTTGGTGCTAGGCCATGGAGAGACTTGTAAACAAGCAGAGCTACTTTAAAGTCTATTCTCTGAGCTACAGAAAGCCAGTGCAGAGACCTGAGCACAGGAGTTATGTGCTTGTACTTCCTGGTTCGAATCAGGACACGAGTAGCAGTGTTTTGGATGTACTGCAGCTGTCTTAACACTTGTCTGGAGAGGCCAGTGAGCAGACCGTTACAGAAGTCGAACCTACTGGAGAGAAATGCATGGATTAGTCCAACTCTGGCTTAGACTGTATACCTTTGATTTTTGCAATGGTTTTAGATGATAAAAAGCTGCAGATGATATTGATTTGATGTGGCTGTTAAGGTTCAAGTCTGAGTCCATCACCCCTAGATTTCTAGCCTGATTTGAAGGTTTTAGAGAGAGAGAAACTGAAGGTGACTGCTGACACTTTCTCCTTGTTTCTGTGGGTCAAACACTACAGTAGTAGTTAGTAGTTTATCCACTTGGTCTGGTATTATACTTTTTTGATATTGAACAAAACCGTTCTAAAACAATTTATAAAATGGCAAAATTTGTCATTTATTTATGGCATTTTTTTAAATATCATTACATTCAATTAGTACCGGTATCTAGAATCAGTATCCTATTTTAGTATTGATTATTGATTATTGAGCATTTATAGAGCTGTGAATTGATTTATTGGCTAAGGTACCTGATTACCCTGTACTGAACTACATTTGATCTTCATGGCTAAAATGTTCCTACTTTGTGTATAGGAACCTAGCGGACATGGACAGCGATGGAAAGATGGACAGGTTAGAGTTCTCTATCGCAATGAAGCTTATAAAACTCAAACTACAAGGAAGGAACCCACCCACGTCCCTCCCTATGATTATGAAGCAGACCCCTGTATCGAATGCAGGAGCTAACATCCCTTCCTCGGCACGTTTTGGTAAATATTGCTTCTAATTTTCACCAACATGTGTCAACTGTGTGTCCATCTTATACAAAACCCTAATAAGCTACATTTAACCTGTCAGTCGTCGTTCTTGTCTTGTGGTTTGTGTGTTCTTCCAGGAATGGGCTCAATGCCAAACCTGTCCATTGGTTTACCACCCATGCCACCTATGTCTGCAATGCCCATCCTAACCCCTATCCCGGCTAACCCTTCCATGCCTACACTTCAACCCCTGATACCAGCGCCCATGACCCTGCCCCTTCTCCCCATGGGAGCTCCTGGACTTACCAACGGCAACCTCCTCACTCCCCCTGCTCTGTCCAACACAACAGGTTGGTTCTGCTGTGGAACGTGGTACGTCAATAAGCATTTAGTATTGGCAAATTTTGCTTATTGCCAAGGTGTGTAAATGTTATTGCTTAAAGCCACAGTTTGTAACTTTTTGCTTTTAGACTAAAATAACATGTGTTTGTTTTGTTTTTTGTTTGTTTGTTTTTCATTGTGGTTGTTTTTATTGCACTGAGCCTGACTTCCACAAACCTGACTCTTATTTGGCCATATTTACTCCTACTTGTTTCCATGTGTCCAAATGTTGTTCCTTTGAATATTCCTTAGTATGGCATAAAATGGAGAACGTTCCGAAGTATGGTTTCTATTTCTACAGAATCATGGAAGTGACATGACACTTCCAGAAAGATACTTATTCCATGTTAGCAGTTTCTTCTTCAACAAAGACACAACTATTTTGCTACAGTCATATAATTGCTGAGTGGATATTATGCTTTATTATTTCCTTTTTTAATCTCACAGTGTACTCTCTCAGATAACCATTCCACCTGTCATTTGGCAGTCGCAGCAACACACTTTATCTGTCTTTTGGCAGTGAAGTGAATAGCTCTATCGAAAAAGTAGTTTATTCAGCTCTCATCATTTTATATTACCTTCTATAACCAGATATAAATCCATGCTTCACTGGTTTCTCAAATGTACACAGCCACATCCACTTTTGTTTTGAGTCCAATGTCAATATAAAGGATTATGTGCAGTGCTTGTAAAGTGTCAAAGAGATTAGATTAGATTATGAAAGTCACACGTTCAAGGGTAATTGTTAGCTGCCATATTACAATGTAAAATGCTGTTTGTTCTTTGAATCTACAGTCTTCTTTACACCCCTATGTTTTATATTATGTCCACACTGTTTCTGTAAACACATTATATGTTTGCAGGGATGTCTCTGTCTGGTTTTTCCTCACCTATGGCCTTCTCTCCAACTGATGGTTTGTCTAAAGCTAACTCACTACTGGACTTGGGATCAACCAGGTCAGAGCCTCTGTGTTTCTGCAATTACATTTAACTTTAGTGTTGAAATATCTGTACTCTACTAATGATATATTGAAGTGAATGCTAGTATATTTAGGTGTCCTCTTATCTTTAAATGAGTGACAATAAGTTGTATGCACATTGTGTACTGCCAAGTCCCCAGTAAAAGATGATAGAAATTGTGTCATTGTATTTATTTACTGGTATTTATTTTCCAGTATTATGCTGGGCTGTTTAAGTGCATAGCAAGTTACCTGCTTGGTCACATTTCAATAAAAGCACATTAATAACTGTTTATATTTGACAATGAAAGAGATTTATGCCCTTGTCTGGGAGCTAAAATAGCTTTTAGTAAACTGTCCTGAACACATTTTCCTTGTAGTTTGTAAGCTGTTTCGGTACAAATATTCTGTGCCCCAAGTTTTTCTCATGGTCTTTTGTGCTATTTAGGAAAGGGATAGCAGCAGTGTCAGTTTTCTTATTTTTGTGTGGCACAGTTCTTCATACAAAAGGGCCTGGCCTTAGGTGTAGCTGCATAGAAATACATAAATATTGAGAGCTAACTATCAATATCCTATCCACTGATGTAGGTAAATGTAATAGCATCTCTGATTCTTTGTCTTGGGTGCTTTGTTCTGCTCATCGTGACTCGTATTCATTTTAATATGGTCACAGTTACATGACATACATCCAATTTTTACGCCACGGGCAAAGGAGGAGCAAGATTTGTCAACTAAGATCTTTTGAAAGGCTTATGTGTTCTTTTCATGCAGTTATCGCCAAAACGCCTTCTGAAATAGTTAACAATCTGGCCTTTCCTATGTCTTACCTTCAAGGCATTGCTCATTGTAAAAACAGAATTGATAATCAGAGGAACTTGCAAGTGTTTTTTGTGAGAACGATTGTCTACAAGCTAGCAAAGCTCTTCCAAGGCTAATTAGGAACCAAGGAATGACACTAGGGAGTCTCAGGGCAATTAGTGGTACTTTAGAGTTTGAAATAATGAAAATGCTGACTACATCAATTGTAAAAGTGCCATTCCCCTTTAGGAGAGGTGTCAATGTAACTGTTTTCTGTCTCTTCAGTTCAAATTCTTCATCCACTACTTCGTTAACCAGTAATTCCCCGAAGACAGGAGTGAGCGACTGGGCCGTTCCACAGGCTTCAAGACTCAAGTACAGACAACAGTTCAACACACTGGACAAACTAATGAGCGGATATTTGTCAGGTGAGTTTAGCACACTAACACTTATGGCTAAACAAACATTTAGTTCTCTGGACCACCTGGCTGCTCTTGAGGGCTCTCCGTGACATTTGACTGAGTTTACTATTGGTCACATTCTCTCTCTCACATGCTTAACATGTGGACTCAAAAAGTAAATATACTTTTCTTTTTTAGGGCCTCAAGTAAGAAATGCACTAATGGCATCCAACCTGACGCAGACCCAGCTTGCTACCATCTGGTGAGTACAAGGTGTGTGTAGGAAACTGACTGAATACAAATAATAAGCGCATGCCCCATTCACTGAGAGATAACAGGTTTTAGGTTTAACTAAATTTGTATCAGTGGTATCAGATAGTGGGGAAGCTGTAAACATGGTTTAGTAAGTTTAGTTGTTGGAGTGTTTCCATTGTTCTTTTCTACACTATCTAAAGCAATAAAAGCAAAATTCATGTTTGCTCCTGGCACCTCCATAAAGCTGGTTATAAACCACACTGCTACTGGCTAATACTGTAGACACACAGTGTGTAAATCTTTAATGGTGTAAGTTGTTGTAGTCTAGAGGTGAGAGACATTAAAAATGTATTATACTCGATCAAAATGGTTGTGCAAAGTTATGCAAAATTAGACTATTGTTGAGCATATCATCATATTAAAGGCTACTAGAGATATTTATGTTTGTGAGTACTGCTGACTCTTAGGGTAGAGTAGTTTTTCACAAAACCATTTATTTGTTGAATATTTTATAATAATAATAATAAACATTCTTCTTCATACATATTAGGGACTTTTTACTACTGGCTCTATGGAAAAAGCCCAAGGTCTCTGAAATTGTGAAAAAGTCTCCAGCCTCTGTATAAATGCGTATATATTGTGCTTAATAATCGTTGTTATCGTTTCCATAGGACACTGGCTGATGTGGACAAAGATGGTCAGTTGAGAGCAGATGAGTTCATTTTGGCCATGCATCTGGTGGACATGGCTAAAACAGGGCGCCCCCTACCTCTGACACTGCCCCAGGACCTTATACCACCCTCTCTCAGGTAAAACATACACATATTTACTGTACTGTAACTTTATGCTTCTATAACAAACAAGTGAACCACTTTCAGAGGAGGAACAAAGCCTATTGAGCTTGTTAATGGGAATGGACCCTACTCAACTCCCTGCTTACTAGACATCGAGAATGAGCCTGTGCCAAAGACAAAAAACTCCAGTGGTATGTTTTACAATATATCTTTTTTTTTTTTTACTTCATGTTTATTTTTACAATCTCTTACTTTTTAATCCTATTTTTTACCCTTAGTATCCTATGAAGACAAACTGAAGGAGAACTTTGCGCGAGGAAGTGCAGAGCTGGAGAAGCGCCGTCTGGCTTTGGAGGAACAACAGAAGAAAGAAAGAGAGAGGAGGGAGCGAGAGGAGAGAGAGGCCCTGGAACGAAGAGAGAGAGAAGCCCGAGAGATGGAGAACAGACGGAGGCTGGAGGAAGAGAGAAGAATGGAGAGACAGAGGGAGATAGAGAGACAGAGAGAGGAGGAGAGGCTCAGGGAAATGGAGAGGAAAGAGGTGAGCAGGGAGCGGATTGGTTGACTTGGTTTTCTGTAATTACTGGGAAGTTCAACGTCTTTTATGTTCATACAAATAAACAAATTTACAATATCATCAGAAAGTGATGCCATTCAGTGATTCAGCTGAAAGGAATTTGAGCCTTAATATGGCAAATTTGTGGAGCAGCTCCCTAATAATTATAATTATAAGATTCAATATTTGTTGAAAGACAACTGTTCTCAATCTGAATTTATGACATTGTTCAAAGGCTAGAACATAAACACAACATATGAACATGTGAAAAACTTTTCTAAAAATATAGTTTCATTTGTTAAATTTTGTTTGTGTGTTACTACGTTTTAGGCAGCCAAGCAGGAGTTGGAGCGACAAAGGAAGGAGGAGTGGGAGCGAGGGAGAAAAGAGGAGCTGAGCAGAAGACGAGAGGGAGAACAGGATGAGATCTCCCGACTCAAAGCCAGAAAGAAAAGTTTGGAGTTGGAGCTTGAGGCTGTGGTAAGAACATATGCAACACTGCAAAATTATAATGCATTTGACAAGATACTGATGTAATTGGTCTCACAGGGCAACAAGCACAAACAAATCTCTGACCGTCTCCGTGACGCCCAAAGCAAAAGGAGGATTCAGAAAGCAGAAGTGGACCTCATCAATCAGAAAAGAGATGCACGTATCGCTGAGATCAACACTCTGCAGATTCAGTTTGAGGTTTAACTACATTATTTCAGTTTTTTGGGTTTTTGTGCCTACATCGTTTTGTTGAATAAGCTGTATTCAAAAATAACAATCTACACAAAAGTGGTAATGCTTCTTTCTAACCAATTATAAATGACTCCTAGGAATGGCAGAGGAAGCTCTCCCAGTTGGTCCCAGAACAACAAAGGCTGACAGAGAAGCTTAGGACCATCAGCCTCAAGAAAGTCCCAGGTGTGTCCAAACTACATGAACAAGATATCATTGAGGGAGGGAGCTGCCATATGTGATTGCGACCTTTGACCTTTCTCTTTGTAGAGGGGGCATTGTTGTCTCTGACTGACACTGTGGCAGAGAAGGGCGTAAGCTGCCGACAGCTGAAGGACCAGCTCAACGCTCTGGAAAGAGAGACCACCGGGAAACTGGAGGAGATGGAGCAGTACAAGAAGGAACTGCAGGTCTGTGCCCACCACAAACCAGAACAAAATGGCTGCTCAATGTGGGGGATGGGGAGTGTACATTATATAAAGTTACAGTCTGACAGGCATAAAAGTTAAATATTTAAATTGAAATAAATGACTGTTTATACAGGCTCCCTCTACACTATTTAATCACAAGTAATCGAGTAAACAGATCAACACAATTTTTGTATAATAAACAATATACACAATTATATCTTAGCCTTACACAAATATTACTGGACATGGACTGGACTCAGTGTTCACATCTTAAATTATAGTCTAAAATATTCAGAATCTTCAATATTAGGAAGTATGTTGCTGTTGTTGTTTCTGGAAAGGGATACTAGAGAAAACTGTGAAGTAAAATCCTGTTCAGCTTGTCCCGGTAGCTCTCATGTTTCACCCTAGAGGCAATAGAAAACCATGTTATTCAAGTGTTATTGCTACTGTAAAGAATAGGATGTCCGCATATTCCCAGGCAGACCTTGCTAACTCAATACCTGTCAAAAATTATGTCATGGTGTTTTCACAATCTCTTTTTAATCTTGCACTAATGACTGTGGCACTATACTCTGCTCTTTAATCTTGCTTTGTTGACTTATTCCACTGTAGTCTTTAACAAACCTTTCTTTTGTCTTTTTTATGCATCTTCGGATGTCCCTTTTTCTTCTTCTCATGCTTGCCACTTTCCCTGTCATCTTTTTCTGCCTGCGCTCTCCATCTTGTCTCCTTCATGGTGGCTCTAACAGCTTGGGGATATGGATGACTGTGCCTTACGGTGCCTTCTGTCCCTGCTGGCCTGTCTCAGCCAGCTCTTCTTCCTTATCAAGGTTATCCCACTTCCTGTGTTTTTCCCATCATGCAACAGCTTATCACTCATAAGCTTTCATCTCCAGAAGAGGAAACTCATCTGTCCTTCTCTGAGTTTTAATCACTGGATCTAAGTTAAACTCATTATTATTTAGAGCAACTATGGCTTTGTGTCTCTATGGGAATAGTCCCACTCTGTGTTTTTGTTGTGTAAACAGAACAGCGCCTGAGGCTTGAACACCAGGAAAATGCTTAATCTGCATGATTATTATATTACAGAGAATAAGATGTAAAAAAGATGCATGTAGTTTTGATTGCAAAGCCTGTTCTATTTTGTACTGTAATCTGTAATCTGAATGCTGCACCACACAGCCACAGTATATAGTTGTATTTAAGTCATTGTGATTCACCATTGAGGTGGACATTGATGCATGGATTATTTTATCTAGGAGTTATGTAACTCACTGTGTACCGCATCAGGAGCTTAGGGAGAAGCAGGTGAGGCAGCAGGCTGTCCTGGACGACTTGTACAGAGTGAAAGAGGAGAAACACCGGGAGCTGCAGCGGAGGAGGGATGAGGAGAGAGAGAGGAGGAGGAGGGAGGAAGAGGAGGCCGCACGGTGAGTGGGAGGGCACACATCATTTACATCTCCCTTTGGGTGACTTTGAACCCGTCTGCTCAAGGCTTATTCACCGCAAGATAAAGCTGCTGCGTTATTGCATATTCATGACATGAATTTATCATTTTGAAATAAATTTTTGAGGAGTTTTATTTTAATAAAAGATGGACTGATGTAGCTTGACATTTTGGCAAGCTGTATTTAATGTATTGGAATAAGCCTTGACAGAAGTGACAAGCTACACATTATATTTACACATCTTTATACTGTGTATAAAAAGTTAAAATGTATTTTTTTGTTTATGTTAATGACTAAAATATTCAGACTATAATTAGGAAAGAACAAATTAAGTTCTCTTAAATACACTATTATGTAGAAAATTGACTAAATGGTCTTACAAAGACAGACAGCTTTTATGTTGTTAATACTGTTGCTGTTGTGGTTGTTGTTGTTGTTGTTTTTGTTTTTTTTATTTATTTGTAAAGGGATAGCAAATATTAATGAATTAAAAATTTAAATATGAAAAGCTTATAGCCAGCATGCCTAATTTTTATCTTCAGTCTCTCGGCAAGTTGATGTCAAACTATCTACAAGACAGGGAAAAGAGCAGCAACAAGCACACAAAAGCATTTTCACTATGCATGCAATTATAGAACAGTTTTACACAAGTTTGCTTCTTTTTTCTTTTTTTAAGGCTTGCAAAGTTGGAACAGGAGCGACTAGAGCAAGAAAGGAGAGAGCAAGAAAGACGTGAACAGGAAAGGAGAGAACAGGAGCGCCTTGAGCAGGAGAGAAGACAAAAGGAAGAGGAGGAGGCACGTCAGAGGAGGCTGCTGGAAGAACAGAGGGCCCGACAGAGAGAGGAGGAGGAGAGGGAGGCACAGGCCAGACTCAGGGCTGCACAGGAGAAAGCGAAGGAGGAGGAGAGGAAGAGGAGAGAGGAGGAGCAGAGACAGAGGAGGGAAGAGGAGGAAAGAAAGAGGAGAGAGGAAGAGCAGAAACAGAGGAGGGAGGAGGAGGAGAGGCGGAGGAGAGAGGAGGAACAGAGGAGACTGAAAGAGGAAGAGGAGGAAAGGAAGAGAAAAGAAGAACAAGAACGACTTCAGAGAGCATCTTTGGTCTCCCAGCAACCATCCAAACTCACCACCTACAGAGCACTATATTCGTTTGTGGCTCGCAACGCTGATGAGCTGAGCGTAGATGCAGACTGCCTTATAGAGGTATGGACCATCAATTGAAAACATATAGATTCCTGCTTCTCAAGCCTCTCTTTCAAATTAAAAATGCATGCATATTATTTATTAATTTTTTTTAGCATTACATATAAAAGTTGTAAGATCTTTGCCCTCAACCTTTATTTTAGCATCTGTAAAATGGCTGTGACACTGTCCTATACACCTTCACCATTCAGTATATTCTATGAAGCAACAAATGTAATTCCTGGTTAGTTCATAGTGACTAAATTGTGTAAATTGTGTTGTTCTGACCCAGGTGGATGAGCAGACGGTTGGAGAGCCCGGCTGGTTGTGTGGGAGTTACCGTGGAAACAGGGGCTGGTTCCCTCAGAGTTACGCTCAAAAATGTGGCCCACACGAAGCCTCAACGGACACAGGACCCTCTTCACCCCTGCGCCGGCCCTCCTGTTTACCACAACCACTTAACACGGGGTAATTTAGAGCAGCAGGAGGCAGCTCAATATATAATTATACAGCTCCACAGCATTTTAACACAAACTTGAGTTTTCTGTATAGTATACAGCAATTTTATGGTCTCTTATCTAATTTATCTTGATTATCTATTCACAGACTCCCAGAAATTGACGTAATATGCGAGAACATTGTACCCTTGCAGACAGATGTGTCACAGGTAAGAAAACTATTGGTTAATTTACAAAGTCATGAGAGTGTGGGCACATTTTCCACTTTGGAATCTCCAAAAGAGGAAAATGCACTCCGAGTACGCTAAGGAATCATTCACTTATTACACACTTTCATATATTACTAAACGCAGGCAACAGAGGTAAGGTGGGTTAAGTGTGTAAGTTGCCCAAGGAGAAAACAGCTGTGTGCGTTAGTGGAAGTAGGGAACGGCCTACTTTAGGGTTTGTGGGGACAAATGCTTTACCTTTTGGGCTACTGCTGCCTATAACAAATTATTATTTTTTTTTACATATTTACATTTGAGAAAAAAGAGACTAGCTAAGTGGGCTACCTGGGAATTATAGGTGCAAGATTGTAACTTCAATTTTTCCAGGCACCTGATGCTGTAGAGTTGTGTATCTAGGCTATAGACAAGCTTTGGCAGTCGTGGAAGTAGGTCTGGCTAGAGTTTACTCACTGCTGCTGTCACACACATGATGTACTACACAGTTCAGTTTTAGATCCTCTCTACTGGGACTTCCACTCTTTTTTTTTTTCTATGTGTACAGTTACATGACCCCGATACATTACATTAGTGTTAATATGTTTGAGCTTTATAGATTAAAGGTGCAATGTGTAACTTTTCTAAGGGATCCAGCTGTTTGTCTTCATGAAGATGTTACTCTTTTGCCCAGAATGTTCCTCTGTAATGCATTAAGCATAGGCCTGTCTATCTCTCTAGGAGACAAGCACACACTGGGCCACATTACAGGTCAGATCTATGGAGTGGCAATCCAGCTTAAGAATGCATGTTTTTCAATGTGTTTTTGTACAATAAAACACCAGTAACTGAATAAGACATAAATTTCATGCCACACTATGGAACATTTGAGGTAAAACAATATTATATCCACAGAGACAAGCAGGTGTTGGACCTCCCTTCAGAAAAGTTACATACTACACCATCAAATATAAGTAAGTTGTGTATATCAGAAGCAATAATTATACTACAAAATGTATATTTCAATATCAGATTCCATCCCCATTGTTGGCTCGGGCACTTTCATCATGGTCACCCACATCAGACCTGGACCTACACTTTTCTGGCGGCGATGTCATCACCGCGCTACTCAGCTTCTCACAGGGTGACATCATCAGCGTGTTGCAGCAGAGGGACGACTGGTGGTTGGGACAGCTCAATGGGACACAAGGATGGTTTCCCAAGGGCTATGTGATGTTGGAGGCAGCTAGCAGCACAGAGTAGGACGCTATATAAATACACTAGTTCGACATCAGTGAATTGTGGGTAATCTCTTGTTTCTGTTCTAGTGTGGACTCCTTAGATTCTGACTCTCAGTTAGAGGGTGAGTCGATTTGTATTGAACTGTCCTGTCAATATATTTTCACAACTCAAGTCTGGAGTGAATTTGATGTGCAGCTGGCTATATCTAATCTCTCTTCCCAGAATATGTTGCCCTGTACACATATGAGAGCCCAGAGGTTGGGGACCTGACTTTTGTTGAAGGTGATGTTGTCATGGTGACAGAGAGAGAGGGTGAGTGGTGGCGAGGATGCGTCGGGGACCAGATGGGTGTTTTTCCTTCCAACTATGTCCGACCTGTTGAACCAGAGGTGAGGGAAAGCCTCTACCAACATTCTATACTTGCCTTATTTATATACTTGACTCTTATGCAGTATTAGTTTCATGCTCATTAATTTGGTTGCCATGCTGACAAAAGTTGTTTTAATATCCTCTAGACATCAAAACCCGGAGGTCCTAACAAAAAACCAGGTGAAAATAATACTGAATAAATATTGCTTTAAAATCCTTGGCATTTACCTGGTTTACCTGGAATACAAGCCTTCTTTATATCTTTGGTGTTTTGTCAACAGAGATTGCTCAGGCCGTTACCGCCAGTGTTTCTCCGATGATGCACCAGCTATGTCTGTCTCCAGGGCAACTGATTGTGGTCCTGGCCAAGAACTCCACTGGGTGGTGGCTCGGGGAATTGCAGGTCAGTCAACCAAATGAATGTCGTTTCTCTTCCTACTAAATTAATGAGAACCAAGGCACAGCAGATGGTGTGTAAAAAGAGTAAATCAAAATCATTATCAATATATAAATTCGTAAAATATAAAACTGCATTAAACCTCATCTGTCATGGAAAAGTATTGATTTAAATGTACCACATGAACACAGTATGTTCTCCTTCAGTTAATAATTGTGTAAATGTCTGAAGTAATTAATTGTGGTTCAGTCATTTTGTTTCCTTTTAGGCTCGTGGAAAGAAGCGTCAAAGAGGCTGGTTTCATTCTTCTCATGTCAAACTCTTGGGTCCCTCCAGCAGCAAGACCTCCCCCTTGCCACTGCCCGGTAATAGACCAGATATATTTGTAATGCAATAATAATCTATGATTCTCAAACTTATAATTTGTTATATTTAATTTTTAAAAGCATACTAACAAACTTGAACCTGTCTTTTTAGTGTGTCAGGTAATTGCCATGTATGACTACGCCGCAGCTAACCCAGATGAACTGAGCTTCTCCAAGGGTCAGCTGATTAGTGTCCTGGACAAAACCAACCCAGACTGGTGGAAAGGAGAGGCCAATGGGGTCATAGGTCTCCTGCCCACAAACTACATCAAGATGACCACAGAATCTGACCCCAGTCAACAATGTAAGTCATTCTATATTTTCTCCCCTCATCTTTTCTCAACTTAATGACTAAAACAATAATATTAGTATTTTTGGCATTCTAAAGTTTAGCGTAATTATACTGTATATTATTGGCTTACCCCAGGTTCACTAGATACTATGTCAGAGCATGGACAAACTGATGGTAAGGTGTCAACTTGTTATCACTGGTGATCATTGGTAAGATTTTAATGGCTCAGTCACTGCATATTAAAGTAAAGTGCTTGTAAAGATCTATAAAGATATATTTCTCTTTCAAATCAGTGACTGGCAATTAAAATCTATATAAAGGGCCATTATAACAACAATTGTTTGTTTACACAAATGGTGGCTAATAATTTCATCTTTTTTGTTTTTTGACCAATCTTTTTTTTTTTCTTTTTTTTTTTTTGGTGATGGTCTCCAGTGGACCACATCTTATTTGCATGCTGATAAAACCACGCTGTCATTTGTATAATCTACTGCTCTCTATAATTTGATATCAGTGTTACAATTCCTACTTAGAAATCAAATATTAAAGTTGACATTGGTTAGGTTGTCACATAAGCACATAAGAGTGAATATGCCAGTGGTTTAATATTACTGCAATAGTACTGGCAGGAGATCTAATTAAAAATGTGTGCTTGCATCCTTCTTGAGCATATCTGAAAAACATCTCAATCACAGAAATGCATTATTAATGCAATTCCACATAAACCCTATTAAATCTATAATAATATATTATGTCTTTCTCCGCCATCTCACTCACCTCCCCTTCCCTCTCTTTCATCTGTTTTCTGTTTCCTTTATAGGACTGTAGCTGGCTTTGCTTACCTCTTCTCCTCCTCCTCTTCCTCCTCCTCCTCTTCCTCACCCCTCCTGTTGCGACTGAACGCCCTGGGCAGTGAAGAGGACACCACTCTTCGCTTCTCTCACATCCCTTGTTTAGGACTGTGGTGTTTGTAGTCCTTCTGGCCTTTTCTCCTGTCTTATATTTCTTTTCTTCAGTCTAGTCCTTGTTCTTACTTACCCTTGTTTCCTTAACAAACACATTTTACATTCAGAGTTGTTAGAATATTTTGTCAATATAAATTGTGGAGGCAATGTATTTTGTACGTGGCATACGATATTGTTGGTTCAGGAAAAGTTACATTAGATATATACGTTCTGTGTATAGCTCTTAATATCTAAATGAACTCTCTAGTCTCTACAAGAAAAAAAATGAACAACAAAACAGGATAGAGAACTGTCCTCTGGAGCGGCCTTTGCCTACAATATGGCAACTTTGGAAATGTGTATTACTGTGACTTTCTGGATTGCTAAGAACCTTTAAGGAGCTAAAATATGCAGCAGTGTATTGGGACCATAGATTGTCCTTGCAGCAGTAGCCTGCCCATTTTTGGTGTAACTTCATAGTGTTGGCATGAAAGCATGAAAGAAGATTTTAAGTAGAATTGGTTGTATAGATTGTTAGTTTGGATACCTAGTGTAATATGTAAAAAATAAAGTGAAACAATTTAGTTTTTTAAATCAAACATTTAGCCTAGTTTTTTAAGGACTCATTCATTGCACTGACACTGTAAAATGGACCAAGCACTTAAAAAGTTTAAATCTTCAATGATTGCTGCTCACCGGTTCATGGCTTGAATTTGATTGTGCTTTTATATAAATCCTTTTTCTTATGCACTCTATAGTTTACGGATTAATGAAATGGATTGACACTCATTCTGTACTGAACTGTGATATCACCAGCAAATTCTGAATTCAGCTTTTAGTGTAGGACACTTTTACCATTACCAGCTGCAATTGCTAACATTTCAACCTCAATACTTGATCTGCTAACTCCCCGGTGACTGCTGCCCTTTGGGTCTTCCACACCTTTTCTTACTAACCTTTAGTCATCTCACCTATGCAACCATTCAGAGTCAGCTCTCCACTAAAAGGTGCTTTGTTTTTTCTGTGTCCTAGTGTCAGTGTTGCTATTGACTTCATGTTCTGCATTTACACTGCAACACGCCTCACGCTTGTCTGTGCATCAAATGTAAATCCATGCATAGATAAATAAAGAGATTCTAAAATGTTTAAATGTGTTGTATTTTTGACTGCAGTATGCCTTTCCTTTGTTTGCTGTGCGTGTTTTGTGCATGTATGTTGTGTGCTGTAGGGTGTGCAGACCTGATGACCCTGGACACAATGAGCCCACAGGAGAGGAAGAGGCAGGGCTACATCCACGAGCTCATCCAGACAGAAGAGACTTATGTGGAGGACTTAGAACTGGTTCTGGATGTAAATACATTTATAACAATCATATTATTTGGAATCATTATTTTGAAAAGGTTGTTAATGACTATTCACTGTGCCTAAGGTGTTCTATAAGCCCATGTCAGAGTCAGGCCGTCTGACAGAGGCTGAGATGGCAGTGATCTTTGTTAACTGGAGAGAGCTGATCATGTGCAACACCAAACTCCTCAAGTTAGTAACACACACTCATTCATCTACTATTGTGTAACCTTTGCAGAGGAGGGTACGCTATCAATTTTCCCATAGAGAGTTAATGGAAGGTTCCATAGTGTGCCATTAAACTGATATATTTTGAGCTGTGTTTTCAATTACAGTAATGCTTTATTGTGAATAGGGTCGCCTCTTCATTGAACCGCCATAATTTGAAACACTTCAGGCAAAGTAATAACATCTTCACGGAGACAAGCTAGTGGCAGACCCTCTGCTAGAAAAGAACATAGTGCACTTTTAACATAGCCTTCTGACCCTTTAGAGCATTGCGTGTGCGTAAAAAGACTGGAGGAGAGAACATGCCAGTGCAGTTGATCGGAGATCTGTTGGCTTCAGAGCTTGCTCACATGCAGCCGTACATCCGCTTCTGTTCCTGTCAGCTCAATGCTGCTGCTCTGCTACAGAGCAAGACCTATAACCAGCCTGACTTTAAAGACTTCCTTAAGGTACTGGGGGGGCTGTAGAAAATGTTGTACACTTGCATGATTTATCAGTTTGGTTTTCTTCTGAGCAGAAGATCGCCACTAACTACCGCTGCAAAGGAATGCCACTGTCCAGTTTCCTGCTCAAGCCCATGCAGAGGATTACCCGGTACCCACTCCTCATAAAGAACGTAGGTAGAACAAGGCCAAGAGCGCACTAGAAACATCATTACAAACCCCATGACACTGAATGTGTTGTGTTTCCAAGTTCTTTACCGTCCTTTTTTCCCTAGATCTTGGAGCACACCCCAGAGTCTCATGCAGACCGTGGCCCCTTGAGACACGCCCTGGACCGGGCTGAGGAACTGTGCTCACAGGTCAATGAAGGAGTGCGAGAGAAGGAGAACTCAGACCGACTGGAGTGGATACAGAGCCATGTGCAGTGTGAGGGGCCCATAGAGGTAACACACTGCCAGAGTGATTTTCTTTAGGCTTTTTCTATTCTTTTACAACAGCCAATCATATGCCAGACTCAGTCCTGTACTTTCCATATCTAGAATTTCTACCACATATGCCCTTCCATATAGCTACTTTCTCTATATCAGACTTCAAACTTTTCAAGCTAGGACCCCTCCACTCTCTGTAAGGTGAATTATTTAAAAATATAAATAAAAGGATGATTTAATTACATTTATTTGAATAGTTTATTGTATTATTTTATTGCACTTGACTAAAATATACAGTTTTCAATTAAAATGTATATTAAATTAATTGAAAATGAAATTATAGAAATCTCACAACACTCATCTCAGTGACAAAATGACCTTTGGGATCCACTGTTCTATAGGACCAAACTGGGGCATTTTCAGATACATTTTTGACTAATACATTCCACACATTGTCTGCTTTTGTTTTCATCTCAGCACTTGGTCTTCAACTCCTTGACAAACTGCTTGGGGCCCCGCAAGCTGCTGCACAGTGGACGCTTGTACAAAACCAAGAGCAGCCGTGAGCTCTGGGCCTTTCTCTTCAATGACTTCCTCCTGCTCACACACAGCGCCAAACCATTCTCATCTTCAGGACAAGACAAACTTTTCAGCCCCAAGACAAGTATCCAGCTCAAGATGTACAAAACGGTAACAACGGGACTGCACATGGCCTCTTTTTGAATAAATAACAGACATAATCTTTTTTTTATATAATTTCAGCCTTTGTTCCTGAATGAGGTTTTAGTAAAAATGCCTCCAGACCCTTCCAGTGATGAGCCAATATTTCATGTATCCCACATTGATCGAGTCTATACACTTAAGACTGATACTCTAAATGAGAGGTAAGTTTTCATTACACAAAAGACAATAAGTAAATAGATGCATTGTAGTGGCAGTTTTATGTTCTACTGTAGGGCAGCATGGGTCCAAAAAATCAAAGCAGCCTCTGAGTACTTTATAGAGACAGAGAAGAAAAAAAGAGAGAAAGCTTATCAAGGTAATGTTATGGCATTGTGTATTTACATTATTTTACTGCTTGTTTTTAAGTTAAAGTACATTTAAACCTATGCTGTTTCTAGCCCGTTCTCTCAAATCCAGTGGTATTGGACGGCTGCTGGTGACTGTCACTGAAGCTCAAGAGCTCAAAGCCTGTAAGCCAAATGGTAAGGTCCTTAGTTTTTAAGTAGATTTTAGTTAAATTTCAAAATAATAGTATTATATTAGTAAATACAGCATATATGTGTACATTTTACTACTAAATGCTTTCAGGTAAGAGTAATCCGTACTGTGAGCTGACTATGGGGGCTCAGTGCTACACGTCTCGTCCAGTCAATGACACGTTGAACCCAAAATGGAACTTCAACTGCCAGTTCTTCATCAAAGACGTGTACCAGGACGTCCTGTGTATCACTGTGTTTGAAAAAGACCAGTTTTCCCCAGACGGTCAGTCAAGCATTTTCTATAGATGAAATTATGTGTACAAGATTTGAATACAAATTTTAACTTTTTATTTTGTTTTTCAGATTTCTTGGGTCGTACTGAAGTCCCTGTGGCTACTATAAAGAAAGAGATGGAGAGCAAAGGAGCAGCTAACCGTCGTCTTCTACTGCACGAAGTCCCCACTGGAGAAGTGTGGGTCAAACTGGACCTGCAGCTTTACGACCCCACTAAATAAATGAATGAACAGCATGCGCACACACACTTTTAAATCATTACGTTTTATTAGACACTTTTGAAATCACTGCCAAAATCAAATATGCCAATGTGACTGCCCAAGTTCATTTCACTAATTGAAACTATTATGTTTTGTCAATGTGCCTTTACATGTTTTGAAGAGAAAAGAACTGTATTTTTCTAGCTCAGGATACAGTTAATTATATAATGATAGATACACAACATGGACCTTCTTGTTATGGCTGATGTCCATAGGTATCAGAGTAATAAAAAATAAACAATGGTATCTTAGCAATTAACAAAAAACTGTATGGACAAAAAGTGCTTAAAATGGTGCATATAAACCAGAAGCTGAAACCTATGAATACATTGTTACATTGTCAAGCTGTGAAATGTTGCACACTACTGTATATTGTAAAAGAAATCTAGCACCATTAAAGTTGAGAAATATGTTTTTAGTCCTTGCTGCTGCTAGTAAACTGAAAAATGGTGAGGTAGTTTTCAGATATAAATATTTACTATAGAATTTGCTCTATATTTGACAAAACCAACAGTCACTTCGATGGCAATTTCTGTACTTTGTGTCAATGTGGCATGGGATCTTATCAAGCCTGGATAAGACGAGACATATTGTTAGATTTATCTGGACCCCTGCTTCACAAGTCTCTCACACAATCACTGAGGCGGTAAAGTGGATACCTGCTCAGGGCTTTCCTTACAGCTTTCTTTTCTGGTGTTTTTGTAGAGGTTGAAGGTGAATAACTGGATGGGGTCCCAAGTGGTGTTCCAGGTGTCACAGGGCTGTTAGAAACCAGGGACGACTGAAAATAATGAGGTAGCTTGTCTTCCTGTCTGCTGCTAGTTTTTGAATCTAGTAGAAAGAAGGAAGTCTTTGAATGACAGTTTAAATATAATTGAGTTTATCTATTTTTCAAAATTACCTGTTTCAAGAGAAGTTGACATCCAAGCTTCTTTAGGTATATCTTTTATTTGTGCCAACTGGAAAAGTGTCCGTTTGTTACATGACTGTAGATGTAATTACTATAGTGCATTGATGTTGCAGGATAGCGGTATTTCTTCAATGACACTCAAAATGCCAAAATATATCAATTTTATCATTCTTTCATACCAGTAAATCATTCATTGATTGATTTTTTTTTATTTTTTTTTCTTATCTCAGCTGCTACATTCCACTACAGCGGAGGTATGACCAGAATTTTAAAAAAAGTTACCTTAACATAATGAGACCTTTTCAAGTGGCATAAAAATGGATCATACTCCTTTGGGTTATACGTGTCCAGAAACACATAACCCTAAAAGATAATGTGAAAACTGTTAGAAAAAGAACACCTATTTGTCCAAGTTAGTCATGGGTATAATGAACACATAGGTACTTTGCTGTTGTAGTGCTGGAGGTATTGACTATATAGGCCCTGGCGTCTCTTTATATCTATGGCCCCATAGCTGGAAACGCGCTGGTTCAGATGTTTTTGAAGAGGTAACCAAAGACGCTCGGTCCAGTGTTTATGAAGCAGCTCCCTCCTCCTTAACTGTGCTGTATCATGCAGGTTTAAAACATCCTCCATCTCCTGTGCAGGTTCAAAAAATCAATTCATTCAATATATTTGCCATTTCATAATTTAAGTCTTAACAAATCCTACCTTTACAAAACCATTTTCCGTGTTCAGCAGGTGTTCCATAGTTTCTTTAATCTGATGGTTTTCAATGTCCATTTTGGTCTAAAACATTTGCAATATTAGTTGAAAAAAAAAATGTTAAGAATACACAATTTACTAATGTGTAGTACCTGGAGCCGTCTGTTGGAGGAGCAAGAGCGTTTTTCTAGTCTGAGAGGTTGTCTGGCCTTGGTAGATGTATGGGCTTCATTAGATTTTTCTCTCTTAGATTTAGTATTTAGATTTGACCTCACACTTGGCTGAGAAGGACTTTTCATAATTGTTACATCAATTTGTGAATCTAAAGTATAATTCTGAAAGGACAAAAACATGGTATGAGTAAGATTACAATTTCTGCAATTTTCTTGTTATCTTTGTCGTATATTTTGTTTGTGTTAATAGTCCAAGGACAATATAAACCACATACACTTCTGTTCAGCATTAGAAGAAGTAGCAGTAACTCTAGAACACATGTGTCAAACTCAAGGCCCGCAGGTCAAATGTGGCCCTCTGATCATTTTATGTGGCCCTCGACAGGGTAAATTAAAAGGTATGATGGTCTTAAAATGTCATTTTACCAGGAGATACACAGTTACACAGCCATATTTTTACATCTAGGAAAATTCATATGCCATTTTGCTGATGTGGCCCTCGGTGAAAATGTGTTTGACACCCCTGCTCTAGAAAAACTGTTTATACTCACTACTTGAGGTATTAACTGCTACTACTCTAACTTCATTACTACTACGATGCCATTCTGACTCAAATTATTATTTTATTTTTACAAATTGTACACCACACCACATTACAAAAAGTGCTTTCTTTAGTAAGTAACTTTGTTTTAAAAGTATATATTAGTTTTCTTCACACCTCCAATGTGTTCTTACCACACTACAGAATATACTGTAACATTAAACATCAAAATGCATAGATCAGAGCTTCATTTGTTTAACTAGGATGTATAAATCCTTGCTTGAGTTACGCAGCCCAGACACAATTGTGCTGCTGAACTTAGGGACACAAAGGCCAACACTACAGGCCATGACAGATCACATTCTCACATGGAAACCTGAGCCCATCCCCTCATTAGGCAAATAGAGCGTGTTTGACTGCACTGAGGGTTTTTTTACATGACAACTTTGATTATACATTAAGATAACTGATCATTAAGATCTTTTTTGCAATCTGTGTATGTACTTTTTCACATTTTGATGATTGTATATTCTACCTGATCCACTCCAGTAACTTATGAATGAGACTATCCATACAACCTGACACTGTAACTGCCACTGTATCCATAGGCTGAGACGGGACAGCATGTCGACAATAGGGAAAGATACAACTGTCCCAGAGATCTATTGTCCCACTTGTCAAACTGTCACAGCTGTGCAAAGTCTAAAGCTGTGACTTTAAGCAGAAGAACTCAATTATTTATCAAACATTCACAGATAAACAATTATAGTAATAGTTTTTTGTTTTTTTCTCGAATAGTGTATTGTGCAGCAACTAGATTGTATTAATGTTAAGGTCAAAAATAGCCAACTGCCAACTTACCTCAGAAAAGAACAAGTCTCGAGGAAAAGGTGTGTGGAAGGTGATGAAACCTTTTGGAGCAGTTCTCGTCTTGGGAGACATGTCTAATTTAAAAGTGAAGCCACAGAAGTGAAGTGCAAAAACAGTTTGTTGAGTGAATTGTTGAGCGGTGATAGAGCAAAAGAAGAGTCTGCCGCAGGTGTCCTATCAGCAGGAGTTTCGTTGCCATGACGCCGTGTACGCATGCCAAATCAAGACTTTTACGCAGACGCAAAAACGTCGTTTTAATAATATTATTACAATTTATTATTTATGTTTAGTAATATTTTAACGGTCAGAATCTAAAAATGCATTATTGAGACACGTCATGGTTTACAAAAATATAAATACTGTCACCAATAAATCTGACTGATTAGATATGAAAGCAGATTTTCATTCTTATAGTCTACAAAGAAAGTAGGCTTACACGATGTTAATGCTGGACTGATCCAGTTAGCCTAGTACACTTGCTGAAACGGGCACTTTCAATTTGCCGGGGTCACTTCACTTAGTTCACTAGTCCGACACCTGTCGGGAGAATCACTAGTCAATTAGGCTCTTAACGGTGTTAAAGCAGGACATGGGCAGAGCATAGCTCCACTTTTCACTGCCTTCGTTCTTTCCGCGGCTGGGCCCATAACAGTTGGGAGACTACATGGATTGGTGCACTTCACTAGCAGCCTGTATTGCCCTTCTCTGGATTGTCTGCTTCATAGACGGTAAGAAAACTCGGATCTTATAGGCTCAATGTTTTAGAGTTTAAACATACAATAGTTAGGCTGTATTGCATGTCATTTATTAACCATTTAGTCTAGTTCAGTATATTAAAAAAAAATTTGATGCATGTGTTTATGTATTTAAATTGGCCCACATGGCAGCTCTTGGAACTTTTTGTTATAATTATCATATATATATATATATATATATATATATATATATATATATATATATATATATATATATATATAAATATATATATATATATATATATATATATATATATATATATATATATATATATATATATATATATATATATATACACACACACACACACACACACACACACACACACTATTACTATAGTAGATATGGTCAATCCCTGGGCATGCGTAAATTTACGCACAGATTTGTGATACAGGACGCCCTCATGTCAGGAGTAGCTCTAATCTGTCTGTTTGTAATGATTGGTGACATTTGGCACGGTTTTAAACCGGTCCACAGCTGACAGTGTTTTACCCTCTTATCTCCAGGCAACGCGGTGCTTGAGCTGCGATTGCTGTTCCACGCTCTGACAAAAGCCGCTTGTCACCTGTACCTAGCCCTGCTCCCGCTGCGCAGAGCGGCCACACATTTCTATGACTGCGTACGACACCTGATCCACCATGCCCAGCACAACCAGTCCCACCATCCAGAGTATCTGCAGCACGGCAAGCCACTGGCCAAGAAAGGCACGCTGCACTTTCTGGAGGGCATGTGTGTGGTTTGTGAGACTGTGCCCAACCTGATGGGCGCAGCGCTCAGTCTGGGCTCCGCCTTCTGCCACATGATGCAGGGGGGCTTCTACATCCTGGCGGCCACGCTGCGCACCATTCAGCTTAATCTGTTTTCCCAAATGAACGGTGAAAAGGAGAGATGGGACAAAGACCGTGTAAGAGCCAAAGAAAGTGAGAAAAAGCTCAACTCCAAAGTGCTGGAATACATCTCAGTGTTTTGTCAAGATCCTGTCAGTGCTCTGCGAATCAAAGTTGACGTGCCGCCTGTTTACAGATGATGTTTGTCACCTTGTTTAATTCAAGCTCTTTAACTGGCACTAAGCGGCCTTTTGTTGGCAGTGGGGCAGATTTTGCAGGTGCTGAAAGAAGTTTTCACAAATTAAAATGAAGGAAACCTCTGATTAAATACATATGTATTTTGCTACAAAAATGTATTAAAATATTAAATTCATTTTTCAACCTATTTTTGTATGTTACATTTTAGATCACATTAATTTCATTATTTAACAGATCAATCAAAGGTTAGCAGAATATATTTAAGAAATGTTCAAACACAGTCACATTTTTATTATAGGAAAAGTAAGGCTATAGCTATTATCTCAGTACCTATCAACTGTAAGGGCACTTTATAAGTTTTAAATTAGTTAAGGTGTACATTATTGGCAGTAGGTGATCAAGTGAATATATAGTAAGTGTAGGGACTCACATTTCACAGATTTGTGTACGATTTTACAAAAAGATATGTGGAGACTAGAAAGGTTAAGCCTAACTTTTGGCGTCAAGACAACTTTGTTGCAGTCTGTCCAATGAGAGTCTTTACAAAAAGGGAAAGAGGACTAGAGCTTTGCATAAGGCGTCCTGTGGAGCAACTGGGGAGGGAGTTTTCCATCTGCAGAGAGAGAAGATGAAACGTAGCGTGGGGTTAGCTTGTCAAAAGCAAAGAATGTGTAAATATTTTTTCAAGCTCCAACAATGACTTACAAAGAATGTCATTAATTCTTTTGACAGCTGCTTTGTCCACTTGATATTCATTGTCTTTTGACCTATAATCAAAACCAGATTAATTTTATCTTGCAAAACATTTATGTAAATGTATTGGAGAACAGTGGCACAACCACTCACCCCCTGAATTTGGTCAAAACCCCCAATGTGCGTAGTGCAGACAGGATATTTTTCTGTATGTCTGATGATAGCGCTTCATAAGTTTGGAGCTCACCTACATATAACACAAATGATTCAGTTCTGAGTATACATATAGGTATAATGATATCATTTTCAGTTGTACCTGAGAGTATGAGCTTTATGACAAAGCTTCGAACAGCAAGATGCAATTCTTTTTCTGAAATGTTCTTGATTTCATGTTCAGTGAGGAAATCAAGCATCACCTGGACATGGGAAATACATTTTTATTAGTAGTATAATAACATACTAAAATTACATATGTATTCATTACCTGGTATGACCGAATAAAAGGTTGTATAAAAGCACACAGGAAAGATACCACCTCCTGTCCAGCCTCTGTCACTGTCACTTCCTCTGGACTGAAAAGAATGGCTCCACAGTCTTTCATTAAGAAACATGCTTCTTCAAAGTCCTAAACAGAAATTATGAAGTTATGAAAGCAAATCAACACATAGAGTTATTTGTAATTTAATACAACATAAGCTCTATGTAGAGTATTGCCTCATGAACCCTTGAACCTGGATTGTAGTATGGCATTATAAAACAGTCTTACAGGCTGAATTTTAGTTATTCTTGACTAGAGGTGAAACTTTTCTAGTGAGAGGTCTGTCATCTGCTTGTCTTCATAGAGATATCACTGCTTTGTCCATAATTTATGTATATAATTATGGGTGTTAGAAATACCTGCTGCACCACCTGCTGGTCTCCTCAAAGATAATTAATGCCATAATGGAATATTTCAGGCAAAGCAATATCATCTCCATGGAGACAAGCAGGTGGCAGTAGTTCACCATTAACTCCATTTGGAAGTTAAAACTGAATTACACTTCCAATCAAAATCCTTATCCTATTATCCTAACCTGTTAAAATGACCAGAAGTTACCTGAGTTGATTTTCCGGGCACGAATATGAATTCATTAGATAATATCTCCTTTAAGAAACAGAAAAATGTAAAGAGCTCATCTGTTAGGAAAAAAACAGAAATAGGCATAAAAGATGAATGATGTGTCATCATATGTGCAAAATATCTCTACTGCGTGATTTCTGAAGCCTACAGACTCACCCCTTTGTGTGCTCTTTGTAACTTGGATAACGGTCGCGAGCATGGCAGGACGAAGGAAAATGTGCAGCGACTGATTTCTGTAAGACGCCAACATGAGCATTGCCACCGCCGTCCTGTTTACTTCCTCCTCTGCACTGAGTCGATGTTTTCTTATGGGCACCTCCTCCCGAACCAGACAGACCCTATCCCCCTTATGAGCAACTATAGAATGATGAAGGGCCACCATTGACAACAGCACATTTTGATCTGACACTTGTTCTGCAAAAAAATTAAATAAAAATAGCCATGATTTAAATTCAAATCTGGAAAATATCTGTCAGTTACAATAGTGTGCATAATAATAACATAATGCGTATGTTCCAATAATTGTGTAATCCTCGGTCCATTACACCAGTCCAAAAGTGCTCTAGTAACACCTCACAAAATGTACCTGTTTACTTCACTAGTGACAGTTTGTAAAAGTCCTCACAGGTGAGTTTCTGGAACTGCATTAATCCACTGAACATCTCTTAAGTGAATCTGATGCTTGTGTCAAAACATTCACCTAATCTGTCTGGTATTTTTCACTCTCTGTCCAAGAAGCCTTTGCGGCCTCAACACTGATCATAATAAACTCAGTGCAACCTTTGGTAAGCTAAAGTCCTCAAAAATAAGTTTATTCTCCATTTGACCCGTCCTTTAATGCCACTGGGGCAAGCAGTTGGGAGCAGAACCCTCCAACAACATTTATTTGGGAGATGTTGACCTGATTAAAGTCTAGATTAGGACATTAATGAGGCCTACTATCTCATTCTTGTTATCATTATGCTGGTGGTTGTCAACACCGGTCAATTTTCTTGGCTCTACACAACGAGCAATAATTGCCGTGTTTCTTCTGGCATATTTCTGGAAAGGAAGCTTCAAATGTTGAACAGGACCTACTGGATTTATTCCTCATGAAAACAACCTGTAATTAATTCATCATTAGCCATTACATGTTGTTTTTGAGGACTGAAATTTTTCTTCTTCTTTCTGTATTAAAATGTATGCTTCTTTTTATGGCTATGTTATTGTCTACAATATACAGACAGCCCTCTGCTGGTCAATTATGGGATGTAAAATTGGTCAACTTCAAACAAAACAAACATTTAAATTCATGATCCTTAACTTAAAATCATTATTGTGAATTAAATTTGGTATGAAACAATACAATAGTCATACCTGGCCAGCGGAGGTGAGCCCCGAATCGTAGTGCCAACTTTTTAAGCCAAAGAGTTCTGTCTTTGAGCTCACTCCAGACCATTCCCCTTTCTGTCAGTGTGGATGTAGGACACTGAAGTAACACACAGGCCATTAAGGACCACGGGCTTATGTAGGACCCCTCCTCCTGAATTCTGACTATGAGGTGGGCCAGCCAAATCACACATGCCTGGACATCTGGACTCAGCACCTTTGGCAAGTCTCTATTAACAAAACAATAAATCAAACAATTAAGTAAATAGAACTGAAGAAGCGGCTTGGATAAGCACCAAAACGTCTTCACTTCAACAACTTTTTGTCCAGTTGACATATTTATATTTTTCTTTTACTATGGATCATACCTGGACGATTGAGGACTTGCACAAACAGTTAAAGTTACTAAATGTTTGAGGTAACTTGTTTTAACCTGCCTTGGTGTGAGGTTGTATTGGCTGCGGTTTATCTTGCCCTGGCACAGTTCTCTGACCGACAATGGCTGACCAAAGTTCACATGCATGCAGCCATAATCTTCTTGTAGAACTTTGGTGGCCTTGAATAGACCCTGTGGGAAAAAAATATGCTATTGTAAACCCATACTGACATACTTACAGAAATATATTGTTTTAAACTAGTTATAAGTAATAAATAATAGTGAATAATTATTTTACATTTTGTTGATTATAAACCACAATATTAAAGCAATTTAATAATAGAAATGGATCCATTGACTTTCTGTTCAAAACTATAGAAATGAATCTCTGCTGCTAACCCTACCTCTTTAAAACACTATTTGATATTTGTAAAATGATATGAATAATATGTCTGCTAAATATTTCTTATTTTTTTATGTTCAAAAAAGCGTTTTGAATTGCTGAACCATTCCAAATGTTTAAGTAAAAATGGATGCATGTGTATCATACCTTTGTAGTTTCTTTAGGTTTGGGAATGCCCAGTAACTCATGAGCGAGCAGTGATTCTTCCAGTACTCGGTCATAGCTGATACTTATGGGCACTAGTGTGATGTCAAACACTTCTCCTTTAAAATAAGGCTCCAACACCATGTGCATCATACCTGCAAACAAATATATCAAGACATAGAATATAAACATATGCTCGAGCCAACATTATCATAAAAAATACTCCCGGCTCACCTAATTTGGGTGGTACAGACTTTAAGGTTCGACTTCTTAATCCTTCCACAAAAAACTCAAGTGGTGCAAATCCAGTCTAAAGAGAACACATATTTTCTTAGTATTTAGTGTACAATATGTAGTAGGCTAGTAATAGTACTATGGATTTAGTAAGTCTTACCCTGACAATAGTTTTCACATACTCAGACAGAACAGCCCAGTAAAGTTTATCAGAGCCGATTGAACGTCTGATGAAAAAAGCACCAGAGCGACGCAGAATCTCTCCCACAAGCTTCATTCCTGCAAGAGCTTTATCATGAAAAACAAGAAAAAAGAGTTAACTACACAGAAAATTATAAAAAATATAAATGTGGATTATTTTAGATACTTGCGAAGTCCAGCTGCAATGACGGGCACTGGGATGTCATATGTAAAAAGTACATAGGAAATGATCAGGAAGTCTATGTAGCTTCTATGTGTGGGCATTAAGATGACTGGACTCTCCTGGATGGCTTGTTGTAACTGCATATGAAAAAAAAATTGTATTTGAATATATGTAGATGTACTAAAATTTCAAAGCATTTGTGTAATTTAATCATCAACAAAAGATAATATTTTAATAGATTGTTTTTCCATACCAAGGTTTTCTGACTACTCAGCCATATATATACGTAGCCTATATGTATGTTTCTAAAAAAATATTTGAACATAGACTCAGACCATGTTAAGTCCCTCCATGTTGACGTAGATGTTGGTGTATAATCTCTTAAACACTTTGCTGAGAGTGTAGCCCATCAGTCTGATAAAACCAAGCTGCAGGTTTTGAGACATCTCTTCCAAAAGCAAGCGAGCATCCTCTTTCACCTCCTCCATGGATAAACTGGACTCTGTGGCGATCTGTTAATACATTTTTGGAGAACTGTCTTTGTTATTTATCTTGTTATGTCTAGTATTTGTGGTGAATAATAGATAAAGACAAATTAAGAATATAGACAATAGGGTTGTTCACAGTACTATGATCAGTATCTTTACAAATGCCATATTGATCAGGGCCAATGTTTTTTATTACATCCTAAACAATACTTTACCTCCTTAAACACATATTGCAGATACTGGGACTCCAGTGTTCTCTTGCTGAGATCAGAAGCTGAGCAGGGGGGCTTTTCTTTGTAAGGCTGGGGGCTAAAGGTCCTCAGAGCATGGCTGAGGTCACCACTTTGTCTCCTCTCCTCCAAAATGTCCAACTCCTCGTGGCCAGAGCTTGTATACTAGAAGACACTAATGAATTGTTAATAACTTGGTAAAAAAAAAAAAAATAAATAAAAACTTGCAGAAATACAAATACTTGTTAGAAAGTGACGGTTAAATAAAGCCAAATAGAAACATAAACAAATACAATGTCAATAGGTTACTAAATTATAATAGGAATAGGCTAAAGGGCATGCTGTGTGCAGTGCAGAATGAACAAGAGCTTTGTTCTTTATCTAAAAGTAGCCTACTTTGTAACTAGGTCAAGGTTTAGTGTTGAACCGTGCAAACACAATGCCATGTACCCCTAGTTGAAGCTGTTTGGAGCCATTTGTTCATCGAGTCGCGCGCACTGTGCCCATCTGAAGTAGGCTACTGATCTTCTTACAGCTTACATGTACGATATCACGTTTCTTACCGTGCTCGGCATTGTCTCTCGGTGCAAGCACAGTTATGCAGGTGCTTTCCAATTTTTCTGCGCAAAACTGTGGGCTTCTGCTGCCAAGTCCACTTCTGATTCCCGGGGGAAAGCCCAATGGTGCGGCGGGTTTAACTCCTCCCGCTGCTCCACATGTCCTCAAGTAACCCCAAAGCACTTCGTTCACTTAACCCCCATATCACTTTCACAGGGAAGTAGTAGTAGCAGTAGTAGTAGTAGTAGTAGTAATAGTAGTAGTAATAGTAGTAGTAGTAGTAGTAGTAGTAGTAGTAGTAGTAGTAGTAGTAGTAGTAGTAGTAGTAGTAGTGATAATTAAAAAAACAACTCTTGAGGGCTCATGGGAGTTTGCCCAACCAGTCCACATGTGTTTTGTGGATCTGGAGGCATTCGACCGTGTCCCTCCTGGTGTCCTTTGGGGGGTGAATGGAGTATGGGGTCCTGGGCCCTTTGCTAAGGGCTGTCCGGTGCCTGTATGAGCAGGAGTTGTGTTCGCAGGGCTGCCCTCTGTCACCGGTTCTGTTTATTGTATTTATGGACAGAGTTTCTAGGCGCAGTCAGGGGCCGGAGGGGGGACAGTTCGGGAACCACAGGATCTCATTTCTGCTGTTTGCTGATATAATTCTAATATAGTTACATCACCTAAAATACAGCTTACAAACTGATTTTACCACTGTCACAGACTGATGCTGATGTTAACATACAAACAGAGAATTGATTTTTGTCACAAAACAAGAGCAATGAAATTGGCAAAGGAGCCCCAGCAGCCATGTGATCTGTGCCAAACGCCAAGGTCAGAGATACACTGCTGTTAGGAGAAGGTGCTATCAGAGATGTGAGCCACAGAGGAATCCAAACGCGCTCTTATCCCAGTCACGCTGTTTCTGAGATTACAAAACTCCTGCCAAAAGTTTTGTCAACACACCAAGGAGTTAAACAGCTGATTGTGCACGTGGGTGCAGTTGACACGAATGAATAAGACTGCAATTTTGAAAAAGGATTTCATTAAATTATTCGAGGAGCTTGATAAAGTGGAGCTTAAGACATTCATCAGTGGACCTCTTCCTAGCATAGACAGAAGGAAGATGAACAAATTTACTCAGATGTTTCAGCTGAACACATGGGTGTTCAACGAATGTGCGCCCAGAAGATTGCAGCACATTGAGAACTTTGATCTATTGTGGAAACGAGAGGACCTGTTCAAGGTAAATGCCCCTCATCTAAGCAGAGGTGGAGTGAGAGTGCTGATGGATAATCTCCTCCACGCTCTGAGGCACTGGCCTGGACAAGGTCCTGCCCAGTCAGAGAAAAGAGGAATGAGAGAAGCATTCCTGCTGCGCCAACCAGAGACTGAGCCAATGTGTCAGCACCACCAGCAGCTCCCCCAGTGAAGGAGTCATCACCAAACCACAACCATTTCCCCCAGTGAGGGATTCAGCAGCACCACCACCTCCCCCAGAGAACAAGTCAGCAGCACCACCTTCCCAAGTGAAAGATTCATCTCCAGCGTCACTTCCCCCAGGGCCCTCGTCACAGGCCTTGAACCTGTCTGTGACAGTTCCAGTAGAGGTTTCAGTCCCAGCAGCCCCCCCATCACCTCCCCTGCCCACAGACCAGCCCTGGGTCCCCTTTGCTACATCTACCCCCTAGAGCGACTCCTCACTCCTTTTCCTCCCCACCTTCAACCATGGCCCTTCCCAACCATCTAGAAAGCTTCATCAGATCAGGAATTAAGATGGCTCCCCTCACACCTGATATAGTGCAATCAAGAGTTATGGCATCAACTATGGTGAACTCTTCCCCGTACCCACGGTTAGGCGTGTTCTATCAAAATGACAACTGGATTCGATCAGTTCATATCTCAAAAGTTTATTTCCCTGACAGTTACAATCTAATACAGTACCCGGGGTCAAATGATCTATCCCTCGTATGTGCAGCAGGCGGTCTGTCTGCCTTTCCCTGGCCCCAAAGAATAAAAATGTAACATGCAACATGAATATGCAAATATTATGTTGAGCAGGTAGACGCTTAGATCCCTCCTTCCGGCCTCGTTCACCTCTCCGGGCTGCACCGGCCTGTTTTTCGGCCTTGAGTCTACTCCGGCAGCCTTATCTCTGTAAAGGAGTGTCTACACAACCCCAACAGTTTCCCATAATTCATATCACACAATGTTGCCTTTAAAGAGAGACTGTTATAATGAGTGAATAGTTAGTGCTTGTTAAACAACCTTCAAAAGGATACAGCATTCAAAGAATATATGAATTCAGTATAAAAATGGTGTTTACATGACAATATTCAAAGGATATATGAATTATTATGTTTTGATATGATATATGAATTATATAAGGCATCTAAGCTTTATTCAAACTAATATGCATTCAATATTTTGATATATGTATATGTGATGCAACTAAGAAGCTTTATTACTTAGCATAGCCTTCACCACCTATCCCCCCTCATCTTTCACCTGGTCCCTCACCCAAACTCCCCCCTGATCGCCCTTCCCTGCTTTCCCCCAGAGCTGTTATCACCAAGAGCTAAGAGACATAGGGCCTCTGCTGTCCCAGGACATACAGTCATGATAAAGATAATATTATGCTGAGGCCCTGTGATGGAGCTGTATCTACAGTTACACCACGTAGACTGATTAACAGAAGGACAGTTAGACTGTCCAATCAGAAAAATTTAGTTCCCTGTAAGAAGAATTTCCCCACTGTGGGACTAATAAAGGCATATCCTAAGATAAGTTCCAGCCCTACTGAAACTAATCTGAAACTTGCTGTGCTCAATGTTAGATCTTTATGTAACAAGTAATGTTTAATTAATGATTTTATTTCTTCTTTTAATCTTGACTTTATGTTTTTAACCGAAACATGGCTCGACAAAAACACAGGTAATGCAAATCTAGGGGAATCAACTCCACCCTTTGGTCTCACTCAGCATGTCAGCGAGCCCAACCACAACAGCGGACACACTCTGGACCTGCTCATTACAAAAGGAGTAAATATTTCAAATGTCAGTGTGGTGGATATTGTTCTGTCTGATCATTTCTGTCCTGCAGTTATTCAAAGGAGACACATAAATGATAAAACAGGTAACTGTTTTATCATAAATGATAAAATGGATTTAAAAAAGTGTATCATTTTCACTGTACATGGAAATGATACACTTCATGTTCTAATGTTGATGATTTGTTGAACTCTGTGACTTACTTAGAGTGTTTCTGGACATCATTGCTCTGATGAAGGTTATATATGTGTATATATATATATATATATATATATATATATATATATATATATATATATATATATATATATATATATATATATATATATATATATATATATATATATATATATATATACACACACACACACATATATACGTGCTATGAGAATAATGTTTTGACATTAAAGTTGTTATCCATAATGAGCACATCTTTGAACAGTGATTGTATGCAAAGTGCCCACGTTTAGAAGAGAAACAAAGCTGAGCAAAGTATGGGTAAAGATACTGAGACCCTTCAACCACCTGTTGCTACTTGGAGCACAGCCTGTGGTCTGCCCACTGAGCCCCAGGGAGCACCAAGCTCTGCAGGCTTTTTCAAAGCAGGAGTCCGGTCACCCCATGGGAGAATATCTCATACTTTATTCAACAGTTTGTGACTGATGCATATGAGCGGAGCAGTGGAAACTAAACTGCAATGACCTGTCTAATAACTTACACACATACACTTACATATAGAGCATGTCAAATGTCAGCATTTCAAAGTTTGACCGTCTTTAGGATTTTTTAATATAACTTTTATGTATACCAGTCTTTTGCGGTCTGCATTTGCTTTGATTCAGTGTCAAACCCTAAATCATTAAATGTCAACTTTATTTTTGGTAAAATTTCTTTTTTTTTTTTTGGTTACTACTTCATTCTCATAAAATTACAACTTTAATGTTGAAATTTTATGACTTTATTCTTGTAGCGTCCGCATACTTTTTTTTGTGACCCTTATACTCTGCCATACATTTAGGGGTACATTTTCAGAAAGCACTCACACATTCCTGTGGGGGGTCTCTCACTTTCTGCTACCATTAGCATCATTTTGCAATAGTAATGGGCCATTCGCCAGGTTCTGGTGGTCAGGCTTAGTAGTAGTAGTAGTAGTAGTAGTAGTAGTAGTAGTAGTAGTAGTAGTAGTAATGTAATTAATTGTAGTGACTAATAACATTATAATAGCATTCTGTAACAATGTACTTTTTATTGAATTCAAAAGTTGAGTTGTTGAAAACAAAAGGCAACCACATGTAACTCTTTCACAGAAAGAATAATAACTTTTAAATCTAACATTTGTCTCACAATGTAAGCTTTTTTCTCATGACAGCAATGATAAGACATTTTAACAGGTGGATGTGGTAACATAGATGGAAAATTCAGACAATGGGCCATAACAAGGCAACACAAAAATAAATGATTCAATCATACATGCTTCTTTGTATAGAAAAATATAATCTGCAATAAACTATATTATTAACATCATCGTTATCTTTGTGCTTTTCTCATCCGAATTCTACAATAAATATTGATTTCATAATGTACCTTCCTTTAAGTGTTATTTTGAAATTAGTCTTAAGTGCTACTATGACTGAAATAAATGTAATCGTATATGCTACATGTGTACATTTTCAGTATCCATATGCTTAGTTAAGTGTAACTATACAAAGATAACTATAACTTTTAAAATGCAGCAACTAGGCAATATATGTTCAGTCTAAAAACATACAAGTTTAGCATATTGTAACCTTTATAGCTTAAAGATCCATGTCCATGCTAAAATCACTTTTATCAAGCTGCCTAAATGTACTCACTATAAATATGTGTCTATCCAGACAAAAAAAAAACAAAACTACAGACATTTCCTCAAAGTGCACTTTCATCCATCTTGTGCGTTAGGATTTTTCACAGTGTTTCTGCCTTTCTATCAGCAATCATTCTCTACATTTACATAAACATATCATGCACACTGTTCTCAGGCCCCAGGTAGTCAGCTGCTGGGGCTAGTCTGCTGTGAAGGTGGGATTCCCGGGTGGTCCACCGGGGGCAGATTCTCCCTCCAAAAGGTGAAATGGCTGAAGGTGTCAGAACAAGGAAAATCTGAAGAAGAAGATCGTGCCTTCAGTGGAAAAACGTGGTCCACCACCTCCCCAAGACGGACGTAACTGCAAGGAAAAAATGTTAATACGTATTCACATATCGAGAAAGTAGTGTAGCACTGTATAATAACTACACTTTTAATAGTCTTACAGCATGAAGAAGGACTTAGTTGCTAAACCTGAATCCTTAATAAACTATTTAGTCATTATTATCAATTATTTAATTAATATCCCAACTCCTAGCCCTAACACCTTAACATAACATAAGTACTTACTAAGCCTGAATCATTCTTAATAAACTATTTATTCATTATGAATTATGGGGTCCGGGACTCTTTGCTAAGGGATGTTCAGTCCCTGTATGACCGGAGCAGAAGTTGTGTGTGCATTGCCTGCATTAAGTCCAACATGCACTAGTTCCTAGTGCATGTTGGACTCCGCCAGGGCTGCCCTTTGTCAACGGTTCTGTTCATTGTATTTGAGGGTCAGCCAGGGGCCGGAGGTGGTCCGGTTCAGGAACTACAGGATCTCATCTCTGCTGTTTGCAGATGATGTTGTCCTGATGGCTTCATCAAACCAGGACCTGCAACATGCACTGGGGGGGTTTGCAGCGGTGAAGCAGCTGGGATGAAAATCAGCTTCTCTAAATCTGAGGCCATGGTTCTCAACAGGAAAAAGGTGGCTCGTCCTCTCCGGGTGGGTGGAGAGTCCTCAAGTGAAGGGGTTAAAGTATCTGAGGGTCTTGTTCACGAGTGAGGGAAGGATGGAGCATGATACTGACAAGTGGATCAGATAAAGTGGAAGAAACTGGATGGATGAATTATGTTTCTGTTTGTGCCTTATGTAGACTGATTAAGGTGTAGTTATTATAAAGTGCCATCCAAGTATTATATTATCAAAACGAGGTGACAACTTACGACGAAATGTTGGTCTTGGCATGTTCTTGTACAAGTTCACCTTTAGGGTTAACTGTAAATATTCTGTTCAATGGGACACCAACTTCTTTGTAGGAAAACACATCCTAAAAAAATATGGAAATTAGTTAAGGTCATGAAGTGGTTGGAATAGGGTGTGAATTCATAATAAAATAAAAAGAGAAGTTTGGCATAGTTTATGTATGTGTTTTAACATTGATCTCATATTCAGTATTATAAATTCACGCTAGCACAAATATTGACCCACAAAAATACCTGGTTATGTGGCAGGAAATTGGAACTCTAAACAATATGCCACCATTCACCTCTAAATAAAACTATTACTGGTTCTTTATATTCTGTGTGCATACCGTAGGTCTATTGCCAAATGCTGCATAGAAGGGCTGAGTATTTGGACGGAAGAGGTTTTTGATATCATTTAGACACTCCACTTTGAACTTCTCTGGCTTCTTCTCAATCACCTCCCTTTAAAACATTAAAACATTAGTACATTGTATATCACAAAATGAGGATCACTAACATTGAGAAACAGACCTGTGTAAAGCTGAGAAGAGGCTGCTGGGGCTCAAAAGCACAGGGCCCATGGGGAGCATGGTTCCTCTCTCATTCACCCAGTTCAGGTAACCTCGTGTCATATCAGCCATGCCTATAGCACGGGCTGAGCAGTATAGGAACTTGTAGCCATTTCTGAGAATAAATATAATATAATGATTAATAGCATATATTGTTAAAAGGTTTTGGGAAAATCATTAATTAGTTATAATAAGTATAGATTTTAGATTCTGTGGTATCTATGACTATTTCTGTCAATGGATGCACAGGTCAACAAAAAATCTTACTCCATGGACAGACTAAAATATAGAAAACGTATATTGAAACCACATGGAATTTCTTGATCCAATAAATCTCAACAAACTAAATAAAGCAATACTCAGCCAAATCAACTGCAACCATAGCTACTTACTGGCTAACTTTGTGGTACAGGTGTGCAATGCCTTGATGAGTCCAGTCTTTTCCCAGGGTTGGCAGAATATGGCCCAAAGTGTCAGATCTACAGGCAAATAAACTACTTTAGCTCAAGTTTGACATAAAACACAGGAAAATGTTGCTTTGAAACAAGTCTCATAAGAGATAAAGGTCAGATAATAGTGTTGATTAGTGCTTTTCACTATTCATTGATGTTAAGTTATATTTAATAACAAAAAGCTTGTTGAAATTATGCCTCAGTAAACTCAAAAGATTAAACCTCGCTGTACAAATGCTGCCATGTTTTAGCTTGAAAAGAATATGGGAAATTAGTTATTTATAATTAGGAGTAAACTGAAACTGCTGAATGCTAAAATGGCATACACACTCCTGTTTTGGTTGTGTTTTGAGCACATTTTAGTCCTTATACAGACCTGATTTGGTCCTGTTTTAGTCTACTTTAATCCTATCTTAGTTCCAGGTTTAGTTACAGCTTTAGTTCAAGGTTTAGTCCCAATAGTGAACTTGCCACTGAAGTTTCTTTTTTAGACTGTGTTCAGCAAACCTGGTTATAGTTCCATCGATATCCGAGATGATAATGTTATCATCCCAATTCCAGAGGTAGATAGTTCCCTGGCAGCGGCACGTGCCCTGGTACTGAGTGGTCACGCTGAAGACCACATCGTTGGGACCATCTTGCAGCTGAAGGGACATCTGTGGAGGGAAAGACGTGTCAATATTAGTCATGTCATTCAGAATGGGTACCTGAACTGCACTTTTGATTGTCCTTTTACCAGCTGTTCTGAAGTGAGTCTGAGGGTCTTCTTGTAGGACACGCCCCCAGATGGATGCCCCGTATCTGACTGGATGGAGCCTGACACTCTTTGTTCCTCATCACTAGAAGATGACTCTTCTTTGAGCCTGGAAGAATAAAAAGTTAGACCACAGAAACATTCTATTTTAAACTCATATATTATTTAAATGTGTGTATCCTAAACAAAGCACAGTAATAAATTATATTATTGTGGAAAAGTCACTATATGAAATATGTACTTCCTTTTCTGCCAAATATATTTAAAGGATCATAGTATTGGCAATGATTAAATGTTGTTGGCTTTACTTCAGTTATAATAAACATCTTATCTGATCAAACTAAAATACCTGAGTGACATTGAACCAGATTGATTCACAGAGCCACAGGCGCCAGACTCCTACAAAAACATGTTTAAAGTTAATAATAAAATTAATACACAACAGAGAACATGGAATAATTAGCTGTAATTACAGATTTGGAGCTGCTGTTTCTGCCCCTCCAGGAAAACCACCATCGTCCTCCTTTCTTGGGCATCTTTTCCTTCATGATGTTTTCAACTGTAGCCTGCAGGGGGCCAAACATGTAAATCAAAAACAAAACACAAGAAATGCCTACAAACTAAAGCCAAACAAGACAATAAATCATACCATAAATGAGGTTATATTAAATTAACATTCTATGAGTAAACATAATACATTCAAATGCTGATGTAATACTATCATGAAAATGGAAGATGAATTTTTGACATACAGAAGTGTAGCCGAATACTCCATTTAAACAACAGGAGAAAAACCTTAAAGCTGTATGCATATAACTCATACAAGTGAACTAGTAAAGAAATAAATAAAAGTGGCAACATAAGAGGGATCAGAGCAGAGACAGAATAGACAGTAAGTAGGCATTTGTTATAAAAGATTTTATAAAACCATAATTGACTTGCATATTAAAAGATGTAGTATATGCTTCAGCCAGAAGGGGGAGTTAAACTTATGTCATAAAACTACCCTAGTCTCACTTAGACTCCCTGTGCTGTGTGAGCAGAGTGAAAGATCCATGAATGTATCAGATTTTCACCTTTGGCAGTGGTTTCTGAAAGGCCTGCATCGCCAGCATAAGAGGAGCTGCAGTACTCCAATTATAGTATCTAGGGAAGACAAAACCAAAAGATGAAAAAAAATATACAAATGTATGTTCTTTTAAAATATTAAAGAAGGCTCAGAGTTTGTGTCTTACTTGGAACCTATCTTCACAACTAGGTTAGGGTCATCAATAAGGGATGGGTTTGTTACAAATTGTGCGTAGGAGATGATCTTGGCATGAAACTGTTCTGTAAGTGAACAAAATCATTTCAAGTTCAGCAAATGTTGAAATTACGGTGCTGTTCATTTATATTTGGTTAGTGAACAAAAATACCATTAGTGATTTCTCGGTTGTCCAAGAGTCCTCCACACAGAGAGATGGCCATAGAGGGCAGGTCTCCCATATGGTCGCAGTAAGTGTCCACTCCGCTGTCCCCTCCAGAGCTCAGGGACTGTGGGGACAAACTAGTGCTGTGGTGACCTGGATCTGCCATGCCCCTCACTCCTGTTCCCCCATCACTGGAGAGAAGGGTCCAGAAATTAAACAACAGTCACAGAACTGTATTTATTATTTTGAAGTGAATGTTTTTTTGTTTTTTCTCATTGAAGAAGCAAGAAATCATCTCTCCAGTGTAGTCTAAAAGCAACCTACAATAATAGATTGGCATGAAAAAATTACACTTTGTGGCTCACTGTACTGTCCTAAACATACTAACTACTGTTCAATAAATGAGTTAATAAGTGACGTTTACACTCCACAAATTTCATGAAAGAAAATTATTTCAACAAGAATGACTATTGTAAACTTCAATAATGTATTTTGTAAAATAATATCAAAACATAGTAACAAAATATTTGCTAAACTGAAGATATGGAGTAGTTTTTACACATATGAATCATACCTTTTAGGAAAATACAGTGCTGCTACTTCAGGCTCCAGGCCTGTGATGTCATCCAGGTAGATCCCATCAGAACCAAGATGGCGGCTTCTCTTTTCTGTTGGGATAAAAATTTACATCAAACATCTCTCATTTGAATCTGGTACAATACAATAGGGGATGTTTTATGAATGTAAAAATCACACTTTACCTTTTTTCTTGGAAGGAGAATCAGTTGTGCTTGGTACTCGGGGCACTGTCTCATCCAGGTCCATCATCATTGGGGCTGCCTCGCTAGTTAGACCTGTCTGGACCTCCTCAGTCTGTGCCTCCATCCCCTCCTCTGCCTCCCCAGGATGGGATGTCTCCTCTGGTATTAGGACTGTGAGCGCTGGCATTTGAGAGCAGGGTTCACACTGGTCTGTATTGGACTCGTGGCTTATCACTCGGAAGTGCGTGTTCACAGACACAGGGATGGACACAGGACTGACTGGAGATGGGTCAGGTTTCACAGGCAGGAAAGAAGGCTAGGGAGGCAGAAAGAAAATGATCAGTATAATTGTACAAATATAACTAATCATCTGTATAATAATATTATATTTTCTGAACATTTTTGAGGTCATAACTAAGGCATTAATAGATTTCATAATAAGAAGATAGCATTTTAATACAGAGGTATAAGGTACTAAACACTTCAAGGGACAACTCGTGAATGAATTCTGGCAGAATGTGCCCTTAAAATTTGTATTTGTTCTCAATTATAATTAATCTTGCAAACCTGATTAAAGATTTTGTGCTGAGTTACTCCTTGTCATGTGAGAATGAGCTACTGCAGCCTCAGTATTTCCTTATGAATATAATTACATGAATTTATTTCAATGTATCTTCAAAAGAACATTTAGGTTACCGGAGCGGCTTGTGGTAGCTCTCCCCAGGCCCAGTGCATTGTTGGATTTTGATTGTCTGCATCAGATTGTTTAGTCAAGAGTTCAGAGTCACTTTTAGGAGATGTTGGACGTGAATTGCCAGGACTGAGAAAAATAAAATTTAGTTAGTAATAGATCTCTTACGCTTGTTTTTGTTTCCATATAAAAAGAGTATACCTTTGCAATGGGCTCCATTCTCCATCTGAGCGAGGATAGATGCCATTCTGTTTAAATGAACCACTAGCTGAACCTCCAGTGGTCTCCTCTTTGGAAGGTTCCCGGGATAAACACCTAAAAGAACAAAATAAGATTTTACTTGGATCCCTATTTGATAACACAGGTTTCTAAAACTACTTGGGTGGATCCTGCCTCAACTTGTTACTTGAGGTTGTTGACAGAAGGTGCAGCTAAGGGGTTGGTTATTGTCGTGACACAGAAGTGCATAATTAGATCATTTTTCTAGATTAAGAAAAGTACTGAAGAAGTAGGGGTAATATATTTTCCTGCACTGTAATTTTGTATTTTAGATAGAAATGACTAGCTTGGTAGTCGTAGGAACAACAGTAGTACTAGCTCTTTCTTAAAAATTGAAAAACACTCCATACCTTCAGACAACTTACCGTACTTACTTTTCACAATATAAAAATAAATTTGGACGCTAATCACATCTTTGATTGTGCTAATCAGTGTGTATATTACTAGTTACTAGTTTTACTAGTAGGTATTTTAATTATACTGTAAAATCAGTATTTAACACCACAGTATTTTGCTCCCATTTTGTGTAGCATATCATGCTATAGTTACACATATGTTCCAAATGCAAAACAAGCTATATGAGCTCAATAACTTGGATTGGTGTTACATTGCGGTATAAATAACAAGAAATTGACATTGTTAGTCAAGGTAATGATAAATTAAACCTGTCACTGCCCAACACTTTACAAGCATCTTTCACCACAAAAGCGTGACTTGTACAGCTGCAAGCCAACATAGTGTGCATGATTCAGGATCATATTCAGCTCCACATGCTAGCAGTTTGTTTGTAAACAAGGCTAAACATGGCATCTTTAAATCCAGAAAATTCGTGAAAATGTTCTTCTCAGTGGGCAGTGGATGTCTTCCATGAGTTAATGATTAGAGCCTGCGCCACCTCTGGGGGCCTGTCTCATACACGCTCACAAATAAACTTCCTGTGTTTTCCTCAAACACATGTATCTAACTACAGCAGACACATATGCTTGACATTAAGAGTCACAAAGGTTATTATCTACAACCGCCAAATCAAGGACATAGAAAACTGTACATGAATGCAAAAGTTTCTGGTTTGTGATGTTACTAATTTGGTTAAACAAACATTTTAACCATGTTCAAAAACAATATTTACAGTATACATTAATCTATTTGAATCATGTATTTGTCACTACATGATTCAAATAGATTACAGTCCTAGTGTTGATTTCCATTTGGATCCAAACCTCTACATTTATTCTGGTTTGAGGCTGGGACAAAAAGTACACTGTAAACTGAATTGTTGCACAATGTGTTTTCCATGTCTGTATTGGCTGAATATTACACCTCCGTCCTGCTCGCCCTCACCTGCCGCTGTCCATCTCTCCTTCATCTGAGCTGATATCGATGGTGAACATATCTTCATCCCCAGAGTATTCTCCGCTTTCTTCTCTCTTCATGCTATCTGCCCGGGTCTTCCTCCTCCTCTTCCTCCTTTTCTTCATTAACACGCTGCCAAGCTCTCCATTGCTCCCTGCGGCGCCCAGAGTCTGCACTGTGGACCCGGAGCTCTTCCCCAAAAGGGAACTCATCAGGATCGGCCCATCAGCCAGAATGGGAGAGGTGGCCAGATAGGAGGGGACCACTTCCTGTTTTGAAATAGAGAATAAATAGTGTACTTACAAAATACAGAATTCTAACATCAGGATAGAATCTATGTAAAGCTAGTGCAGTTTGACAGTATGATAGGTAGTAACCGTAGCAGTCGTAGTAGTAGTGGTAGCAGTAGCACACAGACAAATAAATAATATAATGCAAGATAGCAGTTGCAGTAACAGTACTCAATAGTAGTAATAGTAATATAGAAGCACAGACTCGACAGGGTTTGCACAAGTAACATGTTTGGAAACAATATGGGCGAAGTGTCTTGCCCAAGGATGCAGTGATAATATGAGGGCAATCCAACCCTCTGCATCACTGTCACCCATAATACTAATATAATAATACTTTTTGTCTTTGCAGTGACACAAAAGATATTCAGTTAAATGCAATTCTAGGCGGATTTCCTTGAGTACAGTTTTGCCGCTGACAAAACAGAAGAAGGGTAAGTGTATACATTACAAGCCTATGGAATTCTCTGAGTATAGATCTAAAGTAGGTCAGATGTTTTGGATTCATGCCAACTGAAATCCGACTCTTTTGTTGTGTTGTTTTGCACACTTTGAGTTAAGCAGACGAATGTCTCCAGCCTGCTGCCAAAAACTTCAACGAATCGTGAATAGAAAACTAAACAGCCAGGAACAAAAAACAGCCTCTGTCCCAAGTTTCTGTGAAAGAAAAGTGCTCCTTCTAGGAAAAGAGAGAACTCCCACAAACATGAGTGTGTGTTGGCATGTATACAGACATATGGACAAGTCTGGAGAAAAAATCTGGCCTACTAACAAATGATTTAAAGGCTGACAGAGCGCAGTCACGTTTTTGGAAGTCTGTGCCAAGAAGACAAAATCCCTCCCTCTGGTTCCCAGTATCCCAGAGAAGAGACAGAGGAATCCGACACCTCTCCAAGGGGAATAATTCACCCATTTCCTTTTTTTCTATTGTGGTCAGTAAGACTAGCACCACAGCAGTAGCGGCTCCCAGACCGCTATGACTGTAGTACAAAGAGCTAACGGTAAACATATTGCAAAATTTGAACAGTATCCCAGAAAGTTTTGACAGTTTCCAAGATTTTTTTTTTTTGCTTTTTTATTATTGAAGACATATGTAGTAGCAAAACTGGACCTTCTAAAATACAAATAGAATAGCTTGAATCTTTCTCTCTTTTTTCCAGCATGAGATCATTGGATGTATGCTTCTGGTCAGTCAGATTAGCAGCTCCCAGACCCTACCACGAGCTAACAGTAAACATGTTGCAAAATTTGGTCTATTTCTAAGAAGTTCCCCAAAGTTTTATTTTTGCAACATTCAAAGGCTTATGTAAAGGCAAAACTGGAATTTCTGAAATGCAAATAGAATGCCATTAATCTGTCCCATATATATATATTATTTATGTGCGCTATTTTAGCCTTAGTGTGTCTGCAGAAATATACATTTTGAGAAATAATATTAAGTACAACTGTATGTGCTACTATTTTCTCACTCTTTCAAATAAACAAAGGAATGCTGTTTTCTCAAAAGCAAAGGGAGAAATTTCAGACTGCAGTGCCAACTCTGAACACACCACAACCTTGTTTAAACTCCTGCTACTATGAGAGGGTGTATATAGCACAGATTGAGCCTCCCATGTAAACAAGGGTGTGACCTGATATTAAAGATATGACAAGTCAATACTTCTGCATTTATTTTCACCTGCCTGTGCCCTCCATATACCTTTACAGAGAGATTATGTCATAAAACATTAATGCAGGATGTATTATGTTCTAGGACGTATGAGGATAAAACATATTTTCAGTACATTTCGGGATGTGAGTGTCTGCCACCTGCTTGTTTCCACAGAGATGCTATTGCTTGGCCTGGGATGTTCCAGAGTAGGGCCTTAAATTATAATGAAATTTGTGATTACCAAGTCAATGTGCAATTAATTTGAAAATATACTGTTGTAATAAATTAAATACATTTCATAGCGGGGGCAGTGTTTTAATTAAAATTGTAGTAAAAGTGGTAATATCATTAGTAATAATAATAGGCTAATAGTAAGAGTAGCGACATATTACATAAAAGTAATAGTTTTAATATTTATGTAAATGTACCTGATCGTTTTCCATTTCTTCCACAAAAAAGGCCTCTCCATTGTCACCCAACTTCATGTGAAGAGCCACTGATTCTCCATTGATCTCTATGTCCACCTGCAGAAGATAAACAAAATAAAACCCAAGAAATCTTTTTAAAAACAATTAAATTACATTTAACTAATGAACTTACCACTTTTTCCCGAGATCGAAGGACACCCATTTTTCCAAACCGGACGTGAAAAGGTGAGCATTGCAATGTCCCGTCTGGTTGTCTGACCACAATAACATCGATGCACCCAGAGAGAGTGGCAGGATTGAGTCCACGGTACAGCTCCTTCACTTGGACAAATACCTGTCCAGCCAGTTGACCTACGTAGTTCATTGTCTGGCGGGTCTGTCAAAAGAAATGGGTAAAAAAAAAATAAAAATCATTCAGTTGGAATACCAAAGAAGACTATAGTTTGCATGTATGATCAGTAAACTGGCTTTTCTACTAATGTACATCCATGTCTCACAACATATTTACATATTTAATACAAATTATACTTCAATGACTTTTGCTTTTTCTGCCTTCCATTTTCTTTTTCCCCTGTCCCTCTGCTAACTTCTTGTGGTTGTGTTGCTGGCTAATAAATCATATTATAAATTACTAATACCAATATACCAACCATCTTAAAAGATCACTTTCTGTAGTGAGTTCGCCTCTTCATTGTACTGAGTAATAATTTACTTGTCTCTATAGAGTTTGATAAATAGATGTCATATTGTGAAACATTTCAGGCAAAGCAATAATCTCCACGGAGATAAGCTATGGACACCTGAAAAGTTGCTTAGTGCACTTTAATGCTGAATTAGAATATGGTTATGAGGTCCACTGCTCACTGTTTAACATTTGAAACTGTGTCTTAACCTCTTTAGGAATTTTGATTGGTATTAGTTCAAGGCAGTGTGCAAGACAGGACAGATTCCTTTTAAGGTAAATGTGTGCAGTCCAACTACCCACAGACATGAACCTCTCAACCCTGTGTGCTCCTATAGCTGAGCATTTTATGGCAGTGCACAGGATAGACTGGAGGGTCAAGAGGTCATCAGAAACAGACCAGACACTACTTCAAGGAAAGGTGATGCCACGGGCTCTCGAGGTGTTTATTCCAGGAAACTATTGCACACATTAGGAGTTTTAGAAGGGTAATTACATAAGAGACGTATATGTAATTATTTTAAAGGGCAAAAATGTGACATACGTCCTCCTACTCCTTTTTGGACATGGAAACTTGCAGCTAGATATACTATAGCTCTATTTTTTTCTTTGACTTGTGACTGCTCTTTCAATGTCATGACTTGTAACTTGATGTGTCTTTACAGTTTACAGGTTTAAAATAAGACAAAATAAATTAATGTGACAATTAGATTAACTTCTCCCTTTAGATGATAAGAGGTTTGTTGGCCCATATCCCACTGCCAGCCAAACAAATATTGCAAAAGCAACAGCGACTAAATACAGTTGTAGTAGCTCAAATAACAACTCAAATATTCTTACTGAGAACCTCTGTTACTGTATTATTTACACCATCCATTGTCTCACATTCACTTTCATTTTGAGTAGTTGTTAAGTGTGAAAGCCACACTGTAAATGTCATAGAGAACAGGAAATGCACAGTTTTTCTTTTTGTCCACATGGGTTCAAAATCTATACAACAAGTGTTAGTACCTTGCAAAAAGTGTAGGTAGTCAATTATTTGCAGTGATCTATAAATAGAGGGAGGTGAGTCTGACCTTGTTGCATTTGATAGAGGTCCTCCCTTTATCACTTAACACATTTATCGAAGAAAAGATTCTTATTACCAACAGAAGCTGACATAACATAGTCTGAATGCATAATCCCATTCCTTATACAGCCTCCACTGCAGCAGTAAATTATTAATTCATCTTGTTTCTTTTTTCAAACCAGGGACTTGAGTTGCATGTCTGTGAACTCAGCCCAGAAATGAATTGGTAAAACAGCTAGGGCTTAAAATAGACTCCTGTGTTAAATGGTCTATAAAAAGGATTTCTTGCAATATACATAGTGAGAGAGCAAGAGACAGAGAGAGACAGAGACACAGAGAGAGAGAGACAAAGACAGAGAGCGAGAGACAAAGAGAGACAGATAGAGAGACAGAGACAGGCAGAGAGAGAGAGAGAGAGAGAGAGACAGAGAGACAAAGAGAGACAGAGACCGGCAGAGAGAGAGACAGAGAGAGAGAGAGAGAGGGAGACAGAGACAGAGAGACAAAGACAGACAGAGACAGACAGAGAGAGAGAGATACTAAGAGAGACAAACAGAGAGAGACACGGAGAGAGACACAGAGAGAGTGAGAAAGAGACAGAGAGAAAGAGAGCGAGAGAGACCGAGAGACAGAGACAAAGAGACAGATAGAGAGACACAGAGAGACAGAGACAGAGAGAGAGACAGAGAGAGACAGAGACAGACAGAGAGACAGACAGAGACACAGACAGAGAGAGAGACAAAGAGAGAAAAGAGACAGACAGAGAGACAGAGAGAGACAGAGAGAGAGAGAAAGAGAGACAGAGAAAGAGAGAGAGAGACAGACAGAGACAGAGAGAGAGAAAGAGAGAGTAGGTTTAAAGGATAGGCAATAGAAATACATTTTATGTGCACAAGATTAGGGGGTTAAGTATGCAGATAATGCATGTTATGTAGCTAGTGGTTAAAAGATAAGATTTTAGGCTGGAATCTGGTTGGATCATTCACTCATGATGGTTTAGTGCTGAAAACATGTCATTCACAGTCTACACACTGCAGCACGTTATCCTAAACATAGCCCAGGTAACCACAAGTGTATTTCTTATTAATTTTTTACCATATTTTATTATTTAAAACGTGCATACACATGACTGGACATGTTGCGAATAACAGCAGCCAATGAGCATCTCTAGAAATTAAAAGTGAAAGTATAGTCTGGAATTTCTGGCAAAGACGTATTCGTATACATTAATGTAGTGACAGGAGCGCACGAAGCCCATTCCTGCATCTATTAGGTCAACAACGCACTCACTATATGAATCAGCGCCTACCTTTAGTTGTATGAGATGACAGTCTAAAGGCTTGCGAATCCTTTACAGCCACAGACAGCACTTGACATTATCATAAAACGCATGTCCTCGCGTAGCTGCCAGTGCGTCCGCCGTGCTGCGATCACTGAGACGCAGCATTTAAAAGTGTGATGAGCTAATAGAAATACGATGCTGACTTCTTCCACTATGTACTCTCGATCTATCAGTTCGTGTGGCTCTTGAGGAATCAACGAATGACTTCACCAACTGCAGCCTGGTCCCGCCTCCAAGCCTGCCAAGGAGGAGTTTACGCACGGACAAATGTGCCACAGTGGCAACCAAAAAGGACAATTCTGTTATGAATGTAGAAGAACGCAGCTGTAGGCTATAACATAGGTGTTTTTAGGATGCTCATTGTGTGTGTAACAGACAATTACATAAGCTTTAGTTGATTTTATTCAAGTGTTTGATGTTAAAATGATGCATGGCCAAAGCTGCATAGGCTTGAACAGACAGACAGGGCAAGACAGGGCATATAAGTCACGCCACTATGTCACACCACGAAAAGATACATATCCAGACAGCTGACCGCGGGAAATTCATAGACGTCAGCATTTGAAGTCACCAGTGAGCGAGTTACAGTGAGGTGATCTTTCGGACCAATCAGAGCGCAGCGCCAAAACACATGCGATGCTGTGTTTGAACTGGAGAAAGACCCTGAAGTGAAACTGTTCAAATATAGGTGCATTTTCCACGTTTCAAGATGAGGATGTGGTTTGGGGAGTGGTGAGAAAAATGATAAAAATGGGTTCTCAGGTTCTCAGTTAAGACCATTTGACTATAATTTTGGCCATTTAAAAAACCTAGAGTCTATCATCTCAACAAAAGGGTCATGGTAAATGTGTAATTATAGCTTGTTTATTTTTGTTCAGCTTCAGGGGAAAAAAGATTTTTTGGCCAAATAATGATTTTTCTAACTTTGTCACGTGTATCCTCTCCAGTCCAGAAGCTGTAGTGGTCTTGTGGATATATGAACCACTAATTGGTTTTCCAGACAGAGGGGCTTTGCTCACTGGAACAAAAAAGAATGAATGTGTGTCTTTGTTAAAGATTTTCCACTCCAGTCAGCTGTTTCCTAGAACATTATTGCACATCATTATCTCTTACGTGCTTTGTAAACATCATGTTGCCGAGTCAGATCTACACAGGCGACTATCAACTGTGAACTAGTGTTGTCTAAAATTATGATATAAAAAAAGATACTGCACATTACATTAAACTCATAGATTTGATGAGCAGCAAATTCAAACTACGTTGATGCTGTTGTTACTTGCACTCTGCCGTTGCAATGTTCAAACCACAAACATGCGGTTCAATTTCTTGTAGTTACAGACTAGACTTTCCCACAGTTATATTGAAACATTGAGCTTTTTATTCTGCGCTCTTCTCTTTTAATGTTAATTTTATGATGATTATTTGTTTTGATTTGTTTGTATTGTGATTTTAGTGTTTTTCTTATTCTGTAAAACACTTTGAATTACTTTGTGTATGAATTGTACTATACACATAAACTTGCCTTGCCTTGACCATGATGTCCATATATTAAGTTGTACTATCATTAGATTATAGTTTGATAAGTGGTGCTGGTACTTGTGGTTCTTGCACTGCCAGAATTATCTAAACACAATGTACATTAAAAACATTGAATTGCATGTCTTTATATGGTTATTCTCCCATAAGCTTCATGTGGCATTTTAGACTTTTTGTAGTAGTTTTTAACACAATACATTAAATGACATAAGATTCCCTGTATTATACTGTAGTACAATAAGCACCTTAATTTTATAGCTACCACTCTGACTTTTACATGAAACTGCAATAACCAATACAGGCAATCTATTCTTTTAGTTAGATGCAAGCTGTGCTAAAGTGATGAGTGTAGTAAATATGGCAAAATCAAGGCATCATCCCCAGTTACTTCTTGAAACTCGTAGAAAGAGCTCAAGTTGAGAATTTAGATGAGGACACGATGCTAAGACTATATGACTGGTCAGCCAATGGTCAAACGTGTTTACTGAAGTATCACTTCATGTCCAGAGGATACATGAGCCCCCAGCTGACCACTGACATGAGCTAAAAGTGTGTTTGTTTTTCATAGATACACTATGTACCAAAAACACCATGAGACACATACCAGACATGTTCTGGACCATCAATTCTGGTCATCTTTTTTGTTTTTGTGTATAAGACAAAATGTGTTTTGTAACTTTTATCTGCTAGGGCCAAGCAAAAAAACAATTAGGTTAAATGACTATTTTCTTTTAATCCCATTACTGATTCAAAGATTCAAAGACAAATTTACCATCATATGCACAGTAATAAAAAATACAAGTTTCCATGTGCAATGAAATTAATTTTAAATGTGTCTGACTGAAGAAATGTAATAATCTAATATTTAAGTAACTGGAACTGATCCATTAGTTTTATAATGATACAAAATGTGGACAGTTGCCAAACAGATTCACCATTTTATAATAAATATTATATCTATCAAAGGGAAATAGTCTTCAAAATGTCACATATACCAGAAAGCTGAAAATCATGAATATACAAACTATTCTTAAAATGTACATGACATTCATGACATGTACATTCAAAATGTCCCTGTATTCCCAAAATCCAAATAGTATTGATTTAATTATTAATTCTGTCTTCTATTATATTGCTACAATGTTAATAGTCAGCTAATTCTATAATCTCTGGGGCTTTCTGCGTGTCTGTCTCTACAGTCTGAGCCGACAGTCGGTCAGAGCAGATCATTTTACGGGGTTCCACCGTAATATACATCCCAGTTCTCATATGCGGCAATGACATACACACCGACTTATACATTTGTAACATAAAAGTTTGTTGGAGGGCACACAGTTACGATGCAGTCTAACTTGTCCATTGCCATGCTAGTTTTCCATGCATCAGATTACTATGTATACTGTAATGTTTTAACATGTACAGTTTGTAGATGCAAGTTCTTTTACCCAGCTCCATGTCGTCTCAGAGATATAGTGTTCAGCAGCTTCAGATAACTCTTCATCCTCCTCAGCTGAAGAATCCATAATGAAATCACACCCAAGCACTTTCCCTTCTATTTGACTGTAAGAAAGACAGTGGACTCCTAAATTTGTATCCTCACTCCTAGTACATGGCAAGTGTCTGAATGCTGTTCGCAAGTGGACAGTATCTTACTAAATTTACCTGGGCCCCAGCTCCGAAACTTGAGCCAGTCCTGGGGTGGTCATCACGCAGACCCAGTGACTCCCTTGGCATTTGAGGGACGGACACCTGTCACAAGTGATTTAAGCAATATTAGTGCTTTTGAACACACACACTTAGTAATGAAACAAATCAATGGTATACACATTATGCTTAGTCATACATTACATACTTTTTGAAATGTTAAAACTGACACATGCATTGAGGCGCCCATAGCCCATAGCTGTACCTTGTTATGTCACAGCTTTTCTGAGAAAGCCGGGGCACCTGTTGCTTTGGATTAACGCCAGGTCTCTTCTCACGACTTCCTCTCGTAAGATTCAAATAGTGTGTGAGATAAGTTTGAACCTGTGAACTGTGCTCTGCTGCTTAGGCCATGGTTCAGACCAGCTCAACTAAATGTGGAGCAGAAGGGAGCAAAAGTCTGCCATCTAGTGTTCATACCTGCACCACCTGCTTGTTGGTTTATTTGATAATGTAATTGCTTTTGTCTAGGTCCTATATTATACAAACTTTACTCTTGTGAGCTTACCTCATCAAAGACATGCCCGGAGTTGTGTTTTGTTTCATTGACATACGTTTAAGTAAACCTGCATTATTAGTCAGTCTACATCTCCAAAGCTCAAGATGCTTTGTTCCACCTTGTGATGTCATGAATCTGTAGTTTTCAAGTTAACAGCTATCTTTTATCTAGTTCAGTAGAGACTGGCAATTCCAGGGCTGAAATTATCCAAATGAGTCTAATGAAGATGAATGGACATGAATCTACGGTTTAAAAACACAGTGGAGCACTTCCGGTATTACCCCATGACGTCACATCACGCAACAGAGTGTTTTTTGTTTTGTTTTTTTGAGAGAAGAACTCAACCGTTAAATAAATGCACGGTAATTACATACTGTGCAACAATCCAGGCAAAGCAAGAAGTTGAAAATTATTTAGTTAAATTCATATTGACTTATGAAGTATTTAATGGAATCCAGAACAATACAGTTAATATTTAATGTGTTCTCATTTTATTTCACTTCATTGTGAAAAAAACAAAACAAAAAAAAAACCATTACATTTATTTTATTATTTTTTTTATTTCGTTATTTATTTTTGCTACATCTGCTAAATACCGCAACGGCAAAGTGGAGATTATTAAACATTATTGGTTTAACGTTTATATACCTTAATTGTACTTGTTTTCGAGCTTGATATGCCTAGAATAACCAGTTCAACATGATTTATACTTTAAAATAATAGGTCATGAAAATGTGGTTATTTCCCACAGCACATGAACGCGGCAGCATACCTCTTGGTGCTTTCACGGTGTCCTTCTATGCTCGTATATATTGATCCAGCTTTTGTGTCAGGATGTCTGTGTTGTTGTGTCACTGTTGGTCCGTTGTTTCTGGCTGAGGGTACCTGGTAATCTGAGGCTTTCATGTTCCGTGCAGCTAATCTAAAAACCATCGGCAAAGCGGGAACGGGCTGGTAAGTGCCCCTCCGTGAAATCACCCACACGTAACAAATTATTCACGTCCACTTAAATCTCGTGAAACAACCGGCTGCTAGGCTAAAGCTAGCACGGCTAACGGGATATGCCGTCTTAGTCTCAATATAAAGGTTTGTGGTGGATAGACAGTCAAGGAAATCTATTAAATTAGACACACAAAGGACATTTTTTACTAAACTGTATCTTGGTTTCAATGATAGTTAATTGATCTAACAGAAAAATACTCTTGGCTAAGAAAGCTAGTATCTCTTTAGCAATGAAAGCTAACAGTAGGGCAAAAAATCAGGTTAGCGTTGTTTATGCCAGAGGTATTGTCCTTTTTCCAGGAAATCGTCAGGTCAAAGTAGTGTCTTTATTTGAGTTATATACATTCAAAATTGAGACTGTCAACTATCAGAAGCCAGACGGTTAAAAGTGTAGACTCATTATTACTAACTACCTATAATGTTACTGACTAAATATTAAATGTGGTCAAACATTTATATTGCTGTAAAGCACGTGACAATTCTTTTCTTATGATTATTGCTGTTTATTAGGAAATGTGACATTTTTGAAGCCACTAAATGATTACTTGTTTTTCTATTTGTCCATTTAGTTTTTAAATTACACTCCTTTTATTTGTTCTTTTACATTTTACATAATTTTTCTCTGCTGTTTGTGTAGGCACTTTCGCCGAACGATGGACGAGCTTGTCCATGACCTGGTGTCAGCGTTGGAGGAGAGCTCAGAGCAGGCGGCGCGGGGGGGCTTTGGTGATGGCGGAGACCACGCTCTGACAGTGGGCTGTCTGCTGAAGAGACAGGCTCGCAAACGCAGAGGCCGAAAACGACGGTCGGACAACCCACACCCGCCCTGGGAGACAGCTCATCTGAGTGAGGGCTCCGAGTCCAGTGTGGAGGAGCACAAGGTATCTAGAGTGTTTCTACTGTTGTTATGGATATTATGAATGTGTTCTGAATCTTTAGCGTCTTTAAGCTGTGAATGCAGAAAAAGATGACATGAAAATATGAATATAAAAATATAATTAAAAAAATAAAATAAAACTGAATATGAATATGTTGTACTCTTATATTGATTAATTGTTTGCTGTTGCAGGACTACCGTGCTAGTACAGGAGCCGTATCAGCTGCCAACAGTCATGCTCGTGACAACAGCGACTCAGACGAACAGCTTGGTGCTAAACGACGTACTCCACTCGCCACTGAAGCCGGGCGCAGTAAAAGGCCGCTGTGGCCAGATGACTTGGCTGTCCTGGGCTCAGCTGAGGGAACTCGCAGCCTTCGGCGGCGCAGGAAGGTCAAACGAATGGCTGTGGACCCCCCTGCCGAACCAGAACCACCCACTCTCCTTGGCCCTCCCCCAGTCCCAAAGGCTCGCTCTGCTGCCAGGCCACTCAGACCGGGCGCTGGAGAGGGCAGGAGTCCGATGGAGCTGTGTGGAGCGCCTGTTGTCGGCCCTGTGGGAGGGAAGAGTCGAATGAAGAAGAGGAAAGTAGCAGCGCACAGGTTAGGCCAGGAGGCTGCAGACGAAGGGGTCGTGGTGGAGAGTGAGGACATCTCTTCTCCAACCGAAGGATCAAAGGACAAGATGGAACTAGAGGAGCAGAAGGGTTCTGATGAGGACATGAGTGACAGGTGGTTAGTTGTTTTCTTTGTCCTTTTTAATTGAAGTTTATATATTGATTGATATTTGTAGAATGAGTAGCAATGATATAATAGTAATGACAGTGTTAAGAGTGATCGGGGTTTGCTTTATACAGAAAGTAGAAACTCTGTTCAACTTCGACTAAACCAGAAATTCAATTTTTCTGGCATGCACATGGACATAGTGATTAAATAAGTGCAACTTTTGTTTTCCCTATTTTTCAGTGAAACAAGCAGTGTCAGTAACAGCAGTGACGGTGGTCTATTTACCAATGATGAGGGGAGACAAGGTATTTAACCCATTTCTGAAATAAAATGTTATTTTCTATTGCCATTTTTTGTTTAGACTTAGACTTTACTGTACAGTGACCTTATAGTATAAATTAAGTAGAAAACTGCACTTCTCTTCGTACAGTTGCATATTCTATGTGTTCACCCTTTTCTTGCAGGAGATGATGAGCAGAGTGACTGGTTCTATGAGGGGGAGCCTGGTCCAGGGTCAGTGTCTGGGGGGGCGTGTGGGGTGGCAGGGGTGGTCCCATGGTGGGAGAGGGAGACTCCCTCAGAGGAGCTGGACCTTGTAGACCCAGTTTTTAACAGTATTCTCACTGGAGCCTTTCCATTGATGAGCCCTGGAAACCAAAGAGGTAAGGCATTCAGAGGAGTGCTATGTTTTTTGTTTTGTTTTTTCAAATTTGAAGCTCTTTAATAAAAAAAAACAAATGTCAAATGTGAAGGCAGTGGCTTGAAGATGATGATTTCTATGTGTTTGGTTCATCACCACTGCATCAGTAAATAAAAGCACTACATTTAATTTCAGGGGAAATCAATAGCTGTTATTTTTATCTGTGGTGTTAGTAGAATGTCCTGTCAGAGTGCACTCAGTAATGCAATGTTTTTGCAGTGCACTTTTTCACCAGCAGGAGGCATTAACCCATAATACTAAATGTTCAATATACATCAACTAGATTCTTCTACTGCTTCCTACCTACACTATAAAGTTTTCTATCATATTTTATTAGTAGCAGCAGCAGCAGTAATTCTTAATTTTTTTTATTCTGGGGTCATGTTTTGCTCATCAGGCCTCCAGGCACGATTAAGCCGTCTCCATGGAAATCAACAGAACTCAGAGGTACAGGGCACAAGTCAAAGCTTCAATGAGAGACTGAACAGACAAACCCAGGACCCCCACGAGTGAGTGGCCTAATGTTACTCTTGATTTTAGAAGTGATAAATGGTTTCCATAACTTCTCTAGTTAAGCTACACCCATCACCTCTAAAGCTTCAGAATGACAACTGTTTATCTTGAATATAGGCCTTGGTTTCCCCCTGGCATGAGGAGAGAACATGCACAGGTGAGTCAATTGTTGTCATCCTTTTCAAAGTTCATAATGCAAACATTTGGTCCTGCAAAACCTTAAAAATAAAATTTGCTTCTTTTTGTTAACTTTTTGTTACAGTTGCATTGGGACCCACGCACAGACCGAGGACATCGTAGGAGCTGCTCTGTGAAAACAGCCAGCAGGTGAGAAGGACTGAAGAGGTGTTTTAATGTACTGTTTAGTATTGTATTATTGTATGTATTCTCCAGTATAGAGGATACTAAACCACCACTTCTCTGGATTAAGCCACATAACAATAAATTGCATTTTTGGCAAAGAGCGGCATTATTTTAACAGATAACTACAAACTACAACATGATCATGTTGATGCAATCCTCTCAAAAGTTCATGTTACCATGCTCTGTTATGACAGGCAGACCAGTGGACACCTGGGCTCTCTGTGTACAGGAGATGTGAAGCGGAGGAGAAAAGCCGCTCCCCTCAGTTCGACAGGCCCCTCAGGTATTGAACGCACACCTACTTCACCCAACACACCATCTGGCACGACTACCAACTGCCTCCTTTTACTGTATTTTTGGCTCTGGTTTTCTCTTTGTTCTTGTGCACAGCATGTTCGCCAGCCGCCTGTCCTCCTTTCTTTCCGTCTCACGTGGTCAATTTATGCATTACAGTGATTGTTGATGTAATTTATCAAAAGCATCAGCATATAAACCAATCAAAATAGTAGTGTATCTTAAAGACATAAAAGAAGTAAACCTCTGAGTATTCAATAAATATTTTCTTGTGCATGTAAGACTGTCTTGTGTCTCTGGTTCCAGGGATCGTTGGGGAGAATGCGCCGCCCATCCCCGAGTCAAACATGGGTAACAGAATGCTGCAGAGTATGGGTTGGTCCCCTGGGATGGGCCTTGGTCCTGAAGGACGGGGTATGACTGAACCCGTCCGGGCGACACAGAGACCCAAAGGCACAGGGCTGGGCTTCAACTGAACAGCTGCATGGTTCTGAGGGTTCTGAAGGTTCGACCTGAGACGATAGATGGAACATCTCAGGATACAAGACTGCCTCAGGGACACAAACTGTCAAGTTCAGATGAATCAGGACTGAGACCAAGTGGTCACTGATCTTTCCCATATTGGGGAACTTACAGAGTCTGAGTGACTGGGCTCTAACTAATGACAAAGATGTGTCATTGTTAGTGGGTTGTACTTGCACGCTGCCTCAGCACTTTGACCTCGAAGCCAGTCTCAGGCCAACGGTCAAAATGCCAATACAAAGAGTAGCGTCCCGCATGCACCAGGAAGGACCGTGCAGTTTGCCTGGTAAAGATAGGAGTAAATGATTTTGTATTGCACAATAATGTTAGATATCGGTAACAGAGTCAAGCATACCTCAAGATGACGGTTTTTAGATGATTTTTATTCTATTAATGTTAGGGTACATTGTCTGACTGAAATGTCTGTTTTATTGTTTATTTATGGAGCCATCATTTTGCATTCACGTTTTATCTGAATATTTCGGACTCTAACACAATACAAACTGTAATGCAAACTTAAGAGACAAGCATCATATACTAGCATAGTCTAGAGGCTAGTAAAGTGGCTGTACTATTATTGTAGTTAAAAAGCATAATATAATTTTACTGCAAATGTGCCAACACTGTTGGAGCAACAGATCGAAACTGTTCTTTTTCTTCTTATATTGAGACTGTACCATGGTGTGTTCATGTTATGTTAAAATACACAACCAAATACTAATAGGCAGAGAATATATTTGGAATATTTTTTGCCAGACTATACCATCCTGAATGATGTAGACTCTGAGAAGAAAGTATTAAACTCTGAAAGACTGTGTTTGTGCAAAGTGTGATCTTTTTCAAAATCATATTTTTTTCCATAACTACATTTTTACTCATATTCAAGATGAATAGTTTGGGTGTTGTTCACATCTCTCGTAATCTCTTTAAGATGTCGCAACCAGCCAAGCAATAGAAAAGATAAAATTATTTCTAGTATTACATTTTATTGTCTTAGTATTTCATCACATATTCTACTGCAATAAGGCCTTGAGTGGATGATGCAAGTGCAGTTTTTTTTTTTTTATCAGTTTGACTGTTAATTACAGCCAACATATTCATAATTTAAAAAGAGTTTCAGTGTATACAATATAGTATATTATATATATAAAATGTGCTGAATAAATACCTTTATTCCATTCCTGTAAATAGTACTAACTCTGTCAACACCGCCACATGCTGAGTCAACATTACTGAAACACGACTCTCCCTCTTTGCTTTCCTGGTTTTTACAATAGATTCACTCTTGTATATATGTGGGAATTGAGAAGAGCTGCGTGTCCTCTGTCCCGCCTTTCCTTCCCTTCCCTTCCTCTTTTTAAAAAGCCACACTGGTTTATTCAAATAACTGACCAACTGAAATCCTTCTATTCTCTACCCTCAAGCCTTTTCTCATACTCTGTGATTATACGCTTTCTCTGTGGACTCCCTGGTGAGGCAGAGAGACAGGTGAACTCTGTGTGTCTGTGCGTGTGTGTGTGTTTGTGTTAGGCACGTGTGCGCTGCTGCTGCATCGCTGAGCTGCACAGACTGGAGGAGGCAAAGGAGAGCGGAGCGTTTGTCCTTGAGAGTGACTGACTGCAGCTGGAGAGCAGAGGAGCCAGCCACAGACCAGCGCATGCAACCCACAGTGAGTATTATTATTAAGGCTATTGTTCAAATCCTTCATAAAGTCAAATGAGGAGAAGAAAAGGAAAGATATTATTTTATTTTATTTTTATAGGAGCAAATGTTTAGTCTGCTTAGAAACAGTCCAGTGTGGTGTTTGAATGCAAGTGGGAGCAGAGAAAGTCCAGACTTTTGTATATTCGTGTGAACTCATCTCTAAACCATCTCTACTTAGAACCTTCAGCCCATAACCTTGTAATTTTCACTATAAAAAGAACTTAACATAACATCCCATTTTGCACTGCCCCTCCTTCTTCTGTTCTTTTCTCACTGCTTCTGTTGACGGATCGATACTTATGCATCTATAATTGGAAGTCATCATTTATTGTGAGTGGGCCAAGCGACTCATTATCATGTGTAATCTCGCAGAAAATTACATTTTGACTGGTGTACCTTGCCGTGGCCAGAAAATCACTGGACTGTGCGTGGCTGAATAACTAAAGCTGATCAGAAGGTGGGGTGTGAGCACAAGTGAGGGAGACTGCTTAAGTCATTAGGTTGCTTTTTAGATTTCAGTTTTAATGAAGATTTAATAAGATGATCCAGAAATTTGGTCTGACAATTATCTATAAAACTTTGATTTATCCAACAGATTTGAGACAAGACTGAAGTATTTCATATTGATTAGGGTGGCTGTCTCGTGAGTTATGACCGTGTCTAGTCACCTGTAGAGAGGTAAAATCCATTACATCATGCCTATTCATGCTGTGGTACAACTTTAAGTACATAGACTTCTATGGTATTACTTTTGAGTGTATTGAGCCTGCTTTTAAAACCATCTATTTCTGTCTACATCTCTGCCACCACATTTTAATTGAAGTTTAGTTTTAGTTAAAACCTAATTTGTTGCAGTTGTTGGTATTGATGCTTTTCAGATCAAGAGCCAATTTTCTGTTAATTATAGTGTGCTCTCATAAGAAATATCTCAGAGGTAAATTAACAAATGTTGAATCATTTTGATCCTCATAGTTCACTTAACTTTGATGATGAAAGCCATGAAAACCAAATATTTTTCAAGATTATAAATATTTTGAGAAAACCTACAAATCATATGACTGTAAGTAGGTTTAAACAGACTGAAAAAGGGGGTGTATAGGGCTGTTTAGTGAGCATGTTGGTTGATTTGTTTAGAGTAGACGTGCTGACATTTTGCCAAAGGGCCTGAATTTGCCACCTGTGGAGATTGAGATGATATGATGAGATAGACTCTGTGTGTGTGTGTTTTAATAGCTCCTGAATCAGCTGCTGACTCCCATGATTCCTCATGTGCGTTGGACCCGCAGCCCGCCACATGAGGACAGGGGAACCGGTTTGCGCCCAGTTTGAGCAAGTGGGTGAAATGGGCAAATTATTTCATTACTGTTGAGTGGAGTGAACCTTTGAAGACAGCTCTCAAGTGTATGAACCTAACACTTCAGTCTGCACTTTCTGAGCTTCATTGAGCAAAATGCCTTTTCAGCAAATTGTGATTAAAAAGATCAGGACTGGGCCACCAAGGCAAACACATATGGTTTGGTGAGCATCTGAGGAGCTTTTTATTATTCGTTTTTTTCACAGTATTTAAAGGTAGGATAGTGTAAAATGTGAAATATTTTACAAACATGATCTATCTGTGTCTCTAGTTGAGGTAAACATGTTCAAATTCAGTATTTCTTTTATAGATTTTTCATCAGACAGACATTTGGGGAACTAATCAACCATTTTGTTTTTTGTTTTGTTTTATTTATGTATTTATTTTTTTTTTTTTTTACATATGTTCTATATTTTTGTATCCGTTTCAAGGGCAAGAGTAAATTACGTTACTTGACTACATAGCACTTACAGCATGTAGCGGTTTTCTTGGTGGCATCTGGTGTTGAGAAAGGGTATTGCACTTTCACGCAAGTCTGCATATTATGGTCCTTAGCGCATTATTTTTGGAATTAATATGCCTATATTTCCTAAACCTATTGCTAAAAAAACGGTTTGAATTTAGCATTATAAGAATAATTGTGATATAGATCCACCTTTTAATAATATGTATTTAATGATTGAAAAGATGTATATATTGCCTTCTACAAATAGGAAATCTGTTGAATGATTGATTATTTTTTTATGTATGTATGTATGTATGTATGTATGTATGTATGTGTATTTATTATTATTATTATTATTATTATTATTATTATTATTATTATTATTATTATTATTATTATTATTATTATTATTATTATATACATGTTTTATTTTTATTTATTATTATTATTATTATTTTGGCTCTGCATTTGAGTCACCAGCACAGTCCACAGTGTCCTTAGAATCATTAAATACCTTTTTTGTAAATTGCAATCAATACACCAGGAGAACAGAAGTTGGCCATGTAATCCAGTCACGATGGTAGAGAATATGACAGTGTGTGCGCCGGAGTAATCCACATTATGTTGTTAAAAGGAGAGGGTGACTTATGGGGTAGAAAGAACTTCCAGATGGGCACCTGCCAGAGAACAACAGAGTGAAGTGACTGAGAGGAAATGAACAATAAAACAAGTTTATTTTGTTTCAGCTATTAAATGAATACATTTATCTGAGGTCAAATAAATAATGTTACTAAAGCTGTAGACCTGCTATATTTTTAGAAGGAGTCTTTTTTTTTTACAAGTCCCAAATTAAGTTCAGACATGATTTATGAATTTATTTAAAGGTACACTAACTTTTATGACGTGGAGTCCTTGTCTCCAAGCAGAGTATGGCATTAAGAAACTTATCTCCCTCCAAGGACATAAGCATGCAAGGCCATCAGCACAAGTTACAGGTAAAATTTATGAAGAGATGATGCCACTCACTGTAAGAATGCATGTTTTTCAAGGCATTTTTCAAACTTTAAAAAGACCTATGTAAACAAGGCTATTGACATAAATAGATTTCAGGCAAAGCAATATTATAGTTATATTATTTATTTTTATTTATATTATAGTATTTCCATTATATGTGTGGTTTAGAACTGGTTTAATCCTGATTTACACCTGGTTTCGTCCTGATTTGTTTATGATTTAAAATGGGCTTAGACCTGGTTTACTTCTGGTTCAACCCTTATTGATATATCAGAAGTAAGTTTGAGAAGTTGATGTCAGAATATCGATGCTGTCAATGTCTCCAGTAGAGGGCACCATGAGCAAGTTGGTGTATTGATTACTGACCACAGTTCTATTTTGAAATATGCAAAAATGAGCCTAATTTAGCTGTAATGAAATCCTCTTCGCCTGAATGCCTTCCTGTGTGCATGTTTTCCCAGCAGTCTCTGACTTCCTGCCCACAGCAGCCCCATTGGATCCCTGAGATAAGTGAAAACCATTTGAAGTCCATTGACCCACTGAGAATAGCAGCAGCAGGTCCCCAGTAGCTCTTAGTGACATTTCTATGGTTACAATGCTTTAAGCTGCTCCCAAAGGCTTTCTAAGGTTTCGAGTCTGGCACAGATTATGGACATGTCATTCCTACCCTGTGTGTGCATGTGTGTGTGCGCGCGCGTGTATGTAACCTATGACCTCTTTACAGTGCGGGCTACAGATCAATACAATGAAACAGATCCTATTGCGTGCGCTCATCTGTCAGTCAGTCTGTCAGTGAATCATTTCCCATCCTATCCATCTATTTAAGGCCATCAAAGTGGGAAGGCATAGAAGGAGGAAATGATTTTCTATTTTGGTATAACTCATTTTTACTCCTTTTCACTCATTCTCCACGCAGCGGCTTTTGGGACATTCAGAGAGGGGTTGGGTGAGCCCAGACAATAGTGTTTGCAGACACAGTGTCAATAGTCTAGCCCTGTGTCCCTGTAATTGATGGATGGCTATGAGTCAGGCATAAACTAAGCAGATTACACTGACTAGATTGGAGCTTGGATGCAAATGTGTGTGTGGAGGCAATGGGGGTAGAGGGGTGTTAGCGTGGCCCAATGACTGTCCAGTTTGGAAAGTCAATCTGACAGCTGTCCCCAAGAGGCTGCAGATTTGGTGGCTCTGAGTTTAGGGATGAGGACGAGAGGGAGAATGTGAGTTGATTTTTGTAGGTGTCTGGTGCTGGCCCGCAGTTTCCTTTTCCCTCAGAGAAAACTCGACGCATCTGGGGTCAATAGCTGGCAGCTGGGTGCTCGGTTACAGCCAGCATCCAATCCCAATCACTGAATTTTTGCCTCTGCTACCGCAAGACTGAATTATTCTTGATGTTTTTGTTATACAGTTAGGGATAGATTTTGTTATTGTTACATAATTTTTAAGGTTTTTGGTCAACTTTTTGAAAATCAACAATTGTAAAACATATTTAAGATGGCGACAAAGAATTACATAAATAATAACCTAAAAATAACCTAAATGTAACATTTTTACTTATGTTGCAATGACAGGTTTAGCAACTTATCAACCTTTTTTTTATACATCGACATATAGAAATTGTGTGTTTTTGTGTCTATTACTGTTGCCTTATCTGAGCTGCTATGTCCAAATAATTTCCCTTGTTCCTAAGTCTAAAGCCCTGGATTCACAGTGTTCTTGTAATAAAATGTTTTAATTATCATCTTGCTTACTTTCTTTTGCTTACAAACAACAATTTTACAAGCAAAAGATGTATTTAAAACAATTATCTGACAGTTTGAATACATCTACAGTATCATAAACTAGTCCTTTTGTGTAACTTACCACCAGTTTTTCACTTGATGCTTGTTTTTTCTTTACTTGTTCTGCCTCATGTGATCCGTACTGCTGCCAAACAAAACACAGACTTTGTTACACAGCTTAATGATAAAATAATATCGCTTTCTTTTTAATTCAACCACTTTAAGTCTATGCGCTCCCACTTCACCTGAGAGAGTGCAAATGAGTACTCCATTGACGCTAGTGGCTATTATCTTAACTGATATGTCGCCTTCCAAAATGGTTTATTGAAGATAATTGAATTCAGTATTAGTTTATTTTGTGGTTGGATTTGATAATGCTTTAGTTTGAAGTTCAGATAAATGAAATCTGCATTCTTCAAAGCCTCTTGTATTTGTTGACACGTGTAGTAAGTCTTTGTATGCGTTTGAATGTGCGTGTTGGTTTGGCGGTTTCATGCCTTGTGTAATGAGATAAGAGGCACTCCATGTAGTCTGCTGTCTGGCCTTTATCTGAGCTGCAGATTACAGCAGGTGATTTCTTTCCTGTGGAGATCGGTGAGACGAGGTTCAGTCCTAAGCACGCTAAACACAAGTGAGGGGATGGACGAATTGGACTGGGCACACAGCAGTACCCAGATATAAGCCAGTGTATTAATAAAGCAGGGATTCTCAAACACATAGAAATATAAAAATAATGTTTTATAATGGACAAATATTAGAAGACTGTGGAATAGTTTATTAGACTATATTTACAGAAGGATGACAAGTGTAACAAATGATGTGTTTTCTCTTGCACACACCACATCAAAACTGGGACTAAACTGTGACTAAACCTGGACTAGATCAGGACTAAACCAAAACTACAACAGGACCAAACTAAGTCTACATCTCTCATCAGGACTAAACTAGACTTACACCGGGACCAAGCCAAGACCTGTGTGAGTGCATCCTAAAAACGCACAAAAACTGTTCTGACCCAGCGTGCAACGAACTATGCATTAACTGTGAATACAAATTTCATTCCAAAAAGATTAAAACCCCAAAAAGTAGACATCATTTTAAATAATTTCTAAATATATTTTTGACTTTTTCTACAATTTAGACCAGTACCAATGAGAACCAGTGAGTGAGAACCATTACATTATAATGTCCTTGAAATCTGATAGGTCCCAAACCATAGTGCGAGTCCAAGATCACTCATAATACATTTATAAGAACACTAATGAGAGTAGTATGCCAGTGTGGGGGGTCATTTTGGTTTACAGATAGGAGAAAATTAGGTAGGTTTCTGTGTTTTAAGTGGATTAGGTTGTGGTGACAAAATGTTGCATAAGACTTCTTAACTTCACTGTCACAGGAGAAGTGACAGGATCAATCTGTGGAGTGAAGTTGGATAGATTGACAGGTGCCGGTGTTACTATCACTGCCGTAATTTAGCTAATTTGGTTCACTCATTTACACACTCAAGTATTCAAGTAGGACTGAAGTGTGTTTTGTCTTTTGTATTAGAAAAGTATGGTACCTGGCATATCAGAGGCGTAATGTTTCTGACCATTCTCTGTCATATTTCATTTAAATAGTGAATTCATGAATGAAAACATGAATGAAAGTGATAAAAAAGGCTTATCTATTTCCATGGAGACTAGTCGCCCCACCAGGACAAGTTAGATCTATGGAGAGGCAACACTGCTCATTCTAATAATACATATTTTTCAAGATATTTCCAAACAATAAAAACAACTGTAATTGGATAAATACAAAATAGAAAAAGGTAATAAGATACAGTGGAACATTCCAGGCAAAATATCTTCATAGAGACAAGCAGATGGTGACCCCCCCCCCCCCCCACCCCCCCACTAGAAAATGTACGTAGTGCCCCTTTAGCAATTACAATAAATATAAATTACATAAAACGTTTTCTTCAATTTCTGTGATATTGTTGCTTTTTCAAAAGAAATCTGGGAAGAGGGTCAAGCACAAGGTGGTTGAAGGTCAAGCAAATACACCAGTTTGTCTGTACTGCTCCACAAAAATACAAATAGTGATTTCAGTTTAGATAATGCATAAACTCTTGTATCTAGGCAAAGTTGGCCGTTAAGCATGGACCTCCGCCACCCCAGTTAATCTTTTTCTTTTGTCTGCCAAGCGGTACCTACTACTGCTTACATTTTGTACACACCTGCCTTGTTGGAGAAAAGAAGCAAAACAGCCTATAATGAGTTAATTACTCTAAGGCTCGGTAACAAATTTTCAAACCCAACCAAAGACATTCCAAAAGCCAGCCAAGTCCCTTTGCCTTTCCTGTTAATAAATAGCTTAAATGCTCCAATGTGTTGCTATTAATTACGAATTCCCCTTGAACACTCCTTACCAAAGTAGTCAGAGGAGGACAGCCAACATCCTCCTGCTCCCCTATCCACCTGCCCCAGGGAGACGCCGGCTCTGATTGGCTCAGAGCTCAGCCAATCCGGCTCCAGCTCCCTGTTGAGGGGGAAGGCCATTCAAATGGGAGTGTGTGGCTGCCGAGGATATTCATGCTTGGAGACCCTTGTCACACCAGCAGCTTTAAAGCCACAACTCTTCAAAGGCAAAGTGTCCGGGGGGTCTGTCTGAGGAGAGAGGAAAGAGAGGTGTGATTGACAGGAAGACAGGCACGAGAAAACTGTGATACAACTGCAGATAGGCAAATTGCATACAAAGCTGTAAGGATATTGAGAAGTTATTAGCTGGGCAAGATTGACAGATTTCCTTTACCGGAGTATGGTGACAGAGTTCAGATGGATTTAGTCGACCTGTATCTCCCGGAGTGCTTCACTTACCACTCTGACATTGAGTAAGTAATTCCAACACAATGCAAAAGTGTGCTCCTTAAAATACCTTATCACTCAAATGTAACTAAGTTCTATCTAAATTGCCTGCTGTGAAGTCAGTTTGCATGGGTAACACAAATGCCATTGTTTCAAGCTGTTTGTTTTCAGATAATGATTAGTGCGTTGCCAGATTGGAGGACAGTTCCAGTGTGTTTTGCACTGGGTCAAGAAAAGTTAAATTACTCTTGCTTTCTCACTATAAAAGAACACAAGCAAAAGTATGCGATTGTATGCATCATTTACTGCTGAAAATTTGGATAATTGAAACAAGTTCTACATTCAGCATTCTTTATTACCTTTTAACCTCTCCGTAAAGCCTCACTAGGTAACTAAACCTCACTAGGTATATTTCAGCTCTAGTAGACAAGAAGTACTATGGCTTTACTGCTGACAATTGGATGAAGAGGGTCGTCTGCAGTTGATCTCATGTATGGCACGCACTGTTGCATGTGTAGTAAACCAGTAACAGGGAGGACCGGCAGCTCCTTCACTGGTCTGACTTAAGACTCTTATGCCGAGGCTAGTGCGGCTACTGATCCCTGCTCATCACTAAATGGCTCATGGGTAAAAGCATAGGAATCCTACTGACCTAAATATACCTTATATCACTATTTTAAAGATGCTAAAGATGCAATGTGTAACTTTTGGAGGGAGTCAACCATCTTCTTGCCTTCAGTGAGATGTTGATTTCCCAGGAATATTCCACAGTATAGTATTAAACTTATAGCTTGAGTTTATTCAATGACAGGTGTTTTATTGCTTAAATAACTCAAAAAACATGCATTCTTATGTGAGTGGGGTTACTTTTCCACAGATCTGACATGTAACTTGGCCTGGTAGTGTCACCTGCTTAGTTTCAGAATTATGAATATCTAGCGCTGTGGACATAGAAATAAAAAAAAATAAAAATTCAAAATATAACATCTTGTCAATGGTTAAATGTCCTCAAAATATCACCTATAAACAGGAAACTGAAATCCATGAATAAGAACATTTAATGCAACACTGAGGAGCATTCCTGACAAAGTAATGGTATTTTCACGGAGGCAAGCAGGTGGCGGATTCTCCATCGAAAAAGTTACATAGTGCATCTTTAGCTGCTAAGATTTGCAGTGTTTTTCGCAGTCCTGTGTTTCATTTGTGCGGTCATTGTCTATGTAGTATATGACTGGTTTCAAAGTGTCTCAACAGCCCTCAGGTTAATGGGTCTCCTTTTTGTCCCTCCTAGACCTTTTCACACATTCTGTCCGTCTGCTTTTTGTAACATCCTCCTACCTCTCCTCCTCCTATTCTCTCTCTCACTTTTCCCTTCTGCTGCATTTTAGCCATTGTTGCCAAGGGGCAGTTAGAGTTGTTTTGGATACTGACCCACAAAGGGCTAAAGCTACGATAACCTGAATTCCCACTGACGTACACACAATTTTCATCATCTTTTCTGTGTAGATTAGCAACCTGTCACAATATGTTTGATCACTTAGCCATTTCATTAAAGAAGCTAAATGCCGCTAGTACCCTCCCGCCTACAGTCCTGATGCATTATAATGGGAGAACATAAAGTATATCTCAGCTGTCAGTGACTTGACACAGAAATATGGATGTGTATGATGGATGGCCAATAATGGCACCGGTGAGTCATTTTAAAAGGAAACTCAAATTACATCTCTCTATTGTTTTTATAGTGGCTAAAGTGGATTAAAGAAGCAGGTAATGACAAGAGATAGAAATTAAGATATGTGGAAAGGGGCTTTTAAAGTAGTAACAGGAGGACCATTTGAGTTTTTTTAGAGAGCTCAAACAAAATTCCACTTCTAATCAATATAATATGATTTATCAGTTCAATAATGGTTTTTCTAGCTTAGTTTAGACAAGTTACCCAAAGCTGCATAGATTTTTGTTAAAGTATGCATGCATAACAAACTTAATCAATCAGTCAATAATCAATCGCTAAAATGTGAATAGCCAACTGAAATAAAGTTTGTAATAAAGCATGAACAAAGGCTTAATTCACATTGAACAAATTAAGAACTATTCAGATTTAGTAATTCATAATTCCTTAAATTAGATTAACTGTTAACCCAAATCATTCTTAGTTATCTATTTTTCCATTGTAAATTAAGTGTTTTTCATGCTTTATTAAGACTAATTAAGGTGTAGTTATTATAAAGTGGTACCAAAAAGTATTAGATAAATATACACTAATGCAGCAATATTTTCAAACATCAGCCTATATATATATGAAAATTCTCTCAGACCTGAGCTTTGTATTTTTCTTTCTAAGTGAATAATCAATACAAAATAAAACAAAGGTTGATATGGGAGCACATTAGTAAAATTTTAAATGTCCCTAACACACCTCTGCCATTTGTAATTCACAAAATGTGTTCTGAGATGATATGAAACAACTTTAGCTGGACAAGACGTACAGTGCACAGGACAGTAATGTACCGTAACATTGGGTAACACCACATGATATGACAACAATGCAGCGCTAGTCCTGTGCACTTTTTAAAACACTTTTCTTATGAAGTTGTTGATTCTGTCTTACTGTTTGTCAGGTCTGGTCCCTGTGGGCTCATAGAGGGGTCAGTAGCCCGTGGCAGTGGTTTACTCTGGGGGTGGTAAAATGAGCCAACGTTTTTGCCTTTCAAATCACTTGTGGATGAGGGAAATTAGATTTGCATGACAGGAACAAGACTGACATCAACATCCAGGATACAGTTTGTTCATTTGTCCATATGTTTGAGCCATGTGAGCAACAAACAGAGATGTCAGACGTTTTTAAAAGACTTTGGCGACACACAGTAGAACGGCAGTATGTGTTGGGGTGTTTATGAAGACACTTGCTCAAAAATATGTCTGTAAGTGTCGGCCAGGCCCACTTCATGTGAAACTAGAGAACATGTCAAAAACTGGGAGCCCGTCTATGAATTTTATTTTTACATGCACACACACGCCTGACTCCAGTGTTACTGAGTGAGGGAAGCCAGATCACATATCTGACAGCCTACTGCCCCTCAGCTGGTTTTACATGTTCCTTTAGCGAAACACTAATACCACAATAATATACCTCTCTATTTCTCTAATGATTATGCCAGCATGGGTTATTTCAGGTAACCACTGTGCAGACTGAAGACATTATGTAAAACACAGTGTAAAGAGTCAATGAGCAGTAAAAGATGTATGGAAAATAACACAATTGGATATGATAATTAAGGAGATTGCTGGTTCATAAATTTCCATAAGTTTGCCTGAACAAGCTCTGCCTCTGAAAACAAAATAGAGTAATAGGCAGTAGTTTTGCATATGTGGTACATCACAAACGGCTGGTTTTGATAAGACTGGGGTGGATTTCCCAGAGAGCAAGAGGCACTAACAAGTGGTTACAGTCCCGGTTAAAGTGACGATTCTCTTGTTATCAAATGCAATTACAGTTCACTTAATTAATTACAATTTAAATGTACACTCTATTAATGAGTTTGTGTGTGTGTGTGTGTGTGTGTAGTCCCTTGGGCAGGATGTCTCTGAGGGGCCTGGACCCCACCTGTCCCACATCCATAAAGCGTGAGCCCTCCAGCCCGAGCTCTCAAGGCGACGTGAGCCCGGCGCAGCCCAGCCCTGCCAGCTCCTCCTCGGACACTAACTCCAGCTTTGGGCCCCTCAAGAGCCACCCCCACACCAACGGCCTAGACTCCCCCAGTCTCTATGTCCACAGCGCTGCCAATAATGCAGAGACGAACAGGTCAGTGCACTCTGTCTGTGGCACGGTGTTTCACAGAATCTTTCTCATGACTCATATTATGTACAGGAGGTTTGCAGAGGACGAGGGCCAGGTGAAGTGTGAGTTTATGCTGGGCACTGTGGCCAAACGTCTGTGTTTGGTGTGTGGAGACATCGCCTCGGGGTACCACTATGGGGTGGCCTCTTGCGAAGCCTGTAAGGCCTTTTTCAAGAGGACCATTCAAGGTAAAGCCACACAGTCTCACACAGTTTTATACTTAGTAACAGTTTGTGGTGCATGGCCGATAATGCCTTCCTGCATCATATAAACCTGTTTAACTAGCAACATGGTGTGATGAGCATTGTTTTAGTCAAAACAAGCCCTGATGTGTTATCTGACTGCTTCCGCCCCCTGCCTCTTAAACTGCCCAAGCCTTTAAATAAAGAATTGTTTGCAAACAGCTGATAAGAATTCAAAAGTACAGCAATGGTGTGTATAGTCAACATGTTTAGGCCAAAGCTGAGAGGGATAGCACTGAGCTCTGGTGCCGTGTGTCCCAGGTTGGCATCCAGCATGTTGGCGACTTTGACTTGGTCACTGCATATGGGGTCAGAGGGTAAACAGGATGAGCGTCTGTCAGATCAAACCCACAGATCTGCAGTCTGGCTCATCAGTCACTTCCTGTTTCTAATGTGGGGTGACAGCTGACAGCGCCTGCTACTGGCCCCATGCCACCAGACTAACATGCACATTTGGCTCCTCTCATTGTCGCAAAACTAAAGGAAAGCTCCCATTACACAAAATGTAAACACTATGTGGACTCATTTATTGTTTAGATTTGTCTTATAACTATGTTTCTCTGATGTAGGTAACATCGAATACAGCTGCCCAGCATCCAATGAATGTGAAATCACAAAAAGAAGAAGGAAGTCCTGCCAGGCCTGTCGATTTGTCAAGTGTCTGGCTGTGGGCATGTTGAGAGAAGGTCAGTTATTACAAAAAAAAATGTAAATCCATCACACATTATAAGGCTATAGCACATTGTAGTCTAAAACAAACAGGGACCATTTATCAACATGGACATTCCCGAAAACAATACACAGATATGATTTCACTGTATTATTAACACCCTGACTTTAACGCCTTTCATGTCTCGCCAAATAGTAGCAATGAAACTTAAAACGTTTGACAGTTAAACCCAACAATGCAACTCAATGGGGAAGATGCCAACGATCTAATAAGTACTTTCTTCTGCATATATAAATATATATATAATTGTGTAACATTAAGAACGCATTGAACAATTGCAGCTGATGTGTAGATGAATATAGTGAATTCCACTGTGGGCCTGTAAGTGCGGTCAGGTGCTCCGTCTGCAGTCTGTGTGCCTTTGCGCTGACATATTGTTGTCCAGATTTAGAAGTGACTTAAAAAGGAAAACATTAGGGACCTCCTACTGTACGGGACACTTGATGCTGCTTATAGCCAACAGATGATGATAAAAGAGAGACGAGGTGGGGCTAATAAACGGGATAGGGTATGTGTGTAGAGTATGCAATGTTTGACTAATAACATAATCTAGTTTAATGTTTTGTGTTGTCATACAGCTAGAATTGACCAAACAATAAAATTACAATAAAAGTACACTTAAAGTTAGTATTGGTATGAGTAAAATTAATTTAAAAAATTAAATTAAAAAATAAATAAATAAATAGTTTATTTACAATTGAGAAGATTTTTTTTTTTTTTGTCAAAAACTTAAAAAGTCAATTACATCTGCATCACTTTTCAATATATCTTAATGTCTTAATCTTGTGTGCTGAACTAAGACTAGAATCATCCAAGCTATTCATTTATTTAAACATACACTATCACTTTTGAAATTATTGACATCAATCATCTTTACAAGAGTTCACCATTGTGTAAACTTTGTCAAAACACATTTATGCGCACACCTTTGTTGTGCTCCTCTGGCGTTTGTCTAAATTAGCTGCGTTTAACGGGTACACAGACATTGACAGCATCCCTGTACCCCTGCTCTCCTGCTACACCCCCTTTCTGCCGGTTTCTCTCCCCGCTCGTAAATTCCTCCAGATGCCCTGTGGGATTCCTGGACCTCCGTGAAATGCGAACTGCCCCTCGTAACTCTGGTCGTAAGCGGCCCTCATAACGCGCTTCATCGTGTCTCGTAATGCCCTGCTTTCCCCAGAGAGGGACAGTAAAAGGCTGAAGACAGAGGAGCACTGCAGTTTAACAGGTCGACTCAGAGACATATTAAAGACACAGCTAAAGACATATAGACCTCAGGCAGGATTTGATTAAGCCGTGTTTAGTGGCAAAGCTGGCATTTGTGGTCAAAATGTGGTCACAAAATACTATTTAACACAACATACATAAAACTGTGAATCTAATATTGGAGTGTGTGAGTCTAATACTTTATTTTCAGTTTTTTATACATAGAAAAGTAAGTTTAACCAGAATGCATGGTTATATGTACAAAAAAAAGTATTCATATTCATATAAAAAAATGAATATATTTATAATGAATACCGGTATATATTATACCTGATCTCCTACTGCATTTCTAACAAATAATAACATATAATATAATGATAAAGGGTTTATATTTTGCTTTATAATCTCTAGTGCTTCTCAATGCTCAATAGTTTTATAGGTCATAATCATTCACTCAGTGGTGGTAAATTATGTAGCCACAGCTGCCATGGGGCAGACCACAAAAACCCTCACTCTCACACATATACACAAGCAGATCGCACAGTCAACACGCTGGTTATAAGCTCTACCATCTGAGCCACTATCAAAAACCTCTTCACATCCATTTACTTTCCATCAGGAGAAGCAGAAGAGACGTAACCTCTGCAGGCGCGGCGTACTGGCAGCCCATGTGTACATTTGTCACAATATCTGAGAAGCGTGGGAGTGTTTACAGTAAACACAAGCTGGTAGCAGCAGACTGCAGAGGAGGAGGCCAAAGGAGAGGAGCAGGCCACAGTAACCCGGATCAAGCTGGATCAGCTGACGAATGACTGCCGCTGATACTGCCCCGTGCATTGTAGGCACTTGTAAAGCCTCTCATGAGAAAGAGGGAGAGGAAAAGACAGTGATGAAAGACAGGAAAATATATCGAGGCGTGACATATCCATCCATTTTAGACTAACAAGGCAGTGTCTGTTTTGTTATCCTGTCAGTGCTATTCTTGGCCTTTTAGTTGTCAGCACATTCCAGCATGAAGAGTTACACTTAGCTCAATGTGTGTTTATGGCAGGTCCACAGCACACAAACACACACGTATGCACTTTTTTACGTATTTGATTTAATGTGCAGCTCACCAGCTACAGAAACTTTGCTGCCCATTGTCTCATCTTGTGCCAATGATCCAGGTTAATCCACAATTGCTTTTTGCCTCAGTGACATCACCAGTGGGTCACAGGGCAGTTAGCTTAGTCCGACCAATCTTTTTAATAACCCACTCGTTTGGGAGTCAGCTTTTCAGGAAAACTTCACCAAACTCTTACATCCATCTAATATCTTACTAACAAGAAATATAGTAGGTAAAACAACATGACTTTTGCCTTAACTGGGTATTTCATTTTTTACTGAAGGCCTACAACATATATCTATATAGTTACACACAATCATATTGAAATAGAAGGTTTCAGAACTGATTTTGCATAATTACAAATCCCAGCCATTTTAAATACAGCTTAATATATGCTATACAACTGTCAGTGATTTTATGTATTCATTTGGCAAAAATGGGCAATTAATGCATCAATTTCTTTGTATTCGGATCAGTAATTTTGCTTCAGAATGGACATGCTTTTTTATACCTTTAGCTTAACTGTGTTACCTCTATGGCAGCTATGGGGAGTTAAAAAGCACAATTGAACATTATGTACAATGAAAGTACTTTCATTGTAATTGGCATAGGTACTCCACAAATATATAATAGTCTAAATATAGTCAATGTAAGGAAGCAGTGGGCTCTGTGGTGTATCGGTGTTAGGGGGAGGTGTCAAGTGGGCAAATAATACCCTCTGAGAGCCTCTTTCAGGCTGGAGTGCCATTATAGATCTATTGAGCACCACTATGGCAATTTACACCGCACACACAGGTAACTCGATACCACTACTGAAGACTTCTAAGTCACAGAGACATGTTTCCTCTACAAGCATTAATGGTATTCTCTAGACTAAACTGCCCCCATGCTCGCTCTTAAATACCCACTGCTGCACTGGCCCGTCTGTCCTAGAGCTTGTTAGGATGAGCAGTTGTCATCAGCTGCTCCAAAGTTGTGCGTGTTGTGTTACAGGTTTGTGCGATGTTGATGTGGGAGCGTAGCTATGGCCTCCTTGGGCTCATCGCCACATTCTATATAAGCCTGGAGGGACGATGATTGAGCAGCATTAGATGAATTTAGGGAGCTCAGTTTAACCATATATGTCGTAATGATAGTGATGCGTGGTGGCAGAGTGATTAACCTCTCAGCAAAGGGGTTGAGGTTTGAATCTAGCTCAATCTTTCTTAACGCTTTCACCATATTTATTAGTATTTTATTTATGTGCACTTTTTATTATTGCTGTACAGAAATTTGCATTGTATTTGACTCATAAAAGTGTGGCTGATTGATCATTCTAAACATATCTCCTATTAATGCAAGTTATATCACAAATGTGCAATCAAATCAAAACCACTGGTGAATTGCAATTGTATTTAAGTACCTTTTCAAACAACAATATGCCCTCATCTGTTGTATTATGTACAACACTGTAGTTTGGATGTTTCTTGAATCGTTTATAATGGCCTTCATCTATAACAGAACTCATATAAGACGCATGTGAGAAACTGCTATCATTGTGATCACAAAAATGATCAGGAGTAGCAAGTCTTTTTCTTAGAATCGAAAATCAAGTTTGAAATTATTGCAAAACAGTCACAATAATGACGTGACTCTGTTGCTGTGTTCATAGGTGTGCGTTTGGATCGGGTTCGCGGAGGCCGACAGAAGTACAAGAGGAGGATAGACGCAGAGAACAGCCCGTACCTGCATCCACAGAACGCCTTTCCCCAAAAGAAAACATGTAAGCACGCACACTGCATCTCGAATGGACTGTGAAGTGCAACCAGAACATGACGGAGGAAATTACTTTGCTAATTGAAATGTTTACACTTCAACAATTGTTAGAAACTTGAATACTTTACTCAGAGAATGTATGACTAATGGAGCTAAGGCTTAATCAGCATCACTGAAAATCTAAACATTGATTTCAGCCTGTTTCAGAAATATATTTGTTGAAAATCTGCAAGAAAGCAACAGTATTCTGGTTTCAAGTTACAATATTAGTTTCAAAGGAATGGCAATATCAAATTTACATAGGCCTATAGATAAATAGATACACAATAATCCATATAACAGAAGTATGGTAAGGATTCTATTGCAGAGGTTGTATATTTTAGGTAAAGGTAGACGTAGACAAGTTAGTCATATAGCAAAGAGGACTCTACATTGCTAAAGACACTAATGGAAATTAAGTAACTAAGCAGCTGACTAATGATGATTCATAATACACCCTCCTTCAGGAACCACAATAGAAAAGACAATGCATTTTGCCCTATCACTACTTTTCACTTAATGATAAAAACACTCCTTTATCAATCTGTCTATATATATTTTCTAGTTGCAGTTGGTGGTGTGACTGAAAACAAAGTGGTGTCTCTATTGCTGGTGGCTGAGCCTGAGAGCATCTTCGCCATGCCCGACCCAACTGTCCCGGAGAGCGACATCAAGGCTCTGACCACCCTGTGCGACCTGGCTGACCGCGAACTGGTGGTCAACATCGGCTGGGCTAAACACATCCCAGGTACCTGGTGCTCTATAGGTCTGCATGTCTGCTATATACAACTGTCAAAATCATTTATGCTGAGTTTTAGATGAAGTGAATGATGAACAATTTTCGGCACATATTTGGGGGACTAGCGATACAATAGGTTTAGTTTATTGGTTTATTTTAACAAACACATTAATCTCATAAAAGAAGAGATGCTTTACACCAGATTTAGCTAAAGCTTGTTTCCTGCAGTCTCTGCAGAAGGTGTGAGCTATAGCTATTGAAGGTTGAATAGTTAATAGACTTATTATTCTAACATGCAATTTCAACTGTGAATAGTTTGTGGACTTGTTTGTAATTCCTTTTTTATTACAGTTCATGTGTTATGTAAAGTCAGGGTACATTTAAGAGGGCAGCAGTGGCTTAGTGATTAGAGTACTTGTATACCAAAGGTTGGGGGTTTAAACCCCCCTCAGACCGATGCATGCTGTCGTCTTGTCCTTGGCAAGACACCTTTCCAGTGTATGTGGTGTGAATAGTAGAGTTGGGAGGGGCCAATAGTGCAGATTGGCAGCCTTACTTAATACTGTTTGTGTACTTCATGGCAGCTGTGGCTACAATAGTAGCACATCTCTGAGTGTAGAGTGAATTAATAATGCATGAAACTGTAAAGACTAATGGCATATTATATTGTCATGGGGTTACAGCATCAGTGTCTTAAAAAACGCATATTATTCAGTTGCAATATTTTCAATCGCAATACATCTTACTACAAAATATTTGATTGTGTTGGGCCTACCATTACCCCTCTGTGCCCCACACTTTAGCTCACATTAATCAGATTACAGAGGGATTGTTGTGGCTGTGGATGCCAACACGCCTGTTGGTACTGGCACTGGTGAAATGTTCTGTCAGTCTCTCCCCACTCAGCGCCCTGGGCCACCAGATGACCACAGCCTCCTGAAGTTAGATCTCATTTCGTTAGTTGCCTTAGGCAGACGTCCTGCTGACAAGGAGGAGGAGCAAGAAGATCCAGAGTTTTCTGTTTTGGATGAGGGAGTGGAAAAGATGGGAACTACGTTGTGGGGGCTTACAGGGATTAAAATACCAGTATGCAGTTATGTTGACAGCACTAACGGAGGAATCTGTGGTCAGGCCAAGCAACGGAGATGGAAGTAAAGAAAAAAAGAGAACGTTATTTTATTTTAGAAAGTGCATGTCCACTGCAAATAAATATATAATTATTTCAGCTTCTAATTGAAAAAGCTCTTGTGGGTAGTAGGTTAAACGGTTTAAAGGTTAAATAAGGCCAGTGTAAACAAAAGCTAATCTGAAGTAAAATAATTATAATCCAAAATCGTTATCTCAGTTATCTTTTTTTAAAATTATTATTAATTTCTTGTTAACTGTCACAAATGGATTTTTAAAGGGAATTTTGGAGTAAACAATTGTTTGACCTTGATGACATGATAATCAGACAAGAATTTATAATATTTTTCACTCTTAGAATAGTTAGTTCCTTTGAGTTTCTTTATCAGCCATGTTTAGTCTCACCCCAAACATCACCCGGGGAACACCTGGGTTTTTTGTTGATGCCTCATCTCGGGAATGCTTACAAAACAAACGCAGCAGCTGTGGCGTCTTGGATCTTAATTTGTCTCTGTGTTTCCTCAAACCAACCATTTTTTCCAGTCAGTGTTTGTCATGAGCATTTCTAATGTTATATTTTAAACAGCATAGTAGCACCTCTCGCATCAGAACTCACCCGCGGGCTCCAACTGTCCACTCCTTTTACTCTGTTGTCGTCATAAACAGTCAGACTGATGGGTGGTGTTTGTAGCATTTTTGCCAGTAGAGCAGCAGAGCAGATTTTCACCAGAGGCTGCAAAACATACCAAAATGAAGTTAGACAAATACACTATTTAAAAAAAAAAAAAAAAACTATGGCTGAAATTTTAAACTGTGAATATTAAAAATTATAGCTAGACAAGTTAACAATCAAGTTTTCTTTCAAATCAGTGCAATTGTCTTAGCTATTAATGTTATATTTATCATTTTGTTTACTTCTTATTTGTTTGATCCTTAAATATTTTCTACTCAAGCCTTAGATTACAAATTGTACTTCGCCACAGAAAAAAAAGAAAACACTTAAAAGTCAAATTATCATTGCTCCAAAACTAGTGCACATAACTCATAGATTCTAACAGTTCACAAATTATAAAGAAATCAATGTTACTTCCAGTCGTTCCTATAGATAAAATATGATCTCTCCTCAAGGTGATGCAAAATGGCTGCATAGAACAATAATGGACCTCTGAAAAAATGACAGAGACAAAAACAGATCTTAAAAATGGTGCCACCCTAGAAGCGTAATGGCTGTGTCATATCAGCTCTGGGTGAGTGGCAGGCCACACAGCCCACTGCGCTGAGACCACCAGGGTCCTGGGCTAAGAGACCACGGCCATCTGAGTTCTCTGCCCAGGGGGAGGTGAGTGTGAGCGAGCCACTGCTGGGGCCGCTCCCCTTGCCTCTGTGTCGGCTCCTATCAGGCAGATTGACAGTGATGGGCGCTGGAGTCTGAAGGGCAGACTGGCAGATGAGTTGGCTAAAGACCAACTGCCCGCTCGCTTATGGCCTTTTTGAGTCCACTGCTGTGACATGGCGCTTGGACTTATGCGTAAAAGCAACTGTAGCCAATCTGTGTGTCTATAATGAACACTGGCATGAGAACTGTTGAAAATTTTCTAAATGTCAACCATTCCTGTTTATTTTGTTAAAGGGAATTTTAAGTGGTTGTGGAAGGAAGGTCTGGTCTGAGACAAAAAAAACAAAAAAACAGCTATTAATCCAAATTTGCTGTAGCAACCCCAAAAAGAAATGAAAAAAGTTAAGAGAAATAACATATTTTATGAAAATTTGTAATTGTTCAAAATTTCATTGCAATAATAATATATTCCAATTCATCTTCTGGCTGTCAAAATCATTATCAATTTTCTTGTTATAACAATAACAACAAAACTAAAAATCTATTATATCAATACTGAAACATTACACAGTTCTGATGTTGAGCAGTCTCTTCAAGTCCCCTATCTGTAAAGTCCCTATCCTGAAGTCCTCTGTCCTGAATCGATGATCAAGTGCCACAATACTGATCCCTGTCGGCCAATGAAACCCCGTAAAGATACAATTCCAATCAATCAGAGAGAGAGCAAATCGGCGCCACTCGCACCTTCCCGTGGTGACCATAAAAAGCAGTGGATCCTGATAATTATCAGTGATGGTGTCAAAAATAAAAACAGCCCACGTCCCATCCCTCCAGCCTTGTAAAATCATCTGTTTAATTACAGTGAGGGAGAGGGAAAGAGAGAAAGAGAAAAAGAGAATGAGAGAGAGAGCGGTCTTTATGTAGAGGACGTGCTGGGGTTTAATGTGCTCATGTGGGGTGTAATTGTTAATCAAAGTGGGTGTGTCCCCGGGAGCTTAATTAAATTCACAACCTATTCACTCCCTCTGTCCTCTGTTATGCCCTTTACACAATGTCACAAGAGATACAGGGCCTAATTAGCTCAATTGTTGCTACAATTTTGAAAAGCTAAGTAAAATAGCCAAAGTGTGCATTTCTCCATATTCTATCATCTCTCCTAATATATAGTAATGAGGTATTGCTTAATTTAGGATGCTTCTATTTGGCTCCCTTGGGTACTTTCTCAGAAAGATCTACTGTAGCAATGATGTAGGCCAATTTTGTTTAGCCCGTTTTAGCCATGGAAAAATCAGGTTGTGCTTGGAAAGCCAAATCTTTTCTTAGATGTTGCAAAAAGTGTGAGAACCGCTGCCCTATGTCTTAACACAGTCCTCTTTTCTTCAAGTGCTTACACAATAATAATATGTTGTGATCTAATGTCAAGTTTCTGCCTGGTCTTTCTAAGCAGTCCTGTTTTCTCCCCATAGGCTTCCCCTCCTTGTCTCTTGCTGACCAGATGAGCCTCCTGCAGAGTGGCTGGATGGAGATTTTGATTCTGAGGGTGGTGTATCGCTCGCTGACTCTGGAGGACAGGCTGGTGTATGCAGAGGACTACATCATGGATGAGGAACAGTCCAAACTGGCAGGACTCCTGGACCTCAACAACGCCATCCTGCAGCTGGTGAAGAAGTACAAGAGTATGGGCATAGAGAAGGAGGAGTTTGTGGTTCTGAAGGCTATCGCACTTGCGAATTCAGGTACATACATTTTGATTTATATTTATATTATTTATTCCTGCCAGTTGTTACAGTCTGTACCAGCAACAATAACCACATTTGTGGCATATGACACTGGTTAGTTAGCCCATGTAAAAGTCATTCATTTTGCACAATTTAAAACTGCCAATACAACTATAGGTGTGTGGGAAAGACATGAAGGCATGACATGGGAAGAAAATCTAAAGAAAATTAGAGACCTCCATGAGCGTCAAACCTAAAATCTCCTATGTGTTCAAAGGGAGCATTAACTAATCCCAAATCAGTATCTGTCTAAAGTGTGTCCACCCTGTGACCCTCAAGCAGGTTGTGATCAGGTCTGCTATATATCATGACACACTGATATATAAGGTCTGACTGTAACATTACTGTTGCTTTACCTGATAGACTCCATGCAGATTGAAGACACAGAGGCGGTGCAGAGACTGCAGGACGTCCTACACGGAGCTCTCCAGGACTATGAGAGCACCCATCACCCGGAGGACCCCCGGAGAGCAGGCAAGCTGATCATGACACTGCCCCTCCTGAGGCAGACCTCTGCACGGGCCGTCCAGCACTTCTGCTGCATCAAACAGGACGGGCGTGTGCCCATGCACAAACTGTTCCTCGAACTACTGGAGGCGAAGGCCTAACACAGACATACTACCATTAGCTTTAGCATAAACTCAATGAAGGACTGAAGAACTACTCATTTTGCCTGCATTTAAAGTCAAATCTGCTCAGACCTGAAAACTCAAGAGATGGAAAGCTGCTGGATTATCTTTGTGTCTTTGTGTCCTAGTGTCCTACAGACATTACACTAACTGTGTTTTGACCTGCATCTGGGTCAGAGAAGAATGAAGGACTTGAAAACAAAAACATTTTTATGCCAAACATAAAGCTTCTTTGTCAAAAGACTTGAAATGATTTCCTCTATCTTGAAGCCTGTTAATGCATCCTAGCTCATATAGAAAGCCTTTTATGGTTTAATTTTATTTGTCAATTTTGTACAGACAAGATAAATGTGTCCTAAGAGGCAAGTTTTGCCAAAGAGTAAAAGACTGCACTGTATTCTATTAAAAATACCAGCAACTGTCCACCATAATACAATGTGGCCTGTGAGACATTCACCCTGCAGTGTGTTGCAACATCTCGGTCCATTTCAGAAACAGCAGATGAATAAAGGGAATAGCAAATTTAATCCACTAAAACAATAAAAGCCTCTTTGGTTTTAGCAGAAATGTTCAGGGAAAGTAATGTCATTAAATGCCTCTGTGACAGCATGTATTTATTTAAAAGTGGCTGTTTCTTTTGTTGTTGCTCTGGCATTAATGGGGCGTAGAAGAAAGCAATTACATTCAATAATTTTATAACATATTTTTAAATTGTATAATAATTTTATATACTAGCTTATGCCACTATAGCACTGATTAATAGCATATCATAAAAATGAGTTTAAATTAAATAGAAGTGTACTTAATATGTTGTAGACTGATAATAAATAACTAACAAAACTGTATTGCTAATTAAGGAGGAGAGTGATGTCCAGATGTAACTGTATGTATAGGATGAAGTTTGTGCACTACTTTGCCTTTTAGCCATAACGTTTGGGGAAACTGGTGGTGGCCCTCTTTTACTGTCTGTGTCTTGTGTGAAGAATAGTTAAACCTGGAAATTGTCTTTTACACATGTTAAATGAAGGGAAAGAATCTCTGTACTCAGAAAAAGTGTGTTTTTATTTGGGTACTGTGACACTATCTGTATATGATTTGAATAGAGCAATATTAAATGTATACTGTACCTTTTGCTGTATATAAACGTCATGTCTTATGCCAAGAGAGATGTTCAAAGATGCAAATAAGCTTTGTTAGGCTGAGCTGTGCTGTGCTATCATTCTCAGGTGGATTCTTGGGCAATAAAGATGATCCCTTAATGCGGAGCTTGCATCTAAGTGTCATCTTTCTGTAGCAACACTAGCAACACTTCATAACCAATTCATTACGGCCTAGTAAGTGGATTTGCTGTGCTGTCTGACGATGGACTCCAAGTCAGGGCCATTATGGCACTTGGATCCCTTCAGAGCTCAGTTGGATGGAGATTTATAATTAACAACCATAATGTAATGAAGTCTAGCAGTGGCTCCAGGGACAGTTACATAGTCGTCATCTCAGTGCTGAGGGCTGATAGAGAAGCCAGACATGTCCACTCATCGTCATAGAGAGGGCCCTGCCTGTTTGGTTTATAGCATTTTTAATAGCCTACACTATTTTCAGAAAGAGACAGAGCAAGGAACTATTCTCAAATAGTTTTCAAAGATGATGAAATAGATGATAATTGAGGAGGTGCAAAATTAGTGCCATAATAGCCTAAAAGTAACTTTATTACTCAATCAGAAATTAGGACTATAGAATTTATGATTTTGCTGAGAATAAAACATTTTTTTTCGTTTTTACTGCCAGTGAACATAATAGCCTGTGAATGACCATAACTTATGCTTATTAATTACTATTGATTTATTTCAAAACCAGTGCATTTTCTTGGCCTGAAATTGAAACAGCTCTTTACCTGTAGCCCATGAGGAGAGGTAGGTTGCTTTGTTCTGTTGTCAGTACGTTTTTCTCTCAGTTTCTGCACAATCTTCATTTGTGTCTGCAAACACTAGATAGACAGAAAACATAGATTTAAAGAAGCATTTATGCGCCTTTAGCCTAATAGCTTAGCTTACCATAAATATGTATGCAACTAGCCGCCTAGCCTAGAAGATGTAAGTGCGTCTAATTTTACAATGTAGCACTAGAAAAATTAGCAAAAATGTGTCAATGAAAATATCATCATACAACATAACTCCTCCTATTCAGCTGATGACTGTCTCACATGGGCTAAATCACTCCAAAGCATTAGGCCTAGTTGAAATAAAAGATTGGCCTGCTGCAGCGGTCACTCTAGTTATCACTACACTACACATCTTGTAGGCCATTGACTACTTACATAATAGGCCATCAAGTATTTATACACATGCCCTCTGTTGACTGTTATTCATTGTTAGGCATAGGCGCTATTGACAAAAATTCTATATTAATATTTTATTTTGGTTTCTTTAAATCAGCTCGTTCTGCAGCAGTTTGAGATTGCCTTTTCAATAGATACCCGATATTCACATTTTGCATATCTTCTGTGCAGTATTTTCTGATATAGGCCTATTACTCACAGTTACTCCAATAAGTTATTGTCTTAGATGGATGTAGTAGTAGTAGTAGTAGAGTAGTAGTAGTAGTAGTAGTAGTAGTAGTAGTAGTAGTAGTAGTAGTAGTTGTTGTTGTTGTTGTTGTTGTTGTTGTTGTTGTTGTTGTTGTTGTTGTTGTTGTTGTTGTTGTTGTTGTTGTTGTTGTTGTTGTTGTTGTTGTTGTTGTTGTTGTATCTCCAGAACACACAGCACTGACTGGGAGCAGAATGAAAAGAGTCCCGAGGTGGACCCCTGAGGTGCTTCACAGTGAAGCCTATCAGGGCATTTGGACAGTGCAGTTTTTTCATCACATCAGTCTTGTGTAAGTGAGTTAGAGATCCTGAGTGAAACGTCTCTGTGTGTCTGCCTAAATGAGTTAGTATGTGTCTAGTACGGCAGCACACGGGCAGCAGGTGATGGATGAGGCCCTGTGGAGATGAGCTGTAAAAACGGCTGATTCTGGCACTCAAGGGTGAGATCATTTCCTCAATAAAAACGCATTGTCTCGAATCATCAAGGCTAGATATGAATGTTGATTAGGTTATTAGACAAATGGGAGTTGATTGTAATAATAAAAAAGTAGGACATCTTATAGTAACAATAAAAATCATGACCCAGGGATTATCCTGTTGCCCCCTTCTTAAAGGTCTGTGTATCAAAATGGTAGTTATTACATTGCCCTGAAATGAACTTTGTAGTTTGAATATCCTCACACATATTCAAATTGATGGGTTCTTTTGGTGGTTAAATTAGCAATAAATAAATAAATAAATAAATAAATAGCATAAGCAATAAATAGTTGTAGTGGTTCTTGTAAAGTAGCCTAGCTGTAGACTTAGTTATAGTGTAGTAAGAGTTGTCATAGTAGTAGGCCATGCACTTCTAGGTCTATGTGCTCTTTTAATGTTGAAGTGGGCATAGTTGTAAAATAATTGTAATAATACCTTTAGTAGATTTTTAGTAAACCTGTAGTAATTGATGTAAGTAGTCGTACTCTGCAAAGGCCTATGTTTATTTTTACCCGAATGGTAATAGTTGAAGCAGCATTATTTACTTCATCTTCTAACTTGCTGAAACAATTCAAAGATATATTCTCCTAATGAAGAAATAAAAAGGACCCTTTGTGGATAATCTCCCTTCTCCAGTGGTAGTTCGACGTATAAAAGTTTTATTGCATCCTGCAGCAGTGACACAGACACACTCACAAACTGTTACTAAATCTGCTGCTGCTCCTCTGGCCTGTCATCTCCAATCACACCACTGGGGCTGACAGACAACTGTAAACTGTACAGTTAGAGGTGCCCTGGAACTGAGCAACAGTTTAAAATGAGCATTTGGTACTTTCTTTTCTAACTCTGAATAATTCAGTTTGACCAATCATTATCATTATAGAACATGTATCCTAATGCTTGTAAAATGTAGGCTACTAATTAGGTTTAAATAAGAATCTGGAATAGACAATAGGTTTTCAGCTGTAAATAAAAGAAGTGAGTTAGCTTTTGCAGTCACATTTGCTGTACTGCCTCCACTAGCCTACAATTGATAACATTCACAAACAAGAACAAGGAATATTTTTTGCCTTTTAAGTACAACATAGTTACTATCTACTGCCATCTTGTGGTAAGACTGGGACATAGCATTATTCAGGCCATTCCAAAATTGGTTTTCACAGATATATCCACACATGAATATGCAAATACATTTTATTTATATGAATTACTTGTTAAAAGCCCAAAAACAGCCCAATGGCCACATTTTGTTTGGGAATGAGAAACCCCTTTAGGTCATGTTCAATTAGTTTAAATCACTTTTGTTTATGTACAGACTCACATTTGATTTTTAAACTACTACTGTTTTTGTTTTCATCACTGTAGAGTTTTAGTAATTAAGTGTGAAATGGCCTCTTCAGGTGAAGTGAAATGGGACACCTGGCTGTTACCATAGCACTGTCGAGGACAGGCAAAGGCTCATGGGACATCAGATTGTCAGATTATTCCACAGATCGACAGGTGGTGGACCATTTTCATATCTTTACTTTTGAGGAATTTATTTTTCAACAAGAAGCTGCAAGGGCATTTTGGATCTTTTTTAATAATTTTTTTTCTTGTAGTGGACATTTCTGTACTGGAGTCTGCAGAGTCTGAGGTGTAAAATATTGATGGTGCGACAGGTGTGTTTCTGGAGCAGGTCTGGGGCCTTCTGATCCATGTATCACAAAACAAGGGGCTGCCAGCACCCCCATCCCCGGCCCAACCACGGACCTCAGCACTGGTGAGTCTTTCTGTTAAACCACCAACAAGTAAACCTCTTGGTCACTGATTCTCAATGTTATTGTTACTTGTCCAGGTTCAGATCAGTTATTGTGACCCAGAAATTCTTTAGACAGCCACAGAATTAATCTGAATTGTTGAAATGTGGTTGGATAATCAGCCTTATCTGCAGGATTAAAAGTAGGGCATACAGACATTGTATGCTGTTGTTGTTGTTATCTTATGTGATCTACTTTCACTCATGCTATTTCTCTGTATAACTACACATGAAAAAGACACACAATTGTGAGGCCCAAATATCTTCTATATAGTGGCTTACAATGTGAATGTTATTGTTTGTGTCCCACAGTTGCAGCAGTTGCCACTCCTCCGGGGACAGGAGGAGGGGAGCGAGGGGTGGCTGGGGCACAGGCTGACACTCCAGTCCACAAGGAGCTGTGGTTCATTGTTGTTATGGCAGCCATCGCCCTGTTGGTTCTAGCCATTATCATTGCTCTTGTACTGAATAAGGTGTGTTCAAAAACATTGAAATGAATGCTTGATTTTGACTCAAAGAAATGTTATTATTGAGTCTTACATTGTTGCACTAGGCCCTGAATAAGCCCCCCTTCAGCAGAGAGAGGCCCCCGCTGGTGGCAGTAACCATGGAAAAGAGGAGCCCCATGGCAGTGTACCCGCCCAGCAACTCTATGTTGGTGAGCCAGGAGTAGAAAGAGACAGTCTACTCTATTTGTGGCCTGGCCTGTTTGGTAATGTGTCTAACTGTAGTGCAGTCAAGTGTTATTACGTCTGCCACTGAAATGTAATGGTGACCTCCACTCCAACTGTATATTTACACAGGTCAATGCTATGATACCTCTTGTGTGGACTTATAAATGTATCTTTTTTCAGTTTGACACAGTGCCTGACACAACTGCCTTCTCCAACAGTGTTACACTCAAAGGCTTCACCCTAAAGATAGAGGTACAAAAAACATATGGACCTGACTATGAACATGTTACTGACAGTACCGTGTTTGTCCACCAGGAGGTAATAGAAGGCAAATGTGAGGAGGACCTGTCACATGGTGAACTGGGGATCTTGAGCGTGAACTCACTGAGGCGCAGTGTGAGTCAAGTGATGGATGGAAAGTCTCTGACAGGAGACAGTGAAGTGTGGGACCCTAACATCTCCGGCCATGACAGTGGGATGGTGAGGGACCCCAAAAATGTATGCCAAATGCATGCAAAAGCCCGGGAGCTTGGTTTGTTTCTAAATGTTAATCTGTTGGTTTTATTTTTCAGTTTATGGACGATGAAGAGTTTGTAGACACTATCAAAGGCTTCAGTACAGTGAAAAAGGAGCACACCATGTTCACTGATACTAACCTGTAACCGGGGAAGGACCTTTGAACTCAAGGGATTTTAACAAATTCTGTAAATCCATATAAAATGTTAATTGGAGATGACTTGAAGATTTGCATGTCTGTCACAAAAACCAAAGCTCTGAAGAAGAACTATGATTGATTGATGAACTTGATACCATTATTTATATATATTTGTTTTTTTGTATTTTATTAAAAAAATGTACACTACTGTAAAAGAATTATTATCAGTATCAGTAATATTCACATATAAACAACATATAGCATTTTAAGTCAAAACCCCTGTATATCTTCTTGGCAGAGATCTTACCATATGTGCCATTTATCTGTTTGCCTTTTCCAGTCTGATTTAATATCTTTAGTTACACTGCATGTAAAAGGTAATTCAAATATTGTTTTGATATACAATAAAGTACAGTCCTTGCAAGGTCTTCACAGTTTTTATTTGAAATGAGTTGAAATGCGGGCACAAACATTGGTACCATTACATGTCAATAACAAGGTTATAAAACAAACATTTACATAATAAATTAATGTACTGTGGTACCACATGATGAGACAGTAAACATAAAACCCCTTCACCGGGGGATGACAAGTATTAAAAACAAAAGGTTGTCGGTTCAATGTACAAAATGATCAGGCATTTTCAAAGGAGGCCTTGTCTCCTGGCTTGTTATGATAAAAATATAAATCTTTAAATTGTCATGACTCTTGTTGATATGTTACATCCTAAACACCTTTCAATGACATTCAATGGACTGCAACCAAATAGTAAGATATGCATATTTAGTGTCATTTATTTTAATCCATTTAAAAATTTTGTTACTTATATTTTCCCTTTTTTTTATTAAATTTCGACCATTACTACAACATGCTTTCATCCCTTTTTTGGTTGATTCAAACACTAATTTTGTTTCCAACTGTAAAGTGCATGCAGCTCATGCTAGTTTTCAATGCTCAGTGCTGGCAACATTAGAAATAACCGCTACATACAGTATAATAATGCACCAATATTGATGCATGTCTGTCCATTGTAACAGATCAAAATAAACCACTGGAACCACTTCTGTATAATTCCATATCCAGCATCTTTACATTCCCTTTTCCATCATATGATTAAATTACTAATGATTAAATAACTTATTAGTGTAAATGTTATGTCTAGTATCACAGCAAACAACTATTCAAGTTTGAGGCGTATCCATTTCACTGCTATAGCTATTACTTTACTAGAACTACAAGAGTACATTTTGCTTGATAATATTAATATTGTAATGAGCCGATATTTTGTTTTTAGTTCAGAGTTAACGCCTTTTGTTGATATTGTAACTGTTTATTTGCTGTTTATGTAACTGCTTTTGTATGTGACACTTTGTTGCTATGCTGACAAGTTGATTTGAAGGTTCGATTCCTCAGTAACTGATCTGTATTGGAGACCCGCTTTAGGAATCGAGTCTGCTGTTTTGGTGTGGGTTACAGCCTACAGTAGCCCTACAGTAGAAATTCAGCATAACAACCAAGTGTCACATACAAAAGCAGTTACATTAACAACAACAACACATAAACAGTTACAAGAACAACAAAAGGTGTCAACTCTGAACTAAACACAAAATATCAGATGATTACAATACCGCTTTTGAGTCTATGCAGCTAGATGGTAAATATATGTCTCTGTTTGACACTATAACACTGATGGAGGTACCTGAGATCTACTCTAGACCTGACCTTGTGTGGAGCACCTGTGTTAGCTGGTGAGCTACAAAGTAAAGGAGACATGCATTTTATATGTACTGCTATGATGTTAAATTCATTATGTATTAGTCTTTTGATGTTAATGTAAATTGTATGGAAGCTCTTAAATCTCGATACATTATTTTCTAAACCATCAAGACAGACAAAGCAAGCAAGATGTACAACCACTAATAGCTTCACTACATGAGAAAGACATCAACTAAAAGCCAATACCAGAAATGTGCACAATATCAAGATGAGGGAAAGTACAAGCTAGCTAAACCACGATAAAATGAGATGGCTTTAAACAGACTAGCATGAGGTATTACATGTAAAAAGAGGGAGTGAGTGAATGGGAAGAATCTCTAGGCATAATATACAGATGAGTGGTGAAAGCTGTTAATGAAAGAGGTCTATAAACCCAATTCAAAAATATATCATTTGTTCACTCAGCAAGTCTTTCAGTTTAGTTTCCCTTTTCAAAAACTACAAACTGTGCAATTTGTATACAAAATATTTCATTACAACATTCCGGCAAAAAGCAGAGATCAAGTGTCATTCTTAAATCAACATGCAACAATTAAAGGGCTTGCTCTTCGGTTCTTTCATTCTTGTTAAATAAATACATGCCATCAACTGACTCCCAGAAGGGATGTGGTCAAGCATAAAGTACCAAGATGCAAATGCGTTCAGTTTACAAAATAAACCTGCCTCTTAGCCAGAAAAGCTTGTTAAAATTGCCTAAGATAATGCTAGATTTAAAATTATTTAGGAAAATACTTGAGCTAATACTGATTACTGGCATCACTGTGCAGATTTTATAAGAATATATCAATCAGGCATTAAAAAGTTAAAAGGTATCAGCTAAAATAATCTTTTAGTTAAAAATAAATGAGCTTTAAAATGCCACAAGTGAAACATTGGTTTAATTGGAAGGCCGGGATTTTGAGTTCATTTTGGGTAATACCAGAATCCTCAGTGATGTTCCTTTGAGGTGCTGGAAACAGGAGGTGGGTCCGAGGCTTTACGTTGGACACAGAACTGTGGAGACACAAACTATAATGTCACAGGAGCAGTGATTTAGTATTTTATTAACAAACTACAGCATAGGAGATGAGGAACTGTGCAAACTATAGGCGAGGGGTGAATCAGGAAGTGCTGCTACAAACTGGAGAGAGAAGAAAATGTACAAACGCGTGTCAATAATTTGCCTTTTTCCAAATTTTTAAAGAAAGTTACATAAAGTCATTATTTCTTATTTCTAAATTAACACATTTCAAAAGCCCAGCTAGCTACAATTGAATTAGGACTAGATATTCCATAATGAGTTTGTGGTCACATGTTGCAGGTTAATGTATTAAACAGATCAAACAGCAAGTAGTTCAGTGGCCCTTATTGTCATTTGCTGGTTGCAGACTGTTAAGATAATAACATACGACCCAGCATCTTCCAGTCCTCTGTTAAGTACAAATATACAAATTTGGCATAGTAAACAAAAAGTCAATGTGGCTCATCTTTGCTCCATAGTACAATGTAGAACTGCATACATGCCCCACAAGAAGTCATTATGAGTTATTGACACATGTCTGTACAGTGCGACAAGATACATATGTTTTAAGAAGAGTTTGACAGTGGCACAAGAGCTACAGAGAAAAGTGAGAGAGGGAAGGCCCCCACTGTGAGGAAAGAAGGTGCTTCTATTGAGGAAAATGAAAAGGACAAAGAGGTGTTTCAGACAGGGCTGAAAGAGAAGAGAGGTCTGTGTTAAAGTGTTTGAGCCTCACAAACCTGTTTCCGCCGCTCTCAAACCAGAGCTAGCAGAGGACAGCACAGACAGAAGACAAGGGACAGGTAAGAAGTGGAAAAAGACCCATTACTTAACATAGAAGAGTGAGTAAAGATTCATATTTGTGCTGGTGAATGCTTGCTTTGAGATACTATTTTCATCTAATATAAAAAGTGTATTTACCTTTGAGGATGTAGTCTGTTAGAAGAGCTGGAACCTTTTCACTATCGTCTCTCATGGCTTGAAGAACTGGGGAAAAATTACTGTCAACTTAGGGATGATATTTCCATGTATACAATAACTAACACAGCATATTACCGCATATTACAAACAGTTACAATTACTGTGTTACATATTGCCCTTTAATTTACCCACTTTTTGTCAGAATTTGAAGGTCTTCAACAGAGGGTGCACCAGCCTTCTTCTCATAAGGGATCACTGTTGTCAGATACTGAAGGAGAGAAGATAATGAAAGTTTTTTTTATAAGTAAAATGGTAGGTTGATTTTGCGTCAATTTGCAAATGATATCCATGCAAAACAGACAGCAAATAATCAAAATAAAGCTAACATGATGGTGATTAAACTGAAATAAAAAAATATATTTAAAAATAGCAATGCTGTGTAAATCAAACAAAATGTTTTGGCACCAAATGTATCTGAAAAAAAAATTAAATGTGGTGAAAGAAAGAAATTTTTAAAAGTGGAGAAACATGAGTGCAGAGAAGAAAGAGGGGCACCTGCTTGTCCCCTCCTGTGTTGCCAAAAGTTTGACGGATGCCATTTTGAATAGCATTGGAGAGTCCTTCTATGGTGAGATGCTACAACAAGTGAAAGGAGGCAGAGGCAAAGAGTAGAAATATATTTAAATGCTTCTGTGTTTAAAAGGGAGAGTAAATCTGAGAGTGAACCCAAGTCTGTGAAAAAATGCAGTCTTCATGCATTATTCTACAGTGCTCTGCGTTAAGATCCATGCACTGAATAGTGTTTGTAACTACATGTTTTTCTCACCGTGCCGGGGATATGTGTGCTAGCTATTCTCTGTCCATTGGGTCCAGTGGTGACTGTACTTCGAATCTTCTTCCTCTTGCGTAGCAGATCCCGGTGCTCCTTTTGTCTGTTCTGGACATCGATCAGCAGGGATATGAAACTGTTCTTTACCTGCAGACAATAAAACGTGGATGAGTCATTGTGAAAGAAAGGGTAAAAGCATTAAATTAACTTAAATTACAATTGGTAATTACTTGACTGGTTTTAACTGAGGTAATTTACAGTAGATCTGGAGAAGGATGTTTTTAGCAATAAACATCTACAACTGAATAAATAGAAGAGAGCCAAGTTTAATGCCATATTTTGGTACATTCCAGAACTGGTAATAACACAAGTGAGAGGCAGACCCCCCCCCCCCCTTTTGCACTATGCTCCTTAATCCCAAACTCAATCCCAATCCAAAAGCACTTGAGAGATGCTTGGAGTACCTCTTTCTCATAGTCCAACTCATCTCGAAGGGCCAGTGCCTGGATGAGCTCCTCACTGAAGCGGCGAATGGTCGACTCCACCTCCTCCAGAGTCTCAGTGAGCTCTGACACTGACAGCTGTCGCAACCCTGACAGTGTGTGGGCACAGCAGAGAATGAATGACACATTGTTTTTTGGCCTATTAGCAATAATGTAATATTTATAATGCAAATATAGGCACTACTGGTGTCAAACTTATAGTACTTTATTTCTTGTTTGGTTCAAGTTAAAATTGTTGAATGTGAGGCAGGAAAATTCTTAAAAGGGATTTATTGCAGCTGAAATATTTTACAAATGAACAGTTCTGAAGTGGATTTGAACCGAGGAAATTATTGTTTATTCAGGAGTTTAACATATACCTATTGAAGAATTAATCTGAGTGTTTCTCTCTAGTCATTTGTTTCTCATATCTGATTCTCAATGAGGATAAATATCCATAATACATTTGGAACCCTGCCCATCTTAAGGTCAACAGTCAGCAGTACAAACAGAAATATTGCCATGTAGTTGATTATGTAACATGTAAGAGCATCGCAAGTGCTGTCATTTTTTAAACCACATACATACTTACATAACAATGTAAGTCAAGTCATGTGCAAATGTGTGCAGCCTTTATCACGTTCTGGCCCCTGTGGCCTTTTACACTTCACTGACTGATTTAGAGGAGTCGCAGTGGAGTGAAAATAGAACAATGACAATCACAAGCTCCAAAAAAAGCAGCTAGAACTCTATTAATAGTGTCCTAAACAATGTGAAAAGAGCAGAATTTCCTATTTGATGGTAAAGGTAAGTGCAGGGACATTTTTTTAAGATCTGCCACACTATAATTTTCTTTCAAATAGATTTAATGAAGAGCATCATCTAAATCTTTCAGTTAGTGTCAAATAGCCAAAATCATATAGCCAAAACTGTGCTGTGTCGTGGTCCCCCCATTGTGAACATCACACAGGGGCCCTCTAAAAATATTTTACACTGAAAAAAAAGCAAAGTTTTTTCCTTAAAAGTATATGTTACAACAATACATTCCTATGGGCTTTATACAAATATAGACAGATATAAACAAATATCTTCCGTTGATTTATTTATTTAAATGATGAGTCTGACTACTTGCTATATTATGTGTTCACTGTAACTCACGGTCCTCATAGCTGGTGTTGGAGCCTGAGCGTCGGAGCCCCTGTAGATCCTGTGAGAGCATGGACAGGTCTGAGTGGGACGGACTCTCATCATCCTCCGGGTCTGGGGACTCCTGCATCATCTCCTCAATCTCCTCTATCACCTGAACAAAAAAGAGGCCAGAGTTCAAATGTGTTTCTCAAATTAAAGACAGGAAAACTAATATTTGTATGAGTGGTGGTCACCCATCCATTCACAACAACACCAGAACATTTCTATTTGCGTTGCATGTGCCAATTTAAACTTAGCATCAATTCGCTACACCACTCTAATAAAAGTCTTCGCCCATGATAACAGGAAATGAAAGTGCGATTGAAAAAACAAGAAAAGGACAAAGAATATATCAGCTACTCATATAATAATTGGTGGATAGGGCTAAATGTAGACAACTGGGAAGAAAGCAGGAGTTTTATGCTAGAGATATTAAAACTTGAACTAAGCTAGTGTAGAATGATATTGAAATATTATAAGCAGCCTTCTTCATCTTTCAACATTTTCAGTATCCTCACAAAAAAATCCCAGTCCCAGAGTTTGGGGGCACCTGTTCAGCTGTGAAGAGGGGCTCGTCACTGATGCTGGAGACAATAATAGAGTGCATGTCCATTTGCTCCCTCAGGTCCTCATCATCAGACAGGTCTAAAGACTGGTTATCTAGTTTCTGTTCATTTAAGAAAAAGATGAGAAGAAGGTTAACCTCCATTTGGTGCAGAGGAACTAACTGGTTAATTGTATATCTTAATGAGAATGCACTGAATCTAATCACAATAATTAGACTTGAGTCACACTTATGAATGCTCTTGTGCATTACCTCTGGCTCAATGAGGTTAAGGGTGGGCAGATGCAGGGAGCGAGTGTGCGATGTCTTCCAGTCCACTGGCATCACGTTGCCATAGTTATCTGTGAGTGCATTCCACACCCTAAAAAAATAATGAGAAGTGGCCTCAGTCATATCAATATACACAGACATGATGGTGTTAAAAGCAAAGCAGAAGTTGTTATATCTCAGGAGATAAGAGAAAAAGTCTGTTTCCTTCAGATTAACATTGATGAAGCATGAACATCATTTTCTTGCCATTCTTGCCATTGCTTTTGCATTCACTTTGTACACTGTCTTGTACACATGATTTAGAGCAAAAGGTAGGTCTTATGCTTTTTGTTAGTATGTCAAAAAGGAAACTGAAATATATGACACACATAAAACATATTGCAAAGTTTACAATGAGACATGTTGAGGAGCAACAGAATGATGCTGAAGCAGACGGCAGCACAGATTCTGTCAACCACAAATTTACAGAAAAACTGTGAAACATGATTTTGTCACTTTATGACACACACACACAGATGTCATTTGGTCTAAAAAAAATACATTTAGTATTTTAGTGGTGATGTCATGAATATTAGTACTGCACTGTACACTTTAAGGTTTACTTCAGACATAATAAATTGCATCCTTAACATCCAAATGTTAACACGTGTTGTTCTACCTCCTGCCTCCTCTGATCAGTGAGCCGAGGAGGGATGCTGTGAACCCATGTGTCACATTGACTCTACATCGTGATCTTATGCACACATGCGTACACACACACACACACAGTCAGACTAATGTTTATGTAACCTCCATGTTTCTCCCTGAAGGGGTCACACACGGCTTAGGAGCAGGGGGCCGTGGTGCTGAGCTAAAAAGGGCAACAATGACTGGCAAAGAATAATATATTTTGTCCTCCAAACTGATACTGTCCCGGGCACATAAGAGGCTGCCAAAAACACAATTTCATTTGGCTTCACTTAAAGCTTTAAAGCTTTAAAACTAAAGCTGAAAGGATTTAAAACAAATACTTTTTTTGGTTGGCTAATCACATCTGGGTGATAATAAATTACATCTTCTAGTGTACAACTCAATTAACCTCATTAACTGAGTACTCTTTAATGAGTTTGAACATTCCCATATTCTAGTATTTCTTATGATCTCCTGGCTTTTTACTTAGCAAACTTGTTAATCAAGGCACGTTAAATTAAGTGTGGTCTGCCAAAAAAGACTCCTCTTTTGGCTGCAGGCTGCTTTCCAGTATTTTGTTCAGCTTTCTCAGCCTTTCCAGATCCTTTATTTCTTGAGAGCTTGGATAACTCTGTATGACAGTGTGGTCAGTTATGTACGTTGCCATAGAAACTAACAATTCAAAACAAAATATTATATTGTGTATGGATGAAAGTCCTCAAAATGTAACAATTAAACTGGATGTCGAAATTGGTGAATATTGGTAGAAGAGGAAGACCATTTTTATACCAGGAGGAAGGTGACTCATGCACTGTAATGTAAGTTGAACATTTTGCAACATGGATACTAATTTATAACATTTATGTGGCAAAAGGCAATGAGTACGGTAATAACTTGTGTCCCAGGAAATGTCAAGCATATCCACGAAACCACTAAAGACCAGAACAAATGAGAACAGCAAATAGTAATGCAATCCACAGCATAATTTGTCAATCTCAGCAATCAGGAATTCCTATGCAACATTTGCTAACGTGGCAGGCGGGACCCACCTACCAAGACGGAAAAAATATTAACCCCTCAAAACATCTAGCAAAGTAGAAAGTAATAGTATACATCTAATTTGTCAATCACTGCTACAACACAGATGCACTAGCAGTAGCTTTGACATCCCAATTATAGCTAATGTAACAAATTCAATACTGCAATATAACAAGAATAAGACAAGTAAAACAACTGTCTCAAAAGGTAAACAGGGCTACAGTGAGATTTGGCTAGCTGGAGATGCTACTATGACTAGCAAAGACTAAAAAGTTACAGCTAGCTTAGCATAATGTTAAAATAATAACACTCACTCGTCATCTTTCAGATAGTTGTCTTCCGTAATGGGCTTGATGGGCGCTATGTTTTCTGTGGTTGTGTTGTAATTTCGGAAACACACGGTCAGTTTCTCGTCAAAATCGTGTACCAGATCTTCCATTGATTTAAAGCTGCATATCTCCCCGCAGAAGCTGTTGTCTAGGTCGGAGAAATCGTCTAGGCCCGAGGAGGTGGTAGTGGAGTCGGTCACATTGGAGTTGAGTTGGTCGAGCTGATTATCGGACTCCTGAAACGGCTTAAACTCGTTAAAATCTTGCCAGTCCTCATCGAAATGGGCTAACGGAGCCGCCATGCCTGCCTAAGGGAGCCGGGGGCAGCCTATGTGCCCCTCTCCTTGGTTGAAATCGCTCTGTTTTCGGCTTCCAGACAGACACTGGCGGAGACGGAGAGAAACAGGGCAGCGCCGTCGAGGGAGGGATGGGCTCTGCGTCATGACGTAAACACGTAATCACGCCCTTTTCAGTGGGAGCAAAACAAACCCAGGTCAGAGCTTCTTTGTTCAAAAATAATAATGGTACCACTTTATATATTAACTACACCCTGATTATTCTTAATACCATTAACAAACACAAATAGTTTATTTGATTTAGGGTTAGGATTTAGGGTTAGGGTATTAATTAAGTAGTTACAAAGGTTGATGATTTACTAATTTACTTACTCATGAATAATTAAGTATTTGTTCATGCGTTATTAAGATTAAATAATAATAGAAATAAAAATCTTTATAGCTGGTTAGTGTGAGCCACATCAAAGTTGCTGCTGATTTCTGGGGAAAAAAAACACCTCATTCCATGTGATCTTATTATGAGTTTATTGCCTGGCCAGGCAACAGTAGGAGGGACTGACTGGTCAGGCAAATAAGATAATGCATATATGTGCATTGGACACAATGGATAAATCTGAATGTTTTGAAAGCTGTTGTTAAGTTAACATCTAGTAGTTAAAAATGTATAGTCAACAACACAGGTTAATTAAAATAATGTTATTTTATTGGCAATTTGTGTCATTCCTAATTTTGGCATTGAATATTCCAGTCATGTCTGCTTTCAAGCTTTCAAAATGTAATGGAATTATTCATTGCATTTTGTTTCTATTTAACAGACATTTTCAGTCAGTTTGTATGCTCTGGGGTGGGGTAACCATTCTGTTATTACCATAGACACCTATGATTTTCCTGCTCTATGAACTGTCCATGGACCATTGTTAAAACCCTGAATGATTTATTGAAAATATGCATACATAACACTTCCTACACAATACAAAACAGTACAATCACTTGTAATTAACACATTGTGAACGAAAAACCCCACACAGGTCCCCGGCCCTCCCTCGCCCCAGAAACTTAGAGATGCTACAGTCAGCCCTTTTTAACCACCACCCCTACCCACCATCACAACCTCAGAAAATAAGACAATTAAATCAGAAAGTCAAAAGAACAGCTTTGACACCAGCTTGCATACAGACATAGCATTTGCCACCAACAGATGTCTGATGGGCTAAACCAAAGATCTTGTTTAATTTTTGTATGATTAACCAGTTTGCTGACATGTTGTGTGGCATGGAAGGAGTCCATTCAGCTTTCCAGGCGTGGAGATACAATTGTGTATTTGCTGAGTGAAACAAGTAGCCTATAGGAAAAAGCACTATATGCCTCAATGCTTTGGCTTCAATCAAGTTTGAAAGTAGCAATTGCCAATCAATAAAGACTCACCAAAGTATTTCATTCAGGTACACAGACATGCAAAAAGTACATCTTCACATGGAGGAAACTCTTAAAGGCGAGGGGTGGATAGTTTAGACCTGATTGTACCTAACACTTTTTCAAAACTCACCACACACCTTTTGGCATGGTTGTGACTGTGCATATTTATTTAGTTACTAATTGCAGTGGATAAGACATAAGTTAACAAAATGAAACAAACAAACAAAAAAAACAAACAAAAAAAACATAAGAGGATTATAAAAGAATAAAAAAATGAAGAGTCCAAATGTCTGGTTATATTTTAATATGATTATACAGGGATAGACGCCAAACAAAAATGATATAATGTCAACAAAAAAAATTAAGTAACAAAAATTCAATAAAAACAGACAGAAAAGCACAGTTTTAACATTTTACTGTATATCAGTCTGTAGCAAATAGTTATGACATACCCTGAAATAGGGAGGAAGAAAGCTTTGAATGGTTCACTGACCACTGAGTAACGTGGCTGCACAGCGAGGGGTGTACTGCTGAGTTTCTCTAAGCTCCAAGAGGCAGCTGTGCCCGACATGTACATGGACTTCAATGTACAGTCTACATGAATGTTGGCTACTGCCCTGGTGCATAGACGCATGGTGAGGGCTCAGCTCCTTTACTGATCACCTGTCTGGTATTACGTCTTGCCAATACAAGCTTTTAAGCCATGAGAATGGCCAAAATGGCAACCATAGGTCTGCTAGGCAATGAACCTTATGGTTGATTTTTGCAGCAGGTGCGAGAGTGGAGGTTCACTCAAAGTGCAGAGGGGGTGTCATATATAACAATGGTTTGTGTTCAATCACATGAACAGAAAGGCAGTCCGTGTGTATTATATTTGAATTGCAACGACACTCCCAAAACGTGGTGGGATCAGCGTATGGTTCTGGCTATTGGTACCTCTCCTTTCTAGGGCTGTGCTAACTACTTATTCAATAATTACAATCCTCAAATCATCATATGAAATGACCCTTTGCAAATAACACAACACTCCACAGCTTTTTCAAACATGCCTCACTCAAATTGCTTAGAAATCATCACTTTGTTTTCCCACAATTATTTTGCCATGCCAATAACTCAGTGCCATTTGAATGCCACGTGGTTAGGAAGGAAAAAATGTAAAATTAAAGCCCCAGATATATTAAAAAAAAGAAGTTTCCTTTTACAAAATGGCTCTCAAGTATTCTTTGTTCCACAGATAGAGGTCCCTATGGGGCTTTGGATAACTTAGAATTAGTTTAAAATCCTCTTTCATTTTACTATGGGATTAGGGGCATAAGAAAGGAGGTGGAGCAAAACTCTTCTGCTGGTGTGAACTAAACACACATACAAAACACGCATCTATGGACACAAATGTCAAATCTCATAACATGCGTAACAGCTCTCATCATTCACACACACACATGCACGCACACACACACACACACACAGAGGAGATAGCAGTCAGCAGTGTGCAATAGAGCTGCACTTTCACATCTGTGAGCTTGTCTTTTGTGGAGAAAGGTCATAGTATGTGTTTTGACAGCGGTTAGTCCATCTCTCCAACATAAGACTCTCTACATGTTGATATGTGAACTGTCAATAACTGTCCTTTCTCCTCATAGGCAGATGTAATGGAGTTGTGCGGTAGCTAGCTCAACAGAGGGACTGGGGGCTGCCAGTTGTAACATTACAGCAATGTCCTTGTTAGGAGTTAAATAAGGGAATAAAAAGTTCCTAATCATGAGAAACACAAAGTCGAATCTCCACGCTAAAGTTTTCCACGGGCACTACTTGAGCTAAGATTCACCTTTAAATGAAAATAATGCTATGATGAGTATTGTAAAAAAATCCCAACATTTAGCATAGCCATTTTGTGGTCGTCAGTTGGTCGGTCGGTGTTCTTTTCATGGAGTATGCCTCCCGTAGATCAATAGCGAAGATAAGCAAGAAAAGGGGGAACTAGTAAAACATACATAGAAGAGTTGCTTTGACCCCCTTTGCCCCACTCCCCCCAAAACACCCCACTCATGTCAATGGAGACATTATACAGGTACGTGCAAGACACACAGGCAGACAGGTGTAGTCCAATCAGAAGAGGACTGGCCTGCAGTGTCTGTCTGGAGGCATCACTCAATGTGCTCCAAATTCAAGGTGGATGTGAGTTTTTCAGGGATTTTCACAAGGATGACACTCGGTTGTAGCCATACAACAAGATGAGGGAGAAGTGATTACTTGAAGAACACCAGTGCCTGATAACTGGTTTTCCATTTCTCTGGATCAGAAGAACATGTCACTTCTGCTGTTTGATGTACGCCCTCCTTGGTTGGTTATGGTATTCTGTTGTATCCTCGTGTTTGCATTTGTTTAATCTTCGCTAGATTTGGGGTCGTGGTAGATTTTTCTTACTCAGGTAAGTTTCCTCTCTATTGTGGGATTCTTGAATCTGTAGTTAGAGATGTCGTCTGCTTAATTAGTGACCATCAACTGTCCATATTACTGCAGTGTTCTGTGGAGGGACAGGACCAAGAAGTTTAAAACATTCTGCAAACCAGACATATCAAGTACACAGAAATAACGTATTAAGACTGTGTGGGGATGGAAATGAGAATTACCGTTGAGTCCATCAGCTTCCTGTGTTTCAAGAAAGGGTGCAGGACCCCATACGCGGACTGTGCCATCATCTGAGGCTGAAGCCATGAGTCCGGGGACTGCCGGGTTCCAGCTCACACAATTAACAGTGCGTGTGTGGCCTGTGAGCTCTGCAATGGGCAGTTCTCCACGTCTGTGCCAGATGTACACTTTGTGATCTAGTATAAATATCAAAAGGGTAAATTGTAACTGGGTTAACTATAAAAATAAATGATACATAGTGGTTGTAAAACATACCTTCACTGCCACTGGCTATGAAGTCTTCATTGTGTCCTCCAAAACAGGAGTGGATGGTATAGAAGCCCTGGGTTACACCTTGGTATTTTCTCACCAGCACCCGGTCTTGAAGGTCCCACAGGTGGACTCCCTATCATAAAAAGATGCATTTGTCTTAATTTTGTTTAGGCTTATATAAAATGAGACAAACAATATGCTGAGTTATTACCTGAGTTGCTACATTTAACAAAGCTAATCTTCCATTCTTTGAAACAGTAAAAGACATGATAGGGTGGTCCTCCTGCACTCTGTAAAGACATGTACATAAACCATGAGAAATAAAACAAGCACCTTTAGTTCCTCTGATTGTCAGTCAAGCCAACATTTTACCATATTTGTATGTACTATGTATGTTTCTAATTGTCAAGTTGTCAAGTTATGCCAATCCAATTGGTTCATACAATTTCATTTGTAACCACCAACTGGCAGGCCATTTAGAATTGCTTCTTTTAGTCAAAACCTTACCAAACTAAAAAAGACCTGTTTCATGCACTCTTGATTCCATGGTTTTATCATAGTCTTTGACCACCAGTCTGTGAAAACCATTCAAATGTATGTAGATTAGACTTGTTTTTGTTGCTTACATGTTTCTGTCTGTAAGGTCCTCAAAGTTGTACCCTCGGATTCGTTGGTGAGTGTCTGAGGCCAGCACGGTCCTGCCGTCACCCAGACACCACAGGCACTGCACTCTCACGCCCTCCCAAGAGTCCAACAAGTTACCATCCAGGTCCTGACAAAGTAAATATGCTTTAATGCCACAGTTCAGACAGAACCAAGTGTCGAACCATAAAACACTACAACCAAAAATACTAATGTGTTACATTATGTTATCATTTGCTTTAAAAAAAAACCATCAAGATCCCATTATCTTACAGTTTATGGAGCACTTACACACTGATAAAACTGTCCCCTCTGTCCTCCTGTCACAAAACGTTTTCCATCAGGGTTCCAGGCCACGCTGGTCAAACTGTCTTCATGGGACTGAGACATCTTAGTCCGTAGCTCCCCCGTCTGGTCACCAAACAGGTCGACAGAAAGAAGAGAAAAACAAAACACCGTGTGGGGGAAGGGAAGAAGGGAAGTAAATATGGGGGAGGGAAGGAGAGGTCATTGAGTACATCCCCATCACCAGTCGATTCTATCAAGGCTCCAGGTGGAGTTTGTGTTTGCTGCACTGGGATGGAATGACTAGGACTTTAACATAAAGGAAACTCTGTACATAGAAGTGAATGTCCCACCTGAACATTCCAGAGCCACAGCTCAGAGCAGTCATCCGGTCCACAGGCGATCAGGTACATGTCATCTGGACTCCAGGCTAAATAGGACACACCGTATGCATGTCCTTCAAGAGTCCGCAGGAGCTTCAGTTGGTGGCTCTCCTAAACACATTTTTAATGAATTGTGAAAATGCAAACAACTGGCAAGTACTAATATCAGTACAAGGTGAACAACCCCCGGCAGCACTCCAAGCTAGATTTTGCCCAGTCTGCATGACAACTGAATTTTACACTGTGAATGTGTGAAGGGAATAAAGAAAAAGCACAGCATCCCAGGTGTATTTCAGTTAGATACCGTTTGTTCCTGTGTGGTTTTACTTTCCACTGAAAAACACTCAATCCATAATAAATAATAAGTAATTTTGTAAACTTACTGGATCCACTTGCCAAATTATGACAGTGGTGTCTTTTGAGCCAGTTGCAAGTTTTGTGCCATCGTTTGAGAATTTGCAGAACCATACTTCATTACAGTGCTCTGTAAGAATCTGTTGGGTGTAACAGGGGAACTGTTTCCTGTAAAACATAGAAAGTATAAACAATAAGGTAATATGAAAATGTTGATAAAATGACAGGGTGCGTACAAACCTGCTGCAAACATGATCTAGAAGGAGTGACACTGAGTCGAGGCTATTGTCCAGCTTGGTGTTGTGGTAAAGACAGCGATCTCTCTGTAGCTCTACTGCTTGTTTTAGAAGTGTCTGTAGCCTCCGAGGAGGCAGCATTACAGATGGTGGAAGGTACGCTGGAAAGAAATACAAGAGTAATGGTACAACCGAACGCTTGTCAATCAAACACTTTTATTGGCCACAATCAAATAAGCCCCACCAAGTAATACAAGCTATTAAGTCAGCAGAGAGACACTCTACTAAAGCACAAAAGAACTTTTGCAAACTTCTTACTTTGTAATTTGTCCAAGAGTCGAGACCGTGAGGCAGTGCCTTTGCCCTCCCATTCAGCCTTAGCTCTCAGATCCTCTGCATGACTACACATGAGGTAACTGCAAGAAATAATTAATTTGATGATTAAAACCAACTCAAAAGTAAGCATTTTTTACAAAACAACATTGTGTACATAATGTGGCAAGTTCTAAACACACATTAAATGTAGTTGGAAGCCAGCTAAGAATTCTGTAGTAAAACCTGTACACTTAAAATTTAGACCTGGTTTATGGGTAATATCTCCATTTCATGTGGGATTGGCCCACTAATTACACTATTCTGAGGAAAATAAGGCCTGTAACCATACCCGCTGAGGACATGGATGCGGTCTGTGTTGTATTTGAGCGGTGTCAACTCTCCTCTCAGGACCTGAAGAGCCTCAAGGACTTTACCATCTTCAAGATACTCCAGGTATTTCTGCTGCAGCAACAGGAACTTCATTCGCTAAAAAGAGATACAGACCAGAGCAGGCTTATGATGAGGGTGTGTAAAAACATTGATGAGAATAATGGGGATAGTAAAACAATTTACAAACTTTAACAGAAAACCCAAACAAACAGCATCAAGGTGTAACAATGATAGAAAATCAGTTTAAAACCTTTACATTTTCTGAACCAAAACAGCAAAAATATGTTCATGACACAATGGCAATTACAACTGCACAGCTGCTCACTGATAATTCCCAATAGAATTATTTTCAGATATAGAATTTTTCTATTGTATGGGCAGCAGCAGGTCAGTGCAATTCAACATCATTCTAGATTGTCCTAGAGCGTCACCTCTGGATCTAGCTATAACACAACTCATTTTGTTTCAGGTTTGGGCAAAAGAGCTTACCACAATAGCGTTTGGAGAATGCATCAGTGCCCTCAGTTCATTGAGATCATTCTCAGCCTGCACCAAAACAAAAGGGGGGAGGTAGAGGGGGAGACAAGAGACACAAATGATTAACTCAGCAGTTTCTACATGATATGAACAACACAGACCGCATAAAGTGTCATGCCATTGCATTAACTGTAACTCATCAAAAATAATATGACAAGTCTATAAATGAAAGAAACTGCACTGGTATAGGAAGAATCATCAACCATTTTTAAACACATTTTCAGGTGTCCTACTGTAACCATAAAACATGGATATCATGCAGTCTAACATGTAACTCATGGATTATAATTCTTCTCCATGATATCAAAGACCACTTTCAGCTTATCACTATCCTGTGTGTGGTTCTGCCTCAGACATTTCCCCTAAACCATAAGACCAAAGTACATCTCCTTTCCCTTGGTTTTATTTGGCTGAAAATTTAGGATGGAACTAAAGAATCTAGTTAATAAAGCATAATGTTTGATTGTGTGCCAGCAGCACAAAAATTAATGATTCAATTGATTATTAAGTTCCACTGTGCTGTAGTAGAGATAGTAAAATCTAACACCCGCAAATGGTGAATGAAGCACTCACCTTGTCCCACTCCCCCTCCATGACATGATTGCGGAATTTAGTGGCAGAAGGATGTTCGAGTCTGCATCCTGACTCCTGCATCAGCAGGTCCACTGTCTGACTGCAAACACAGTGACAAGGTAATGTTAGATTATTCATATTCAGATGTAACATAGTTCCTTTGTGACAATGGAGTTTATGCAAACTTATTCAATTAAGCCAAGTTCAGGAAGTGAATTAGGTCAAGTCATTGATACAATATGTTTTAAACTAATCAGTCCAAGACTTAATGATCACATAAGAAGTTTAATCCGCATTTATTTGCCTTGTTTACAGAGCATCATAACCTGAGCTTTCACTGCAGCTACCATTAACCTGTTAAGGATGAACTAACCATCTGTCCACGTAGCACCCCTGTGTTAAACACTCACACAGGGTCCAAGGATAAAGGCTGAATAATCTTCAGGGATAGAGCTGAAACCTCTCGCATTATGACATCATTCTTGTGTATCAATGGAGTGGCGCAGCACCTTTGTGTTTGCCTCTCATCCAGCTGCACTGTCTCGGTGCATTTCCCTCAGCTCAAATGCTGAGGCCTTGTTTCATAAAAGGCAAAATGATAAAAAGCCCGTAGCTCACACTGTGTAAACACAGCGCTATTAAGCTGTCTATATAGTGTCTTGTAATGGCAGCTATACCTTCTCAGTGGACACCAAAAGGATGTCTCGCTTTAAGGCAGTAGCAACGGCCCTTTGGAGAAGAGAGTATGCTACTTGAAAAGCCTACTGTGCTATAATTAGATTCAAATACAGAATTTCAATCTAAAACAGCTGGGAGAAGGCGCATTCCTCAGCCGCCATGAAACCAGCGCATTCTGTTCACCACAACATTAACATCATTACAATAATAAAGACGTTGTTTCGTTAAAACAGAGACGATAGTTATTTTAGATAATGATCATTGCAGACACAAGAAATCTATCTGTAAAACAAATGTAGTTGATTCAAATGACAGCTGTAGATGTGTACAGAGTGCACTCCTGAACTAACCAGGTCGGTTTTTATAACCATGCTTCTTATTATAACACGATGGCTGACATATCCACGTTCCTCCCACTTTATTCTGCACAAACCCTGCTTTTATTGAGGCTGTCAAAATGGAAAGCTACAAAAAAGCACAACAGAAAGCTGCCAATCCGCATATTACGTTTTTGACGCAAGATTGATACAAATCAGTCTATTTTAACACATCTATTCAATAATTATTACAAATGTTAATTAAGAGATAAATCAGTTCGTCTTGTACTCATAATTATGCTTCTGTATTCTATTCGGGTTTTCTTTGAACTACTAGATGATGTAATGGTTTTATGAGAGCGAAATCTTTTAACATGCAGTCAACAGCTAAAGAAAAGCTATATGTAAAACTACAACATAAGTGTCTTGTACGTGGAGCTTTTATTAAAGCATATTGATTTTATATTAGGACAAATCGCCACAGCGTACACTTGTGCTGTTAGCTCCCAGGCTAAGTGTTATTGTGCAAGATGGACCCCTTCTTTCTACCAAAGCCGAGCTCACAGGCTAAAACTACCCCATCCCCCCATGTTTGTGTCTGTCAAGCATACTAACAGCGTTTTACCAGCTGCCATTTCGAACATCCCTTCGAAATAACAGTCTTTTGATAATACTTATCTCGTTTATTGTCAATATTGTGTTGGGTGCTAGGGGTTTCCTCGAGTGACACAGAGAATAAACTTACTTTAGCCCTAATCCGTTGAGATGTTGTCCTATTAATCGAATGACATCTTCCTCCGCCTGTGTTAAGCGTTTCTTCTTTTTAAGTTCTGAATTTGAAGCCGTGGTGCCTGCCAACGAGCCCGAACCGGGACCCGTGGAAGCCCCATTGCTGGTACCGACGCTATTCCCGTTGTCCGTGCTGGAGAGGAGCCCATTGGAGTGGCCAGCCGAAGAAGACTCCCCATTTTGTGCGCTATTTAGGCAGGAAATATCTCCGGATTCTTGTCCCTGTCCTGCCCCGTTTGCCTGCATACTGCTGCTAAGATTGTTGACAATACTTCGGTTAAAGTGGATGGCAGAGGTGGCTTGAGAGTGGGTAGCAAGTCCTAAGACAACTCCAGTTAGGCCTGTTACAACTGCTGAAGCCCCGGGCTCTCCTGCTCCCTCCGCCGCCGAGGCTCGGTGCTTCTTCCGCGGGGGCGGTGACGCTCCACCGGTGTCCGAGTCGGAGGAGGAGGAAGCGGAGGCCAGAGTTTCCTCACCGAGAGCGGCCGTGGTTAGCAGCCGACGGAGCTCCGGGTGGGAAAAGGACGTCTAGCTTCCAGATTGAAGGCTTGGTTGTCGGACTCAGAGAGAACTGTCAGTTAATGCCCGTTTTTGTTGTTGTTTCTCAAAACAGCTGCAGCTCTAATGGAGTCCTGACGCACTGACGTAACCGGAAATTCCTACACTACCAAGCTTCCGGGTAGAGTTATAATCCGTAGGCGGTGCATTAAAATTTACTTATGATAATAATTTACTCTGCTGTCAGTGACATTGGTATAATCACTCTTATTTCATATGACACCAGAAAATAAAATCTAATTCAGTAATATAGGCTATTAATAGGTTTTCCAACCATAGGATATGTCAACACACACTTATGAATAAAATTTTGCTTATTAGTGCACTACTTTTGAATAAGATCACAGAATCTTACATTCATCTCATATCAGTGAAAAAGATACCAAACACCATTATAATGATCTAATGACCTGTTTAATTATGCAAAACATGGCTGACCCACAAGCTGGACCCCTATAGAAAAAGTAGCAGACTGCATACAACATATTTTAATATGTTGTTTGACGCCATAATATGAATATAAATGATAAAACAATGTATCCATATGCTAATGGCTTCAAATCAAGAAATATCTACCACTTGGTGTGGTAGAGCAGTAGAGACTGGAACATTGGTTTGTGCAGGCTTATCTCTGCCTTTCATGAAAAAAGTAAGTAGTTCGCCTTTTCCTTTGACATAAATTGATCCTCTTCGTATAAACCGAAAATCATATTCTTTAAGTATTTTATAGCAATCTTCCACCACCTGAGGAAAAGAAAAGCATACATGAAACATGCAAACTATAACACAAAATTATGATGTTCTATTTGTAAACTGTAGGCTCTTTACTTTACCTGGATGTTTCCCATGACTCCTGTGGATTCCATTCTGCTGGCTACATTCACTGTGTTGCCCCAGATGTCATAGTGAGGTTTACGTGCCCCAATCACACCAGCCAGCACTCCACCCTTATTGAGACCTATCATTGGTGAACAGACAAATTTGAGCTTATCTACACTTCTACTACTTGCATCTACTTCTCTGCACTGAGACAGACTGACCTATTCGAAGCATGAAGTTGTTAAAAGACTGTTTGTTAAGGTTGTTGAGTGTGACTTTCATTGCCAGGGCGAATTCAGCCAGGTCAGCAAGGTGTTGCCAGCGCTGAATCAATGAGGGCTCTTCAGCCTGTGAAACAGTATCTTTTAATGTTCTTATTTCAGTCTTAGATTAAGACTGAAATAACAACCTACATCTTATTTTTTCCTAAGATTTTACACACCTTCAGACTGTTGTATCCATCTGAGATACTTTCTGTGGTGAGACCTGAAGCTGCCATGTAGGTGCTGCCTATGGTCTTGATCTTAGTTATACAGCGGAATTCATCTCGATCTAACAACTAGACATACACATGACAGCAAGTCTACAACAGAAATATAAAGAGGGCAAAAAAACAAAAAAAAACAAGGAGCTGACTTACGCTGTCAAAGTCTGAAATGATCTCATTAAGAATTCTGAGGCACTCAAGGCCTCCATTGTTGATGCTCTCTTCTGTGTAGAAGTCAGAAAAGTTGGGGATGGAAGCAAACATCACGCCGATTTCTTCATATGACTGGCTGTACAACTCCTACAAATCCAAAACTTTTAAAATGTGCATACTGCACATACATACAGTATAAAATGCACATATATTGAAGAGGCAATGTGTAAGTATAAAGGTAGCCACAAGGTGACACTGTTGAGCAGTAAGCAGTTTGAGGTGCTGGTAAATGAAATAAAATATACAAACATGACTATCAACAGAGCTACACATATTCCAAAATGCCATACATACCTCATCTCTCTTCTTTGTGCCTAGGAAGTGTTTGGCTACATGCTCTGGCAGCATGTTGGTGACCAGTGCTTCATTCCAACGTCTCATTTCAAAGACTTTTTCCTTTTGTTCATGAACACCAATTTTCCACAGGAACAGCTTCCTAGACTGATGCTCTAACTACAAAAACAGAAAAGCAATACTATTTTTACAACAACATATTCCAGTAAGTCAGTGGTTATATAATGCAAATTGGTGATTGTAGCCTAATTAAAGGGTAACTAAAACCTACATGACGAGCAAAAAAGTAAAAGCCAATCATCATAACTATTATCATCATAGTCATAAGGTACTTGGTCGGCACAATAGATGTTCTGTAAGACAAACAAACATAATTACAATATAGAAAGCTCACTAGCTAACATTAATTTGCAGACTATTTCTTGCCTGTAACTTTCAAACTGTATCAAATCATAAAGTTCGTAAAGGTCACTCCAGCTGTAGATATTCACCGCTCCTGTAGCTGTGACAACCAGCACCATGAGGCCTAGTTTGATCAGGTGGCTGACCTGCACTAACATCGCCGTGGCAATAAGGGACATGACTGCCATGAAGCTATAGTGTTTGGGATTTTTTGCACAGTCTCTGTCCCCTACAGCCTCCAACACCAAACCAGTAGAGCTGTTGAGAAGGCGGAGTGATGGAGGAGCACAACTGAGCTAAAACATCAAGAAATCAAGAAGGTTAGTCAAAATACTTTTCATAGTTGTTTGTTCCTAAAGAGGAACTATGTACATTTTCTGGTGGAGGGTCAGCCTCCTACTTGTCTCATTGAGATGTTATGATTTTGCCTGGAATATTTCAAAATTTAAATGATATATCTTGTATTTATTTAAATTATGGGTGCATTTTAAAGTGAAGACCAAACAGCCATATTGTGAAAACAATATCATCATGGAGACAAGAATGTGATGTAACCTTCCACCAGAAACATTACATAGTAGCTTCAAGTCAAAAGCAACATTATGATTGGCATTTTACATGGCAGCTCCAATGAAAATAAATGCTCATTTTGCGTTTCATGTTGTAGTTAGTGCTAAAAAGCAGCAGTGTGCGTAACAGACTGCTCCTGTGAGAGCATGACAAATGAGGCAGCAGGCAATGACACAGACAACTAATGAATCCCACTGGGAACAAGTACTCAAACACTTACAAGACACTGATTGCTTGATGAGGACAAAGTGGAAACATGCAGATGGAAAATAAAGTGTTTGGATAGAATGGAATTTCACAAACACCATTTTGATCCCATTGCAGATTTTTTGGTTTTCTATATTTTTTATATTCAGATGTTATATAATTAGAAATGTGTATAAGTGTTTATATGGGCAGTTATGTTCTTATTTGACCATTCTAAAATCAATCATGTATCTCACAGCAACTAACTAGAAATATTACCATATCAGCAATCACAGTCATGGTCAAAACAAAGATGGCTGCCATGGCCCATGTGTTCCTGGCCCAGCGTGTTCGATCAATCCATAAAGAGAAAGACACCAGCCTTTTTGAGAACATCTGTGGCACACAATGAGTATAATTAGACAGATTTAACAATTGAATACGTGTATTGGAAATGGAATGAGCTGATAAAATGGTAAAGTCAATTACATTTTTCTAAGGCTGTGCAATTAAGGTTCAGTCATGTTTAGCAAGAAATTTGTTGAATATATTGTGTTGGCAATAATTAATAGCCCATATGTAATAGTTTGTATGTTCTGAAAATTAATATTGAAATAATTTGTTATCAACAAAACTAAATGAAATCAAATAAAAAAATTGTGACTGATGAAGATGAGAAAAAATACAACTTGGTTAACCACCAACCATCATTCTATGCAATGGATGGACCAAAGGGGCTCTTCTCCAGTCCAGACATGGGTTCAGTTGCAATAGTATTGAATTAATTTTAATCTGTAGCTAAATAAAACTTTAATACTTTGCTTGCAAGCTGGGATGATTAACCTTCTCTTACTTAAGGGTTTCAATCACAAGATGAGTTTGTCAACATGTTCTTACCCTGGGGAAGACCGCAGCAAGGGAGCAGACAGTAAGGATAAGCAGTAAAACCTCTCCAACAACAAAAGTTACATAGTTTACACCCAACCTAAAATGAGACCAAATAGGAGATCTGTATTGTAGATTTATTTCTTGTCAGTTTATAACAGATTTTAAAACAAGCACACAGACTCACAGTGGGTCTATTAAAACCTGCATGGCTGTGATGAAGAAAAGCACCATGGCACAGCAGGAAAAGGCTGCTCCACTCCTCTTTTCTTTCTCTGATGAGTAGTGCTCCTCTAGCTTTCCATCCACAAAGCTTAACGACAGAGGGTTGAACTTGTTTTCTTTCATTCTTTTAGAGATGGACAAAACCAGAAACAGAAGACAGTGGCTATGTTTACATGTTTACCCCATAGATTTGATCATTATCTGATTTCTGGAGTGATCAGATTATTGAATGTGATGTAAACAGCATCTGATATGAGTAAACTGATTGTTCACATCTGGGTACAATGTGGCCACAATAATTTAAAAAAAATGCAAAAAAGAGCAAACTAATGTGGCAAAGATGAACATGTTTTTATTCATTGTACTTTATCTTGCAAATATAAGTTATTCTGAAAATACACTGACTAACTGACACGTGTCACCAGGTGTTATTGATGATCAGATTTCTTTTGTGCAAAAATCGTATCTAACTTTTGGCTTATCTGATTATTGTAGTTTTTCTAACCATGTAGTCTATGCTTAGTGACTTTGTGTCTGTTATGCTTACATTTGCTGTGTTTCTCTCTCTAGGAGCTCCTGCTGTAGACGTCTGTTAATCACTTGCTCCTCAACAAATTTAACCCTTTGAGACTGTCAATAAAAACAGGAACAAAATATAAACAATTACATGTGCCAATAATGCATCTTTTTATGATTATATACAGTATTTAAACCATTAACAAGAGAACAGATTAAATAAAATCTTGTCATAGTGGTATTTTGTATCTGAATAGTAATTATAAAAGATAACCTCATGTTTTGTATCTGCCATTGCCTGGGGAGATGCTGTTGTTCCATTGCTTGATGTAGTGTTTATCAACTGGTTTGAATTTTGGTTTGCCAGTGTTCTTGGTTTCTGTAAATGAGAACAAACATGCATAAAAACTAAAGGCATAAGATACATGTATAGGAAAAACATATTTAGTTTCAGCACTTACACTTTCATTTAGTCCTTTTGCTTTGTCTTTTGGCACTATGACCAGGTATGTTTCAATGCCTTTTTCCATCAGATACTCACACCTCTCGCCCCCATTACCGGGCTCCATCTCAAACTCTCCATTCAAACTGTCCCTTGTGCTTTGGGAAATGTGCACTCTCCTGTTTCAACACACATTAGGAGTTCACAAAAATAAATATCTTGACCATTTTTGTGATTATCTCTTTAACACATTTCTGGCAAATGCAGAAATGTGTTAAAAGTGTGACAAGAATGTGAATGGGCTGAAAAATGATTAAAAAAAAGTGTAGAAATATCTGTTAAAACCATAATTTGAAATATTTTATTGCAAGATTTAGGTTTTTTTTACTTTTTTTTTTTTTCATAATTTGCCAAAGTATACATTTTTCAATACTTTATACCTACCACTTTATACAAATGAACACTACGAACACTACTAACATGTAAAGGGTATTTATATTGAAAATGAATACAATTTTCTTACCCAGGAATACCTCCAGACTCCATCTTATTGGCCACAGTAACATCAGTTGACCAGACATCAAATTGCCAGCGCTTCTGCCCCAAGACCCCGCCCAGCACAGTGCCAGTGTGGACTCCTACTCGCATGTCCACATCTGTTTGAGTCTTTTCTCGTACATACCTAAAGTTTATTTGTTACTCTTGGTACTAGTAAATGTTGTTACTGGTCTTTTTTTCTTTATTAAATATACAAAATATTAGATATAGAGCAGGTACTTACGATATAGCCTCTACCATGGATAGGCCCATATTGATAGAGCAGGCAGCATGGTCCTCTCTGAAGTCTGGAAGACCACAGATGCAGTAGTAACAGTCCCCAAGAATTTTAATCCTTAATTGGTGATGTTGCTGTTACGTAAACAAAGCAAGCAATTAGTTTGCAAAATCTATAAACAGTTTCCCCACAATAGCCCACAATAGTCTGGACTGGGGGTACAAATTAAATATTCTGTTTTTTGTGTTTTATTGTGAGTTCACTTTAGATCATATCTTCAAAATAAGAGAAAAAAGTATGCAATAAGTAAGTAAGTAAAGCAGGAAAACGAAAGCTATTGCAACTAGATTTTGATCCATAATTCAACAGAAAATTAACACTTTTTGTTTCAATACTCAGTCAATAATAGTTTCAATAATAGTATATGGGTTGAGTTGTGATACTTTCAGATGCATTACAGTTGCATATGATTGTTGAATATGATTGTAATTTTCAACCAAAAAATGTTTATGTTCTTATGTGGTACAGCCATACATCAGAAACTTACTGCAGCCAGTTTGTCAAAGCGAGCAAACAGTTCATTAAGAAGCTTGACAAGTTCCTGAGCACTACAGGTGGAGGAGAGCTGGGTGAAGCCTACAATATCTGCAAATAAGATACTAAAAAACAGAAGTGACTGAACAAATGTTGCATTGCAATCCTTCATATGACATCTATAAAAAAAAAATAACATGTTACTTTTACCTAACATTTTCATGGCGGTACATGTACATAGTATTAAACTGCTGCTGTCTCTGCACCTCCTTCTGATCAGCCTGGTTCTTCATGCCCTGTAGCATCTCATCAGCGATGTGTTTAGGCAGAATAGACAATAATAACTCCTCCTGCAAAATACACAGAGCAACACAGGTGCCAGTGAAAAAACTGGTGAAGCATGGGAAGTGTGTGGTTTGTCACCTTATCTCCATGGACTAGATATCAACATAATGATTTGATATGTAGCACAATACATAGGTCACAATATGCATGTGTAATAATAATAATAAGCTCGCAAAAATGTACCACTGGAGAGAATTTTCAATATTAAAAACTGAATTAGTATTAGTATAATACAAAAAGCTAAAATATATATCATTTGTAATACACAACAAATACAACCATCTATTCTTGTATTAAACAAATATGTTTTACTAACTATAATGTTTGGGAAAAGGGGTGACTAATAATTGTTTAAAATTGTGATTTTTTTTTCCCTGTAAACCACATAGGACATAGCAATGTCTTATAGCATCCACCTCTGTTGGCGCAGATAGAGTTGATGTGTTTTGCATATTGCATATAAAACAAATAGATGTTGTTCTTGGGTGTTTTTGTCGTGGCACAATATGAAGTCACTTATCCTCAGAAAAAGTTTTTTTTTTTTCCCCTAAATGACTGTAATTTTGTAAGTGATAGTAAAATGATGGCCTGAGAGGAAGATAAGACCCCAAGGAGACATGTGGACGAGAATGCCCAGGGGGAGCTCCCCTCATCCGTAGCAAGTACCGGTAATGTAGATTATAACATCAGGTGTGCATTTGTTTCTTTCCACAGTGTTTTTTGGTTTTTTTTAACAATTTGGCTTTGGCTTTGATAATCTGTCTTTTATGTAATTATATTACTTTATCATGTTTTTATTACTTTGTTATACTACTGTATAACTGTATTTCTAACTAAACCTATATTTTTACTTACTACGTATACAGTGAACAATGTACTTTTTTTTTTTTTTACATTATTCTGAAGAAATTTGTCTAATTGTGTCCCCTGTGTTTCTGGTTGAACCATTTCTGATAAAAGTTCTCCTCAAGAAGCAGCAGAAGTACAGTTTGGGAGCAGAGTTGGAGACAGGTTTGCTGATGTCGCTGGTAATGCCCTCAGAGCGGCTCATGTCATCTCAAGTGCCTTAGTCAGACCTCACCACCAACCACCCACACTATCCCAAAGTGGATCCACTGTGTCCAGCCCCTCTCCTCAGTCACACGCAAGCAAGTGGTTGACTTGCAGGATTTTGATGAGGAGCTGTGAGGAGATCTCCTGGATGTCCCTCAGGCTGGTCTACCTTGGCACAACTTACCTGGGCTCCTCTCAGGAGCCCACTTATCATATAAGACACCACCCAGACAGTGGGACACTGTGCAAAAAAAGCATACCTTACATTGTGACATGTGAGAGGCTAAGCCCTGTCATTAGGTGGACAGAACTGTTTTAGGTATATCCATTCAAATGAACAAACAAAAAATGCCTAAAAAAGCCATTTATGTTTGCTTGTAATTAATTATTGACAATTAAGGCTCAACAAAATAGCTGGAATTGATATAAAACTGGTAAAGTTTGATTTTTGTAATCTCCATATTTAACTACTATATTTTTTGGATCTATATAAAATAAAATGTAACAAAAATACAAATTCGTTTTTTGTTTTCTGGTTATTATACACTGGTTTAAGCAACATCAAACATTATAGCAACCAATACTTTCTCCCAATTACAGTCCTTTTGACAAGTGTGTAAACTTTGAACACAGGACATTATTTAACAGATTTATTCAATGCAAAGAATAAAAAGTACCAGGCGGACAGTAAATATCATAGATATTAAAGGGTAATCAAGCCTCACAAAATTAATAAATAGTTTTATTGATGGTGTACAAGTCATTGGATTGTAACTTGTTCAGCGAGTAAAGTTGTAATAAAATAGTGTAATGAACCTAATTGTGAACTGCATCTAATGCATAATTTGATCCCTGTGAAAGAAGCAGAGATTGTGTTGGTCTAACTATAATGGGAAACTGGTCCCGGAGGGTGACACTGCTAACAACAACAAACACTCCAATCCCCCTATTAGTGTTCAATGAAAGCAAACAGACTTCTCATTAGAAGTCAGGGGGAGATATAATAGCCCTGACTGTGCATGTTTGTGTCACCTGCTGAGTGCTTTGATCCTCCAGCGTTAGTTTGACCTCCAGTGATTGGCGTGCCTCAAGAAAAGCTGTCCTGTACTTCCTGTCCGCCATGTAGTATGACATCACCCCCACTGTGGCCGCACACAGGTACAGCATCACATCAGCTAGAAGCTACAGAAACAAAAGTACAGTTTACTGTGTTTAATTATATAAACGGTATACAATTAAGTTTTAAAAAAACATATTTAATTTGACTAATTACTTCAGTGATAATTTCATAAGTCATTGATTATCTTTCATTTTAACCTCATCAATTACAATTTTGTTACACAAGTTAATCCACACATTTTTTTTCCAGTTAGGGTTCAGATTGTGATTTGATTGTGGTTTGACCCAGGGCAACCAACCTCTTGTTTACTGGAAAGCAGCACAACTAAATGCCTATTGGACATATGTGTAAAAACAGACATATGTAGAGTTGTTTGACAAAGAATCTGCATAAAATTAAAACTGATATTGATAATGTTGATGGACAGTACTATGGCAGTCTATATTGGCTCTAACTGAAGACTTGATACTTATCCTCCTCTTATCCCCAGACCTACTTATAACCTCTAAAGTAGGCCTACCCATTCTTGTGTTTACCTGTCTGACCAGCACAGCCCCCTGCAGGTCCTCGTTGAACCTCTGGGCCACAGTGACCCCCTGCACGAGCACGTGCACCCCACACGAGACGGCACTGAGCAGAAGCAGCGGCACGAGCTTCAGCGGCAGCGTCAGGAAGGTGGAAAAGGTGAAGAAGGCCTGCCATCCCACAGAGTTACTGGCGTGAGGGGCTGGCTCATAGTTTAGCCCCAAGTAACACAGAACGTGCACACTTATCATAAGCCACAGAATGTATGGCACTGCCCCGCGTAGAACAGGTGATGTGGGAAGTTTTTCAAAGTAACACAAAATATAAAGCACTATGTCTGCGGCTAAACCCACCGCCGCTACCACTATCATCGCCACTTTGTCCTGTGTATAAACAACAGCGCACATGATGATGATGAAGCTGTTGAAAAGCGCGGCAAACATGACCATAACCAGCAGACTTTTCTGTCTCTGCCGGCAGAAGTAGCTTTGGTAAAGTCTCTCCAGTGAGTCGGGCGTAAAGGTGAGACGCACGGCGCGCGGGACGCAGTGGCAGCACCGGGTCTCGGACACGATGACCCCTCCAGCCCGAGCCCGGCCACGTGCATCGTTATCCCCGGAAATCTGGACAGAATACTCCGCAGAGAACTCCACAGACTGACCCCTGTGCGCCGTTTGGACCCGATCTACTGCCATTGTGTTTTTTTTGTTGTTGTTTTTTTTCAAGTAAGTAATCCGCAGGTAGGCCAATACTGCTTTACAATACTTTAAAAAGAAAAGTTAAGTTCCACGTGTGCTCCATTTTCAAAATAACTTAATAAAAATATACAGCATGTCATTCACAAAAGCATCCTAAGAAATTCACTGGATTTTATACACGTTTCCTCAAAAAGATTACATTTTTGAAATAAGTGTTGTGTGTCATCTCCAAGACTGTCTTTCCAAGCCTCCAAAATCTTTATCCAAAATTGTGGATCCATACCTGCTGCCTTATCAAGCAATAGTCCTAACTGAACAAACTGTTGAAATATTTACATAGGTCTGATCACCATGAATCTCTCTCGTCTTCTGATGTTATGACTCTCCTCTCCTCCCACTCATCCCCCAGTCTGCCTCTACTCTGTTACTGTTGCTAAGCTGAAACCAAAGTACCTTGCACTCACATCTTGGGAAAAGAGGCAATACGACTCATGAGGAGGTGAGAGGAGGGCCACATATAACACTCTTAACAGCCACTTCTGCAAAAGAAAACAAATTTTATTGAGTAAAGCTTTTTACAGTAATTGTTTGCACATTTAGACCTATGTATATCAGTAGTGATTGGACCGTGTACCGTGGCCTTGTAATGGCATGTTCTTTCCTGAATATGTATATTTATAATATTTATTTATGGCGATTGTAAGAACGAAACAACACCAAAGTATAGCAATAAAAGAAAACAAATCAAACATCCTAGGCAAACAACACAATAGATAATTTAGAATAACAGTTTTAATCACTAATATAGGCACATTTTATTTTCTTAGACTGAATCAACAACCCAAAATTTTAAGACGTACAGACACATTCACTGTGCATTTTCCCTTTCTGCAGGTGCAGGTAATGATCTCCCTAACATACCTAACAATGTACCTCCCAAAGCCAGTGCTAAGGCCAATAACACCCCTACAGTCCCAAGCTTCCCCAGAGCAGCTGTACCTAACACTGCCACTCCCAGGGCCCCAGCTCCAAACGGTGCTGCTGCCGCGGAGACGGTTTCCATGCCAATCTTTTTAAGCAGCTCCGGTCCTGTGAAAAGTCCCTGGCGGAGTTGTATCTTGGTGTTGAATGGGCTTTTTGGTGCACCAAGGACATATGACCCCATTGAAACAAGGATGACTGTAGTGAGTTCTGATGTCCCCGTTAGAGGAGAGGTCAGTACTTTAGTAGCTGCAATTACTCCAACAGCAACTGAAGTAATAGTTGTTAAAAATGAAAATCTTGAATCATACACTTTTTTTGCCGCAACACTTGCAGCTGAAAGTGATACTGCTGCAACTACAGTGACTCCTAATATTCCCCCAGTGCTGCCTCTTGCTCCTAGACTTGGCACATTGTTCCAGATGGCTCTTAGTGCAATTGCTGACAAAACAGAAGTCACAATTGCTATGTTTCCAGCCATCTCTGTCCCCACATCAACCATGGCCACTGTCCCCAGGCCTGCTCCTAATATACCTGCTGACAGAAAGGCCACCCAAAGGACAGACTCTATCATAATTACCATTTCTGCTTCTGAGCTGTCCTCCAGTTCACCTGCTCCTAACCCCACACCAAACCCAAGTATTCCCACTACAACTGAGTAAAAAAATACACGCTCCAGTAATTCGCATTCAGTCACGCATTTGGGTCTGGGCGCCATTCTTTCGGTCAGGGCTTTCCGAAGAGCGCATAGGAAAGAGATGGTTACTCCGGTGAGAAAAAGTCCAAGTAAGACACCCATTCTTCCATAGTAGACACTGACATAGAAGGTGACAAAAATTATGGACAGTGCTTGTGTCAGTTGATTTATATTAGAGTAGAAGAACACTGCGACTACTAAAATCAATTGAACTATGACGTACACCCCCAGTGGAAGTAGACCCCATAATACCCCTGTAATAGCTGCTCCGAATATTAAAGAAACTGATGTTGTCAGTGCAGTCAGCCATGGTATATCAGATCCAATACGTTTTAGTAGCTTTGTCACCATGGCAGCGAGTAGAAAGCCACTTCCTAGAGAAATAAGCATTGAGGTGCATAATAGACAGGAGGTTATGACCCCAACTCCAGTGGATCCAGCCCGACTGGCAGCCTGAACTGCAATAGGGAGCAGAGTAGGGTCATCACTTAGGACTGGCTCCAGAGCAAATGAGGAGGCCTCTGCAAAGGCAAACCCAGCTGCTGTGCTTCTAAGAACACTCCCCAGCAAAACAGAGACACCTAGAGGAAGTAATTGAAAAAATAAAAAAATAAAAAATTCAAAAACAGTGAAAAAGACTATTTTTGCAGATGGTAAATGACGCAATGCCATTCATGCAATACAGTAATATCTATTTACATGTAATGAAGTAATGAATATGCTGAGTGCTGACAGCTGGATGCATGTTTCAACACAACGCTGTCACTTTAAGAGAAAATGAAAGTGGTTGAATGACGCCATTATGAAACTTAAAACTAAGAAGAACAACTTAACTTATCTTTAAAAAGGTATATTCTACAAGTACAGTATCTGATGAAACTAGTGCTCACTTAATTCATGTTTATCTGCTTCACACAAGTTCTAGAAAAGCTAGAACAGTCTCTAGTTGCTACAGCTTGTTGATGAGGACTAACTCTAAGCAATATTGGAAACAGCCCGTGGCAGTTTTAGTCAGAGTTTGATAATAATATAGAGCTAATTTTATCTGCAGTGTTTTAATAAACCTACCCACTGGTTCCTCCATTGCCCCACGCTGCATCTGGTCTACTGACTTCAGCTTTAAGCTCCACCTTTTCCTGTTCAGAGAAGAAATTAATAAAACACGTTAATTATAAACTAGTCCATTAAATATCAATTCCATTCACTCATATCAATTAACCTGGCATATTGCACATATGCCATAAAGGGCACATATAGGCTGCAATGATAAACATACTTGACTTATCTGGAAAATAAAAAATATTCTTTAACAGCTGCAGTACATCCAGAATGCTGCTGCTCCGGTTCCGACTAGAACTAGGAAGTACGAGCACATTCGTCCTGTGCTCAGGCCTCTGCACTGGCTCCTGTGGTTCAGGGAATGGACTTTAAAGCAGGTCTGCTTGTGTATAAGTCTGTCCATGGCTTAGCAAGTGCATCGATATGTTAGTGCCATTGGCCGCTCTGAGGACTTCAGGGACCGGCCTCCTGCTGGTGTCCAGAGTCAGGACTAAACACGGGGAATCAGCGTTTCAATTTTATGCAGCTTTAATGTTCATTTTATGATGATTATTTATGATTAGTTAAGTTTTGATTTATTGTATTGGGATTTTAATGTCTTTCTTATTATGTAAAGCACTTTGAATTACTTTGTGTACGAATTGTGCTATACAATAAACTTGCCTTAACTGTATTCTTCTTAAACCAATATTATGAAGCTGCAGTCCTGGCGTGATTGAGATCGACCGCCTTATAATCGTAAAAAATATTTTTATAGCATAAACATGCAATAGATCCTTCCAATGAAATTGCTTTGTATATTTGTTCAACTCTAACTCAGAACTGTTTCTAAAAATATGAGCTTAAACTTCCGGCTCAGTCACCTGACAGTGACGTTACGTCACATGACCGTCGCTTCCGTATAAACGGCGCGCGGAGCGTGTTTGTTTTTCGTTCCCCGTGATTCCCCATACCGAAAAGAGCTGTCTGCCGTTGTTCGAAGAGGAGACATTGGGCACGTTCACCTGATCGAATGTCCTAGGGCGTTTTTAGTGAGTATGGCTTAATTTATCAGTTTATTTCCCTTTGTACAGTGAGCTGGATAACTAGGCTACTAGTATAGAGTTCCCACTTCCTACTAAAAAGTAAAGAGCGTGGACTGTAAATTGTAGGCTCCTTTTTAAAATGGCTAAACGTGTTTTCCTTTATTGCATTTTATGTCAATAGATGATTAGGCCTATATCTTATTGTTGGACTATACACATGTTAATAAACAGTAGCGACATTTTAGATGATAAAGTAGCCTACTTTAAAAGCCCTACAAAGGGCTTTTCAAAAATGTTTGGATTGTAAAATGTAAGTGTAAAGTGAGGTACTGCGTGTGCAGTATTATGTGCAGTCTTGTGATTTTGTGTGTGTGTGTGTGGGTGTGGGGGGGTGTGTGTACGTGTAATGGAAGTCACCTAGCAGGTTGTAGATTTTGACAACCTTGAGTCTACTAAGGGCGGTAATGTTCATGTATTAGCAATAGCTGGTTTAACTTGTGAGGTGTTTATACTTTCTGTATGAATAAGAGGAAGAGCTCAGATCCCTTATTGTCTTTGTCTTTTTGCTCACTAAGTGAAATAGTTTACAGCAACTCAGCACTTAATAGTGACACTGAAATTCTGTAACACTTAATTACTATACCTTAACAACAAAGACTGAATTCATAATGAACAAACAGTTTATTAAGTTTCTACCCTTGCCCTAATTCCAAACCCTAACTTACAAAGTCTGAAGTAATAAACTATTCAGTAATTATGAATTAAATCTGATGAATGAATCTTTGTTCCTGCTTTATTAAGGCTTACTGAGGTATAGTTATTTTAAAGTGGTGACCGATTCTTCGTAGTTGCATGTATGCAAATGCATCTTAGAATTTTTTCATGCGAGTTACAGTAACCGTCCACATTAATATTCAGTGTGGAGGCAGAAGGAAATGGCAGGGCATTTTTTTATTGTGTTTATTATAAGTTACATAACACAAATCCTATCTTTCTGATCCCTCTCCTAGGAATGTATCAATCTGTTATATTTTTGGCTTGGGCCCTGTCCGTATCAGCTCTTGACAATGGCCTAATGTTGACTCCACCCATGGGCTGGTTGGCATGGGAACGATACCGCTGCGACATTGACTGTGAGAATGATCCTAAAAACTGTATCAGGTAAGACGATGTTTAAAATGTAGCAGGGAAAAAGTTTTTGGTGTCAATTACAGCCAAATAGACAGTAAATAGACATATTTTCAGGTATTTAGTATTAAATTACCATGCTATATGTAGTTCATTATTGTACATTTTGTTTATTATAAATCACAAATTTGATCTGCAATGACTTCATTTTCAAAACTGCAGAACTATTACTTTGTAGTGGCATTTCACCATAGAAAGCAAATGTTTTTTTTATTTACATGTTTTTATGCTGAAAAAATGTCTAACGTTTTTAAATTATGACCCACGTATGACCTAGTCAGATTTTAAAAAAATAATTGCAAATAATAACACAGCACTGGGTGGAGACGGGGGTAAACGGGTGAAAACAAATCTTCTGAGCACTCAAGTCTCAAATGCAGGACAATGCAGAATTTCTGAAATGTGCACACATTAATCAAAATGCTATTTTGAATAAGATGATGATGAGGGAACACTGTTATAATGTGATTTTTAAGGTAATAAAAGTTGGTTTTGCGTAATATGACCTCTTTTAAATGGCTTGTTAAATTACATACTATGACAATTTTGTGTTTTAGTGAAAAACTCTTTATGGACATGGCGGACAGACTCTCGGAGGATGGCTGGAAGGAACTGGGATATGTTTATGTCAACATTGATGATTGCTGGTCATCAATGCAGAGAGACAAAGATGGTCGACTTCAAGCTGACCCCAAAAGGTACACCACCATATTATACAATACGTAATTTGCTTATTTAGTTATCCACAAGCCCTTAAGCAATAAAAATCCAGCGTGACAGTCATGAACATGGACTATAATGTTTGGTACAGGTTCACATGCAGAATCAGCAGGAGGGTAAATGAACTACCATCAATGCAGTATTGTCACATATCCTGGGTCAAAAGTTGTCAAACAAACCCAAGTGGACTCTCGGAAAACAATTTGCATAACTTTTCTGTTAAATGTACTTTATTGATTCTATATTGAAGAAAGATTCAGGCAGTGAGTGCAATGTAACAATCAATGCAGATCAAATATTCTCTTCTCCTGGTTTTGTTCATGTTTAGATCTGGTTTTGTTCTATCTTATCTTGGGGGTAACTAAATTTGACAAAAATGAATATATATATTTTTTTGTGTATGTGTTTTAAATTTTTATTTCATACACGTGCATTCCACTTGTTTTTGATGTGGTCCTCTGTTTACTCATGATTTGGTGAAATAATAATATAATTTGTACTATCTTCATTCTTCAGATTTCCAGGGGGCATCAAAAAGTTGGCCAACTATTTGCATGAGAGGGACCTCAAGTTGGGGATTTATGGAGACATGGGCACTCACACCTGTGGAGGATATCCTGGAACCACACTGGACAAAATTGAACTAGATGCTCAAACATTTGCAGACTGGGAAGTAGATATGTTCAAATTTGATGGTTGCTATTCCAATTCTACAGAGCAGGAAAAGGGTAAGGATGGAATATTATATCTTTGTTTGGAGTAATTTGAATTTTGTTTTCAAAGGTCTGTCTTTCTTACAGGTTATCCACTCATGTCTAAAGCACTAAATGCCACTGGTCGCCCCATTGGTTACTCCTGCAGTTGGCCAGCTTATCAGGGTGGTCTGCCTCCCAAGGTCAGCTGTTCTGAAGTATTGAATTGATTGAACTGAAAATAAATATCAGTATAGGTTGTAGTTAGATTATAGAATGACCTAAATAATCACGATTATCAGTTAAATAATCCCTAACCATCTCAATAGATAACTGATGATTCAAATTAATTTCAGGTGAACTACACACAGTTGGGTGAGATCTGCAACTTGTGGCGTAACTATGGTGACATCGAGGACTCTTGGGACAGTGTGATAGCAATTGTGGATTGGTTCTTTGAAAACCAGGAAGTTTTAATACCTGCAGCAGGTCCCGGAAGATGGAATGACCCTGATATGGTTTAATATTTTCTTAAGTATCAATCCCTATGTATAAAAACATGTTTAGATGTTGAGTGATTTCTAAAAATGCTGAAATTGATCTTCACAGTTGATTATCGGAGACTTTGGCCTCAGCCTGGAACAGTCTCGCTCTCAGATGGCTCTGTGGGCTATAATGGCCGCTCCTCTGTTTATGTCCAATGACCTGCGTACCCTCAGCAGCAGCGCCCGAGCCATCCTCCAGAACAAAATGATCATCAGCATCAACCAAGACCCTCTGGGCATTCAAGGGCAACGCATTGTAAAGGTGTCTAACTTTATCTCTATTACTCGATATATAACACTTTGTCTATGACTGGATATTAACATTGGTCATATTTTGTTCTAGGAAAAGAGTGGCATCCAAATCTTCTGGCGTCCTCTCTCCAAAAATACCAGTGCTTTGTTATTTTTCAGTCGGCGTTCTGACATGCCTTATCGTTACAAAACATCACTCAGCAAACTCAATTACACTACAGGAAGTTACAAGGTTGGTCTGCTTCAAATATATTAATGTGCACTATGCTAGATTTCTGGTAAAGGGTGCTGCTTGTCTCTGTATAGATTTTGTTTTACTCAGAATGTTCCCCCATATGGCATTAAACATATCTAACACAATAGAGTCGAGTTACATATTATGAAAGGCACTTTTTTTTAGGTTTTGTTTCAGGCAAATTTATAACCTCTCCATGGTGACAAGTGGTTAGAATGCATCAACTAGGGAAGTTCGATAGTGCATCTTTAAACAGTCCTCTTTATTGCATTATGCTGCTTGTCTTGTCCTGCAGGTCACTGACGTTTACACATATGAGACGACTGTGCTGAAGGACTCCTCTGAGTTTGTGGTGTCCGTGAATCCCTCTGGTGTTGTCATGTGGTACGTCTCTGCACCCGCAAAACTCAACTCGCGTCTCTACTTCAGAGGTGGCCATGTCCAAGACTTTGCAAATGAAGACAACAACAATGATATACCATATTTACTCTAAGTGCACTTTTAATTTGGTGAGAATTGAACTCAGCATATGGTATCAAAAACAAAATGAAGAAATCACTGTTTTCTGATATTTTTCCACTTCTCCAATTTTATTTTAGTTTTAAAAATTGCACAGCCAGCATTGTATCCCACTGGAACATTTTGACATACTGATTTTTATAATGTGTATACATTTTATGGAAATTGCTAACAGAGGTTTGTAAATATATATTTTGTTATTGTCTTATGAATAAATCTGATTATTGTGGAAGTGCCTTTCTAATTCCAACTCCTTATCTTTTCAGTTGTTTTCGTCAATTTCCTAGGCACGTTGTTTTTGTACAAATTGCAGTGTGATCTATGGATGCAAAAAGCAGGTGCTTTCTTTTGATGGACAATGTGTAGATTGCCATTGTAAACTTGGTGTTAGGTAATCATAATTTTGATGGAATTAAGTGTGTGGCCTCCCCAGTTGCAATTTTGGAATTTGTGCCTAATTTGAGACCTTAATTTCAAAGTAGGGCTGTAGTTGACACAAGAAATTCTTGGTCAATTAAAGACATGCACTGCCTATTGATAAGTCGACTAAAGATGGGGCGTGGCAAAATCTCTCAATTATTACATATATCTTTGTATTTGGTTAGTACTCACAACAGTAGTCAAAAATAACTTCATGCAGAAAATATACTAGGAAACAATCCAGGTAGAAGTCTTGAGGGCACGCCTGCACGCACACACACCAACACCTGCTGTTTGATTCACACCATCCACTGCAGCACAAACTCATTCGTGCATTACAACATAAGGCTCAAGTGGTTTCTACAGATGTCAAGGGAAAAGTGAAAGAGGATAACACGTGGAGAAAGCCCTCTCTGCTTGTGAATATCCAAAATGGGCCTTCAATTCAGAGAATCTGGTAGAATAAAAGGTGCAACCATTCCTTACACAGCTGTTGTGTCTGAAAAGCTTTAGAGAATTTTCAGACGGTAACCTACAAACACTGGTTCACCCAAAGGACAAAACCCTGAGCCACTAACAAAGCAATGTGGTCTACTCCATTCAGTGTAGTGAAGAGTGCAGCAAGCCTTATACTGGAGAACCTAAACAGCCACTCCATAAGGGAATGTACCAACACTGGCGGGAGAGCTCCTCGGGACCACAGTCTGCCGTACGTCTCCATCTCAAAGCCACTAACCACTCCTTTGAAGAAAGTGAGGTACAGATCTTAGCCAAAGAAAATAAATGGTTTGAGAGGGGAGTTAAAGAAGCATTTTTTTTTTGTTAGGAAAGACAATTCTTTGAACAGGAATAGGGGCCTTAGACATAATCTTTCTCCTATTTATAACTCCATCCTCAGACCCAAATCAAAACAAAGAAAACAATAGGGCTAGCCAGCGTGCTAATAGGTGTGACAATGATTATGGTAACTACGACTCAGGCACAGTGCACACTTAATGTAGCTCATTAGACCTAGCTTACAAACCGAAAATGTAAACAATAGGTGTGTCAGTTTCAGTGTAGTTAGTTCCTCTCTTCATATAGATATAAGGCAGTGTCCACCAGTAATCTGACCAGAACTGAAGAAGCGGCTTGGATTCCTTCGAGTCCTACAACTTTTTGTCGAGTTGACAGATCTGTATTTTTATTTTACTAGGAAACAATGTATTTCTATAAAGACAGATTTAACTTTTTTTTTTTTTTCTGCCTTCTTACATGTACATGCCAAAATACCAAACCTTCAGCTAACTCACTAACTTTCTGTCCCCTAAATCCTTATAATGCGAATAAAATGATTAGTTGACAATACAAATTTGGTTGACTAAGATATCACCGACAGATTATTCAACTGAACGACTAAAGCCTACAGGCTTGTGTCAAACCAATTGCAAAAACTCAATCGCACCAATTGGAAGGAACCACTAGAGGTCAGCACTGCACCTTTTCGCAACCCTTTGTGTAGACTTGTGCCAGCAAATGCACCTGCTGGAGATCACAAGGTCACCCGGTGCACTTTGCTATCTTCTGTTATGATTCACACCATTCTGACATCACCTTTTACTTACACACAAACACGCACACACACACACACACACACCCACTCACCCCACACACACACCCCCACACCCCCACACACACCCACACACACAACTATATACATTTTGGCCTGTTTTGTCCTTGGGTCTGTGCTCCTCCTTTGGAAAAAAAAAGTCTTTGTATTCTCCTCCTGGTTACATCTCCTCTGACCTTGGCCTGTAAGTGTCTGTTTGTCAGCAGTCAGATCCTATCCCACTGTCACAAGCACAGACTGGAGAATTTGACTGTGATATTGAGATACTAATAAGTTATTGAGGTTATTCCAGGCTAGATCCAAAACCGAACCAGTGTGTGAAAGAGGATCTAAGCTTTCCCTTCATTTCTCTTTCAGTATTCTCGGGTGACATTCACTCCTGCCAAGTCCACTGTTGAGGTCTCAGTCATTTGTTAACAAGATGTGGACGAAGAGATAGATAGGCTATAGTTGTCTTTTTGTTCAAGGTGGAAATGCAAAAAGGAGACAAGAGTGTCGGAACGAGAAAGGGAGGGGTACTGAGATGAGCCGGTGAGTTCCTGCCGATGCTCACGTAGGCTTCACAGCTGCAGAGGAAGGCTTGCAACGGTCCTCTTTGTACGTGTGCCCCCGTCCTGAATAACCAGGAAAAATCTCCATGGTCACTGGGCAAATCATGCTGTGTGCCTTGCGACGATCAACCCCAAATCTCCACTGGAAAATTAACACTTATTCAAACACAGATGGACAGCTGGCTTCTAATGATATGCATAATAGTAACATGCTTAGAGGTTATGGCTTCATTTCCATTCTATAATAGTGTAATATAAAGTTTCACCTATAAGAAAACAAACTGTGTTGAATGTGTTCAGGCTGTAAAGTGGCTAAAAATAGAAAACCAGTATTGTTTGACTTCACTACAGCCATAACAATATCATTTTTGTGGGTCAGAACTACAAAGCAAGTTGTGTCCTTAAGTTTGCTTGGATTTTTGTATCTTGTTATGTTACATTCTTTATGGATAAAATGTGATTTCCTTCTCAGCTCCCCTCAGTGTATTGATAGTGTATTGGTTGTCTTTAGGCTGATCTTTTGTTTGGGTTTAGTATCTGCCTAAAGGACATACATTAAGCTTTTCTGACTAGTGGTGGGAAATATTGACAAAAATGTATGTTCATTTTCTGAACAACATGAGACGGCTATACGCTTTTTTTATTATTATACATGGCAATAAAAAAAAACAGGCCATTTACTATCTATGGCATCACTAGTAAGTCTTGAACATTTGTACATCATGACAAGGCTGCCTATGCGTTTGACAGTGATTGAATTTTCTTCAGTAAAATATCTTATTACTTAGTATCTGGTTTCGTAATTGTGTAGTTTCTCCAGCTTCCCTTAACATAGTTCATCTATTTGTAACTTAGCTAGAAATTCTTGCCTTTTGATAACAGTACTTGGATGTCTTTACCTTTCAGCCCACTCATTCATTGGCAGTAGAGATTTCCAGTACGGCTTTATTTGTTGGCAAATGTGGAAAGTCTGGGAGGTATTACTTAACAACCACTTCTCCGTTGCTCTGCTCTGTGCACTGTCTCTGCACCTGTGACGTCTTTCTCCTCCTTTTACCCGCCCTTGCATTAGACACACTAACCTCCTGCCTGTGTCCCCAGTGCTCCAACGGCCCATCCATCTGTTTGCATTAACCTATATGCGATTACATAAAGAGTCCTGCTGACTCTTATATACAGTGTGTTGTTGCAGCTGGAGTGAAGATGTGCCACTAAATTAACAACACATGTGACAATGTGTGTACAGATTTAGCCTGTAGATAGGGACCTATATATGGAGAAAAGGAACACCCTGCATACGGCTATTTTGTGTACAACTGTTATGACTATCTGTGCACATTGGCATAATAAAAAAATTTTTTTTAGCAATTTGCGCTAGCTCAACTGATGGACAATACAGATCCACCCTACCTGACCTGATCATTTACCTTTTGTCAGTTGTCAGTTCATATTCGTACTATTCAAAATGCTCTGACCCTGTTTTCAGCCTTCACTCATCAAGCACACTCAAATTCATGTTGACTTCTTTCTTGTACCACATTAAGTTTGAGGAAAAAACGTTGAGTCTGTAATGTCAATGCAGTAATAGGTGTCCTGACATAGAGATAACCAGGGTCATTCACGCAGGCATCATCTCATATTTGGCCCGTATCCAACCTTTACTGCCTGTTCCTTTATTGTGTTGATCAGAATCAAATTCAACTCTATAGTTCCAGAGGGACTATAGAGTTTTGTGGTGCAGTTGATGCCTTTTTGGCATAATTTTAGTAATCAGAGCCACTTAAGAAATTGTTTTAAAAAAAATAGTTTTCCTTCCTGTTTACAAGAAAATCATTCATGTGTGGGTGTTTCTTAATGAATGAATGTCCCAGCTCGTCCACCAGTGGCTGCTATGCTCCCAGTTACAGATCTGTGACTGTTTCCACCCTCCGCTGTGTATGAGGCGAGCTGCACGTTCCCGAGGCATTTGGGTTCGCATGGCGACGGGCCAGCTGTCAGCTGCCTGCTTACTGGCAGCCTGTGTGGGTCAGGCAGAGCCAGTACTGAGTGTTTCTGCGCAGTCAGACCAGCTCGCGACGACACAGAAACTCCACCGTGATCTCATTCTTTCCTTTCTAGACCACATCTATCCAATTTGCACTGTTCCTTCTATAGCAGTTCTTAAAATGGGTACAGTGAGTGACCTCATGTAGCTGCAGTCCTACTAACTGTAAAAGATCTCTCCAAATATTTATTGCCATAAATCAACTACCATTAACAAAACGAAGCAGAAATCCAAAGTGGAAAGACTGATTTGACACAGCATACAATGTAGAATTCCCCTAATGCTTTTAAGCCTGCTATTAAGTTGTCACACAGTGATCACTGCCCTGAGATCAAAAGACAAGGAAGTGCAATCTGATTATAATCATTTGTGCTCACTTCACATAGTTATAAAAGCCAAACAAGTCTGATAATTCCTTCAGTGTGAACGGGTCATACCAAAGGAATCCTGTCGGCCACTTCAGTTCAGCCCATTTATGCTGTTCATGCCTTAACCATAATCCTATATTTTTCACCTGTAATTTATGAACAAAATGCCTTCTACAATTCTATTTTTGGTATATTTCATAGTTTTTCAATTTGTCAATTCACATTCAGGTCCCAAAACGGGATAAATGAAAAAAGTATTATTTGAAGACTATCTACTATACAGTTGAATATAGATAATATTGTGTATAGACTGTTTAACAATGTATTGCACTGCCACTTGACTATTTTACAAAGCTGTGGTTTCTTTGTTTTGTGCCTTTGTTTATTTTCAGGACAAAACCTGACCTTTTCTGGTACCAGATGACATCTATTTCTGCACAGTCACAATTTTTGGTCCAAATTGCCCTCTAGGAGAAAGTGCCATCAGGTGATTTCCACACAAGCTGCTTAGTAACATGATGCGTTTGTTGTAATGTTGATAATGTGTCTATTTCTGGATAAAGCCTTATAATGGGACGCTATAGGAAGCTAGCGATGGGATTAGCTTGCAAAAAAGTCATTGCAGGCGGGCAGATGAAAATAGATCAGTGGCCGGTCAACAATGCAACCTTCTCGAGCTGATTTTATTATAGCCCCAGAGGCAGAGGCATGATGGAGTAGCGTATGATTGTCATTTGGTGTATCACTCACTTTGTAGCGCACCACTTTCACCTGCCTGTCATTTAGCCAGCCATCTGAGTCTAGCACCAGACAACAGCTGAGAGGAAAAGTGATGATAGCTCTTGTTAGCGGGGCACACAGGGCTCTAGATAAAGGCTACTGTTATACAATATACTCTGAGTAGATTAGCATTGTTGCTTCTGTGCTGTTGTTTCATTTTTCATTTTATTTTTTTGTTTCATTTATTTAAGGTTAGAATACGGTTGAGTAAAAAGATGAAAAATAATAAATAAAGTAATTAATAAATAATATATATAAATACAACTATTTTTTCCCTCATATTGAACTACAATGTTTGATCCTTCTTTTTCTTATTTTGTCTTATTACAAGCAAATAAATGGCTAAAAATAAAATAAGTGATTTTTAATACTGATATCCTGAACACAAGCGATACAGACTTTTAATCATTGTCATTTAACACAAAAACAACTTGCTTTTACTGACAGAGGATTGGCTGTAGACCCCTTGATTAAAATGATCAATGTCTACTTTGAAGTTTCATTTCCTTACAAAATATTTTCTTTTTTATTGACCTGGACACAATATCTTTCCGCTTTATCAGCCTGTGTCCAAGTAATTTCCTCTGCAGATCAATAATGTTCTGTCATAGCACGTACTGTTTTCCTATGTGAACCATTTTCCTTTTGATGTGTAAACTGCTCCTCTATTTACATACTTATTTATGTGTTATCAGTCTAGAAAAGGTGGTAAATTCAAGGCAACTCTAACAGGTCTTCTGGCAACACACACAGTAATCTATAGCAGCAGTGATAAGAGCGAGGCTGTAAATGTAAATGTGTTAATGTGACCTTATCAAAGTCTATACAGTACTGTTTGTCTCTCTGACCCAGTTTGGCTACAGAGGTGATTGTGACTCTTAAAAGCTTGCCCTTCTCCCCTCTATCTCTCTCTTCTCTGCCCTCTCTTCTCTCAATTCATCTCTCCTTTTCTCTCTCCCCTCCTTTCACCCTCCTTTTTTCCATCCTCTCTCATGGCCTCTTCCCCTTTTTCTCTCTCTCCTTCTCTCTATACCTCCCCTCTTACTCTCTACGTTCTCCTCTAAACTTCATTCTTCCCCTCTCTTTCTCTGCCCTTCTCTCTCTCTGTCTCTCCCTCATTCTCTCTCATCTCTCCCCCTCTCTCCCACCCCTGAAGGTTCTTAAATAAATCCATGTCAATTGGCTGCAAAAGATCAAGCGGCACATGTGAAGTTGACCTTCAGTCCTGCGCCAGATACCCCCCTCTCACCCCTCTATCTCCCCCCTCACACCTACTCCCCTCTCTGCTGCGTATATCTCTGCAAGTACACAGCGTCTAAACATTAACTCTAGCCACTGGGTACAGTTTAGTCTAATGAACCTTATATGCGTGTGTGTGTGTGTGTGTGTGTGTGTGTGTGGTCATATCCTGTTGAATAAGGGGGATATAGGGGCAGTGAAACAGTTACAGCATAAGGTTAAGGTACACTTTATTGTCAGCATAGGGGAATTTATTGCTTTTATAAACTTATTATATTGTTTGTCTGTATTTGACCCATCTTTCAATACCACTTAGGTAACCTCTCAGGAGCAGTGAGTGCCAGAGCAAAACACCCAGGTATCGCTCTCCAGATCTTGCGTTAAGCTTGGACAAGAGTACCTTAACTGAAGGATTTTGGCTGTGGTGCAAGTAGGGTAGAAGGGTGAAGTCATACTGTCTGGAAGATACCCACCCAAACATATACGTATAACTTCACACCAAAAGGCCCAGGTTGCTTGGGAGTCAAACATGGAATATTCTTGCTGTGAGACGAGAGTGCTATCCACTCAGCCACTGTAGGGCACCAAGGGAGGGCATCTGGCTTGAGAGAGATTTGCATATATATTTTTGAACTTTAAAAAATTAATATGTAAATGTCTGTATTATTTTCATTACTGACGACAGAAAAAATAATATCTTTTTTTTTTTTTTTTGGCTTGTAATATAAGACCAATATAAGACTACACTATGTAATATTTAGATTTATATAGAGCATCTGTTTTATAAATATTTTAGTTTTGTGGTATTAAAGTAATATACATTTAAAATACAACCTTTCTACTTTTCATATTGTTACATTGGTTTAGAGTTACAATCCGATTACTGAGGATTTTACTCATCCTGGGCAGAAAGATTTTTAAATCTGTAGAAAATCTTGATTCTGTGTGAAATTTCTGACTTATAACCAAAATTTAACCTGTGAGAACCAACATGCAGCATGCATGTTTCTCTTATTTTTTGTGATTCTTTTAGATTTGGATTAATGAACCATTATAAATCATTGAGGATTAAAAAATGAATTATAATGAAAGTTTCTCAGTTTGATCCTTCAACTTTTGTACTTGATGACTTGTATGACTTTGACATAGTTCTGTAAATGTGTGATGCACCTGTTCTGCTCCACATCTCTCCCAGTGTACTGCCACATGTTGAGTGTTCCTTCCAGTGTGAACCACCTGTGTCCCTGTGCAGCCCAGCGCGTGGTTCTCAGTCGTGGTGTTGCCATCATGAGAGCAGCTGTTCTGTGTCTCCTCTCTGTGCACAGTCGGTGCTTTGTGCTTCCCGATGAAAAGAGGCACTTGTCAGAATGGTGTCATGAAAAAAAGTCTTTCCATCAGCTTTTGTGTGTTACAGTGTCAAGGGGGAGGTTTGTAGAGTTGAGTTGTAGCTGTGGACATGTGAACTGTGTCACGTACATAGCTGCTAATCACTTTCAGTGCAATGCGGTTTCAATCATGTGCACATATCAGATCAGGGTTTATAATGCCTACTTAATGCCCGCTGCTTGTACCTGCACAAGGCAAAGCACTTGCAAACTCTATATTAGTGGGAGGTGTCAAGGTTACTTCAACCTTCAACTGATTAAACATTTAAATAATTCTTTGAAGCTATTATTCAAACTCTTAACGTGTAGTCAGATTACCAAGGATTTTACTAAAAAATAATAATTTCACTACTCTTTCACTGCTGCTATTCTTAAAAGTTAAAAATACTCAAAGTAGTGACCTGATTATAAATTAGAATACCAAAATATACCACAACTTTTTCTTCTTTTTCATGCATAGAGACTGTATAGAGAGTTCTTTGCATATTTAAAAAGTTGCTCATTGACAAACTAACAGCATTTATACTGATATGAAAGAAGAGAACATTAAAGAGGCTTTTAAAGGGGTGACTTTTCTGGCAGAGAGTCTGCCACGTGCTTGTTTACATGGAATTGTTGCCTTGCCTAGAATGTTTCGCAGTATGGTATTAAACTTATCTTTCTCCATGATGACAAGCATCATCACCAGGCCAAATTACAGGTCAGATCTGTGTAAGAATGCATGTTTTCTAGCAACAAAAACATCTAGTTCAGTAAATGCAAGATAGATAAGTTTGATGCCATACTGTGGAATGTCCAGGTAAAGCAAGAATATCTCCATGGAGTAGTAGGTCATAGAAACCCTGCTAGAAAAGTTACATAGTGTACCTTTAATGTCTTTATTTAATTTACTCATCTGTATTTGCCTTGTGTACACATATCCAGTTCATTTAATAGTCACAAATGCTTATATACTGACTAATAAATACCACAGCGATACAAAACACTGAGTCATTCTTTTGAATCACACTAGATGGTGCTGTCAGAGAAAAAAAAAAAAGATAAGAGCTTTACCTGACAGAATTGAACTTAAAACAAAAATTACAGTCAACAAATTAGATTTTTTTTCTTTTCTTTCTATATCTGAGTTATGACCTCTCTCTCGATTTTTATATTTGCCTTGCTTTACATATAAAAGGAACATTTTATGAAATTATTGGTCTATTGTCTACTTTGTAATAGCCCACAAATGTGTATATAGAGTTATCAATTTGACATTTTATAGCTTTTCTACAAATGCAAAGAACAACCATAGCAACTCTAAAGCATTCGCAATAGTAAACGTTGGCAGATAATCATAAATAGAATAAGCTCAACAGTCTATGTTGTCAGTGGACAACCTGATTTAGCAACAATCAGTGCTACTGCTACCACACTGCTATTTGAACTATCTAGCCTTAGCTCTAGAGGTCATGCTACTGCTACTGAGCTAACAATAGTCCACTCACACATTTTAGTTGATAAGTTGTGTTTGGTGTTGATATGGATGTTTGCGTTTAGATATCTCCCAGAGGATTTCCATCTCAAGCTTTTCATCACAGCTGCTAGTCGACATATTATGACGAATTAGATTAAATCAGTCACATGTTTAACTCTCCATTTACGCAACATTTTGTGTTGTAATTTAAATTTTGGCAAGATAAAGCATGAATGAACTTGACCCCCAAAGTATACTTGTATTTGGCCCTTGACCACTAGGGGGTAGTAGGGTATTTCCTGACCTGGAAGAGAAAGACCTGAACTTTGGTAGCAGTTTGCCCCTTATCCTGAAGTGCAAGCTGTCCCCTGCATGTATGCAATGAATGGCATTCTCAGTTACATCAGCACACTTGGTTCTTTGGCCGCTACAGTTAACAGTACCATATTTTTACAGGATATAGTTTGCTTACTTATTATAGTCATTTGAGTCAGTGTCTCAAAATATCATGAATAGGGTTTCTTGGTAACTGCTTCTAGTTATTCCCAAGGCTACATCAGGTCAAACTCTCAAATCCGCTTGCTCAGGAAAGAGGAAAGGAAAATGAGGTTGTGAGCACAGAGTGACAACAAAAGCCCATGTTAATGATCCTATAAGACCCCATAAGCCACCTGCCTCTGACCCTATGACACAGGCCAATAACCCAGCAGTGGCCAATGGTGTTTTGCTTATCTCAAAGGAAACTTCTGATAAGACATAATCACTCATTGTAATAATTAAAAGCCTATTTTGAGTCTTTGAACTGGTCGCTTTGGTTTGATCTTTGAGTATGATATAAAAAATCTAGGACGTGGGAATTAGACTTGGAATAAAAGCGTGGAAAGTCAAGGAATGTCATATGAACAAATGGCATATTGTGGACAGATTTATTAATAGGGGTGTGTCAGAAGAATATAACTGGGACTAACACATCAGTTGTAATTGATTTTAGCTGTGATGTTAGTATTTGTTGCCTGTTATGTGTAAGTCAAACCTTTTTGTTTTCGACACCTATGGAAAATATGGCCAGAAAAAGTCACAAGACCACCTTCCTAATTAGCTGGGGTCAAATATTTGGCTAGTCATTACAGCCAGCTGTCTCTCATAAGCCACACACGCACTTGCCTTTGCCACTTAAGAGAACACATGCTCCCGACTGCACAGAACAATGTCGTCTTGCTCAATGTTTAACCAAACCCAAATGACGAACAAAAAGACATGCAAAAGTCATTATTTTCTTCAAGTGAGCGATGTCATTATGAGACAAGTAATATCATGTGTTTACATTTTGAGAAAACATCTTAAACCATGCCACGTTTTTCAGCTTTGTAAAAGATAGTATAATTATCTGTATTGGAGACAGATTCAAGCCAAAAAAAATGAGCTGTATTAGGCCTTAGTGCAGCCAATCGGAATTCAGAATTAATGCCAGTGTTCTTTTACTACTGTAGGACTTATGTAATTTAAAACATACAGGAAGAAAATATGTTTGACAAGCCATTTACATTTTTGTTGTCAAATTAACTTATGTTACAAAAAATATTTAATAGAATGTTGCTGTTGATATTAGTTGTCAAATATTGTATTTTAAATATAAGCACACAAATGTACTTATATTGACAGTAGAATAGGGGTGACTCTAACAAGTCTCGCATGTCCCTGTGGTGTATTTCAGATGTCCAAGCTCAGCTCTGCAGAATGTAGATAAATACGTACCATTTAAGTTCCCTGTCATAATCCCACAGTCAACAAAACCTTCCCTGGAAACACTGGGGTGCACGTTTACAATGCTAAGTCTCAATTACCTCGGTCTAATTACTGGGTTAGCTCTGAGCACAGTAAAGATCCGAGTGTGATGGTGCATAACTGTGTTTCTACAGAGCGGTGCCAGGGCCCGGGCTGAGGCAGGAGTCAGGGGGTATGGTTAGGTGTGGTTCACTCTATTAATTAACTGTATATACAGACAGATTAGTGTGCTTACAACAAGACATATTTTAGATACAAAATGTACGGCACTTTAAAGAAATATTTACTTTAACAAATTCCAAGGACCTTCATTACTCGTGTTTAAGTTCTTTAAGAACTCATCATGGATTATGCTCACTGAGGGCATAGTTTATACTTCTCCCTTATAGTAGTAATGTTATTTTAATTATTACTAAGGCTGTAGGCTAAGGGCTTCCATTTTTTTCCAGCAGGGAAAGCAATCAATCCATGTCCCCCCACTGTAAAATGTTAGTGATGATCACAATAATTTCAGACAGCGGAGTTGACCAGTTACAATATTTTTTAAACTGTGATTAATATATACACTTTTCAGTTGAACTTTTTCATTTTATTTATTTGTTTTTTATTTCATGCAACCTTCAGTTTTCTATGTTGGGAAGCCAGTTGGTCAAAGTTAGGGTCAGGTTGGGTTAGGTCACAAGTATAAGCTTTGGGTCACGACACAAGATGATTTCAAAATATAATTTACAAATTATGACACTATAGTTAAAAAAAAAAAAAAAAAAAGTTTATTGAAAACAGTATATTTTTATGAAATTGGGTCTAATCACACAATTCAGCTATTCAAGTAAACATTAAACTTGATGGGCTGAGATTAATATTAGCATCAATTTCACTCCACAGTGGGGTCCCAAGCAGGGATGTCAATAGACCTTGTTATACGGGGACGTGTCCCAGTATAAATCAGCTGTGCCCCAGTAAGGAAAGACCCAGTCCATGCACTGCACACGAGTTAAGTGCCAAGTGCTCATAATGACATGAGGAGCGCCCTGCCCCTTTGTGCAGCTCACACCCAACTTATACAAACTGTCTTTAAGCAGTAAAGTGCATTTTAATAAAATTAAAGTCACCCCAAAATTAAAACTAAACATTTGCTATTTAACCATCATCGCAGCAGATAGGGTAACACTATTATCAGATCAATCATGGGGCGTGCCAGTGCCAGGAAAAGTGCAATAGTTTGGAATTGAGGGAGGTAGTGTAAGGGAACAAAAATAACACAAGACTTTGTAAGTTCTAAGCCCGGACCTTGGTGTTCTTTCAGGTGTGACTCGGCCCTTAATGATCAGCCTAAATAACAGATTCACTTGGTCTTCATTATTCATGTGTTTGATTGTTGACACATTAACACACCTGATACTTTTCTTTTGTGGAAACACTGATTTAAAAAAAAAAAAAAAAAAAAAAAGACTGAGTGCTGTCACATTTGGGCTGGTCACTTGACATGGCACAGTCACTCTTTTCACATGTTACATATGCACTCCAGCCGGTGTGAGCAGGACACTTGGTTCTGCTTCGGAGGAGCCCACTCCAGAGGAGTACTGCAGAGTGGTCTATGGAGGAAGGATCCTAGGAATTGAGAAACACACACTGTGTTGATAAAAGAGATGCTCCAGCATGAAAAAACATCACAGAACAGTCTACTTGCACATACGGTAACGTTCCTCACCTGGACTCATTCAGAAAATGTTCACGCTGCGTCAGGTTGGCCCCTACATGATCCAGGCTGCTAGTCCTACACTCACACTCCTAAAAGCTTTTGCACTGTTTCCGATGTGTGTGTATGCTATTTCAAGCGAGTCCTAAAAAGGGTGACCCAAGCAGCACTACTATGTATGACCTAGGTCCTATGGTACAGCATAGAGCAGGAGAGGAGCTGGTGATATGTAGAAGAGCCCTGTGGATTTGATGTGAAGTTTCTATATTTCATCTGGATTAAAAGCAACATAAAACATGAGGCCAGGGGTACAGATGTTTGAGGCTTTAACTTTGTCAAGACTCTAGAGGGTCTGTCCACAGCCCAGTGTGAGGCTGCTCGCATACAGGGTTCGCTCAGTGCAGTGAGTGTGCTGGAGAACAGGGCCGGAGCACAGGGAGGCAGCAGAGGACTGAGGGTCCACGACCACTGGTACAGGATTTGGACACAAATTATCAGTAGCTTGTGGAAAATGCATGGTAAATTTAGCTTTGAGTATCCTATAGTTGTACTAATAATAAAACAGGTAAAAGTCTATCTTGGGAGACAATTCTCAGCCTGCTACATGCATTTATTAATGTAAAATCCACCAGATTGCAGGAAATTCCAAATGTTTTGTGCAGAATTTCCTAATGGGGTCCCTAGAGCACCTGGTGCACTACATCAGACTTTTGAGAACAATTTAGTGCCCCAGTGCCCCAGTATAGCTGTAGGTCCAGTGACATCTTGGGTCCCAAGTGTGTTGCATTGTTAAGATTGGGGACCCCTAGATAAACATTTTGTATACAGTTGAATCAGTAAAGTTTTGGGTTTGCATATTTTGTCTCACTACCAACTTGTTTTCTTTTTAGCTAGACAGATAATTTCAAAAGTAAACAGTGTTCCACAGGACATCAGACAGATAGAGACTGGATTTCTCCTTGAGTAAAATGTAGAGAGGACAAAGCCAAAGCAGGCAATGTATGTCTTAAAAAGTGGACAGTTGCCCAGAATAGCAAATATCGTCCCTTAATTACAGTTTAGCCTTCATAGGCCAGAGAAATCAAAAGATGTCTGGAATTATTTTAAGGATGGTTTCCCTGCTTAATTCACCTTGACATTTTAGTGCATGTTGCTTCCTCTCCAAGTACGCACATTCTATGGCTCACACTCAAAGTCATAAACACTACTGTCTGTGGTTGGTGCTCTGCAGGAAACACATGTAATAAATTATAAATGTTAAACTTTATTTAAATTGTGGGCACTACATTCCCCTCCATGGTGAATATACATAAGTGCTATTTATTTAAGTGCTATATATTTTATCACCATGATGCATACGATCATGTGGTGAGGAGGCCACTGCCAAGAAGCTCCTGGCTTGGACTCAAAGTGATTTTTCGAAACCTAAGATGCAGCATTGACGTTATCAATTCTGACCAGCTTCTATGGGAGAACTTACCAAAATCTCACAAAACCAGTTGATTCACATAACTGCTAGCCTGGTACGCATTTCTCTACCAGGAGGACAAGAGGAAGAGTTGATAAGCCTGACCTATACTTCGCAATTTGCTCCCAGGTTCCAGTAAGCCCCCCTAAGGTTTGTAACTGTGTGGTCTGTTAAGCTGCCAAATGAGAAGGTATGCCATTCCTTGGAATTGAACTACGGGGTCTGGTGACAGCGGCTCTTGCCTTACAGATAGCTTAAGCTAAAAGAGGCGCGTTGCAGTGAAGGAGAGAGTGTTTTGGGAGGAATGGTAGCTATGAACAAGGGAGGCCGAGGAGAAGATAGTACCAAAGGCAAGCCAGGAGCAGTCACGTGTCAATGAGTTCATGTTTATGCTCACTTCACTAGTGGTAAGGTAAGGTCTCCCCAAAATAACAGCAGCAACTATTGGATGTCACAATCAAAAAGGGGGTAGTCTCTAGCCATGTGTGTGGCAATATATATTTTTAGAGCTAGTACACAGGAGTGTTTTTAATGTGTTTATTTAAAAATGCAATGTTCCATAATATATTTCTAAAATATACATTTTACAACATTGGCAAATACATCATAAAAACACTAAAATTCAAATACATCATATTAAGACAAAGTTTTAGTTTTATTCTCAAAGTTTTAGTTTGACACAGTTTAACTAATAGACTGAAGAATGTACATTTTGTTTAAAGCTAACTGAACCTATTATGTCAAAAAGTATATTCAGATATTGCAAAAACAGTATTATTGCTGTACCCTTTTTTATCAAATATTACATTTTTTTTCTGTTGTGGAGCCTTTATACCCAACTTCCTTCTGAAATGGTTTTGACGGTTTTAGTTTATTGATCATCGCAGACAGTTTTCTATAGTTTTTTGGGGGGGGGTTTATGCAGTTTTTGATGCAACCCTCTACATTTGTTCAACCAAAACACAAACTTTCTGTTCCCTCAAGGTGGCCAGAATAGATCAATATTGCAAAGGCCCTACAATGGCTTCCACACTTATATTGGGGTAAGTGAAGTAATTTCATTAAAAAAAAGATTGACCCATCTCCAAATTCCAACAAGAAAGACTCCACAGGAGTCTAGGAATCAAATCTGAGACATTTTTACACACTTTCCCTCAACGTATTAGCCCGTGAAAGATTATTTTAATTTCTTTAAATTCAGTTGAATTTGAATTCATCTTATTTATGAGTAATTTTCAGTTTGTACACAGATGTGGTATGGTTTAGCCTCAGAAGGTGGGCAAACTGAACGTTTACCACACAACATTTTTATTTCATTTTCCATTTTTGGTTCAGTAGCATAAAGTGTGTTCTTGTGTTTCAAGGATCACAGTGAAAGTATCAGTCCTGTACTGTTAAAAATGTGTTTGCAGTGTGTTTTTATTTTTTACATTATGAGTTATGAGTTAAGTACATCATATATTAGAAGCAATTGTAAACATGACCGTTAAACTATGTGTATAATATTTAGAATATTTTTCACAACAACATAATTAATCAAATGCTGTCCCCATCAAAAAGGTGTCAATTCAATTTCAAGAGTAGACATGCTGCCGGCGTGTTAGAAGATTTGAGTTTTGAGGCAATGTTTTATCTTTAATTAAAGCCAGTCTTTTTGGGGTGTGTGGATACAGTAGGCTCAATATCTGTGCACTTATCTGTCTGCCCTTGAGCGCGTCAGACAACCCAAGTCTGCCAACTCCACTTGTATTTTTTTTGTCTCTGTTGAGAAACAAATTCTTGAACAATAATTACAGGGATCAAAGGTCAAGGATGACATTTTAACTTGTGTCCATGAATGCAGATCTTTATAACAGCGATAAATGTGTAAAGTTGTTATTGTGGTTCAAATTCAGTATATTGTCAACAACTATTATTACCATTTCAGTCTGCTTTGATGTCACCTTAATGTAAAGTGCATACGTGGTAGTGTTTTTGGCAGAGTGGTTAACACCCCTGCTTTTGATCATCAGGCAAAGTAAACAAATACTCTTTGTGTGCTCTGGACTCCTCCCTGTGTCCAAAAACAATTTTGTAAAATCGCCAGTACATGTCTGTCATTACTATCAACCCTGCCAATGGCTGTTCAAACAGGTTTCAGATACTTCAGCCACAACTAAGAATGGAAGATGAATATTTGTTGTCATTATGTCTGCAAAATGAAATTCTAAATTAGGCCAGTCATGATAACACATTTTGAAGTGCAATATATTGCTTAAGTAAATATAGACGATAAATGATAATACTGAAACCAAACCATAAACCCAAAAAGTATTCTAAATGTACAGTATTATTTTAAAAATCTGAGCTGCAATAAATACATAGCTGAAGACAACACTTGAGTAATTAGTTTAAATTCTACAGTTCAAATCTTATCATATTGCAAAAAAAATAACCCAAAATTTCCCACCAGTGCAAAGAAAAGATACAAACAATAATTATTGACCTCTAAAAATGATCTTTCCATCTTTAATTTGTTAAATGATAAGTGGATATAGTAATTATCATGACAGGCCTACTTAAGATTTAAGTTTCACATTTTTAGGTTTTCAATTTCTATTTTGTATGTGGTTGATGTTATCAGTAAATAATCATATAAAGTGATTATAACTTTGGTTTGAAGAGTGAGTCCTCTTATACAGAAAAGCTGTAGAATTTCCTATAAAGATTTAACCAGTTCTATCAATCCATGGAAATGGTGTCACAGTAAGAAGATTATGACTAATCCACTTTGGATGTCAGATTATCCTAATGTATGGGCAATGTATGCCAGGATTTGATAATAAGATATAATGCAGCAAGAAAAACATGTTCAATTGAGAACAGTTCACAAGTTCATTCTGGGGTTGGTATATATGTCATTAAATACATTTTGAGAAAATAAGCAAAGGTGGCATATTAATGAGATCACTCTAAGTACTTGCACTGCTCAATTCTAAAGGTCATGGTGTAATTTGTCTCTTTATTGGAAGTACACAGTGAAATAGAGATGTTACAGTATTACATTTTTTATGTTACAACAACTGCAAGAAGAAACATCAATTATTGATAACTATTGACTCTAGACTTAACGTCTTTAAAGCAGACTTATTATGCAAAATTGACTTTTCAGAGCTTTTAACCATGTTATACTTGTTTCCTCACCATTTATCCTCTCAAAGTTGTATTTGGAGTGATTTGTGCATATATGAGCCATCTTTAATCACTTATTTTCAAGATGCCATATTACCGATCAACTCCCCAGTATACACCCACTTCCCTGTACTTACTTTGGTCTCCAATTTTATTTTCTTATTCTGTGATACTTCGACAGCGTTGCATTGTCATTTTGGCACAAATGGAAAAAAATCCACTGCTCACTAGCGTGATGAACTTATCATTTCTGAATGATAAAGTAAAGTTAATGTGACATAATGAGCCAGATGAAAAGGATTGAAATGACTCAATTGACCTAAATATAGTCATGATTATTTATTAACTATTTAATCTGTTCTTGATAACCCTACTGTGGCATACAAAATGTGATGCAATAATGTCCAGGCAAGCTAAAATAGATATTGCGTTAAGAAATAAGTAAAAAATATTAGAGATAATCCATGGTAGCCAGGTTGTTTCAGCACATTTTTCTATCAGCATAGACAAGAAAAGCATTTAGTCTTTTTTACTGTTATCAAAATGCCCTTAAGACTATGTGTTCTGATGTGTTGTAGGGACATTTATCAGTCAGTTTTAAAATAATGGCTGTCTGTGCCCTTGTTTTGGTATACAGGCAATCTCGAGTCTAAACAGTTAAACGTCTTCTTTTGATAAATGTATTTTGAAACGGTTATGTTGCATTGTTGTTACTATCAAAGCCTTATAAGATTATTAAACACGTATAAACTTTGGCACAAATCCAAGTTGCAGGATTCTTTCTGTACTAATTGCTTCATATAGGGCTGCACAGTTAATCACATTCTAATCTAAATTGTAAGTTGAAATGTAATAATTAAAAAGTACAGGCTGCGGTTATTTAATTAAAAGAATGAAATTAAAGGGATTCTTGGACTAGTTTAGCAGCTCATATTTTGTTTTTGTGTGTATGCTCCCGGACTATGAACTGAATTTGAAGCATAAAACTTTCATCAATATTGCCATATTTTGCAGGAAAATCAAGCAAGTACTTATTTATTTTTTGTGTGTAACCCTACATTACAACCCTAAACATAGCCCCAAAACACAGACCAGAATGAAAAGCCAGTATGTGAAAGACTGGACAAAAATTGAGAACACACTATGATGACACTGAAAATCCGGGAAAAAGTATTTAGTGGTTGTTGACCAAGGCATGAGTCAGAGTGGACAAAGCCGGATACTCTGACCTAGTAATATGACTAACTATGCTTTACATGCAGTTTAAGACTTTTAATGTTAGTGGACATGTAGGTCAGATATGAAGCAGTGGTGCATCTACAGAGAGAGTGGGAGAAAGGGTACTCTGTTTACATTGTGGAGGAGTCTACACCAAAGAGGCAGAGGGATATTTATACAGCGCTGATATGTACATTTTGTGGCTTTAGCACAAAGTCACTCAATGTTATAGACAAGGCAAGTGTATTTGTATGGCACAAATCGTACACAAAGTAATTCAAAGTGCTTTACAGTATAAAAAAAAAAACATTAAAGTCACAATCCAAACAAATCAAAACATAAATAATTATTATAAACTTAACATTAAAAGAGAAGAGTGCAGAATAAAACATACAGCATACCTTTACACTGGACTTGCATGGAAAAAGAAGGCCCAAAATAGTATTGCTAAATGTTCCATCACAAAAGGATTTCATATAAAGTTATTATTATTTTTAAAATCTTTTTTCTGGTTAGTGCAACAACTTTTTATTAATTTTACATTCTCACCTTGTATTTTGATTTATTCATGCATATTTGAGTATTTCTGAATTGTCCTGTCAAATCTTTTTGTTTTCACCAACCCTCTATCTCCACAGCTCTGAACTTACTTGCAATAAATCACATCATTTGGACTCCGAGTAGTGTTAAAAAATATCACCTAACCATGTTCAGATCTTGATCTAAAGTCATTTTAGATCAGTATTGCAGTTTACAATGAACTAAATGAAAAATGTTCTCCCTCCAAAAAAACAAAAAACAAACACAATGTTGGACTTTCAATCAAATGTAATTGTGTGCACTTTGCAATAGAGATTTTAGACTACACAAAAACAACCAATCATACCTTTTCATCATATACCACAAAGCAATGTTCAATGACACCCAGCCCTATGCTTAAAATGTTTTGTACATGATTTTTACTGTTTTAAAAACGTAAAAAAAAAAAAAAAAAAGAACTTACTTACCTTATGCATTGTGGACATCCTAAGTATTAAGTATTAATTAATTTATAAGCACTTTTCACAGCTGTCAGAGACAAGTACAGTTTTGCCATGACTGTAAAGCAAACAACTAGCATGCTAAAGCGCATTTCCTGATTATCGGACAATAAATTGCCTTCTAATTAGATTCAAATAGGATGCAGCTGACTTATTTTGACCTCAAGAGCTGCTTACACACTATATCTCTACTGGAGCCAGACAAATTTTGCTCAAATACATAGGAAAAACTGAATACAGGGCTTTAACTAAGCCCTGTATTGAGCTGGCAGTTACAGTACTTTCACTTGCTTTTTTCCAGGTGCCATGTGCACTAAGGGATCATAAGCATCAAGTTTCCTTATGACTGAATTCTTCTGACAACATGCCAGACAGTGCGTCTAATCCTCATCAATGATTTTATTGTGGGCGAAACAGTGTAATACTATAAAATCTTTATCTCAAAAACATTATTTCATGGCTTTCGGAGACAACTTCTTCACCTGTGATTTGTGGTTAATGAGCAGGGATATATTTACCAGATCTGAACACTAAACATTCGTAAATTACCTAACAAGGCCAGGCCTGTCTGACACAGCGGCAACAAAACATCAATCACATTTTTTGTCTATGCCTAATCTGTAGACATTTCCCATGGTACGACTCTTCCTATCTGGCAAATTTTATACTTCAACATCAGATAAAACAGTTTGTTTTGTTTTGATTGCTGTTAGTGGAGTTTGATTTAGCCTAGGGAAAGATTAATTTTATTGTCGAGCTACTGTTTTTAAATTTGAATGTCTCATTTAAAAATGGGAAAGTGGAAACAAATTCCTTTATAATTACAGGAATGAAAGGTCAAGGAAGACATTGTAAGGTGTGTCCCAGAATGCAGGTGTTTATGACAGCTCTAATTGACTTAAGTTGTTTTTGTGGTTTAAATCTAATATATTGTTAATTATATTACTGTTTTAGTCTTACACGCTATAAAGTGCTTTTGAAGATAATTATTAAACAAGCTTCTGGTGCCGCTGCTGTTGTTAACATTTGAATCAGCCTGGAGGTCAAATGTCACTAAGATATATTTTCACTAAGCGAAATGAAAATGTAAAATCCTCAGGAACAAAAGGAGAAAAAAGTGTCTAGTAATGATTTCAATATTTCAAACCACCTAAAAATACATTTCACTTAAGGTGCACTGATGGAAGGTACATCAGCTCCTATCTCTTTACGGATGTTAATCCTTTGCCTGGAATGTTTCACAGTATGGTATTAAACCTATCTTGCATTTAATATATTACACCTTTTGCTCAAAATTACCTTTAAAAACATGTAGTCTTATGGTGAGCGGGCCGCCTGTCCACAGATCTGACCTGTAACTTGGCCTGGTGACATTATCTGCTTGACTCTATGGAGCTAGAGGAGTTTAATTCCATCCTATGAAACATTCCAGACAAAGCAATAACATCTCCATGGAGACATTCAGGTGACAGATCCTCCACCAGAAAAGTTACATAGTTCACCTTTAAGTTATGTGTAATATCAGTCGTTAAAATGATACATAATAATGACAACATAGAACACATTTAGTACAAACAACAAGGGGATTATAACCAAAGTCTGCACATAGGATTGTCACGGTAATTACTATATCAGCTTATTGCTCAGTAAATGAATGATGAGTATTTTGTGAATATTTTCTTTGGAATAGCGTTTTGTAAGATTTGGGCTTTTACTTATTCAAATCTTTGGCTGAAAAAGTTGCTCCTGTGGCTAATTATAGTTTTATTCTGCTATCTATTTGATACAGCTCATGTCTCATATCAGTAACCTATATTCTGTAGATATATATCGTGCTTCCGAGTGTGTTATTGTGACAGCCCTATCTGCACATTCAATTATGAGAAGAATTATGGCGTGAATGAAAAGAGAAAAATAGTAATTTGAAATGCCAAGATATTTTCATCTCTTGTTAATTTGTCATACGTCTTACAAATGGAACCTGGCTGCCAACTACATTTTTTCCTTCTATAATTGTGGACCTTTTGATCTGAAGGTATTTATTAATACTTTTGACAGTTAAACGCCTGTCTGTTTTCAAAGCTACCGGTATATGTCTGTTTTGCCCAATCATGATTTATAAAGTTGATTGCCTTTGCCTTGAGGACCACTTTTGTAGAAGCCTTGACATCACCGTGGCCTCACATGCCGCTTGGCATCTGTCTGCTGGTGATTCACACTTACAAGTGATTTATCTGTTTAGACTTTCATGAAATATGTTTCATACCTGGCTGTGGTCCAGCTTTGGTCATTTGTGAACTCACCTTGAAGATTTCAATTTCACACATTGTGACTTGGCAACTCAATAAAATGATGGTGCACTATGTAAGTTTTCTGGAGGCTATGACTACATAACATCTCCACTGAGATCTCCATAGAGATTTTATTGTTTGCCTGAAATGTTATACAATAAATACTTTCAAGATGCATAAGTAAATACCATACTGTGCACCATTTTAGGCAATAACAAGTGGATGACTCTTCACCTGCCTTAAAGGCACTGTATCTGATTTTTACCCTCTTAAACTTCTTCCTTGATTCTTTAATGCATTCTTAGCATCCTAATTATTCACCATGATAATAATTTATAAGCGTTTTTCACAACTTTTAGAGGCCATGCTATTGCTAACAACTTGGCATGCTAAAAGTGTAATAGTATTACTTCCTGGGACAGTAAAAATGCTTTATAAGTAGATGCAGACAGGACACAGCAGTCTCATTTTAACCCTATGAACTGCCACAACATATCTGTATTGGGGAAAGACAAATATCATTTATTTATTATTCTTCTAATAAAATAATGTTATTGGATAATCTTTTATTAGATAATCTTTGCAACTGTCTCCCATTGTCCTTTGCAAAGATGCAAAGGACAGTGGGACAGAGGGGCAGGTGTATCTTGCAGAAGCAGTAATCATAGTAAAACTATACTAGACTTATATTAGTACTTTGTTAGGTAATTTTGTGGTCACTATAATAAACTATAAAAAGTAAAAAATAAAATAAAATACTGGAAGACCACAAACTTGGTTGGTTGGTAACCGTGACAATGTGGCATTAATACAAAAGACTGAAACTAAAATCCGCCTGAGCTGATGAGGAAAGCCTATACCAAGCTACCACACTGAAACCTGTCCAGTGAAAGGTAATGCTGAGGTAATGAGAGTAACCCAGGGCAGGGAGGTGAATGGGGCATTCAAACTGGCAAAATCACAACCACCATGTGCAGAAATCCAGTGACACTGTGCAAAAATGCTGACTTTTTCAGTCAATTCATTCAGTGTCACCTCTTTCTGAATGAAATGTCAGTATGTGCTCTGCTGTTCTAGCCTTGCCAGCAAGATGAATTCTCGCAATTTTTGTGAGTTCACAAACTTTTGAGAATCCATCTTATTCAGCTTTGGCTGAAGTGTATGCATGTGATGTATCCAAAACTGACCAATCATAGGGCTGCATTGTGGTTTGTGTGGAAGCACTGAATGAACCAAAACAAATCATTTTGTTTTTAGAAACATGTAGAGGAAAGTGCTTTATGCATTTGTGGACACGCCTGGGCTTTTCTCTCAACTGGGTTTAACTTTGATTTTTTTTTACTTGTTTCACTGTTGTGACACTTCATCCAATCAACATGAAGTATTTGTTTGAACGCACCCATCATTGGGTCTGAATGGTTTCAGCGAGAGCTACCCCTATTCAGAGGGCTGCACATATCAATCTGGAGAGAGCCTAGTGAATTTTCAGTTAAATTCATTTTATTTTGTAACGCCCAAAACCACAACAACAGTTGTCTCGAAGGGCGTTCATGTTTTGGTCGATGGGGGAAACCGGAGTACCGGAGGAAACCCATCCAGATACGGGGAGAAACTCCACACAGAAAGGCCTGGGTGACCCGGGGATTGAACCAAACCTTCTTGCTGTGAGGCATGAGTGTTGCCACTCAGCCACCGTGCTGCCTACACACAAAAACAAAGGAAAATCAAACAACAGGAAAAATCAGACAAAACAAGAAAAATCGGCCAGGTGAGGAGGAGGGAGGGGGGCGGAGGAGGGCCAGGCGAGGAGGAGGAGAGGGTCCAGCTGTCATCGGGGCATCTGAAAGAGTTACACTCCACAGGGGGGAGTGGGACAAGGGACAACATGTGAATAACATTGCTGATGAGAAAATAGGACAAAGCAGAGGATAGTGCTCAGGTTGCCATACTTCCCCCAGCTAGTTATCTCCTACTGCAGCTTATCTTATCCCAGGTTTTAATGTCACTCCCTAACTCCCTCACTAAGTAACCTGGTCATAAGCTATACCGAAGAGGAAGGTTTTAAGCCTGGTCTTAAATACAGAGACTGTGGGGGCCTGTTTAACACCAGCAGGGAGTTGATTCCATACACAGGAGCTTGGTAACTGAATGCTCTCCCTCCTACTGTACTTTTGGACACTCTAGGAACCACTAATAGTCCTGCATTCTGAGAGCGGAGTGCTCTGTTTGGCTGGTACGGGACAATAGCATCTTGCAGATAGGATGGGGCCATACCGTTTAGGGTTTTGTATGTCAGGAGGAGGACTTTGAATTTGATTCTAAACTCGACAGGAAGCCAGTGCAGGAAAAACAGTACCCAGGAACTAATCAATGGAACTAATCAATGCTAAAACATAGATTCACACTGACACACTGATCAAGATCTCTTGTCCTTTCCTGAATAGTTTTATCTTGACCTTGATGAGAAGTAGTGTGATATGAATTGATTTTCGATTCTTATTAAATACAAATAAAAAATGTCTTTCAATATTAATTCCCTAAATCTAAACAATACTTTTAATAATTGCAATTTAACAGAAGGATTGTCAAATTTATTTCTTCCTTGTTTTATTTGGAAGTACCAAACACCAAGCCACATTACTTTTACCAAGCTGATAACTGACAATTAGAAACCACAGAATCTCCATCCTAATAAAAATTTGATTAATTGAATAGCCCTAATCAGAAGCATCAATAAGACCACATTGTGTTTAAATTTACACTTGTCTGTATTGTTTATAAATGTAATTAGAATATGTAGATGGGATGGTAAAAGAGGCAGGGGTTCACTGCAGGATTAGTACTTCATTAGATAAAGTATGACACAGTTTCATGCTACATCTTGATCCTGCTGCTCTTTTCACCCTGCCCGGCTGATCGACCTCTTGTACAGATCAGCAGTTGCCTAATGACTCATGCCGGATGGATATTTGTCAGTGTCACAGTCGAAAACAGGTGTATATAGAATGGTGTAGGTCACTAACCCATACTACTTGCAGAGGTGGAGAGTATGAGTTACTTCTACTCAATTACATGTACTTGAGTAACATTTTAAACAAACTGCTGTAACAAATGTATTAGTTGTAATTTTACCTGTTCTCTTTCAGTAAAGTAAACGTTCTATTCCAAGTTTGAGTACATCATAATGGTAATAGTTGCTTAGTATTTAACTAAGTAACCACTATGTAAATACTAAGTTACAGTTGGTAAATTCACCACTTGAGTAATATTAGTTTAAAGTACCCACCTCTGGCTACGTGTGAGAGTACACATAGTATCACTCTATACAACTTGCCACACCTATAATATAAGGGAGAGGTTTTTGCCGAGTTGCGATTTCTCATCATTTAGCTCACAGCTCACCGGCACGTGTTCTCGTACCTGCCTGAATGCACGTCGTCTGGCTAAATCCAGCTCCATCCTGCTTCCTTCTTGCCAAACGGTGAGTTTATGTAACAACCAAACAGTAATCCCATAAATACAGCAACACTTAGATACCGGGTACAAGGATAACCCTCAGAAGAATTACTGTAATAAGATAAGGCTGCATTTGAATGGAAAGTAAATTTTGAGTCAGCAAATAGGTCAAAGAACAAGGTCACATGGCCATATTAAAAAAGGTTTTGCTTCCACTTTACTCTGCCATGTATTCCCAGCCTAGCTACTGAATACTTTCTACCAAGTTTGAAAAATAACCATTTATTTATTTCAATATTAACAAGACTTAGCTGAAGTTTCCTTGTATAGCTCCACTGTAATATGGTTGAATCTGAGTTTTTTAACTGTTACCCGTCTAAATGGTAGTGTGCAGGTGATACGGCTCTCAGACACTAGACTCAAAATGGCAGATAATATACACACAGTTAAATCCGTTTACATAAATCCATCACTGATAATGATGGGGATTTGCTTTGGGGCGTCTGTTGCGTTTACATTACATCTTAAATCTTTGTAAGTGTCACATAAAACCGTCCACCACTTTCCTTTGTGATTAATAATGAACACAATTCTTGAAATATTCAGAGAAGTTACAAGCATCTCTGCAAACTGGAGGTTGAAGGTCAACATATGTCTTTAAAGGGGACATAGTATGTAAAATTATGAATGCATTTTTAACCGTGTAATTATGATGTTCCCTCATTATTTGCTTAGAGTTGGATTTTGATTCATGTTTGAGTAATCCTGTATTGTCCAGCATTTCAGTAGTCAGAAAGTTCCTGTTTTCAGCTGCCCCTTGCCCCAGCCACTGCCTTGTACGATTATTAAAAAACATGATGATTATTAAAAAACAAAAAAAATATATATATACTCTACATGTAGGGTTCAAAAACGTCTTGCAGAGTCGTAGTTTTAAAGAGGAAATCAATACTACAGTTTATAAGAACAAAATGTAAAAAAAATATCTCTAGTCTCACAAATCTATAAATGTTTAGTTTCTTAGTAAATACCCCCCAAAAAGCAAAATATGCCTTCAAGAATAAACATGCAAGTTTTGATGTTGCAGGTTTAAAAAAAAAATCTACTCAGGTGGAGCTGGCATAATTGTGCACAGGCAGCAAGGTTACAAGGTCCTTCTAAATCACAGATTATATGGTTTATGACATTCTTTGGGGTGTTTTACTCAGTGAAAGGGGCCCCACAATTTGCAGGGATTACATGGTACGCTTTATATTTAGGTATGCACATAAAGAGCATGAGCAGGGGAGAGCCGAGCTGAAGCACGTCTCTATTAGCGCCATGCAAGAAGCTAATCCAGCTGGAAGCAGAGAAGTAATGGGGCTAAGAGGGGCAGAGTTTCAAAACAAACACAACCAAAGAGCTAACAACCTTCAATTAATCGTCATCCAGGGTCCTGGGGAGCAGCTAATGCTAAAGTGTCAGTAAATATGTAAGTATGTAAGTAATGCCACTGCCACTAGCACCTAATACTTTGTCCTTACTGGGCACAGGTGCTTGTGATAATCTGGTACAAAGTATAACAGGAAACTAACAGGGGAGTGGATTAAAGATATAGTTCATGTGGGTTTATCCATAAAAGGGAAAAAAAAATGTTATTCAACCCTGGTAAATTTGCAGTTCATAGACTGGAAAGTTAACTTTTTTGCAATTTGTAGTCTGGAAACTTCTGTTTTTTTGCAATCACTTTTGTAAACGATTCACAGATTGGAAAGATTTGGTGAAAGTTTAACAGTGATGTTCCAGTTAAATTAAACCTGTATGCTTATATCTCTTAGATTTCTTTTTTTATGAATTAGTTATGTATTACAAACTTGCAGATGAAAATTCATAATTGGTGTCATTATCAATAAGCATTTTTGGTTCGGTTATTCCAGATGTCAGTTCTTAATTCTAAAGCAAAGGCATGCTATTTCTTTCCAGCAGACTGACCAGAGAACAATGTGTTAAATAGTTGTGCAGTTGGTTATCGTTGGTGAGTCGTTGTTCAAAGCCAAAACTGTATGTGGCTGAAGAAGAAGCAGCTGAATATACCGACTTTTAAAGGTGCACTATGTAACTTTTCTGGTATAGGGTCTGATACCTTCATACCTTCACGTTGTTGTCTGAAATGTTCTGCAACTTATCTGTTGCCATGGAGACCAAAAGACTACATCATACCAAGTTACAATTACAAGAATGCTATTACAGGGAATTTTTTTTTTTTTTTTTTTTAGCAAAAAAACAGATAAATGAAATGAAATGAATAACTCCTATGCGAACTGAATATACTATATACTAATATAATATACTATAGCCATGGCCCCTATTTTGAGCTCTATATGGAAAAGCCAGGAACATCAAGGAAACCAGACAAGTTACAGAGTTCCTCTTATTATATTTGGAAAGGCTGATAGATTTATCTCATTTGCCCTAGGACATGTGGGTCCCTACTGAAATACTGTTGAAAACACAACAGCCACAACAGAGCAACCTTTTCCTTATTTTATATAAAACAATAACATTTGAAAAATAAATATGTTTTTACAGACACTGACATGTTAATAACTGACATAATAATAAAGCAAAAGATCTATGGAAAGAAGCTTCAAGGTCCAAGACAGACAGTTTCTGAAAATTACACTAGTCAAATTTTAAAATGGTGGTGCATGGTGAGTGGCAAGCAGTCGTTTATTTGTCATTGCGGCTTGCAGGATGGAAAACACTTTTTAAATTCTTAAAGACGCAGGACACACGGGACATCTACAACCGCACACTCACACATTTAGACAGATATACACAGCCTACACCCACAGTTTTTAGATAAGGGGCAGAGAAGTGATAGCATCAATAAAAACAGAGCATCTATTTAGGGAATGTTAACAAATAAATGTTTTTGTTATTTTTAGTTTCTTACAAAAGCACAGAGGGCTCCATGCCATGAGTAGCTGTCTGACCTTACACATAACACTGTATATATAAATAGACCAAATTAAATATGGGTAGAATGAATACTGAAAATACTCTCCAATATAAATTATCTAGAGTGTACTATGTTGTAAAGGGATTGTACAGAGTTCATATAACTAGCTAGACATCAGCACCCCTCCAAAAGAAAAAAAAATAATTTAAAATACTCAACAAACAGAATTTCTCAGTACATTTTAGCGAGGCACAGTTATTTCAAATGGAATCAAACTACAGTATAGGATGTTTTCTCAGTGGTTCTCCATAGCAAGTATGCTATTTTATCCCTTTAGAAGTATATGGCACTGCAAAGTCCACAGTCTCTTCCCATTCTCAAAACAATGGAAATGTCAACAGTCCCGTGAGGTTCTTCCGAGGAAGACAAAATCTGATAGAAGCAAAGTCTTATCAGCGCTCCAAAATGTCCCTGTTCAAAAGAGTGTCTTCGGCATTCCACATTGCTTCAGTTATGTCCTCCTTGTTGTGGCGTTTACAGACAGCATGCAAACACCAGAGACTTTTTATCCAGTGATGATGTAGTGGCATATATAGAATTGAAGAAAAACACCTGCACTGCAAGCCTGTTAGAACGCAAAACCATGAGTGTCTGTCAAATGATAGGCTTATTTGTAGCAGCATAAAACATCAGTATCATGGTCTATATACACACACAGAAACACAAAGGAGGAGACTCGAGTCTTTCCTGGTACGGTTCTCTCTCTATCAGTCCAATGGGAATGCTATCCGGACAAAAGAAGAGCTTAGGGATCAAAGTGCTGAAATATTTCTACAGTATTCCTTCATCTTGGATATCTGGTGCCTCCAATGCCCTCATCTCGGCTTGTCACATCTGAACAAAAAAGAAAATACAATCAAAACAGGTCACTTGTAGATGTCTAAATACTCCAATATCTACACATAAATAAGACTGCATAGTAGCATAAAGAAGGCCGCATCTGAAAATGCGCATTGCATAACAAAACATTAAAAATTAAAAAAATCTTTAGGGCAGTTATTTAACTTCTTAGATCCACCCAAGTCGTGCAAAGAAAATAAAAATTCACAACTCATCATTGGATAACAAACTCAAAAGGCACGTTCCGTTCTCTGTTCCTTTTGGCTTATTGCCATGGCAAATCATCAGCTCTTTCTGTCTACATCCATTTACATAATCATTTAGCAGCAGAATGTTTGTACAACATAGAACTACAAAACTAACACAGTGACAAAACTCTTTACTAGCATTGTTAGCTAGCAAGTTATCAACATTTTTTGCTGGCCAGGATGGCAATATTGCAGCTTTTATAAGTGCATCTCTCTGTTAAAAGCAAAAACAGTGCCAGACAATTATTAAAAGGTGTAAATTAGGTTCTGGCATCTCATACTTTAATTTCTAAGCCAATCAATCAACATTAGCGAACTGCTTTGCACGTCACCAGCGTGACCTTATTTGAACCCAGCATTTACATATATTTTAGCAAGATCACACTAGCCCACCAAAAAATTTCCTAATGACTTTTTGTAACACCTTTCGTGATCCAATGCAATTAAGTCTTTCCACAACCGAGGCAAAAACACCTGTCTGCGTGCTTCCCCAATCCAGATTTGGCAAGTATTCAACTATCAATCAAAATGAGACTCACTTGCAGGTCCTCTCGTTGAGCTCCAAGTGGCGCTCTTTGCAGTAGGCGTCTGAGTGTTTGCAGGAGCAGTGGCATGTGGCTGGGTCCTGCACGAATAATCTCTTCCTCCTGTCTGAACAGTTCTCACAGCAAGGCTGACAGACACTGGATGGATAAAAATGAGATTAAATAATTTAGAACAATGTTTTCAATTTCAATCTTCTAGCAGCTGCAGCAGACACGCATTGCACACAGGTTTCCACATAGCAGACTTGGTTTGAGGCAAAAACATAAAATCACCCATCGCTGGACCCCACTTGTTCGATTGAGTCACCAAAGTATTGCTTGGTTAGGCACTGGACATGCAGTGAGTAAAGCTAGTTCATGCAAAAACACCCCACTCTTCCAAAGAAGACTCAAAAGTCTGATGGTACCACATTAACAAACACTTCATTTATTGAAAAGTCTAAAGACATTTGCACTAGACATTGGCAGCAGTTCACAAATAGACGGCCCAGTATCTGTAATGCTGCAGTACATTCAGTGTTCACAGTAAGACCACAGTGAGACAATATGGTACTGCGTAAAGGTTTAAGTCAGGGATGAGATGTGCTGACAAAATGTGTATCTTTATTTTTAGTTATAGCATTTTGTACTTCTAAAATGAATTATAAATAATAATCATTTAACCCTGACAATATGTTTGGACCCAGTAGCTATACCACTGCAAGATCAGATGTTTGCCTTTGCTGGGAATTGGGCAGTTCTTCGTGCTTATATTTTGGTGATTGTGAGATTGTTGGTGACTAAATTCACCATTCTTGGTGAATTCTTAAAAGACCCCAAACACTTTTGCACAGTACCGTATCTTCACAATTTTGGAGTAAAATAAGGGTACTTTTGTTGACAGATGCTAGAACACAAAGACACTAATACGCTATGGAAAACATTTACAAAATCCTTCTTCGAGGACCAAAGCAGTATAAAAGGGAACACAGATAGGCATCAGACATTATCTTGATGTTACATAAAAGTACCAGCATTCACAAAACCTGTTTGGAGAGATGAAAAGAAACCAGGAGGAGAAAGGAGACAGGTACGCGACACACGCAAGCCACAGACTCAACAGTGAGCACAGGACAAGATTACAATCCTGCTGCTGATCCCTGCCCAGATAGACCACTACTGTATGGGCTGGAGTGCAGAGCCATGCTGCCGGGCCTTCACAACCAGATTCAAGTTGCAGCCAATCGACACGATAGATGCAACTTGAACCTCCACTTTTCACCAATAAGGAGTGATCTATTTACAAACATGGCAGCTTAACTTGGGAGGAAGATTTTGATGACTTGGCTACTAGTGACTGGTGTTGTTAAAATGTAAAATGACAAGTCTACACCTATGTGAGCTAGAGGTGGGCAATATATCAAAAATGGATACTACTGAATTAATAATTATATAAAATAAGAGTATTGTGTATATTGTTTATAGGAGTGGTTCTCAAACTATGGCTGGACAGTTGTCCTCCTTTGGGTTATTGCTTGGTTAGAACTAGTGACATAGTCCTATTTCAGACCTGGTTTGGTCCTAATTTAGAGCTGGCATACTGCAGGTTTGGGTATTGGGTATTTGGAGGTATTTGGGTGGCCAAATCTATGCTTGAGAGAGCCACTATAGTCTATTTCCACACACTCTTTTTTACATTTTTACACTTAAACCTAAACCTAGACTTTTATTGGCACATTTAGCAAGTTTCTCATGGATTCCAAAAATATTATCTGGTATTTGTTAATTGAAGGATTTAAGTAAATATTGATAAGTTTTTTTTTTTTTTATCAATATCACCCACCCCTAATGTGAGAACATGTTTGCTAAAGCCAACATTAGCAAAACAGTTAAGCGCACACACACAAATGAAAGCTATTGTGGCTGGTGTGATAGAAGCGACATGCTAATTGACAATGGGCACAAATGGTGAAGTGTGGTTAAAAGGGGCACAATAACTCCTCCCAAATGAGCTTAATTATGAGAAGCGCAACACTCAGGTGCAGATAGGTGGAGAAGGCGGAGCTGACATACGCATTGTGATTTGTTTTGTCTCTGTTTTTCTTTCGCTTTCTCTTTAGACCTTTGCCTTTGCCTTGTCGAGGTTTTCTGGAAAAGACACAAGAAGAGCACAACAACGCAGAGAGATGCCTGAGAGTCTGAATACTGGATAGTTTGATGGTTATAAGCCCATAAGTTGATTTGTTACACCAATTGGTTGAACAACATTAGTGAATCATAATGAGTATTTGTTTTTTGGGTAACTATGTGAAGTAGCTCACATATAAAACAGCTGGGGAGAGTTCAAACAGCTGAAACTAATATCTATAAAGAAATCAAAGCCAAATGTCTCCAGAGGAATAACTTGGGTTAACTTTCAACATTTTTTTCAATGCTACAACGACGGTACACTGTGTGAAGAGTTTGCGGTTTGGCTTCTCAGAGGGAGCACAATAAACTTTACCAATACATAATTTCCCAATCTATCTATATCAGCCAACATTTTTTTGGCTTATTGAAACATAGTAAAAAAAAATCCAGCTAACAAAACATACACCTGGATACTCACAGGTGCAGTCTGGGTCAAAATGAGATACACTATGTCACTTTTCTGGTGGGGGGGTCTGTCGCTTGATTGTCTCCAAGGAGAAGCTGATACGTTTCTCAGCATTAAACATATCTTGCAGTTATTCAATTACATAGATTTTTTCTAAAATCATACCTTGAAAAACCTGCATTCTTACTGTCTTCCATGGATATGGGTAGGTTTAATGCCATACTGTGGCACAGCAGTAACATCTCCATGTAGACCAGCAGGTAGCAGACTCAACCAGAAAAGTTACACAGTACTCTTTTTATAATGATAGTATAGTGATTTCAGACTGATGAAATAAACAATTGACAACTACTCAAACGGCGCCTATAAACAGCAACTGAAACCCATGAATAGTGAGTTTGCAGTTGTGATCTAGACTCAAAGTGATGCCGTAGCAACAAATCACATGTGCTCTTTATTGTCAGCATCAGATAAGCAGTAAAATATATGAAGGTAATACGTTTAGGAATTTCCTTTTGCCTGACTAGTTTCACAACCTCAGCAGGATGAGTGTCGGCTCGACCCCTCGCTACTGTGGGGGTCAGCGGCTCCCTAACTTGAAAGCATGGCAGTGTCGCAAACAGCAGTTGAATGACCCTGGGAGTGTCATTAGTGAAGAAACGCTGCAATCTTGGGCTTGTAAACACTTAAGGCTGGGTTAAAGAGTATGCGCCATAGAGAGCTCTTATCTATATGACAGACAACCTATAATGGGACTGGCCAAAATTAAGGAGACGGCAGTTTTAGTTTGACACACCAGCTTATGTTGCATGAAATGAGAAGTCAGTCAAACATAACATAACAGCTTTTCAAAGCAAAGCATGTTCTGTGTAGAGAGAGTAAGAACTTTAATGTACAAAGAAATAAAGAAATGCAGGGAGCAGAGGGCATTGACACGATCCAGTGTCACTCATTCATTTGAACAGAGGCTGTGTTTCCCAGACATATTTTCAGCTATTTAACTGTACTCTGGTGCTTAAGGTAACCACTGTTGAATCTGATTGTGTGATAGAGAAATTGTAATGGTGAATTGATTGTGTATGTAATGTTTCAAATATGATTACAGTTGATGCTCCCTTAAAGCACCACTGTGTTACTCTCTGGACATGGCATATCACCTGCATGATTCCATGGAAATAGAAAGTAAAATCCTACATCGAAACACTGTCCATGGAAACACATACTGTGGAATGTTATAATGGAACAATATTCCCATGGAGACAAACAGGTGGAAGGCCAAGAAACAGTCAGTTTTGTGGAGATGCAAGCCTACTCACAGTAAGGACACATTTTTGTACATTTTTTCAGTGCAAAAACAAAACAAAAAACAAAACATACAGCTGATACAGTTTTCAAAATAACCTACCTACCCTTCAATTTTTGAGGAAATAGACAATAGAAAAGGAGAAAATGCAGGTTAGTGGTTAATGTCTGAAAGTGGCAAACTAAAGTAAGTTTCAAATGCAGAAAAAACTGATAAATTCAAATCATAACTCTCCATTGTGACCTGTAGAAAGCGCTCACTCAAAATAAAAAAAGAAAACTAAAAAAAATAAAAATAAAAGAACCGTACTTACTTTTCTTTCTGCTCTTTCACCTCTTTCCTTAACCTGAAAAGACGCACAAAACAATATCAAATTAATGTTATAGTTTATACAGTATAAACAACAGCATAAAACAAGTCATTAAATGATAAAATTAGCTACATCAATCTTTGTAAATCAAGTTACAGCTCCAGCCCCATGAGAAAACCGCAAAATGGACAGAAGGGCACATGGGCCAAAAGATACAAAACTATAACGCTATTACAATCCAGTATCAGGGGATGTGACGCTGTAGAGAGACAAAAGTCAGATGCATTAATGTGTCGGGAGGTGACTGCATTTAGCAAGTATTTGTATTTGTAAGCCTGATACCAAACATTTTTTCCATCTTTGATATAACTGTTGATTAAGCTGGATGGATTTCCAAAAACATGCAGTGAATGACCAAAGCAAGTTATTTATGATGTGTTAAGTTCTTAAAACAAGTGTTTACAATTTGGAGAGTTTATTTTCAATGCCACAAGTTTATTGAGAACATACAAGCAGAAGCAGGGGTTCTTTTGATGTTAGTTTGCCTGTAAAGTATCAGCAAGGACATGGGTAGAAGATTTATGCCCCTCTCTGTGTAAGATAGCCACCGTCACTGTTTCAGGTTACCATTCGACATCAGCTGACATAAGACCTGACTCTAACACTGATGGTCCTAAGGGATCCCAGCTTCTGCCTATTCCATCAACTAGTTTATGCTGATGTTCAATGCAAACTTGGTTGGATTTAAGTATCAAAAACAAGGGTTTTTGAGCTTTTACCCAGCAAACAGTGTTCCCTCATCATTAGTTTACGGAGAGCTGTATTTAGATTGAATCATGCATGTTTGAGTCATTCTGTGTCCTGCATTTGAAGCTTGAGTGCTTTTCACCTACCCCCTATAGCATATACTAACTTTAGTAGACTCCAGTTCATACACAACTTGTTCAAAAATATTGTGAAGACATTTTTCAATCTCAGTCAAAGAGGTGGGGCTTATCAGTTCTGTATTTTTTAAAGGAAACCAATGATCCCATTTCTGTGACTAAGTCCTTTTAAAATAATTCTACATATGTTATAGTTCATTTCTAAGCACTATAAAAAAAGCATAATAGAACTTCTTTCAAGAGAGTGCTAAGAACTACGTCCTCACAACAGCTGTTTCTTAAATGACCCCTTCTTGCTCCTGTAGAGGCACTAAGCACCGGACTGCACTGTTTACAAATGTATGGTACTGTAAGCAGTGCAATGGCAAGAAGCCAAACTACTGCGCCCGGCCCCTGTAGAGATATGTAGATATCCAGATCCTACACTATCTGCAGATCTGTGAGGCCGAAGACGTAAAGATAAGATAAGAATCTCACACAACCCAGTCTCACATGTGTCAAAGGCTAACAGTTTGATGTGCTCCAGCTCTGGGCCCAAGTAGTTCTAGTAGTAGTAGTAAGTCTTTGAGATTAATTGTAGTCAGCAGTAGTAGTAGTACTAGTAGTAGTAGAAGTAGTAATAGCATGTGTTGGTGAGGGTGATTCTTACCTACACTCACACGAGCTGTGTTCTGTAAAGCTCATGAAGATATCATTCTGTTGTCTCTGTGGTTTTATTCTCTTTATCTGAAAAAGTTAAACAAACACACACCTTAATGACTGGAAACATTATATACAGACTTCATTGAAACCATAACAGTAAATGGAAGACAAGAGATGTTACAGGTGAACAATTCATCAAAATACTGATAATATTGTGAATGTTGTGATGATGTACAAAATATGCATATTATGTTGGTTTATAATACAAAAAAATGTGCAAAAAGAGCAGATTAAGAATGAAAATGTAAAAGAAAGACGTTCTACACTTCCAAATATGAGTATAAAGTCATATTTCTACTCTTTTGTGGCTAATATATGTCACCATCCTAAGTCATTTCACATTTGTCTGATACTTAAACCTCAACTAATAGATTTAAAGACATTTTTAGCACATTTCATGGTATTGGAATAATCCAATAAAAAATCAAGATATTATTTTTGTCAATATCGCCCACCCTTCTTTGATGCAAACTAACTCAATGCAAGGATAGACTTACAATTTTGTTTGCTAATATAATAATACATATAATAATACAATGTCAATGGCTGAATTTCAGACGACATCACAATATTCTATAATCTAATGAAAACACAATAATTAAACTGTCTTGTTCCCCCTATCACCAAGTATGACATCATCGCATTTGAGAACTTGAAAGCCACTAATATTAGTTGAGCTATTCTTTGATTTATGAGGGGACATTTGTGCTCTCCATTTGGACAACCTATTAGGAGTGTCTGGAGGAAAGCCACTCAAAACATGTAAACTCCACACAGAAAGGCAGGACTCAGCTTAGGAGTCCAACCCAGGCCCTTCTTGCTCTGAGGTGTAGTTCTAGCTTTGTCACCATGCGCTCCCTGACAAAGCCCTTTACATGTATCTGACCTTAACGCCCCTGAAGTCTCTGCCAGTGCACCTGCTCACCCTGTGTGACTGGATTACTCACAGACATTGGTGCTGCTCTTATGAGCTGCTCAGAAAAGTGGACAGGCCGTTCTGTGCTCACCTCCATAGTTACATTGTAACTGGATGTTGGCATACACTGCAACATCTCATCGGTGCAGCATCCTGCACAGCGCGTTAGCACCACGCAGGACGGGATGAAGATGTGCTCAACCTCCTCAGGATACTCTTGTATGATCTCCACCAGAAGCTCCCGAGGCTTACACAGGCTCTTATTGTACACCTCCATCAGAGGGATCACTGGGACAAAGGAACAGAACTACTGTTATTAATGACACAGGGGTACAACAAATACAATCCACACACATGGTGATAGCTTGACCCAAATACAGCAGGAGATACAATAATTTAGTACTACTAAGAAAGACTTGAAACTGATATTCAAGTTTAAACTGTTTCAGACTCTGGTGAGCCCATTTGTTTTTTAAAAGTGGGGGGAGACCCATGCATGAAATGAACAACCAAGAATCTACTCATCCAGTCTGGAAAGCAACCCCAAAAGCTTATTACTGTGAGGCAGAAGTGCTAACCAGCATGTCATCCATTCACCCAAGTGTAACAAAATGAATCTTTGTGTAAATAAAGGTTTTAGAAACAAATACAAATGTCTATTTTTATATATTTGCAACAAGGAGAATTCCACAGTGATAAAAAAATAAGAAACAGCAATTTCTTTTCAGATTGTCCTTAAGATCCACCCTTGACCATTAGAGTAATGAGAGATTTGTGGATTGGGAAACTTTGAAAGGCCACAAGTTGGTGACACCCTGGCGCATCACTCAGAATGTGAGCCTAAAACAACTTCTTTTCAACAGCACAAAGCCAAACCAAACAAACCAGGCCAGAACAATATCACAGATTCAGCTTCTGATTGTCCAAATTAGATTAGGCAAGCAACCCTACTATTGTGTAAAAATCAGGTCAAAAGGGTGAAATTCTCTGTGCAGAGAAGGTTCTCCAGTTTAAAAAGTAGAGCAGAATGTTACCATATAAGAGTGCTTAGGTTTAGTTAAACCTTTCACATGTTGTGTGAATTTGGGGTGATACAGTTCGAAAAGAGACCGCACCGTTGTCCACTAGGAGGCGACCACTTCCTTGTTTGAACAGAACAGTCTTTGGCTAGACCACTGAGGAGCCCAGTGCAGTGTATTCCAACGGTGCCCTGAGAAACCTACCGTCATGTGGACCTCTCTCTCCTTCCCTCGGTATATGCGCGCTCTATAAAAAAGCAAGTCCAAAAACAAAAAAAACAAAAAAAACAAAACAAAACAAAACAAAAAGTTAGTTTTAGCACGTCCAAAGTTTGCATGTTGCACAGTGAATGATTTCTCATTATTTTCACATCTGTTGACCCATACAAAACATGACCAAGCGGCACTTTATATGCTATAAGCATATTAACCACGACTGATTTGTCAAAAAATCTGTACCAAGATCACTTTCTTTGCCTCGTTGCTTCGGATATAGCAGGATTTGATGGGGATTTCAAACGTCATTTAGATATTTTAAGACTCACAAAATCTTAGGATATGATTATACTTCCCTAGGCATGCGTCTCTTCCGTAACAGCGGATAATACGAGGCAATAACCACAAATTGCCAAGAATTTCAGCTGTTTCACGGGAAAAGCTGTCACTGCATAATGCGTGAGGTCCTGGCCAAGTTTCCAGTTAGTGTGCGCTGTACGTTCAAATTTCTCTCACTTAGGACACAGACGCGCGCAGCCTATACGCCTGTCACTACTGGCAACACCACGCTGGTATCGCGTTATAGACCTGCTGACTTGTGGGATCAGTTAGATATTTTGGAAACCAGAAAAAAGACAAACCTGACACAACTCTTTAGCGATTTATTACTCGCCAACGTATCTGGTCTCAATAGACACGAGTGGTGCAATTTTTATTAAATGCTGTATCACATAATAAAATGATAGATGCCGGCCGTGTGGGTAAAGACAGGAGTGACGAAATCCTCTTAGAAGCATTTGGCACCGCCCCTTCATATTCAGCATTGATTGGTTCACTAGACTATCACGAGACCTACCAATGAGTTAAATTAACGCAAGTGAGTGAAGCGTAGGTTTGATGTGGGATAAGAGGTTACCACCAGTAACTTGTACCAAAGTCTTTCCATGCTGCGTAAAATGTGCACTTGTGACGCGCGCTGCATTTTCACCTTTGCTCACGGCCTCTCTGGGCATATGGCTCCAGATTAATGATTATATAGTTAACGATTTCTGTGCCCACTCTTAAATAGCCATTCATCCTCTGTGGTTAGTAAACCGTAAAGTAACCAACTGAATATATTAAAGTCTCTAAAAATAAGTACGAAACGGGCCACTTTTGCCCCTTGAAGTAGGTTAAACCCAGGAGTGAACCTGTATAGTGTGTAATGTTCTATTTCAGAATGGAACCACTGCGCCTTTAAAGCGTAATCATATCTGCGAGGTGGTTTACCAGGCCTACAATCACCCTTAGCCCAAACTTCATAGAATAATTTGTGCAAAATCCCCCCAATTCAAGTCCCACCTCCACCACTGAGTGGAATAGGGTCAGTGTCTCTTTTGCGCAAGGGCAATTAAAAATCTTTAAACACACTAAACATTTGATATAGTTTAAACACGATCCATGACCTAGCCAAGGTAAGGCAAGGGCGAGCAACATAAATGATCATGACTAACATTTAGCAAATAGAGGTCACTGAAAGTTTACCCCTTTCTCTTTTAAGGCTAGCCACTTACCTTTATAACTGACAGCGTCAAAAATAATAGTGTGAAACTGTCAATAAAGTTCATGGTGTTGAGAATATAATCCAGGGCAAAGCAACGTTAGAAAATCCAAAAGAGCCAATGAGGCGCTATGTTATTGAAGTTTACAGCATCGGGGACAGCACACCGGCTAAAACTTCTCTAAATATGACAGGTAAACTCCATATCATGTCCAGACTGAGTACGTAAGATCCTTTTACGCATTTCTCAGCTGTTGCCAGTGATATTCATCCAGAAACACGAAAATCCATAACGCACGCATCGCAGCCCAGAGCCCCCTCAAAACCTTGAAACCACATTACAAATATAATTCCATGTTTGTTGCACAGCCGCCTCCAGGTGTCTGTCCATTGAATGTGTCCACTTGCTGCCTTGTGTACTCCTGCGTACCACCTGAGCCAAACGCTGTGCCAAAGATGTCGCCAAAAACTTTGAGCCCGTCCTATGGATTATTCCCTTTGCCCAGTCAGTGCGCATGGAGCAGGTCAGTACTCAGTCGGTGCTGTGTGCACATTAAGCGTTCACCTCGTCTTCTCTCACCCCGTAGTGTGTGATTGGATCATGGGAGAGAGAGGTGTGTCTATAATACGCGCTGCTCTTTACAAAAGTTTTCTCATGTGATCATGTCAGCTACGAGATGCCTGTGAATACGTGGATCTAGTCCCATGATTCAACTATCTTGGCAAGAGTTTTAAGAAAACATTTTTTATGCCGCACACTACTGGAGCACTCCAAATGATTAAACGTTTCAAGAATAGCGTGAACCAACATTTTTATGTTTAAAATGTTATATTTTTTATATGTACTACCCACTTCCCTTCATTTGTCTAAATTACAACATATTATTATTTGTTTAGCCTCATATTGAGCTGTTCCACGTCATCATTATTATTTCCGAGTCTAATAAGGTTCTGTTTCTACCACCCCCTGCAAAGAGCGCGTGTGTGCCCGGACACGTAACGACGTGTGCATGCGTGCGCCTCGCTGCATCGCCATCTCTGATCCAGACGTCTCCTGTTAAAGCGCGCGTCATTACGCACAAAGTCGTGACTTCCCGTTGGAGAATAAATAAATGTCCGGAGCTCTGGTCAGGCGACTATTGTCCTTAGACAGAAGCAGTCTAGTCGAACAAGTGCAAGACATCAAGGCGCGCAATAAGTGAGGATGTAAGACTGCTTATAAATATGTTACAACACGACTCCCCTTAAGCGTCTGATTGACAGGAACGCAGACGGTGTCCAACACCTGCAGCAGGTATTACACTATAAAATGAAAGACTATAAATTACTATATTGGCAACATATTAATGATTAGGCTATACGTTTACAACTGGAGACGTTGTCCTGTGGTTTATGTACATGTTAGTGTTTAAAAAGATCTATAGAGATGTGCACAGGTACGGCCAACTCTGTGTCATTGTATGTCTTAATGCACACATTTGAATTATTTAAGTCTGCATAAAATTGTATTAAGGTTACCTAAACTAAATTATTAAAAATATTACAAAATAGCCGTTTAGCATACAATGTCTAAACGATGCCTTGCTGTCACTGATGCTAGGGTATATTTATTTCCACTGATGTGACCAAGTAAAAGTGTGCAACACAACTGCACATCTTTTATAATAGTGATGCCCTCTGCTGGACCAAGCGTGTGCCTACTCCGCAATACATGGAGACAGAAAATGAGAAAGTGGAAAGAGCTGCTAAGTGTCATGACATAAGTTAGCAGCTATGTCTGTGTCTTCTCAGGCTTACCTGCTTCAACCCATTCCCAGCCTTCGATGGATGGAAGAAATGAGACCCAAAACCTCAGGAGGAGTTTCCGGGAAGCTGAAAAGCAGAAAGAGAAAGGGTGCTTTTAGGAAGATTCAGCTGTAACATGATCACGTCACGGAGGAGTTCCTTTGGCCAGTGCTAATTGAAGAATAACACATGGGTTCATTAGTAGTGTGAGCAGGCTCTTGTTTCTGCTGACTCAGATGGCCATCCACAGTGGTGGTGTACCCTGCTTTGTGCTGATACATTACATGCCACACACAGAAGAGTTTTAATCAAATCAAAGTACATTAAACAGACTCCCCCAACTCCATGCTGGACTGATGACACTTTATAAATGTAATGTCACCTGTAAACCATGGCCAGTGCAGTCATCAGAATAGGTTTTAGCAATTAAAGTAAATGCATACAGTAAAACGGGACAAAGAAAGGTAAAGTCTGCCCTTTAATAATGTAACATCACTGTTTGTCTGGTTTTGACTTGGTTAAGGTCTAATTTTTTTCTTGTGAGCTTGGGATTGTGTCGTCACACTTCATAGAATTTATAGTTTGCCTAATGTTAAACCAACAGTGATTTCAAGATGCTAAAAACTAAACTTTGTGTTAATTCAAAAGTGTTTTGACATTTTGCCCATACACACTACGTATATGAGCATAGTGTCAAAACACTTTTGGCCAAGGTATGGGTGACACACTGAAACAACAAATACATTACAGAAGAATATACATGTGAAATAGCGTGAAATTTTGCCTCTGAATATTTATCCACTAGCTGTAATCAAACTTGGGTATTGAATGTATTGTGTTTTTGCATTGGAATAGGATGTATACAAACAAACAGTTATTACTGCAAATGTTAAATGAAAGGGGGTAGGCTCTAATAATCCTGTAAACTCCTTTTGAGCATTGCACTGCATTCTCACTTACTATTTTATATATATGAAATCTTTGTGAAATCTTACACTGTGTAACCAATTGCTTAAAAAAAAAATGAAAAAAAATGTAGTGATCTATTTATCAGTAGTGACCCAGCAGAATATCAGGTTGTTACACTGCTCTTTTGTTTACTTGTTAACATAGTCTTGGCAAATGCATGTAATGGATGTTTTGCACTGCAGCTAGAAAAAAGAGAGTTTAAGCTTTTGATTATTCATCTCTATAGGGAACAACTCATTTAGCTACAGGATGCATTATGACAAATATCTTTAAGATCAATATCCTTATAAACAGACAGAAATAACAGTTTTCCGTGATTTACAATTCTGATACAGTGATTATATTGTGAATGAATGGAAATGATAGCATCAGTGAATGAGAGCAGTTCACAACAGAAGCTGTGCATGTGCGTGCAGAGCAGGGATGAAAATGACATTGTTTTACAGTTTAATGAAACCAAAGCACTCCATTACCAAAGTCAATGGCACAGTGCCACAATCTTTTATCACCTGGCACCTAATTACACATTCCTGCTGCTCACTCCCTTCTTCAGAGAGGAGAGCTCTGGCTGCAAGGTGTTTCTGACCCTAGACCCCGTTATCAGTCCTGCTCTAATCTGACTTTAGTTAAGTGTGAATTAACCTTCAGTGGTCCGGACGATAATGAGGCCCGATAACATTCACCATTTAACAACGTCATGTGACGAGGACAACACTGTTTGTGTGTGTGCAAAGTTATTCTTAATAAGAACGAATGCAGTTTGGTAACAAGCTGTGAAAATTTTGTACATATGTTGGACTGCTCTTTTTCACATGAGATTAATAAAAATAATATTCTTATCAGGAAGAGCTCAGAAAAATACTGAACATGGCATATTCACTGTTAAGGATATTTCTAATTAAATTTTATTTAGTGAAATGTATACAAGGGACACACTTGAAACAGTAAAAAAAAACACTTGTCAATATGTTTATAAGTCATAAAATATATATTTTTAAAAGTAAGTGTACAAAAATAATAAAGTTGTAGTATCAAACCATTTGTATAGAACATGAACCGTCTTTTGGTTTTCACATAGATATGTGATTTATTGTTTTTGGTGCATGTCCAGGAGACAAAGCACTAAATTATGGTTTGTGATGTATCTCTCAAAACCTGAAAACATGTTCCAAAGATTTACAGCTATTTCACACAGTGCAGCGTGAGATAAATGTGTTTAATACACTACATCCCATAAAGCACTCTCGTCATTCACACTATCTTGGCAACAGTGGTGATTCCTTATGGTCATGCAATTGTGGTTACACTACTGCAATTTATTTAATATTATAAGTTACACTATCTAACTTTTTTGGTGGAGATTAACGCAAGCTATATGTGTCTCCATGGAGATAGTATTGTTTTGCCTAGAATTTTCTACAGTATGGCATTAAACTTGATTATCTGATTATCGCAACAAGCATGGTGCAACCTGGCTAAGTTATAAGTCAGATCTGTGGATAGCCGCTGCTGCTCACAATAAGTATGCACGTTTTTCAGGTATTTCTGAGCAATAAAAATTATTCTGACTGAATGCAAGATAGCCTAGATCCATATAATGGCTTACTATGGAACATCTCAGGTAAAACAATAATATCTCCATGGAGACAAACATGTGATGTACTCTCTTACAAGTTATGCAGGGCATCTTTAAAATATACTACTAATACTATAATACTAACAAGTGGTATTATTTAACGCAGTTATATCAATAGAAATAGCGACTAGAGTCACCTTTCAACACCACAAAGTAATTTCTACTTAGGAGTAACTCCCTTTGCATAAGTACAGCTATTCACATATCCTTCCATCCCTCAGTAATCTGTCTCTTTCGGAGTTGACGCGCACAGATGACATCGCTCCACACTGATAGTAGCTGCATAAATCACAAACTGTTGACCCTGAGCAGCTGTGAGAGTGTGCCGCACGTCCCCGCCCCCCCCCCGATCCTTCCGATCTCCACACCCCCCACCCCTACACCCACTACATGATCTGTCCTCCGCTCAGCTTTTAATGAAGATGAGCAGAGGACACTTCATTATGAATTAAGAGCAAAGGTTCAAATCCTTTAGCCAAAGCAAGCACAGAAACTTGTCTTTCCTGTTCTATTCGGGATTTCCACCAACTTATTTAATTTTCTCCTCCGTTTATCTGCTTCCCTCGCTTCCCGTAAGTTTTGTGAACCCTCAAGTCAGGCAGTTCAAAGAGTTCATAGACTTATTTGGTCAATGGAGGAAGAAAAATGAAAGGAAAAATCCAGAGAGAGGAGAATACTGTACTTTAACCCGACCCAAGGTTAGCCTGTCAACATTGATCATATTTCTATATGTTGGGACGACAATGAAAAAACAGAAACAAGCTGGGAATAAAAACCTGGTTCCGAGCATGTGGTTGTTTTCCATATTACTCTAATTTACAGGCAGCTCACAAACCTGCAGGTAAATGGAAGTTCCCTGCAATGCATCATGGTTGCAGCAGGAGATACAACCATAGGGTTTTTAAATCATTCCCATCATACATACATTGAACTGCATACATTGTAAGCTACATAAAGTCACTACTAGCTTGCCTTAGCTTGGGGGGAAATATTAGTGTCTACTAGTATGGCAAAGCAAATTTGTTAGCATTGTCCCCTCACCTTAAATCTGTCACATGTTTGATTTCTGAACTGGCTGAACACAAAATATATGCTTACATAGATGTGTTCAAGCAATAACATAACACACCTGTTTTCACTCCCTGGGGCAATGTAACTTTGATCTTGTCTGATCTTAAATGTAGTGATCAGCTTGTATCCTATTTATTTTTTGGAGAAAATGTGCTGAGAAGATTTGACAGCTTATCTTTAAGTTTAAAGCTCCATCCATCACTTTCGTTGGTAAAAACATTAAACATGCCAGGCATCAAATCAAATATGACTTGTGCCAAACCATATAATTGATAGTATTTGGATTTCTCTTATCTGTAGTGAAATCATCTTCAGGTGTGTTCTCTGCACACAAACTGTCTTATCTATGTCCATCTCCCATTGTTGGACCTGTCACTTGCTCCTTACTCTCGTGGTGGTATGTTAGCGACCACACAGGTGTTTTAGCACTCATTTATCAGAATGCAGCGTTTAACAAACACTTAGCTTTAAGCTCAGGTTAAGTGCAGTGTAAAACCAGCTGATTCAACAGGAACTATACTATATCAGTTGAAAATCCCTGCTCCCACACCTCCTGAGATCCTGTTTCAGACAGTAAAAAGTACTAATGAAACTATAAACCATGGGGAAATTTCTAATAGTTATAAATTGTTTTTTAACTTGTTGACATTTATAACGTTTCTGTTGTAACTGATCATGACTTGAAAAGTCGCATGCCGATCTAAATTAAACTCAATGTACAATGCCAACAACAATGTTACGTGTCAACTGCAAGTATGTTTTTGACAATAATCTTGGTTTCATCTTTCCCCTCTGAATGTAAAGTCATTGCCTCAACATCTCAAGTACTGTTCCTATATAAAAAAAACGAATTGCATCATAAACCACTTGATTCATAAATGCATTCTGTAAACTTCCAGTGTTATTAAGCCTCACCCAAAGCACTATTGTCAATAATAGAATGGTGATATGTATGTTGTGTAAGGCTCTTGTATGTACCTGTTACATGTTTACACTGGTGTGAGGCCACAATAGGAAATAGCAAGCAATCAAAAGCGTGGAAATTAACCTGAAAGGTGCAGTACAATGTGCCACCACCCCACTCCTCCTCCTCCTCTGTTCTGAGCTGCATTCCTCTGTGCAAGAGTGTGGAGTGAAATGCATGCAATACAATGGGAATGCACGCACGCATTTGCTATATACATAAACATGCATGGGCATTAGGCCAACAGGCCTCAGATATACTGACAATATCATTTATAGGCTTGTTTACAGCAGGTCACTGGTTTATGTGCTTGACAAATATAAAAGAAATAAGAGAGCGTTGACTTGTGTTGCGCAAAATAAACAATACATCAATCATAGCTATAATATTTGATTGAAGGTATCATTAGTGTTGGAGACATTTTCTGAAAAAATAAACAAATACAAATTTCAAGCTATTAAGGATTTGTTTTTTCATCTAATAATTGCATAACACACAAATGCAATAAAAATATTAGTAAAAACAGTTTGTGTTATTAAATGTTATTTGGGGACATTGCTGCCAAGTTTAGTGTCTCTAGGTTAAAAACATTGCTAACAAATGCGCCAGCTAATGTTTAAAGACACCACCACAACTACCTCAAGACATAAATGTAAAATGTCAAATGAATAGTTTTATCATTTCAGAACATATGTCAGGCTCAAACGCCCCAAGTAATGAGCGTAACTGAGTATTACATAGCGTTTTGAAAACACTATTATATTTTACAGAGGAGGCTGGACTTTCCACTTCATAGAATGAATTAGACCACAATGATATATAACACTTTCAGAGCTAGAACAGTTATCCATGCGCTCACAAGATCCTGTTTTCCCAATCATTTGCCATTTTCCCAATGAGCACCCTGCAATTAGCAATAAGCGTGCAACCTAACCGCAATTTGTAGTTCACTGAGCTCGCTCTCACTAGCAGCGTATTATGCTTTTATCGGGTACTTAAAGAGCCCATATTACAGTTTTCTGATCTCTGTTATAATGTTGTTTCCTCATCAAAACCATATCTGGAATTTTACATTTTGGTCACTGTAGGCTACTATGTTGATTTAAAATGGCTTCTTAATGGGTTAATTTACTTCCCTTTCTTTTCATAGTGGCCTTCATAAATGAAAACAAACATTTTTGTGCAAACAAGGCTCAAATGCAGGGCAATACCTAATGATAAGAGAAAATGTTATACCAAAAGTTGTTTTATATGTCCCCCATTCTTCCTTTAGGTTTGAGAGAATGGGTGACCTTACCTTTATGGTTCACTAAGATGAAGTCACACACATATAGACTGGGTGAGTTTGTTGTTGTTTGGTGGTGTAAAAAGTTGACCTGATTAATGGACAGTAGCTTTCTGGTCATGGGAGGTCGCACAAAGACATAGTAAAATGTGCTAATCCGTTTTTCAAAAGGCCTCCCCTCTGTGGTGGGCTCATAATTAACAAGTTTGCCTGTAGTAGGTCAACATATCCTCCCTATGGAAAGATATACAGTGTTGTTTTAGCATTTAGTCTTGTACAGAATAAAGCAATTCCCATGTTTTATAATAAGAAGGTACTAGGAAGAGCTATCTGCAAGTCAGCACATCTGCACAGTATTTGGCAAAGGCGCGCGACCAAAACACTGCCAGAAATTAAATGTTGCTACATGCCCCACTTAAATTAGTATTGTGTCTCACAGATGAGAAAAATGCAGTCATTGGGTTGTAACATGCCTGTTCAACTAATGATACTTTACTGTTCTGTAACTGGTCATGTCATACCCCAGACATCATAACCCAGATCCAATATATGAATGGGTGGAATTAACTGAAATTTAAATGAAATACTGTATATCAAAAGGTTTTACTAAAATGAATACTCAAAACACTGTGGGCATCATCCATTTGCTTGTCTATGTGGAGATGTTATTGCTTTGATTGAAATGGAGTGTGGTATTTATTCAGTTATTGGTGTTTTATTGCAAAAAAACCCAAAACATTCTGTCAGCAGACTCGCCTTTCCACAGATTCAACCTGTAACTTGGCCTCGTGACATCATCTGCTTCCTCCATGGTGATAGATATGTAATAAGCTCCAATATATATCCTTAAAAATATAAACCAAAGCAATATCACTATTAGGCCTGTCACAATAGCACATTTTGTAGTGCGATATATTGCTAAAGTAAATATAGACATAATCGATAATATTGAAACTAATTTATGCCTCTGACATAATGACCCTGAAGGATTATCTAAAATCTAAATGTACATTATCATTAAAAACATGAGCTGCAATAAATAAATAGCAGAAGGAAACACTTTAGTAGTTAGTTTGTAAGTCATAGAGGTCATTTAGTCTATCCTCTACAGCGCTAATATTATCATAGTCCTGAAAAGAACAAAACCTTCCCAGTAATACAACGAAAAAATGCCTGTGATAAATACTGACTCTCCCAAAATTATTGTTCCATCTGTTATGTATTGAACAATAAGTTGATATAGTAATTATCCTGACAGGCCTATTCAGTATGACTGAAAAAAAAAACTGTTCTACGAAGTTTTGTAACTGGCTCTACTGCTGTCCCTAATCAGCAAGTTGCTCAATTCACTAGGCTTTATTTTATTGTTTTCTCAATCACTTGAGATGTTTTGTTTTTAAAATCGGAAGCAATTACTGTCAATAAATAAATAAATGTTACGCTGATATTGATTAATAATTCATAATAAACGGTGATATAAATGACTCTGACACATTAGGGCTGCATTCACTGCCCTGGATTCTGTTTCCAAGCAATTATAGTAAATAGTCATTTCCCCAAGACGTTCACAAAGAAATGTGTAATATGACAAAACGGTGATTTAAGAGCCTACAAGATGTTGATTTCCCCTGAGTAATAACACGGTTAACTAACTAGGGTTGGGCGATATGAGAAAAATATCATTTCATATTGTTTTATCAAAAACAAACAGAAATGATATTAATAACATAAACTATACATACTTTTAATCACTGCCATTTAATACAAAAAATAGTAATTTATTTCCTTCCAAAGTCGCATGTTTTTACTGACAGAGGATTAGCTGTGGACCCCTCGGTTTGAAAGATAACCGTATCTTGATCTTTATTCTAATTGTATTCATTGTCCAGCCCTACTTTTAACCCAAAACAGTTATAAGAGGCCTGGATGTATGTAGAGAGGATTTATTGAGTGTTTTTGGGGCGAGTGTTTGGACATGGGGCCCTGATCAGGTCACAAGTCAGCTTCACTGTCAGCTCGTCTGGACTGTGGAGATTGTATCTGTTGCTCTGGACCTTTGGAGTGGAGCCGATGCCTGCTGAGAGGAGAAACCTAAGACCCCCAGCCCTCCTCAGGCGCAGATGCCCCGGGACAGGACACACAAGGTGAGCCAGCATCAAGGGCTGGCACATTTTGACAGAATAGATTAAATCTTCTTCACACCTAATTTATCAGCTTTACTACACAGGGCTCTTGGCGTATGGCTATAGGCAAAGCTATTTTAAACACATTTACACTAATTCATGCTACTGTGTCCATGTGGTTAAGTAAACACCACTCAAGTCGAGAAACATTGTACAGTAAAGATAGACACCAGATAAAGGGGCACTCAGTAACTTTTCGGGTGCATGTTCTGCCACCTGCTTGTCTCCATGGAATGTTAATGCTTTGCCTTTGAGTGGTAATGCCAAATTACAAGTGAGATCTGTCATCTGTGGAAAGGCAAGTCCGCTCACACTGAGAATGTTTTTCAATAAACACACCTGTAACAACAACTGAATACATGCGAGATAGATAACTAAGATAGATACTGAGGAGAACTCAAGGTTAGGCAACATCATCTCCATGGAGACAAACAGGTAGCAAACCCCTCCACAAAAATGTTAGTAAACCTTTAAAAAGAAAGAACAATAGTTAAAAAGGGATTTGCATCTTGGATCTGCATCTAGATGTGCTCAGTTTGTCAGTTGGCCTTCTGTTACCTCAATAAAACTTTAAGAACTGTCGTATTGTGCCAGTCCCAATTCCACATAAATACCGCTAATTCTGTGAACATGGGAAAAGTGCACAGTAAGGTCAATGTACACAAGCCAAACTACAAAGAATTATATAGTCTGACATTGCCAAGGAAACAGCAATGAAGAAGAACAGTTAAGCTCTCTCTCAAGGCAAAAACACAATAATAAAATTGTTGATCCCCATACAGTGTACAGTATAACTTGTATACAGGAAATGAACACTTTTATGTGGCCTATGAAACAATACTGACCTGTTAAGAGCTTAAACTGGTAAAACATGTTTGATGATTACATGTTAATCTAAAGAAAACCCAGGGGTTATGTGTGATTGAAGGTATGCAGTGGTGTGGATCCTCTTTCAGGTGGCTAAATTGCTTCTCCTTTGTTAACAGGGCTTGTTTCGCTATGGCTGAGTCCACAGACTTGCTAGTGAAACTCAACACTCTCCCGGGGAGCAAATCCCTTCCCAAAACTTGGACTTGATTTCTTTACGAGGCGCAGTGACTCTAGGTGGGCCCTTGCTCACTGGGAAGTCTGCAAAGTCCAATAGTGAACAGGCCAAAAGAGCCAGCAAGCGTTTAAAATTTACTAAGAGAAATTAAAGCATGGTGTTTTTACAAAGCTGGTTTTACAGCTGTACATGTAAATCAAAGTGAGAGAAAATGCAGGCGAGAGAAGAGAGCGGAGGGCGCAGGACAAAGCTGACCCTTGTTCTTCAGGGGGGATATTTATGTGGAGAGGTGAACGATCAAGTTGGGGTTATGTGAGGCTGAGCCCTGGTGTTGACAGAAAACTCTCATTTAGTGTAAAAGTAGAGGTTAATATTTTAAATTAAGGTTTCCTCTTCGATATTCAGTGACACGTAGAGTACATGATCTGATTCAATCAGAAGAAAAGTATTGGTACTTGAAAGATGAAGCAATCCTTGGTGTTGTACTATTAGGGCTTCAGTCTCAGTTTTGGCTTTTGGAACTGACTGAAATCAGTGTAGATCAAGTAAAATTCTGAGATGACTCTCACTTGTGGACATAATTTCCAAGATTAATTTAAATGTTTAAATGTACAACATTATGATTTATTTTCTTTGCAGATGTTTATAAAGCCATCATCCGTATATGTTAGAATCTCATATAATAGATTGATTTGGACATGATTAGAACTCAACAACTTGATTTTTCATGAACAGACTTGACCTTCCACTTCAAATGAAATAGCCATGGTCTTAGACATATTGAAGAACTTGTTGGGATCAAACATAGACCGACTGTCTGCAGACTGTGGGGAAGGGTCTGAGCCAAGTCCTGAGCCAGACAACTGGCAGATTACTTTTATTACATGTACTGCACAGAAAAAAGACAGTATATACAATAATAATAATAATATACTTGAAGACACTTCAAATCATCAGAAGTTTGTGCAAAGACACAAAAAGAAACAACATTCATCACAAATGACTACCACTGATAGACAGTGAGACGTGCTGGTACTAGGACTAGAAGATTGAATGATCAGTCTTGCAGTTGCAGCCTTTTTCAGTCCTTTTCCAAATGCTCACATACAAGATGTGTTCAAATATGCTTTGTAAGTGAAATCTTGATTTAAAAATACAAATTGCAAATCTGTACGCAACCATGGTCAGAGATATGACTTTTAGTTTTTTTTTCTATGTGGCCTCTGTCATTTCCCACTCTACACCACTTTCATTTTGTCAAACGAACATTAAACATTTTATAAGCTCATACTGCTTCTCAGGCCTCATCTTGAATTTTTTTCTCACCATCTATAAATCTGTGGCTGAAGCTGTTAACAGCCTTATGTGATGTGCAGTTTGAACACATGCACCGTGACGTAGCTTCTACATACACATCCAAAAAGCTCAGGAGGCCATTTTACAATCAATAATGAGCCAGACAGAACTGATACTGAAAAGAACAATGCATTAAATAGATAATGAGAATGAAATGAAAGTAAAAACAAAATATTACATTGTGCAATTCACTACAGCCTGCAATAAAGTGGGTGAAAGGGGGAGGTAGTTTTATAATTTCTAGATTTTTTTTTTACTGCTAAGATTTTTGCATATCTAAAGTGAGATTAGGAAATATTTTTATTACAAAACTGGTGCTACTAAGTTCATCCATACAAAAAAATGAGCAATGTCTGGCCCAATGTGTGGTTTTATCCAGGCATGCAATTAACTATGACATCATTCAGTATGACACCAAACAAAACCACACTGTAGTCGCTGTATGTTGATGGATCTCAGTTTTATAGAATCTATGACGCAATAGTGCCAACAATATATGCAGGGTCAGGCCGACCCTATTCTATTTATTAAAGCCAGTTACCTTCAACAGTTACAGGCACCAAGCACAGATTTAATTAAATTTTCATTTATCTTTATTTATACAGTGACAGCCCAATGAGAGTACCAGACTCTCTTTTTCATGAGCGCCCTGTTCAAATAAAGAACAATACAGACAAAACAAATAACTACATAGGTCTATTTAATACAGTAAAAACAGGTGCGGGTGTGATTATAAATGTTTATCACCAGATTATTTAAGTATATTAGTAGTATTTTTTTTCCCCCATTTCAGTTCTAGTGCAGCCCATTTTTAGACATAGACAATCATCTTGTATTAAAAGTTCTTGTATCAAAGTTCAACAAGGAAGTGAGATATTCAAGTGGTTTATCAAGTAGTCCCTTACAAATACATTTTATACAGTGTTCTCTTCTGACAGATAGCAATGGTCAACCTGCTTTTTAATGAGTGAACAGTGATGGGTTTTAAATTCATCACCTGTTATGAAACGAAGGGCTGAGTGAAAAAGTGAATCTAAAGGTTTGAAAGTATAGGCTGAAGTCTGCATGTATATTATATCTCCATAACCTTGGACAGAAAGAAAGGTTGATTGAACAATTTCTTTTCTGTAATTTAAAGAGGATGTAAGATTTGTTTCTATAATAAACGTGACATCTCAACTGAAGCTGAAGTCCCGATTTAGAATATTCTTAATGGAGATAGATATGTTTTATGCCATTCTGTGGAATACTATAAACATTTCAATGAAGACAAGCAGGATAAGTCAGGTTTGAGGAGTTTTTTTTTTTTTTTTTTTTTTTTTTTATTATTAAAATGTTACACGTGGGGTTTTAACATAAACAGGAACAAAATTGAATGCACCAAAGATAACAGAACATACTGCTTAAGTTATGAGATGCAAGGTGCGATATGGATTGGATTGACTAAATTCAAAGTGGCCCCTGACCCCTTTTCCCTCTGCCCTTTCACCATGCAGATTAGCGCCCCAGTGGAAGTGACTGGCTGAGGCTCTTTGAAGATGGCCCACATTCTGCACATGACTGCGGACACAGCAGGAGCCAGGGCTACTTTCTGACCCTGCACTTCTCTGACCCCTCCATGACCCCTGCAGCAGTGACTGGGGGACCCCTCCACTGAGCACGATCCACCAAAACACTGACCATTCAACTGTCAATCAGAGCCATCCAATCAGAGCGCAGCCTTGTACGTGAGTCTGGAAATGTATTCTGAGCCTGGTATTTGGACACAACATTACAAAGCAATTCAATGTAAATAGCCCAGAGGCATCTCATCCAACTCTTGTGGAATAGTTAAAATATTTCAATTAAAATCTTTATAAATCTTCCTGTTTTTAGACGAATATCTGTGGGGCAGGGAAACAATGCAGACAGAAATAGCTACTTGAACCGGCCTTGAATATTTTGTCCTTACATATTTTTGCTAAACCATTGCCTAAGAATGAATATAACTCTAGTGGAACTTTTCAGGCAAACACCCCAAAAACAACCACGAAACCAGCCTGGGAACCCCACTGCGAAATGGCATTGATGCCTCTAATATTGACAGTTTACAAAAACCTTTTAAATTGGTTAACTGTATTTCTTTAAGTAGTTTATTGCCTCAGCTGACCTGATTTCACTAAAATATATGGTTATCAATTTTAAAATAGATCAAATACAGTGTCATAATATTAAAATTATATCTTTCAAGTCAAACCACTGCTCTTGTGAATTACTGACTGAGTATTTTACAAGGTGAATTGGTAGTGCAAATCTTGCGTGTGTATTACTTCCGATCAAACTCTGACATGAAGTAAAGAGTACTGCCAGGTTTTTGCTGCAAAATAATTACTATAATCAACCCATAGTTGTATGTTTACCTCCCGGGGCCCAGTTCTACACCTCTGGGATAAGCCTATCAGGGCTGAGATGTGAGGGGAAGAGGTCCTTTTGTTATGACCTCTCTGTTTGAGATATCCGGTCGTTACTTAATGTTAAATGTTGAGGAAACCATAGCGACCCAAGGGAGCCACCCGCGCCACAGTGACATACAGCCAGCTCCAGTCAAAAATCACTTTTTATGCCAACTGGAAACAACTGCATGAGAACAATATGCTGAGAGACTCCAGATGTAAGCTTTTGTTTTACTCACAAACTAGGTCAAAATATATTCTGAACAGTTTCCAAACAAGGACAATAAGTACTAATGGGACAAAGATCAATGCTGTTGAAATTGTTACAACATTTTCTTATGTTTAGGAAGTAGTAAACTCTTAAATACTGGTTGGAAGTTGTGGAGATTATAACCTTTTGATTCAAATCTGGCCACACACTCACTGAACTGTGTAGGAGTACAGTATGTTATGAATCTCAAACACAAGGGACTGATAATGCAAATACAGTTTTTTCAGTATTTGTGTACCAATATTTCAATGCATTTATTATTATTTATTTCTCAAAATTACACATGAATTAAAGATGCACTAAATAACTCTTCTAGTGGAAACTTTGTCACTTGTTTTCTCCATGGAGATGTTATTGCTTTGCCTTGAATGTTTCACAATGTAGTATTAACCTCATCTATCACAATGGAGAAAATCAGCAAGTGCCATCACACCAAACTAAGGTGAAATCTGTGAAAAGGTAAGTGAAAAAACGAGATAACGGACCTCCAATCCAGAAAAGGTACATAGTGTGCCTTTAATTTCTGGCAGTTTGAACCCTGGGTTGGGTTGAAGGTGAGAGGATGCCCTAAGCACACAGAAGCAGACATGTATTCCTTGGCCTGTGTATGTGTGTACTGTCCTGGTTCTGGTTGCTTGCACCTCTAAACCGTTGATCCATTGAAAAGCTGTCGACGGGTTTCACCTGGGAGAAAGCTGCGTGCTAAAACTCATAAAGTGATTGAAACGCAAGACAAGGCTGATGACAAGAGCTATGTACAAACAAAATTATAAGCATTTCTTTGCTGTTTTCAAGACACACTAAGTTGTGCCAGAATGTTAGATCAAATTTACGCAATGATAACCTCCCCAAACCCAGAGTGTCTCCTGCCCCTTTCAGTTTTGAAGACATATCTACAGCGTATTATGAAATAAACAACATACATGCACCTTTCATCTATTCTACACCATTTGCAAATTACTAAAAATGCCCAGGGTCATTTAGTTTTAAAAAAGTAACTATGATTTTTTCTTCTGAAGTCCTTTCAACCAGAGAAGGACTGCAAGGCAAAGCTACATTCTGTTGCATTAGAAAATCAATGTATATTTACTTTACTAGTCAGTTTATTGTAGTTGCTATAACATGTATTTCATTGCGGTTAACACTAATGGTACATAAACCAATAACGGCAGAAGTATCCTTTGAAGACAGGAAAATCTCTTGCTTTGTTAACTTTGCACAGAGTCGAGGAGAAATAACTTTAGTCCAAGAGGACACTAACACAAAGTCAGCTCTGAGGCCACAAGAACACACAAACAAGCTCCATTGTGCCCCACTCCCACCTTACAGTCCGCCGAAAGTCAATATTGACCTTAAGTCAGGAAGCAGGGTTTCAGATCTAATGTAATTTACTGCTTACAGTTAAAGCCAAGCAATGTGCGGGGGAGCGCCATCCAAACACTGGGGTTACGTGAGGGTGTATGGGAAGATTACATTAGAAGAAGGGAAGCCCAGGGAGCAGATGTGCAGGTTATTAGTGAGAAGAGGATGCTTAAAGGATGATAAAAATGAGGAGGTGCTAAAAGCTAGGCATTGGTCCTCCTCTGCTATTCCTTTGGTCCTCCTTTACACCTACTATGCACCTCTTCAAGCAGACAGCCTTTTCACCCCCTTAGACATTCCTCTTTCTCAAAGTCCTCCTTTTCCCCTCTTCTAAGTAGGTCTCCTCTGCACCTCCTCTGGTTATTCTCTAGTGTCCTTTTGTCCTGCTCTTCACCTACTCTGTCCCTCTTATAATGGTCCGCCTCTGCCATTCCTTGGGTCCTCCTATGCACTCACTCTTTGAGCAGACATCCTTTTCATTCCCTCAAAGTCCTCCTCTTCCCCTTCTCTAAGTAGTTCTCCTCTGCACCTCCTCTAGTTATTCTCTAGTATCCTCTTGTCCTCCTCTTCACCTCCTCTGTCCCTCATATAATAGTTCTCCATTGATCCTCCTCTGCCATTCCTTAGGTTCTCCTATACACCTCCTATTGCATCTTTAAAATGCTCCTCTTCCTCAAAGCCCTCCTCTGCCCCTCCTCCAGTAGTCATCCTCTGCACCTCCTCTAGTACTCATCCTCTACACCTCCTCTAGCAGTCATCATCTGCACCTCTTCTAGAAGCCATCCTCTGCACCCCATCTGGTAGGCATCTTCTGCACCTCCTCCAGTAGTTCTCCTCTGCACCTCTTCTAGTACTCATCCTCTACACCTCCTCTAGAAGTCCTCCTCTTCCCCTCCTCCAGTAGTCATCCTCTGCACCTCCTCTAGTAGTCCTCCTCTTCACCTCCTCTAGTAGTCCTGCTCTTCACCTCCTCTAGTAGTCCTCCTCTTCACCTCCTCTAATAGTCCTCCTTTGCCCCTCCTTCAGTAGTTCTCCTGTGCACCTCCTCTAGCAGTCATCTACTCTTCCTCTAGTAGTCCTCCTCTGCCCCTCTAGTAGTGGCCTTCTCGTCCTCCTCTGGTCTTCCTCTCCCCATCATCAGAGTGAGGAAAGCCTCCTGGTGTGCGGACATTACACTTCCCATGACTTTCACCATGTGCCCCATTAACCTGCCTTGCTAACCTATTTTACAGCACAGAGAGGAAACCAAAGAAAACCAAAATAATATTTTGTACTTGGTAGAAATAACACTTTAGTGACAGTGATGATAATTGAGTGTGAAACAAAGAGGAGATGTTTAACTTATGTTTGGTAAATGTTTGAAAATACAGGCAAAAGAATGTGGAGAAACAAGCACTAAAATAACTATAAAAAAACAACAAACATGCACATATCTATTATGTGGATACAGAATACAATAGTTTAAAATGTGGGAATTTAACGGTATATCTATTCCATGGGGACTGAAAGGAGGCCAAAGAGTTCATGAAGCACACTCAGTTGAGATTACTTTTAAAATTATATTTAGCCCAAAAGATTGCTGAAAATGTGCCCACGGCCCCTGCAACCACAACAAGTCACACAACCACAGTACATTAGATAGTGAGGGGATTGAACTGCCAGTATGTGGGCAAACTATTGACCACTGAGCCAGAGACCGATTTGCCATATGCTGCATAGGAAGCGTTAGTATATGTCAGTTATTTTTCCAATCTGGTATTAATTTAAAGTGTATGGACTGTTTTGATAGCTTTATAGGTGTGATTGCCACATATAATAGTCAAAACACGAAATCCCAATCCACTATGAACAAATTAGAAAATTAAAAATTCTTCAGATACATAAGATGGGAGTCACCACCATATATCATCTCCATAGGGATAGCGTCAAAGCTATAAAATGTGAACCATAGCAGAGATCATATGAGTAGGGAGCATTTTCGAGAAATGCAGAAAAACTACTGAGAAGGATCCAGGGAGTGTCTTGAGAAGATGATATTCGATTGCGCAGGCCTAAAGTTCAAGTCTAAAATTATAAATGAAATAAAAGTAATCATCTTTTAAAATATGCCATAGTTTGATGACCTGGCCCTGACTAATAGTCCTTGTCATGTACCAGACTTTCATATTTTGACTTGAACTGACACAAGAATGTATTAAGCACAATGCACAACTTAAAATTACAATTCAGTTCTGGGATAAATTGTACTTACAGTGTTTTAAAATGTATTGTAGTATGAAGCCACACTATAGTTTTGTTCATTACTCCAACACATTACTACTGTATATTAATATTCAACTAAATGTATTTGCCTTTCAAACAGCAAATCTATGACACTATACTGACACTCAGTTGTAATGTGGGTGTGGGAGTGTCTTGCTCAAGGACATGCAACTGTGGGCACATGCATATGAGTGGGAATCAAACCAGGATTGCAATAATACACTTTTCTCACGATCTTGATGCATGGGTTACAATATACATACGTTTTCAATAAGTTTTAGGCCACAGAACAACAAAGGCTAATGTTTCCTCTATTGTTTTAGGCTAAATATGAATAAACATAACATTTTATTAAGTTACACCATGTCTTCTCTGTTTGGACATAGCAGAGTTATGTTGTACCCTAATCAGATTTTCCGCAAAGTGTGTTCTATAAGGGCCGAACTTCCTGAACTTTGTCATTTCTGCTGCACACTGTATCTCTTAAATCTTTAAATTGTTGTACCTCTCTCACACTGCAGTGGGACGTCCTGTGGAGTGTGTTTTGTCTGAGCCATCCCCAGCCCGGAGCAGGGGCGTCTTATCAGCCTCTCCTTGCCCTGTTGCCCCTAGCGACACGTCCCACCTGGAGCCAGGCCAGTGCCCCATTAAACACATCAAAGAGACCAAAGTGAGTAGAGCTCTGTCCTTCTTTGTGTCTACTCTGATGTTTATGTTTTAGACTTTTGGTTTCCAGTGAAAGATGTGAAACCATTAAATGTAACATCACAGGGCAAAGCTAAAGCAAATATTTACTATATTTTGTAAGCATGTCTCTTACCTGTTTAAACATCTATGAGTGTAATGTGACGTATTAGTTATAGATTAGGTAAGACCTGTTTATTGCCCAATCATGGAAAACAGGTTCATCTTTTGATTGCAAAGGCCTTTTAAGCTTTACGATGGGGTAGCATATTAAAATGTTTATTTGATTAAGTTTACTTCTCTGTACCACCTCAGTGTTGGTGAGAATGTCTCTCCTCACTCTTCACTCCATTTCTTGCTTAAATCTGTTCAGAATAATACTTTCAAGTGACTGATTTCTTAATGAACTGAAGTCGTTTCCCATTGTAAAAGATATTACATTTTACTTTGTATTACTTAATTGCTATGCCAACAAAGAATGGTTGTCATAGTTTGAGACCAATAAATATGTGCTATTTTTACACACACGTTTTAATTTGGCACAAAAACTAGTAACATTTACATCATCCAAAATCTAGCACATGGAAAGTTGGGAAGCAAGGAAAGTTTATAGAGATAGCAGGTGTCGTGATGCTTTATTTTTTCAAGTCTGGGGCACCATACTATTTCATTTGAAGGGTTTTTTTAAATAAATTGCAAACATACAGTAACACAGCCATCACTCTTACTATCTTTATCTAGTGGCAGTGATCGAGGTGCGCAGACAGTTCAGTGCACAGTAGAACTATTATCAGTGACAGAGTACATATGGACACTGGGCCTCCCACGCAGTCCTCCCTCTGCTCTGTACAATCACGAGTATGAACGCAGCCTGCTCACTCCGGACTGTCAGCACTTCACTTAGCAGCCTATAGTTCCCCAGACAAAGTTTTGTTTTTATTCCCCGGGAGCCCCTCTCGCCCTGCCACCTCTCCGACCCCCATACTGTATGTTTGGTTACAGTGACCGCACAAAATATCACACCACTGTTTGCATAAGTTGTAAATATGAAAGAAAAATAATGTAGCAATGACAAAGTCTTCTAGAACAACATCCAAAAGGGGGACAATGGCGCGCTAATGCAAACACAGGGCTAGTGTTACTCACATGTGTCTCCATGCTTGGCTTGGACAGTTCCTGTGAACAGTAGCAGGAGCGTAACATTGTCTTGGACTTGTTCCTTTTCTTTGCAATAAGTGGAAAGTGAAAGTCGTCTGAACAGAGGCCAAAATGAACCTGTAAAAGATTTTCCCAAAAATAATCCCATTACAGTGCGGCAGAATACGGTTAAATAAATTGAGAATGACTTGTAGTGCTTGTTCTCAACATGGCAGCAGTGAAACTTAGCCTAGTGTGACGCCTGTTGTTTTCATTTCATTTTCAAAGTCAACTGCCGAAAAACCATTTAAAAGTGTAAGTGATATTTACTGTGACAGCTCGCATATGGATCCTTGTATGAGAAAGCAATAAACAGCATGGTATTACTGCTAACATACATGATATACAATACATTATACTCATAACTTTTCGTGTCAAGCAATAGCAAGCATATGCAGTATTTATTAAGAATAGTAAATGCCTGTCTGTATAGCCATAAAACTCTTAGAAACATAATGCCATTCAAATGTGGAATTTTTCTCAATTTGAAAGTTTGGTGTAAATGCCGGCTCTATACAACATATGCATCTGTATATTATGATCTATGAGTTTTCCATATTGTGCGTAGAGTGTATTTTTGGAGACCAGTCAACATAAAAAGATTTTCTCAGAGTCATGCATTTGCTTTTTTAAATGAGAGCAGCTCTGGCTGTCCTCTGTCTGGAACAACTAGTTCTTTAACAGCAGCTATCTACGTCATCTGAAGCACAGTCTCCCTTTGTAAACTATCACAAGTCTAGATTATATTTGTCCTGTATTTTGCTCTGAAATAGAAGGGACCTGACTAACATCAAACAAGTAAATGTTGGAAAATACAGTTTAATCTGACATGGTTTACAGTGCTGAAACATCTCTGCAGCCTTGTGATTGCAGGGCCTCCCAGGTGCACTGTAGTTTGTGTGGGAGAGGATTGTGCGCAAGTATTGTGTATTCTACACTATCAACAAACAGCAAAGTGACGTCTGCAAGAAGGGGGATCAGCACACACAGGGAGCGTCCATTTGGGAACAATAATACAGACTTGTATTAAGGATGCACTACGTAACGTCTTTGGTGGATTTGCCTGGCAAAACCAGAATGATATCTCTCTGTATTTTTTATACAGATTGTTATCAGTCTGGTCCTCACACCCTCTATTGCCTCTCAAGCCTGGTCAAACGTGGTTGTAAAATCAGATTTGTTTTTTTTCATTGGCACAAGGAGAAGGAGCTGATTAGTCACCTATGATTTACAAATAAAATCAAATTTATCTCACCTGAGATTAACAGTGTTTATTGTTTTCCCCATTGATTTTGCAGAAATCTGCAATGTTTTTCAGCCCCCTGTGATGTTCTTTTTCTGAATACGGACAGACCATGCACGTCCCCTGCTAATCCACCTGTCAATCATGCACATTTGAAAATGAGGATATTCACCTGTGACCAGACTCACATCTTCGTAAAGTATTGAAGAAATGTGTATTTTGAATCCCAGGCAACTGGTGGAGGGTATACTACCCGCTTGTCTCCATGGAGATGTTATTGCTTTACCTGGCATGAATGAAATAAAACTTATCAGTAGTTTATCTTGCATTTACTCATTTACAGGTGTTTATATTGCTGAACAATATTTGTACAGCACTTGTAAACAGGCATTTTTACTCTGAGATTGACTCTCCACAGATCTGACCTGTAACATGGCCTGGTGGCAGCATTTGCTTGTCTCCATGGAGCTAGACATGTTTAATATAAACCGTACAATGGAACATTCTGAGCAAAGTAATAACATCTCCATGCAGACAAGCAAATGACATACCATTCATATAGAAAAGTTCACCTTAAAACGGACTTAAATTGATAAGAAAAAGATGACTCCCTTCACTATGATACAATTTTAGATGACTTTGATCTCATATAAAATGACCTTAGCTATATTGTAGATAGGTGATGCAGTATTTTATGATTTATTATATTTCTCTAGGCCCGGTCATGTAGCAATATTTCATATTTTGAACTCATGACCTGACACAAGAGTGTTATTACAGTACACTTGGTAATACAAATATGTAAGTATATTACAAAGCTGAATGTCCAACTTAAAATGTACTCTTGACGATCATAGCTTAACACGACTGACCAGAACATTACACAACTGAACAAACAACTGATTTCCTAGGAATCTTTGTTCTAGTCTCAACACCAGTCATGATCTCAAGAGCATCCATTGCAGTAGCGGGAATAGCAGTCGTCTCTGTCGAATTGTGGGATAAATTGTACCACAGTGAATTAAGAGGTACTGTTTCAATTTGGAGTTTGTTTCAGCCTGATGTTGGATCCAAAGAGCTTTACTTGTGGGGTAAGATCGTAAAGTCAGTTCAAAGGCATCCTCTTGTTTCAATAGGCTGCAGGAGGCAATATCATTAATGTTTTAGACACCGTGGGAGGGGGAACTAAAAGCAACCAACCTAAACACACACACTGAGTTCAGGAGGGCAAAAAAACGTTATGTCCATTCTCTAAAATGTTTTGAATTAAATTATAGCTATATGGTAAGTTACCGTTGTCTTGTTGCCATAGTAAACTCACAGAACGACATCCAGGTGCAAAGGCTTAAAGTTGCTAAAATTAAGAAAAAGTCAAACACCCAAATAAGTCTTGTCATCATCTTTCTCATGTACCATTATGGTACGAATATTAACTGTTGCTTCCCAGAAAACCACAGAATCCTACTTGTTAATGGAAAAAACATATATGAAAAATGCACACATACACATACACCTTCACTTGAGGAATTCTTTTATAGCCAAAACACATTTAATTACTTATGATACAAAGTTTATTTAAGGTCTATTTGCATTTACACCTTTAAAAAAATAACAACACGTGAACAATTTGTCATGGCGAACCACCCAACTAGTTGCAGTACATGCAAAATATATTACCCATTCAACTCAGGAAATGCAATCAAAAATGTGTTTTTAGTTAATACAAGCCCAGTAAAGCCACATGATTTTCTGCTATGACTGAATTGTTAAACATATGTGATAGATCATTATTTTTTTTTTTTATTGAAAGCAAGCAGGCTCCTGAAGTTTGTGTGTGGGCAACATGGACCAGTGCCATTTGCACCTCATTCTAAAATCCAATACAATGTAGTGTTTTCTTGGTCAACCTGGCATCCTATTTTCCACTGCGTCTTGGATCATTTCTTATGATCTGCACTGGGCCGAGAAGTCCGTAAATGACACATGATTTTTCTTTGGAGTAGGAGTAGTAGGTTACGAGAACATCTGAGTGAAGCAGTGGAGAGTCAGTCAGTTTGAATTTGGCATGACCCTCCTAGGAACATTCTAAGAAACATTTCGGGAAATTGATATTGATTTGATGAATTTAAACTTACTAATGTAATGCATCAAACTCAAAATAGGAGGGACAACTTTAACAGAGGAGCCAACAGTGTCTTTTCAATCCAACTGACCCATAAAATTAGACTCCCATTCATACTACCACACCACTCTTATCTTGACATAACATTACAAAAACACTAAAAAAACAACCCACTCTCCCTCACTTCACATCTGAAAATCAGCATATGGGTGCCCCTAGCTTGTTCCGAGACTGTCCCAGGCCAGCCACTGCTCAGAGGGGGAAGTGGGAGGTGGGTGAGTGGGAGGAGGACAGGAATGCAGGACATCGAGGGCCAGTGCAGTAGTCATGCTTACTTTACTCTGCAGGTTAATTAGCACACTGACAGACTGATTATGGAGACTTATGAGGAGGGGGTTAGCTAACACTCCTTAACTCTCACACACGACATATAGGATCTGATAGGACAGGAAAGGAAGTCTGTGAATGGGAATTGCAGATTGTATCAGGTTTGTTTTATACTGGGAATTAAGTATAATAAATCAAACAAGAAAGATATAATCGGTAGGCTACATTACTTGCCCTTTTGGAAAACATGTATGCGTGAGCAGGACACCTGGAGTCTGAATGAGTGTTTAGGATGTCGGTATTGGTATACTTTACACTTCAGGGGTCAGCGCAAAGGTCGTCATGTTACAGCGGCTTGAAAACAAACAGACATACACAGAGCCAGAGGGAATGTGTCACCAGTTCTGTCGACCTATAGGCCAAACCACATAAAAAGAGAGCACGGTTTTGTAAAATAATTATGACATAGGGAGCAGATAGCAATGGAGTAGTATGTTTGGCGGCTACAAAAAATGATTTTTGTTATATTACAGGTTACCCGAAAAAAATCTTTATAAAGTTGCACTATGTAACTTTTCTCTATGAAGATGTTATATTGCCTTACCACAAATGTAGCACAGTATGGCATTAAACTGATCTATTCTGCATTTATCCAATTACTGGTATGTTTGGAAGCTAAAATCATTTAAAAAAATGATTTGAGGGGTTCTTTTCTGCACAGATCTAACCTGTAACTTGGTCTGATGGGGACACCTACATACCTCCACAAAGATAAATAGGTTTAATGAGTTAGTCAGTCTTGTCTGAGTCTGAATCAGAACGATAAGCTTGGGACAAACAGAGATTACACTTAATTTTGTATGGATTACCATCTTGTCAATTCATTAGTTAATGAATGCACATTAAAATGTGATTTTTGTGGGAGTTTCTCCTGTGGCACTTGGATTTGCAAGCTAATCATTGAGCAGAGGGTACAAGGGTGTGTCCTGGCCAGAGGAAGCTGAATCTTGGATCAAAATTCAGTTTTGTGTAAATGCGCAGACCTCTTCTCATTTGCTATGTTGACTGCAATAGCCTAGCAGCTGGCATCCAAGTAGTTACTATTGGATTGCCATTGTTAAGAATTTGATCATTTTTGATGTATTATTGTACCTTGTGCACAGTACTTACTTCCCCACCAGTAGGTCTTGGGTTTGAGCCCAAAGTCATTTACACTGGTCTAGCTCTCTAGGCAGGTGACTGGCTTTGACACACCCTGAAGGGAACAGCAGAAAAGTAAAGATACATAACACACGTTCACACAGTACACAAAGTTAAATCAAAGTGTGGTGACCCAGGGCATTGAAACTAACACACACATGCAACTGCTGACAGTACTCTCAACACAGCTGCTGTTATTTGGCTTAAGGCTCATTAGCTAAACAAAACACATCTGACTACTGCGCCATGTCCAAAATAGAACTACACTGGTCTACGTAAACTCTTATATATTACCAGACAGTGCTTAACATTGAGGGATCCTGCCCTGAACAACCTCACTGACCCCTTTTCGCTAACAACCAGGGCAGCCAGGCGAGGGGCGAGCCAACAGACCAAAAAGGAAGTCACTGAAAAAAGAGGCTAAGTAGCTTAAATGGTTTTGGTCTTCATCTGTGATGGATCAAAGTTGGCCTCTGCTATAGGAGTTGTCTCATAAGAAGGATTAACAGACCACAAATGCTGTGCTGGACTGGCCTCACAACATCCCACCCAAGCGACAGTTAAGCTGACACCTCTTTTGGACAAAGTGCAAGACTATACGATTGCATATGCACAGGCACATGCAGTTCTTTGATGATATAATTGGATGGTACATTGAGGGAAGCCCACTTTGAGCTGTGTTGAACTCTGTCAGTCAAAAGACAAATGAAAAAGCAGGATCGCAGATAGAAGATACATGAAGTGCTATAAAGGTGAACAAGAACAGAGAGTGCACCCTAGGATTCCTCTGTCCACGTAAAGAATCTAGTAATCTGGAAGTGTGCCCAGTATCCAGGGAAAGTCATACAGTACCTGGGAGCTGGATAATACAGACAAATTGAATATGTCAGCATTGTATAAATGAAAATAACCTTCTCCTCATGTGTATAAAGTGAGTCAGTAGAGCTTTTACATGACATGGGAATACATGGAAAGATACATGATCTAAGAGGGCCTGCAAACTGTTATATAAATATATGGTAAAGAAGATCATATGTGCGTGCAGAGGTGGAGGTGGTACCACATCACCTCTATGATTCCATGGAAATAGAAAGTTCAAGCAATACTTGGTCGATTGATATGTTTTATACCATACTGTGGAATATTATAGCCAAAGATCCAACATTAGTAAGTAATGTTGGATCTTTGGCTAGAATGTAAGTTAGTGCAATAAAAACAACCACAATGAAAAATCATGCTTTTATTTTTGCCAATTTTTTTGGCAAAAAAGTTACGTACTGTGAATTTTAACCATTTAAACCAGACTTCAATTCATGTTTACTGTATATTGAGTTCTTTTGTGATTTAATATGCCCAAAATAGCTTCAGCTGTCCCATCTGATTGGCATCCTTAGTGAACAAGTGACTCCTATTAACACCCCGACACCCTGTGGACCTTTGGGTGCACAACATGTTCCCCTGATTCATGAGAAACAGCCAACTCATGCCACAGCTAGTTCTCATTGACAGGACCATAGTGATATTTCTGTTTTCTCCATGCGAGTCCTGAACTTACGCCAAAAACCTGACGGTCATACAGCAATAACCTTTTCAGTCAGGGGGCTAGGCCTGTCACAATAACACATTTTGAAGTACCATATTTTGCTATAGAAAAGTAGTGATAATTGATCAGATTGAAACTAGTTTATACCTTTGACACCATAAGCCTAAAGTAGGTTCATTCTTTTTCTGTGAACTATATTGTATAACTGTACCCAGTAATAAATAAATAACACAATTAAACACTTGAGTAGTTAGTTGTAGTCTCTATAATGTGTTGTAACACACACACATAGTGACGAGTGACGATGTTAGATTTTATCAGCGTGGATCCCAGATGGTTTTTTGTTTATGGGACGGAGTGTGTCATATTGTTATTTTAACACTCACTTCCATGTGGTCCGCTGTCTGCTTGCTCTGCCTGACCTTTTTATTCAGCTGAGCCTGTTTGAAGATGTATTAGATGTTAATTTACGTAACTAACCATTACAATTTCATCATCAAGTGAAAGCAAATCAGAATAACAAATTATGTTATTAAAACCATGAGGTGGGTAATTTATTCAATTTTCTCAAATCCTTTCTACAAAATAAATGTTATTTAGTGTTTTTTTAAACATTTTGTCAGTTTCAGAATTAGAAATACTTCTTAACACTGCAGTCCCTTAAAATTATATTCTTACTTTATTTATCAGCACATCCCCTAATCCAAATGTTATCATATTTGTATACTTGATGAAAAAAAAAAAAAAAATCTGTTCTCTAAATGGGACAAGCGGTTGTTGCCAACTCAGTTTTCATACTTTTGGAGTGATAACAAACATTCTGAAATGGATGTGTATATTGTTGGTAAATTTATGTTCCTTGGACATAATGAGCTGTTACAGTGTTTGCTTATCTGTTTATACATTTAATTTAAAACCAGCCAGTTTTGCATCTGCTTGTTCTTTGTAAATAAACACATTTGAGCCACCAGACTCCACGCTGAATGCAGGAGTAGACTATATCCTTGTGTGTAGCCTCAGCAGTGTGGTGATGTTTTGGTGCTACCAGACCTGTAGTTGTGCCACATTTCTCTGTGTAGTGACAGGAGAGCAGCAGACATGTTCTGAGCTGTTTCACTTTGTTTCCTTTTTATACACAAACAAACGTCCACTGTCATCACTCCATCCTTCAAATACCACAGGGCCCCTTTAAGAGGACGGTCCCACCAATGGCCCCCATGTCAGGCTCCTCTATAACTCCAGGAGAGCAGAAAGCGTGTCCCAAAGGAAGGATTTGGAGTCATTGCAAACTAACAGAGAACCTACTGACGGCAGTTTCCTGTGTGCAGTAACTCAGCATAGAGAGAAATGGTGTAGATTGTACTAATTACAACTGAAAGTGAATGGGTCTGGGTAGAAAATCAGACTTTTTTTTATTTTTTTTTATACAATTCTTGCGTTGATTTTTAGCATTTTCTAGTCTATAAGTCTATCAGGGCTGGACAGTGAATTGCAATTCTCTTCAAATATCAAATCTCAAAGACCTAGACCTGTCTGGCAAATCCAGAATGATCTCTCTCTATGTTTTTAGACAGATCTTTGTAAAGTATTGAATAAGTGTGTATTCTGGATCCCAGGTAACTAGACCTCTACAAACATGTTCTGAAATGCCTGGGATACTTGCATTTGTTTGTTACTTCGTTTAATTTGCTCACAAATATAAATGCTCCTGAATATCTTTAAAAAGTGCACTGTAAATTAAATCTTGACATAACATAAATTACAAAACTGATACAATTTAATTATTTGATTCAAAAATTGCACAGCCTTATTTGAGAAAAAGATGAACTTCACTCAAGTTTTTTATGTTTCTAATCTATTGAGTGCTGCGGCAGAGTGGTTAGCACACCTACTTATCAAGAACAATAGACAACTCAAAACATTGCCTGAATGTAAATGTGTGCCAATGCGTTATCTTATGATTGGCCACGCTCCAAGTAAGTAAGCATAAAAAATGGTTGTTGTTTACTTCTTTGTGTTCTGTATCAGAAACAGCCAAATGTCTTACTTATAAATATAAATATATATAAATAAAAGTCAATGCTGCAACTGTAAGGTATTTAGAAGAAAAGTTACCCATGTGTTAAACTCAAACTTGGGTGTGCCGGCAAATTTTGTACATTGTTTCATTTTAATCAAACTCTTGATCAATTTGCTCGTGTCTTTTGAACATGTTTTACTGCAAACACACCTACTCAAATGACACTTTTATGAGGACAATGCCCCCGTCCGGCCTCATATCTTCTTACATTACAATTTTACAGCCCTGCGCCTGACATAACATAGCCTCCTGATTGTGTTTTACAGCTAGTAGCCTGTCCATCACCTTGTGAAGCAGTGTCAGAGTGCGTTAGCGCAACTTTCTCACAGGTTATCAGTCTTACAGCTGGTTTCGGCTGGGCTCTGGCTGTAATTTAAGCCACCTCTGATGATAATGGATTTAACGGGTTCCCTTAAAGTGCACTGGGACCAGATGTGCACAGCGGCCCCAGGACACCTTCATGTCTTAATTTCATCCCTGGTGGTCTGTCATTGTCCAACAGGTAAGACTCACCTGAAGTATCTGGCCACACCCCCCCCATAAGTACTTTTAGCATTCCCATCAAAGAGTCCTCCCTGCCCTGACAACCTGGCATTAGGTTTAGCCTTTTAGCGAAAGTTTATGTCAACAATGAACTAATGAGTTCTCAGAAGAGAAAATACACTACCAAGAAAGTGAATGCAGCACAAATTTACATATAAATTTTTGGATGCGTGCAACTTGTATTGTTGCATCACCAGAACAGGTTTTTGGTCATATTAATTAACTAAGTACCAGCAAGAAAGCCCTAGCAACTGAATTTAAGTAAATAGTTGTGTGTTGCATTAAACTTGCAACTTAATTGTTACTGATCTAAAAGTAATACACCTCCAGCTGTGATGAGGCAATCATGACACCAAAAAAATTAAAAAAGGAAGTTGAAAATTTATTTTTGCAATAGAATAATATGGCTTTGTTTGGACTGCATTGCAAAATTGTTTTTAATTTCACAAAGTACTGAACTTCTAAAATCTTATCTGAAGAAAGAAGGGTTTAGTATAAAGCACCTTATCAGTCCATTTTTCAAAATTTGAACATAGATATTACGTACCAATAGTTTTCCCTATACTTATGCAACATTGTAAACAAAATATAAACTTGATTTTACAATGAGATAAGCATCACACTGGTCTTTGGTGGAGCATAGAGTTTGCATGTTTTCAGATCCAGAAAATTCGATTAAGTCAGCTTGTAGCAGATGTGCAAAGCCTTAGAGAGCGGGGTGTGGTGAGGGTGCAGCATTGACACAGGGAATAATAATGTAGTGATGGAGTAAAGAAGAGGGCCTCTGGGTGAGAGTGAGGGGGCAGAGGTGGAGGCCCGAGCTGTCTGGGTGGTGGGACTGTTATTAAGGACGGACCACCTGACAGGAAATAAAGAACGTGGGTTGGATGGCCCAGGGGCACTCAGCCAGACACTGCAAACACGTACAATAAACCGTGTCATATATGGGTTAAGAAAACTACACAGCTCAGACTGAAAGTAAACAACAAGTGTATCCATAGGCAGTAACAACTGTAGCCAATGTGTCAAACTTACAAGTGGGTTCAAGTCAATTGTGGATGATTAAGATGGTTAACCAGGCAGAAAAGTCAATTCAAAGTGAAAAACAGTCATTGTTTTTTTTGGCAAAATTTATTAATAACATGATTTCAATGCCACTGCAAGTTTCATCAAGCATTCCCTAAGTTTTTCCAGGCTCTGTCAACTTTTATATGTCTTAAGAAACAGACAAATCCAAAACTGGTGGGAGAGGTTTAAAATCTTGGTTTTTATTACCTCCCTGACCCTAGCTTAGCTGGGTCGTAACAGAGGTTTAGGAAGTAAAGCAGATTACTCAAAACTCACTGAAGGTTCAATCCCACTCACCTCAGTTCACTCATTCTGACATTGGACAAAACCAACGCTGTAGCAGTGATGTGTTTTTACGATTACAAATGTAATGTATGTATTTTCCTAAACACAAATTCCATTTATTATTTTAAAGTTCAATTGTGTAACTTTTCAGGGTGGGAGGGGGTTGTCACCTGCTTGTCTTATGAAGATGTAATTGATTTGCGAAGAAAATGGGCTTAACCTTGTCAATAAGTGTTCTTATTAATCAAAATCACTTGAAAAAAAATGCATTCTCAGTGTGACCTGACCTTACTCATCTCAATAGTAATAGATATGTTTAATGTCTATTACCATGGAACATTTCAGGCAAAGCAATAACATTTCCATGGAGACAAGAAGGTATTGGACCCTCCACTTACATCATTAACATCTGCAACAATGCATCATGAGTCTATGCATTATTGCTCTGTATACAAGCTTCCTGTACTTTCGAATGCTCCTTGGGCCTTATCCTTCAACATGTTATGTCTAACTGTGCTGTGATGTGTTGATTAACTGATGGAGCAGGAAGACAAGTGGATACGCACTGGTTCAGGCCCATCCATCCTCTGTGTCATCTGCAGAGAGATCAGTTAAAGCCAAAGAATGAGACGAGTGAGCGGCCACTTTGAAGAGGCTCCTCAGATATGTCACTGTCAGAAGATGTTTTAAACCCAAATGCATTTTAGAGCCCTGAGCAACACAGACAAATAAGAGGGACACTCCATCACTAAAAGATACAGCATTCAAAGCATTTCTGTCATTCTGAACTTTGTTCTCTAGGTGTTTGTCTACTTTACTTCTCACTTTCAGTAAGACACATATAGACAGAGAAGCACCTGTGCAGTTTGTGTTGTAGTGGTAATATGTTGCACTTAGTTTACACAGCAACATGGTTTTGGCTGTAGACTTAAAATGTTTAATTGAAAAACAATGTATTAAATTCTGTTCCTGAAGCAAAGCTGCTTGTTTAATCTACAATGCATGTGTGTAAAATATAAATCAAAGGAAAATACTTACAATGATAAAATGATACTAAAACAATAAATAAAAATAATAATAAAAAATTATACACTCAGTATTTAAACTGTTATTGAAACTTTTTAACTAATTTGAAGCTACTGAAAAAATATAACTTCAAAGGGACAAAATTGGACATTTCCTTAACAGTTTTGGAATGGTCTTTATTATCATTGAGGCATTGTTTTCAGTATCGAGTATTAAAAAATATGTATCAAGATGACATTATTCTCTACAGGAAACAGTTCAAATATCATGAATTCCTAGTTTTTCCAACCCCTTTAGTTTGTAGAATCAGTTTTCCCTCTGAGCCTTCTCTTTAGTGTTGGCTACACCAGTACGCACCAAGTATGCTGGCTCACAAATCTGTTTGGTTCTTCTAATATTTCTTTTATTTATGTATCTTTCATGTACTAGATTTCAGCTTGTGACTAAACTCAATGTTCTGTTTTCATTCTATTTACTAAGTAGTGACAAAATACTGCAGCAGTGTTTGTAGTTGTAACTAGAGCGTAACACTATTATCTTATCCCTAACTGCTTTGATAAAATAACAGATAACTTTTACGTGCAAATTGTCCAGAATCCTGTAGTTGCCTTGTTGTGGTTTTGGCCTCTCTGAAAAACTCCACAATAATGAAAGCAAATGGCTGTCTAATGCTTCCTGGCGAGTGGCGAGGGATATCACTCACACAGTGTAATTGGAAATACTTCCTGGCTACTACATGATACAAACCAAATGACTTTGACAAAGGCAGGGGATGATTGTAATTTCGTTTTTCCGTGTTCTGCTTTGTGAGTCAGTTTCCCTTTCTCATAAATGTTTGGATGCTATGCCAGTCCAAATCTTTCGTTGTTTAGCTTTGGGATCTTTCAGTGTTTGTTCAAGTCTCGGTCACTTCCAAATTCCTGATAGCATAAAGAAACATTGGTCAGCTTATAATAACATTGCATCTGATAAAACTAAAATGCAACATTAAATTGGTTCTGTGATACAAACCGGAGCTATAACTAAACATTTATAGCAAAATGTATATAAGAGACTAGACTGGGTTTGCTAAAGTCAATAGATTGTTCAACAAGCATGAAAAATATATTATTATGAGCAGACAAAACAGCCTCCTCCCATATGTAACCTTTAAATGCAACATGGTGCTTAACAAAACACAGCCAAGGGGAGCGTGTGTGCAATTATCAATATAATCTTTAGCAATCGCAAATGTAATATTATTCTTCTTTTTTTCTTGCAAATGTATATGACCACTGTGTTGCTATATGAAATCGGACATAATTTAATTTCCACTATGGCTTCAGTCCAAAGTGGCTAGGGGGGATTCCTGCTGGTATGTAAAGATCACACAGGCACAAGCTGTACTCATTCTAATAACACTGTTTTTGTCTTTATTGAACCTAAATGACAAATACGATTGAAATTCCCAGGTTTAAGTGTGATTTGGAAGGTTTTGCTCCTGATACATGGACTCTGTGGAGCTTTTAATATGTCCAAATTCATATATTACGGACTTATCCTAAACACTGTTGAGCATACCGTGTGATGAGTTTATATAATAGGGATTCTCATTATCCTGTATAGTTCACAACTGGGACTATAGGTCATATGCAATGTAAAAAATAATAACCATGTGTGATAGAAAATGAGCTTTGAGTCCTCCCTACAGGGAAAAGCACATATAAATGTAAACATAATACAATTTATTTGGGACTTTCCTTTATAATACTTAAGGAGAATCACTACATCTGTTTTATTTCACTGAGTGTGAGAAAGTGTATTTGAAGATAAAGCCAAAATAACCAACAAATAGTCCTAATGTAGTCTCGTGGGAGCTTGGGTTTGATTGGTCGACTGGTGATTGTGATCTGGCGGATGTCCCAAAAATGTAGTGAGAGCAGTACATACAGAATATGAGGTGGTCAAGGGTCGTGTGCAATAAGTAGGATGTTTCCAGCATATTGTAGAGTTTAATTCATCATATTCAATTTCATTTTGGGAAAAAATAGATACTCAAATCTCTGTGTGATAATATGTGGTGATAGGGGAAGTCTTTGTTCAGGAGTAAATGCATCTAAATAGAAAAGCTCATATTAATCTATGTTTTATAGACTAATCAATCACTGGGTCTTTACTAACGTCATGCAAGGGTGGGACAAGATCTGGTGCTGTGGTGAATGACCTTGTTATATTTTTTTCTTTTAAAATGTTCCACTAATCTGCAACCGATGTTGGTTAGGTTACACTGGACAGCTGAAGAGTGCATTCATCATAATACAATTTGCCGTGGAACCAATGCTTTTACTGAAAATATTGCAAGCAGAATGTTATGATATTACTGCAAACTGAAAAAAAAAGAAAAACTATTATGAAAATATCTCGTCTTGGTTTTGTGGAACCAAACTGTATGTGTAAGTGTTGTATATGCATTAGAAAGTCTGGCATAACAAATGTAATATAGCCAAAGTAAATTCAATAAAAAAAACTTAACTGAATTTTCTTTTGCTATGGAACCTGGACGACTCAGGGATTACAAAGACAACAAATGTAAAAGACAACACATTGTACATACATTCAACAGAACATACTCCAAATAATAAAATGTTTCGAATGCATATAGAAACATAGCCAAAGTGTTGCGTAATCACATGCCATGAACAAAATCTGTAGCATACATTAAAGTCAACCCGACAGAGATCCTGCAGAGCCTTCTATAAGTTGGACCAAATATTTTGACAGTGCTTTGTAATGCTGCCGGACTATTCCATTACCAGTGGCATGCAAAGCCCATCCCTCCTGTCAGTGGATGCTTTGTTGCCTGGGGCTGAGCTGATATTACTTAAGGGAGAAGAATCCCATTCACATATCGCTCATACAGTGTGTCCTGGGAATGTTTGTCTGTAACAGCAGCATGTAGTGCCTCCAGCTCTGGATTTGAACATGATTTTCTGGCTGGAGACAAAGGTACGTCTTGCTCCTAAGTGTGGCCTATTGTGCTAAAGATATAGTGTATCTGTTTCACATTACAGTGCCCCCCAAGGTTTGTAACTCATTCAACATACAGAGGCATAATCAGACACACATTTGAGCTGCAGGGAAAGTTTCTCTTAACCTCAGTGTATAATTTCACACCACATCAGACACCCAAATATCAACAGGTATTGTATATTTTAGAACTGTGTGATTAATCAAATTTTAATGATAAGCTTGAGTATTTTTAAATAGAGAGGTCATCAGACAAGTCAGTAAAAGCATGTGGTCTGGCAGCATTTAGAGGAAAACATCTGACTCTTTGTTGTGTTAAATGTCATAATCGGACCTATATGTGTTCATATTAAGAGTCACTCAAAAATATTTCTTAGATAAAATGAATAGAAATTGTGATGCTGTATTGCCCAGATATACTATTATTATGATGTTTATAGGCAAATTCAATGTAGCCTAAATAAACTATGCTGAGAAGAAAGAGAAGAAATAAAACCATAACATATACTGTTCACATCTAAAATTTGCAAAACTGCAACAACATATCATCCATTGTTTAGGCTCCTGAACCTGAAGAAAAATGTCCATAGATCAAATATCTGCAGATTTCCTGAGGATCAGCATAGATGAGCTTCAATCACATGAAGCATACAAAGAACATAGATCTCTTTAACATGAAACAGGCGGACCAGCTCATGTTAAGGATCTCCTCAATCAGCTCGATGGAAAGTTACTGTTTATTCTATGCACACTGCATTGCCATTTTAATTATCAGCTCAGACAGGGCTGTGTATGAAACAGACACAACTTTTTTATGCTTCGTTATTGTTATGATTCTCTGTGCATATTTTTCTCTAAAATCTATCAAATAAACGTGGGCTGAAAGGTCATCCACAATATTATATAGATTTGTGGCTATAAAAAATGATGGAGGATGCTCTGCCTGGTTGTCTCCATGGAGATGTCCTTACCTTGTCTAGAATATTTCATAGTATGGCATTACACATACCTGTCGCCACAGAGACAAGAAGATGAAGCCACCAGGCCAAGTACAAGTCAGATCTGTAGAGAGGCACTCAATCATAGAAGAATATATGTATATGTGTGTTTTTCAAGGTATATAATAAAACACATGTAACTCAATAAATCTAAGATAGATTGGTTTATAAAAAGAGGTGCTACAGCAGAGCAGTAGCATCTCCATGGAGATAAACAGGTAGCAGACCCCCTACCATAAATATTACATAGTGTACCTGTAAATGATCAAATTGGACAACATGCATTTTATCTTCAGCCCATCTGTTCTGTACACTAGACCATAATTTTTCACATGGACTTTTTACTTTGCAATAACCAGATGATGTCATTTTATGAGCGAAACTACCCTTCTAAAAACGGGACACCACCTCTATCTTTGACACTGTTATTATTTGGGAAATATTACACCTGTTCCTCTTCCCAAAGGACCAATAAAGGGTTGCCCATTCTATAACCAACCGCAGACACCAAAACACAAAAGACCAGATGAAAAGTCTGGGGCATGGGGGAGCTTGTCTTTGAAGGCTCATTTCCTCTTCACACAAAAAGAAAGATACAACAGGGTGTTTTATCAGACTAAAAAAGACTCAAATCAGCTGAGAGCTTTTCTGTTGAATATTAGGTTTCATTTTGCTCCATTTTTCAGCCAGAGATGATCCCCTGTGGCTTACTGCTTGCATTATACTAACCACAATAAAGCGTTACATCCCACATTTATAATCAGTGCTTGCTGCCAATTTCATGGGATTTCTAAAACAAGCCATGAAGTGTGGATAAGACAAGTTTGCTCCTCTAAATCCCAGCTGCCACAGATCAGCCCAGGGTGTTTGATCCAGGCAAAGCTAATTACCATCTTGCAATGTTTCACAGTTAGCACCTTCTACTAAGTGACATCTAGACAATTTCTTTTATCATCACTCTATGCTATGGGATTTATTAGCCCAAACTCTGACCTGAGTGCATTCGAAGTTGGACAGCGTTTCTAGTGTGTTGGCTTTCATTGTGCCAGATGTTCAGGACCAAACAAAGGGAGTCCTATCTCAGAGTTTAAAATCTCACAGGAGAAAACCGTGTGAAATCAACATACGTAGTTCTGTTTTGAATAAGGTTAATGAGATACAGACGATAGTTTACAATCAGCAATCACTACTACTACTACTACTACTACTACTACTACTACTACTACTACTACTACTACTACTACTACTACTACTACTACTACTACTACTACTACTACTACTACTACTACTACTAATAATAATAATAATAATAATAATAATGGGAAGGGTGGAAAGAAGAGGAAGAGGAAAGAGGAAGAAGAAGGCGAAGATGAAGGAGAAGAAGGAGAAGAAGAAGAAGAAGCGTTATTATATAAAAAAAACAACACTTTTTTCCTCATACTGATGGATTATTACTTTCAATTTAATCTTCTGTCTTATTACAAACATAAAGAAATTTCTTTTAATGCAAATTTCCTGACCAGAAACAATACTAACTTTTGAGAATTGCCTTTTTACACATGAAAGAGTCTAATTTCTTCCTTCAAAGTCTGAACTCTGCTCCAAACCACATGCTTTTACTGACAGGG